>NW_028227258.1:108322798-108922798 GCF_978045245.1 Mus caroli
CATAGGAATCTTTATTAGTTTGTTTACATGATTTAATAACAATAGATTTTTATCAACTATACAACAGAATAACTTGTTCCTTTTAATGTGTTGTTTTAGTGTTAATGCTTTTAAGAATTTTTTTTGAGAAATCTGACTAATAGGATTTAAACTGTATAAATTGTATTTATTTTTTAAACCAAGGGACAAAGAACCAGCAGATAAGTGCTTATGCCTTGCAGATAGAAAATGTCTAGCTTAAACGTGTACTGTGAAATGAAAGCAAAGACTAAGGCATTTCCTTCTTGGGAACTTGTTAATTGCTTTGGCCATTATTAAAGTAATATGAAGGTAGACAAGATGGCTCAGCAGGCAACAAAACTCACACCCAAGACTGGTTACCTAAGTTCCAGCTCCTGGACTCACAGAGAGAACCAGCTCCCTCGCGTTGTCCTCTGACCTTCCGTGTGTGTGTGTGTGTGTGTGTGTGTGTGTGTGTGTGTGTGTGCGATAGTATGCATGCCCTTACCTATGCAAAAAAATGCACACAATGAATAGTAAAAACAAAAAAAAATTAAAGGGATTATTTTGTATTCAGTCACTTTTTGAATACATCCCAACTCATGCAAATTTAGAGCTATTTAAAGAAAGGATTAGCAGGAAAAAGGAATTGAGAATTCAGAAACCTTAAATTTCATTCTAATCAACAGTTTAAACCCAGCTTTTCTTTCTTCCCCCTTCTCAGCAGATAAGCAAGTATCAGGCAAGTGGCTCACATACAGCATTTTATGCTGCTCTCATTTGCTAACAGAAAGCCCTATTTAGATACCACTTGACTTTCACAGTGGCCAGCAATAGCTCACACTTAGGACAGACAGAAAAAACATGCAAGTCCAGATCTTATGTAGAAACCCGAGGTATGTATCTATTCTAGATTTTTCCTGAAAATTAAGGAGAAATAAGAAGAAATAATATAAAGATATAGAAAATGACAATCTTAAAAGGAAAAATGTACTGATAAGAGAAGTGACCATAGTTCAAGCACTCCCTGTATTCTGGACTATTTAGATAACAGAGAAAAAAATAAACACTTAAATGCCCCCATCACCTGGTAAAGTAAACCCAGGGCCATGTGACCTTAGATTTTAAGATAGGGTCTAACCATGAGTTCCACTCTGGCTTTAAAGTCAGGACCCTTCTGCTGTTGCCTTTCTGAGTATCAGGACTATGCTGGCTGTGTGAGCTGCCAGCCTGCACTGCATGTTGGCTTTATATGTGATGATAAAACCAAGTCCTTCTGAAAATTAGTAATTCATTTAAGCTCATACTACTAATAAATGATTGAAACAAGAACTATAAAAACAAAACAATGAAAGGCCTTCGGATTTCTCGCACTGCCCTTGTTTCTACTATGAAGTGCAGGATACAGATGGAGGAACCTGGGAAAGAGAAGCAGATAAAAGCTTAACCTAAAACTGCAGACAGAGTGCCCACCCACCACTGCATGCAGGATGTGTGCCACTCACAGTCTAGCTTGGTCACATTAGCATCTCTTATTCTTAAAGTGCAGGGCAGATTTATATATTAAGAGCCACTCATCATGCATACTCCAAGAGAAGCTTCTATCACAGGGCAGAGCAAACAGCTCTAATCCTGTAGCTTTAAAAATAAATTTTTTTTAATATTTAGCTGCATTTTTAGTGCCATAAGTTTTCATTTCTTCAGGGATATATTTTTGTTCTGGACTACTACCTCTTCTAGTTTTGGAACAATCTGTTCCTTTTCAGTGAGGATGGTCCAAGAGTGTCCGAGGAACCCATGTACAGGTTAATCAACCATGAGCTCTGTAACTTGTCGGCTCATCTCAGGTGCTTTGATTACTGGATGTGTTAATGATTAGAGATTCTACATTGAAGCCATTAAGTTCAGCAATACTTTCTGCATTTTTAAGTGAGTGCAGGAAAAATTCAGCCTGCACTTTGGGCCACTGACCCTGCAATCCGCCCCACTCTGGCCTGAGAGTCCCTAGTACATTCATCATTATACTCTGGGACCAAGAACACACACACACATGGCTTCTTTAAACTGGCATCCTTCGGAGTTTGGGTGACTTTTCTGATATGCGTACCCATAGGTGTCATGGGTGTGCTTAAAGCAAACAAGGAAGATTTTAATTTCTTGATTTGCATGAAATTTTTAGGCTTTTCTGGTCCATGAGAGTAGCTAACCATCTTCACAGGTCACCTCAGGTGCTCATAAGAAGAGCTAGCTCTGCTCCTGTACCACATCCTTTATTCCTAAAAAATACTACAGACTGAATATCAGAACTAACTACCATGCTACTGGTGGCCCAGGAGCAAAGGTTACCCCCAAACCATCTAGTTCACTATCTTCAATCTCTCACATCCCCATTGTGGTTGTACCTTGGCAAAAAATCATTTGATCAATAAGCGCAAACATGGGCCTCAGGTCGAGTTCTATACCTTAATGTTGTTACTGTATTTTGGGATGTCAAGCTGTATTCAGGGGCTTGCTATGTCCACCTGGAGCTCTCTCACTCACTCCAAACTGTTTTTGCAGACGAAAACAAGTGAAATATACAATCGCTGTACTTTAGCTGAAGAAACTATTAGGAAAGTTAATACTGAGAAGTCAATCATTGTGTGATAGAACACCTTTTATGAGGTTTAGATCACCCAATCTTCATGTTAATAGATCTTTCAAATAAGAAAGCTGAGGTGGATTGACCTTAAATCATTTAAGGACAAAATTCTCAGAAGGGATTGGTTGAGGTCCAACTTGGGTCACCTGTCTCAAGGTTTTTACTTCTGCACCATATGTTATTTCAGATATTGAGTAAGCAGGACTGACACCCAGAGGCCCAACTTAAATGCAAGAGCAAAAGAGGGCTCAGCTGTTTGCTTTGAACTCAGTTTATATAGCTAAGGGCCAGTGACAAAATCAGAATGACCATAAAGAATTTATGCCTGTGGCTGTACGCCAAGCACAGTGCATTTCAGACAAGCAATATCATTGGGTGCTACATGAACATCCCACCTGATTGCTTCCAAGTTACACCTCTGTGCAAAAGTTCTGAGTTGATTAATACCACAATTCTCTTTGTTTCAGTATGTTGAAATATCACAGTCTTGCATGACCTTACAGGGATGACGTCATGAATCCAGCTATGATCATAGCCTATGATCGGAACTCTTAGCTGAGACTCTCCTATAGAGCTGAGTGTTCCCTAGAACATTAAGTTAATGGGAAGGGGACATGGGTCTGCCTTCTTCAGTCTTGTTCTCCTAATGTTCCAAGAACAGCCTAGAGAAGAGTGTATATTATTATACTATATCTTACTTTATGTGCATGTGTGTGTTGAATGCATGTGTGTGCTGGTGTGTATGTGCAGGTGTTGACACCAGAGGTCAACACTAGATGTCTTCCTCATCACTCTCTACATTTGTTTGAGACAGGGTCTCTCACTAAATGCTGTCTTAACCATCTGGCCAGTGAACACCTGGGATCTGTTTGTGTCTGCCCCCACCTGGCACCCCAACACTGGGGTACAGACATGAGCCACCACACACTGATTTTCACATGAGTGCTGGCATCCACACTCAGGTCTTCATGCCTTTGCAGCAGTCTTCAGTCACCAGGATATCTCCCTACTCCAACAGCTCTAGATTGTATTTAATAAGAAATATCGGATAAATGCAGGAACTCTTCACGTAAAATGGGTGAAGTAAGTCACACAACATGCTCTTCTACCTGGTCACACAAATGACAAAAATAAACGGGGGGGGGGGGTTCAGCCACCCCAGAAAAATTTTTAAGTCCACAGTATTTCTGAACCCTCCAGGGATAGCTGGCCCTGCTTGCATTCCCAGTCCAGTCACAGAACAGATCATCGAAGGTGCCACATCTGGATGAGATTGATAACATCCTGTCGTCTCCCAGAAGCAAACTCGCCAGCTCTTTTCTGTCTTCTACAATCCCCCTGAAGAAAATTGTTCAGAAAGCAGATGGAAAGTATTGTTGAGCAAGAAAGCCCCATCACCTCCTACCCACATTTCCTCCTCTCTCATCCTCTGGGTGACAGTTGGCACCGAGAGAAGCTCATTAAAATAATAAACACGCCTTTTCATTAAATCAAGTACAGATCATAGACTATAAAATGGGAATACTCCATAATATGTCTTCCTATGTTTGGATTGCTTAACCAAGTGGGTCCCAAAGATACTACAGAGATAAAAAAGATGCTGTCTTCCCAAGTCTTTAAAAACTGGTAGAGAAAATGGGCTCAGAAATGTTGTCTTAGAAGAAAATCACAGGTCAGGATCCAAGTAGTTAATAACTCTGGATGAAGGTACGGGCAGCATGGGGTGTTAAAATGTTGGGGTGGGGGCAGATGTAAGGTCCAGGAGTGAACAGGCAATAGTTCTTGTTGTGGCACAGGGCCTGGGGGAGGGAAGAACTGCAGTCACTCTCGGTGGAAACAGATGAGGTCACACTCCAGGCACCCCAGAGTCTGAAACAGCAGATACTAGAGCCTCATGTTTGGTGAGATGCACACATGACTTTCACAACACCAGCAGGTAGAAGGTACTCACGGAACACTTCAAACCTCTTTGGGATGTTCATGTTGGTCTTTGTGAGCTTCAAAAAAGGGTATATTTTCCAAGAATAACTTTGCACATGTAATTGTGTATACTGCTAGTAATGGCTATGATTAAGCCAGGCTCACAGGTCAGTCCTGTCCTGCATTTGTACTCTAGTCCAGAAGTAAAGAAGGCAACACATTTAGCATACTCCTTTATATTTACAGAAAGATGCTTTATTTTGCCACAAATCCCACCTTGTTCTCAGGTTTTCCCTGCCCCTGATGCAGGACAAACACATTCACATTCATCCTTTATGAGGTAGTTTTATACTGTGTTTGTAGACAGACATAAGAGACATTGATTTCATAAAGCTTTTGTTTGTGTTTTTGCCTGTTAGACGAAAAATACTACATCAACCTCAATTTTCTCACAAGAAGTTTAACTTCAATCCTTTCTAGAAAGTATGAATCCACGAGCTTAAATTTTTGTGTAGGTGCAGTTTTGCCCTGAAATGCATGGACATGATGTGCTTACGATTTTCACGGGCATTCTAACTCCAGCTCTTTGACACTAAGACAAGGGCAACCTGCTGCTTGGTAAGCGTTCCTTAGAGCGTGCAGACCCACAGATGTTTCATAAAGATCTTCTCTCATCCACTTTTCCTTACGCTGAATTCATAAGAATTGTCTATTATTTCTTTTACAATATGAAATCTGGAGATTGGGTAATTATTTTCGATACATTTCCCGTGTGTGAGATGCTCACGAAAATGGTTTTCCTGTAGTTAAGTTGTGGAGACAATGGAGCCTTTTTCATTTATAATTTTGTAGCACAAATACTTTTGCCTTGAAGGCTAATGATGACTTAGATGTTTTGTCCTTTCAGTGATGTTTGCACATAGAACACTAACCTGAGCTGGCTCCCTTGGGAAACACTGGGCAGAGTCCAGCTGCCTGGTGGAACTGGGGAAGAGGTAACCTCACTTCACTCCGTTTAGCCAAGCTGACAGTGTGCTCTGTAATACGTGGTGGTGAGATACAGAGGTAAAGAGCTTCAGAAGTGTTTGCTTTTGCCAAATTAGATCCACACTGACAAGAGTATGTCTACTATTTCACTGGATCCAAAATAACATCCTACAAAGCAAACAGGCATGCCCATTCTGCAGCAGGAAGTCAAGGCTTCGGCTACTGTGTACATCCCCAAGTGGTTATCAAAGCACAGATGGAATACAACCCACACCAATTACCCCAGCATCTTCCATACCTGCTCATGTTAATTGCTATCCCATGAGGGTGCGAGGCCTATCAAATTAGACTTGCTTAAAGTGTTTCGTTCTCCAAAATTAACCGAGAAGGTAGAGTCTTCTTTTATTAGAGTGGCTTTTTTCTTCAAATCTTATGACACTAACAGGAAGCCTGCAGAAATTAATAATTGTGCCAGCTATCAATCTTCTCATGCATAAAATTCAAAATTTGTTTCTCTGCCTACAGATGAAATGTCATTTTATCAAAAGCTAATAATATGCACCCACAAGCATGCCTGTCAACACCCATGAGCCAATCGCAATCTGCAAAAGTTAAAACCGAGTGCAGTGTTAGGTTCATTTTAATATGGACAGAAAAATCATAGTGTATTCAGATTGTGTTAAATATCAATATAATTCAGTTTTCTGGTGAATGAGAGACTTTTGAAGTCACAGAATTGTAATTAACTTGATAACATTAGTGCACACCCTGACATTCCCTAATTGCATAGGGAAGGCTGCCAAGGGTCACAGAGAGAAGGAGATTCTCGTGCCTGTGTGGAGTCAGGGCTGGGCTACAAACTGTCTTCTCCCTCTTTCCAGACCTTTCCAGTCTATCCTCTTCAGTTTCCAGTCTGCACCCAAAGTTGTACAAGGAGTATTCACTTGTTTACTGAAGCCTATCATGACTCATTCCAGAAATACTTGAGTCTATTTTCAAAGAAAATTTTAAGATAAAATATTCTAAAAATAGGAGAAGAATTCATGTAATCACAGAGTTAGGATGAAAAAAAAACCTAGGAATGTTCTATATAGTCAACCTTTATCTCCCAAAGGCCCCTATGCTGAAAGTTTCACCCCCAGCCTGTCAGTGCTACTGGAGACAGAAGAAGCTTTAAGGGGTAAAATCAAGGGAAACTGAGGTCATCAGGTTTATGCCCTGAAAAAGGATTGTGGGAGCCTGATTCTATTCCGTGTCTTCTCCTCTTCTCCCCCACCCTTTCTCCCTTCTTCCATTTACTGTGGGTGGTATTGTTCTTAGGCAGTTGGCCCTGGACTATATTAAAAAAGAAAAAAAAACTAGAAAAGCATTAGCCTGGCAGTAATGGAACCCGAGAGTAAGACAGTAAGCAATATTTCTCCATGGCCTCTGCTTCCATTTCTGCCTCTTAGTTCCTGGTCTCTGTTTGAGTTCCTTCCCTGACTTCCTTATATGAGGGACTATGTCCCGAAAATGTAAATCAAGTAAACCCTTTCCTTACCCAAGTCGCTTCTTGTCAGAGTGTCTTAGCACAGCAACAGAATGAAGTCAGGACAATATTCTATATCATCACAGCTACAAAGCAACAGGTTGAGATACTTTCAGGCTGAAACCTCTGACTTGACGACTGGGCATAACCTTCTCTCTCTACAAGCTGATTTGCCTCCATCATGGTGATAGCTGACAGGCACGGGGTGAGATAACAAAAGCACAGTCTGACAGTCTACATGTATTATTATTCTTAATTGACTTTCACAGTGGCTTGGAGCTTTGTAATACTAAACTGAAGGTAGCCTCCTAGGAAATATATTGTGTCCACAGGTAATAGAACCTGCTGCAGAAGTATGCTTACTCCAGCAGTGGGAGTATCCAAAGCCTGCATTTGTTCTAGCTTAGGCCACCTTATAGAGTAGAGTTTCCCCATCTCTCCCTATGCAGTGTATTCAAATTAACATCCATGGTGAAATTCACACCAGATGAATAAGGTAGGTCTGTAAGGAAGTTTCTTGTGCCCTGAAGAGCTGTTTTATTATATATTCAACAGTGAGTCCCTCTCTTGAAGTGTTTTTATAGATATATAAACATACATAGTGGACATGACTCATAATAGCTCTATCGTAAGCATAGTTCTTTTAATATATAATGCACTAATGTGAAGAGAATCATGACTTCATTTGCCCTGGGTAGTTGGCTAGGTTTTTCAATGCCAGGCATGGTTTCCCTCTTGTCTGAGTCCAATGAGAGAGGTGTTGGTTACTACCAAGATATGCAAGTCACTACTGTACCTGTCAGGAGCCATCTAAGAAAGGGTAAGTCTAACAAGTAGCCTTCCTGGAGTTGGCCCACCCTTTTGCATGGACCAAGATGGGTGAGCTCTGAGAGGCAAGGTCCCAAGAGACTTCATCTCAGGACTGATTCTTTCAGCTGATATACCTTTTCTGTCATTATTAAATTAATATAATAATCCCTGGGCATCAACCTACCCTATTAAGCAGATATCCTGCCGATCAACATAAGGGTGACCTTTCATGAATTAATGCTGTTTAGATAAATTAATGATTTTTAGAGTTCCTGATTTGATTTAAATAATCTTAGGAAGAAAGTTTTAAGAGATGGCTTTAGTTGTTTGCTAGAAATTTATTAAAAAATTAAAAAATCAAGAATATAATGTATCCCTTCCTCATAATAAGTAAAAGCTACATAATAAGAAATAAAATGAGTTTTCATAGTCATACAAAAAAGGGAACATTTATATTCAAGGAAAAAGCATGTTGGTGCAAGGATGAAACTACAGGTATGCACTATGATAAGGCAAGACCAGATGAAACTTGCTTTTTTAATAAGCTTACAGAATTAAACACTGCTTTGAACTTAATATCAACGCCATAACTCCCATTTTGTGTAACTATTTATCCATGAGATAATTTTGTAAAGAACAATTGTCTAAAAGGTATAAAAAGGCCAGAGAAAAGAAATAAGGATGGGGTGGCTTTGGAGGGCCCTACCCTATCCATCCTTCCATCCATCCAAATGTATATGTCTGTTTGTTTGTATGTAGGTATATTTGTATGTATGTAAGCATGCTTGGACACTGGTAGAGTTGATTGAGACAGATGGCCAGGCCCAACCAGTGTGTGTGTGTGTGTTTAAATGTATGTGTGTCTGTGCACACTTGCCTGTGTAAATGATTTTAATTCTTTTCCTTTCCTTTCTCTCTGATTCACAAAGAGTTAACCTGCATGGACAGAGAAGAGAGGCTAGAGATAAATACTTTACCTAATCCCCCACTGTTAAGTACCAGGTGTTCATTCCTCTGAAGCCATCAGCTTCTGTCCCTAGACTAACTAAGAATCAAGGAGAGTAAATATCATTTATAGTAAGCAACTTTTACTCTTAAGAACACAAGTTTTGTCCTCTAGCAGATCCTCTGACCCCTTGGCTGCCTTTTAAAGAGAACTTGTGCAAGCTTCGTGCATGGACCCTTAGGGTTATCATGGTACACTAGTCATTGGTGTGGATTTTAGGCTTCATTAGCTAAGTAAGACTGTTGGATATTTCTCTCCTGTGGAAGCTTACATGGGCCCCATGATACCATGAAAATTAGTCTTCAGGGAGGAGATATTGGGAGCATGACTAGTGTAGCCCTGTGTCTGAAATGAATGATGTACTCAACATTAGAGACTTATCTTCTGCCTCGGGGGATGACCCAAGGAACTGGCAGTAGTAATGTTTTGTGAGTCTCTGGGACAACCCTGACAAATCAGCATAATCCTTAGCTGTTGTGTCCGGCCAGCAGATCACAGCCTGGGTTCTAGCCTGGAAAGGCATTTTGGAAACCTGGAAGAGAAGAGGGGCTAGGCGGCGAGAGAAGGGAATGAAGCTAAGACAAGATTCTGATCAAAGCTCAATTTTACTATTTCCAGACACTCAGTTATAAAGAAAGGGGGAGGGAACCCGATTTCCTGCCAAGTAACTCAGGGTCCAGTAGCAGGACGAACACGTGTGTGCCTCCTCCAAGCAGCAAAGCGACAGGGTTCAGCAGTAGGCGTGGCAGGACGAATGAGCAGGAAGCTCCACCCTTGAGCAAGCAGGTTCAAGCAGGTGGGGGGAGACCACACTTAGCTGCATTCTAAAACTCTGTCCCTCTACCCGCACATAACAGTAGTCTTTATCCTATATCAAGGAAAGCTTCTCTTTGAAACAGCAGAGACCAGTACAGAAATCCACAACCAATCACAATGCAGAGCTGTGGAGCTCAGTAGCAACAGATGCATGTGTAATACAATCCTCCCACCTAAGGCTCAGGGAACATGGCAGAAGAAAGGGTGGAAAGACAGTAAGCACCAGAAGATTTGGAAGTTTGCCTCAAGGTTGCATCTCCTAGCAATGTCAAGTTGCACAAAATGTCTCACCAACATGACTGCCTGAAACACACACAAAAAAGGAAAGCAACAATATGCATGCTAACCTGGGATGGACATACACACACACACACACACACACACACACTCATACACTCACCAGGCAGTGGAGGTATTCCAAGAGCAGGAAAAACAGTCTTCTCCAATGTCTTAGTCAGGGTTTCTATTCCCACACAAAATATCATGACTAAGAAGCAAGTTGAAGAGGGAAGGGTTTATTCGGCTTATATTTTCAAATTGCTGTTCATCACCAAAGGAAGTCAGGACTGGAACTCAAGCAGGACAGGAAGCAGGAGCTGACACAGAAGCTCTGGAGGGATGTTACTTACAGGCTTGCTTCCCCTGACTTGTTCAGCTTGCTCTCTCTCTCTCTTTTTTTTTTTTAGTGACACTTATTTTTTTTTATTTGTTTCCACCCTCACTTTTATAAGAAATAAATAGGGCACAATCTAGGAAATTGCAAGTAAAATGCCAACACCAAAAATATATGTGGCTTCTTTTGGTTCCCAATCTGCATATGACACAATGCATCTAAATCACTTTTATTATGAAATATATCCAGGTACACAAAAGAGCGAGTGAATATCAAATAGCAGCATGTAACAGCCTTGCCAAAAAAAAAAAAAAAAAAAGAGGACTGTGGGTATCCCTCCCCTGGCCACCTCACATGCTCTACCCTCCCTCCCCCGAGGGAGCCACTGTCCAAAGATATCAGTCCTCAATTCCATGCAGGTTTGGCTGTGCAGTGTTACAGTGATATGAAGAGAGAGGCTGCCATTATTGATGATTTCATTTCTTTCTTTCTGTTTTTTTTAATTTTTAATGTTTTTTTACGTATTTTCCCCAATTACATTTCCAATGCTATCCCAAAAGTTCCCCATACCTTTCCCCCCACTTGCCTACCCATCTGTATTAGTCAGGGTTCTCTAGAGTCACAGAACTTATGGATAGTCTCTATATAGTAAAAGAATTTATTGATGACTTACAGTCGGCAGCCCAATTCCCAACAATGGTTCAGTCGCAGCTGTGAATGGAAGTTCAAGGATCTAGCAGTTACTCAGTCTCACACGGCCAGCAGGCGAAGGAGCAAGAGCTAGACTCCCTTCTTCCAGTGTCCTTATATTGTCTCCAGCAGAAGGTGTAGCCCAGATTAAAGGTGTGTTCCACCACACCTTTAATCCCAGATGAAAGGTGTAGCCCAGATTAAATCTCCTTAAACTCGGAGATTTAATCTTCTGGAATCCATAGCCACTATGTCTCAAGATCTCCATACCAAGATCCAGATAAGGATCTCCAAGCCTCCAGATAAGGGTCACTGGTGAGCCTTCCAATTCTGGATTGTAGTTCATTCCAAATATAGTCAAGTTGACAACCAAGAATAGCCACTACAATCCACCCCTTGTCAACTTGACACAAATAATATCTCATGTTCACATGAAACAATAACAAGTTTGTGAATACGCCTAACATGATATAACTATCCCTCGTACAATCGCAAACGCATTTGTAAATTTACAATGGGGCATTCATATTACTTTATAATCCTCGTTTCTGCAACTGGTTACGTGGCCTTAATTGGTATTTATAACTACCTTCCTCTACTACCCATTCTGTATTTCCTTCACCTTCGGCCAGCACCTCAGCAGGTCTTGGCTCTTTTCCTGGAGGATTGACCCATACCTTCATTCCTGATGGGTCTGCGTCCTTTGTCATCCTGCTTGGATTAGGCTGTTGTAGTTTCCCATTGACTTTAATCACAGGACATGGTAGTACTAGGAGACGCCCTAAGGGATCTCCTACACTCCAGACATAATCTTGCTTACCTCCATTGTGAAGAGGTAATCCAATTTCCCCATGGTAATCTGGATCTATCACTCCTCCTAACACGGTTATTCCTCTTTTAGCCTGTTGGTTTAAGGGCATTAGAAGCCCAAAATGACCAGGGGGAAGTCTGAGCTTCCAGTTCAATGGAATGTTTGTTGTAGCTCCTGGTAGGAGCACTCCCCTCTCTGGAGCCAAAACTTCTAGGCCAGCAGAACCTAGAGTTATGGGGACAGGAAGCAAAAATTTTCCTAGAGGGTCACTAGGAGTGATAGTAAGTGGAACTATTCCCTTTTCCACCCCTTGATTCCTGGACCCATGAATCCTGGCTATGGGTGAAACTGTACCATATATGGAGCGCTGATTCAAAGCATATACTGCCTTCTGAAGAACTCTACCCCAGCCTTCCAAGCTGTTACCACCTAATTGGCGCTGTAACTGTGTCTTCAAAAGGCCATTCCATCTTTCTATCAGGCCAGCTGCTTCAGGATGATGGGGAACGTGGTAAGACCAGTGAATTCCATGATCGTGGGCCCACTGTCGTACTTCTCTGGCTGTGAAATGAGTTCCTTGGTCAGAAGCAATACTGTGTGGAATACCATGACGATAGATAAGGCATTCTGTCAGTCCATGAATGGTGGTTTTAGCAGAGGCCTTACGTGCAGGAAAGGCAAATCCATAACCAGAATAAGTATCTACTCCAGTAAGAACAAAACGCTGTCCTTTCCATGAAGGAAGTGGTCCAATGTAGTCAACCTGCCACCAGGTTGCTGGCTGGTCACCTCGAGGAATGGTGCCATATCTGGGGCTCAGTGTTGGTTTCTGCTGTTGGCAGATCTGGCAATCAGCAGCAGCTGTAGCCAGGTCAGCCTTGGTGAGTGGAAGCCCGTGTTGCTGAGCCCAAGCATAACCTCCATCTCGACCACCATGGCCACTTTGTTCATGTGCCCATTGAGCAATGACAGGGATGGCTGGGGAGAGAGGCTGACTGTCCACAGAACGGGTCATCTTATCCACTTGATTATTGAACTCCTCCTCGGCTGAAGTCACCTTTTGGTGAGCATTTACATGGGACACAAATATCTTCACATCCTTTGCCCATTTGGAGAGATCTATCCACATACTTCTTCCCCAGATGTCTTTTTCACCAATTTTCCAATTGTGATCTTTCCAAGTCCCTGACCATCCAGCCAATCCATTGGCTACAGCCCATGAGTCAGTGAATAATCGTACATCTGGCCATTTCTTCTTGCAAACAAACTGTAATACCATGTGTACTGCTCGAAGTTCTGCCCACTGTGAAGATTTCCCTTCACCTGTGTCTTTCAGAGTTGTCCCAGAAAGGGGTTGTAATGCTGCAGCTGTCCACTTCTGGGTGGTGCCTGCATAACGTGCAGAGCCATCAGTAAACCAGGCCCTAGTCTTTTCCTCTTCGGTCAGTCGATCATAGGGAACACCCCATGAGGCTATAGGCGCATGCTTGGCAGCAGATGGCATTGTAACAGGAGTAGAAACCATAGGCATTTGAGCAACTTCTTCATGTAACTTGCTTGTGCCTTCAGGACCTGCTCTGGCCCGATCACGTATATACCACTTCCATTTGATAATAGACTGCTGCTGTGCGCGTCCCACTTTATGACTTGCAGGGTCTGATAGTACCCAGCTCATGATGGGTAATTCAGGTCGCATAGTAACTTGGTGTCCTATTGTCAAACGTTCAGTTTCCACTAAGGCCCAATAGCAGGCCAAGAGCTGTTTTTCAAAGGGAGAATAGTTGTCTGCAGATGATGGTAGAGCTTTGCTCCAAAATCCCAAAGGTCTTTTCTGTGATTCACCTACAGGGGCCTGCCAGAGGCTCCAAACAGCATCTCTATCAGCCACAGACACCTCAAGTACCATCGGGTCTGCTGGGTCATATGGTCCAAGTGGTAGAGCAGCCTGCACAGCAGCCTGGACCTGTTGAAGGGCCTTCTCCTGTTCCAGGCCCCACACAAAGCTAGCGGCTTTCCGAGTCACTTGATAAATAGGCCTAAGTAACACACCCAAGTGAGGGATGTGTTGTCTCCAGAATCCAAATAGCCCCACTAAACGTTGTGCTTCTTTCTTGGTTGTAGGAGGGGCCAGGTGCAATAACTTATCTTTCACCTTAGAAGGAATATCTCTGCATGCCCCACACCACTGGACTCCTAAGAATTTCACTGAGGTAGATGGTCCTTGAATTTTGGTTGGATTTATTTCCCATCCTCTGATACGCATATGTGTTACCAATGAGTCCAAAGTGGTTGCTACTTCCTGCTCACTTGGTCCAATCAGCATAATGTCATCAATATAGTGCACCAATGTGATATTTTGTGGAAGATCCAAACGATCAAGATCCCTTCTAACTAAATTATGACACAGGGCAGGAGAGTTAATATATCCTTGAGGCAAAACTGTGAAGGTATACTGTTGGCCTTGCCAACTGAAAGCAAATTGCTTCTGGTGGTCCTTATGGACAGGTACTGAGAAGAAGGCATTTGCCAGATCAATAGCCGCATACCAGGTGCCAGGAGATGTGTTAATTTGCTCAAGTAACGAAACTACATCTGGTACAGCAGCTGCAATTGGAGTTACTACCTGATTTAGTTTTCGATAATCAACTGTCATTCTCCATGATCCATCTGTTTTCTGCACTGGCCAGATAGGAGAGTTAAATGGAGATGTGGTGGGAACCACCACCCCTGCATCTTTCAAGTCCTTGATAGTGGCAGTAATTTCTGCAATGCCTCCAGGAATACGATACTGTTTTTGATTCACTATTTTCTTTGGCAGAGGCAACTCTAAAGGCTTCCATTTTGCCTTTCCAACCATAATAGCCCTCACTCTACAGTTCAGGGAACCAATATGAGAATTCTGCCAGTTTCTGAGTATATCTATCCCAATTATACATTCTGGAACTGGGGAAATCACCACAGGATGTGTCCGGGGACCTACTGGACCTACTGTAAGTCGGACATCAGTCAAAACTCCATTAATCACCTGCCCTCCATAGGCCCCTACTTTAACTGGAGGGCCACAATGTTTCTTGGGATCTCCTGGGATCAGTGTCAACTCAGAACCAGTATCCAGCAGACCCCGAAAAGTCTGATTATTTCCTTTTCCCCAGTGTACAGTTACCCTTGTAAAAGGCCGTAGGTCCCTCTGGGGAAGAACTGGAGAAAGGGTAACAGCAAAACCTTTGGGTGTCTTGTCAGGATCCTTCCTCAGGGGAACCTGGCCACCCCTTCATTCAAGGGGTTCCGGATCTGCAAACTGGCTCAAGTCTGGAAATTGATTCACTGGCCGAGATTGCTGTTTACCACGAACTACTGTAGCCTTTCTTTCATTTGTTTGAGAATTTTTTTGCTTATACAGATCAAACAAATATGCAGTAGGCTTCTTATGTATTTCATTCCTGGAAACACCATGATTGACTAGCCAGTACCAAAGGTCCAAGCGAGTCATGCCATTATAAATTTCACCTCTCCTGTGCTGACCGTTACTGGGTCTGTCATTATAAACATTCTTTTGCCTACGCTGTCCATTATAATAACTAGGATCACCTTGTCTCTGGCGATTCAATGCTGCCACCTGGCTCTTGTTACTTCGGAATCCAACTAAACCCAGTGAATTTAATTCATCTAATTGAGTAGAAGCATCTCCAATGCTAAGATCTGGCACAAGGAAAAGGGAAAGAACAAAACCCTTCAAATGTGCTGGTGCCCCTCTCACCAATTTGCGTCTTATAGAGCTGGTGAAGGGCATATCTTCTGGACCTTCCCATTGTGGACAATTAGGCTTTACACAATATATCCACTCTAGCATTGCAATTTCCCTAAGTCTTAAAATCCCTTCATCAACACTAAGCCATGGAATATCAGGCATCTCCAAGTCATTTCCAGTAGGCCATCTTTTGATAAACACCTCAGCCAACCATTCAAACAAACTTTTGACACCTTTTTTAACCATGCGAGCTTCCATATTAAACCTAGAATCTCTACTCAGAGGGCCCATGTCAATAAACTCAGCCTGCTCTAGTTTTATGTTCCTTCCACCCTTATCCCACACCCTTAAAATCCATTCCCACACGTATTCACCAGGTTGCTGTTTGAATGAATTAGCAAACTCATTAAGCTCCTTAGTAGTGTAGCGAATTTCCTCATGGACTACACTTTCTACCTCCCCTCTAGGAGCCTGTTTTGCTTTGAGTCTGGTTACAGGTCTAGAAGAAACTATTGGTGGGCCTTGAGAAACATCAGTAGTGAAAGTCATTGCTGGTTTATCAGACTCTGCAAAATTAATTTCCTCATGTGGGGAAGGCATTATTTCAAGGGGTGGGGCTGAGGGTACTACTTCCTCAGGTGGGGCAAACCCTTGAGAATCTGAAGATTCAAAATTCTCAGCTTCAACATGGTCTTCCCACACATCCCCGTCCCAAGTTATAGGATCCCATTCTTTGCCAATTAGTGCCCTTACTTTAACTGTCGACACATTCTGAGGCTGAGACTTAAATTTTCGCTGTAGTTCAGCCAACCTTACAATGAGGGTTTCAGTTTGATTTTCTGCAACTTGAGCTCTATTGCTGCAAGAGAGAAGATTCTCTTCAAGGACACACTTAGCAACTTTTAGATCTTTTACTTGTGTCTGGAGCCTTTCGATTTTATCACACAACTCCTTCCTTTCATTCATCATTTTTTCCCCAGATACTAAGAGCAGCCAGCCAGTAAAATCATTTTCTGATTTTTTCCCCATCTTGTAGAAAGCTTTGTGCACTGAATCACCTAATTCATTAAGAAAATCAAGGGCATTAGCTTCTTTAAGTTTGAAATATAGTTTCAACCATGGGTCTTCAAAATTCTCTGAGCTCCCAGGAGGGAGAGAATCTGGAGAGGTTTCAGTAGTTGAAAGTGCTGGTGGCTCAACAAGCCAATTCCAATATTTTAAAAGATTCATCCTTGTACTTCTGTTACTCTAGAACCACTCCTGGTACCAAATTCTGTATTAGTCAGGGTTCTCTAGAGTCACAGAACTTATGGATAGTCTCTATATAGTAAAAGAATTTATTGATGACTTACAGTCGGCAGCCCAATTCCCAACAATGGTTCAGTCGCAGCTGTGAATGGAAGTTCAAGGATCTAGCAGTTACTCAGTCTCACACGGCCAGCAGGCGAAGGAGCAAGAGCTAGACTCCCTTCTTCCAGTGTCCTTATATTGTCTCCAGCAGAAGGTGTAGCCCAGATTAAAGGTGTGTTCCACCACACCTTTAATCCCAGATGAAAGGTGTAGCCCAGATTAAATCTCCTTAAACTCGGAGATTTAATCTTCTGGAATCCATAGCCACTATGTCTCAAGATCTCCATACCAAGATCCAGATAAGGATCTCCAAGCCTCCAGATAAGGGTCACTGGTGAGCCTTCCAATTCTGGATTGTAGTTCATTCCAAATATAGTCAAGTTGACAACCAAGAATAGCCACTACACCATCCATTCCCATTTTTTTTTTTTTTTTTGGCCCTGGCGTTCCCCTGTACTGGGGCATATAAAGTTTGCAAGTCCAATGGGCCTCTCTTTCCAGTGATGGCCGACTAGGCCATCATTTGATACATATCCAACTAGAGTCAAGAGCTCCAGGGTACTAGATAGTTCATAATGTTGTTCTATCTATAGGGTTGCAGAGCAGATCCCTTTAGCTCCTTGGGTAATTTCTCTAGCTCCTCCATTGGGAGCCCTGTGATCCATCCACTAGCTGACTGTGAGCATCTACTTCTGTGTTTGCTAGGCCCTGGCATAGTCTCACAAGAGACAGCTATATCTGGGTCCTTTCAGCAAAATCTTGCTAGTGTATGCAATGGTGTCAGTGTTCGGAAGCTGATTATGGGGTGGATGCCTAGATATGGCAGTCTCTAGATGGTCCATCCTTTCGTCACAGCTCCAAACTTTGTCTCTGTAACTCCTTCCATGGGTGTTTTGTTCCCAATTCTAAGAAGGGGCACAGTGTCCATCTTTGGTCTTCATTCTTCTTGAGTTTCATGCGTTTAGCAAATTGTATCTTATATCTGGGGTATCCTAAGTTTTGGGCTAATATCCACTTATCAGTGAGTACATATAGTGTGAGTTCCTTTGTGATTGGGTTACCTCACTCAGGGTGATACCCTCCAGGTCCATCCATTTGGCTAGGAATTTCATAAATTCATTCTTTTTAATAGCTGAGTAGTACTCCATTGTGTAAATGTACCACATTTTCTGTATCCATTCCTCTCTTGAGGGGCATCTGGGTTCTAGCCAGCTTCTGGCTATTATAAATAAGGCTGCTATGAACATAGTGGAGCATGTGTCCTTCTTACCGGTTTGGACATCTTCTGGATATATGCCCAGGAGAGGTATTGCTGGATCCTCCAGTAGTACTATGTCCAATTTTCTAAGGAACCGCCAGACTGATTTCCAGAGTGGTTGTACAAGCTTGCAATCCCACCAACAATGGAGGAGTGTTCCTCTTTCTCCACATCCTCGCCAGCATCTGCTGTCACCTGAATTTTTGATCTTAGCCATTCTGACTGGTGTGAGGTGGAATCTCAGGGTTGTTTTGATTTGCATTTCCCTGATGATTAAGGATGTTGAACATTTTTTCAGGTGCTTCTCTGCCATTCAGTATTCCTCAGGTGAGAATTCTTTGTTCAGTTCTGAGCCCCATTTTTTAATGGGGTTATTTGATTTTATAGAGTCCACCTTCTTGAGTTCTTTATATATATTGGATATTAGTCCCCTATCTGATTTAGGATAGGTAAAGATCCTTTCCCAATCTGTTGGTGGTCTTTTTGTCTTATTGACGGTGTCTTTTGCCTTGCAGAAGCTTTGCAGTTTCATGAGGTCCCATTTGTCAATTCTCGATATTACAGAGCAAGCCATTGCTGTTCTATTCAGGAATTTTTCCCCTGTGCCCATATCTTCAAGGCTTTTCCCCACTTTCTCCTCTATAAGGTCCAGTGTCTCAGGTTTTATGTGAAATTCCTTGATCCACTTAGATTTGACCTTAGTACAAGGAGATAGGAATGGATCAATTCACATTCTTCTACATGATAACAACCAGTTGTGCCAGCACCATTTTTTGAAAATCCTGTCTTTCTTCCACTGGATGGTTTTATCTCCCTTGTGGAAGATCAAGTGACCATAGGTGTGTGGGTTCATTTCTGGGTCTTCAATTCTATTCCATTGGTCTTCAATTCTATTCCATTGTCCCTCACTATACCAGTACCATGCAGCTTTTATCACAATTGCTCTGTAGTAAAGCTTTAGGTCAGGCATGGTGATTCCACCAGAGGTTCTTTTATCCTTGAGAAGAGTTTTTGCTATCCTAGGTTTTTTGTTATTCCAGATGAATTTGGAGATTGCACTATCTAATTTGTTGAAGAATTGAGTTGGAATTTTGATGGGGATTGCATTGAATCTGTAGATTGCTTTTGGCAAGATAGCCATTTTTACAATGTTGATCCTACCAATCCATGAGCATGGGAGATCTTTCCATCTTCTGAGATCTTCTTTAATTTCTATCTTCAGAGACTTGAAGTTTTTATCATACAGATCTTTCACTTCCTTAGTTAGAGTCACGCCAAGATATTTTATATTATTTGTGACTATTAAGAAGGGTGTTGTTTCCCTAATTTCTTTCTCAGCCTGTTTATTCTTTGTGTAGAGAAAGGCCATTGACTTCTTTGAGTTAATTTTATATCCAGCTACTTCACTGAAGCTATTTATCAGGTTTAGGAGTTCTCTGGTGGACTTTTTAGGGTCACTTATATATACTATCATATCATCTGCAAAAAGTGATATTTTGACTTCATTTTTTCCAATTTGTATCCCTTTGATCTCCTTTTTTTGTCGAATTGCTCTGGCTAGAACTTCAAGTACAATGTTTAATAGGTATGGAGAGAGTGGACAGCCTTGTCTAGTCCCTGATTTTAGTGGGATTGCTTCCAGCTTCTCACCATTTACTTTGATGTTGGCTACTGGTTTGCTGCAGATTGCTTTTATCATGGTTAGGTATGGGCCTTGAATTCCTGATCTTTCCAAGACTTTCATCATGAATGGGTGTTAAATCTAGTCGAATGCTTTTTCTGCATCTAACGAGATGATCATGTGGTTTTTTGTCTTTGAGTTTGTTTATATAATGGATTACATTGATGGATTTCCATATATTAAACAATCCATGCATCCCTGGAATAAAACCTACTTGGTCAGGATGGATGATTGTTTTAATGTGTTCTTGGATTCGGTAATCGAGAATTTTATTGAGAATTTTTGCATCTATATTCATAAGGAAAGTTGGTCTGAAGTTCTCTATCTTTGTTGGATCTTTTTGTGGTTTAGGTATCAGAGTAATTGTGGCTTCATAGAATGAGTTGGGTAGAGTTCCTTCTACTTCTATTTTGTGGAATAGTTTGTGCAGAACTGGAATTAGATCCTCTTTGAAGGTCTGGTAGAACTCTGCACTAAACCCATCTGGTCCTGGGCTTTTTTTGGCTGGGAGACTATTAATGACTGCTTCTATTTGTTTAGGGGATATGGGACTGTTTAGATCATTAACTTGATCCTGATTTAACTTTGGTACCTGGTATCTGTCTAGAAATTTGTCCATTCGTTCAGGTTTTCCACCTTTGTTGACTATAGCCTTTTGAAGAAGGATCTGATGGTGTTTTGGATTTCTTCAGGATCTGTTGTTATGTCTCCCTTTTCATTTCTGATTTTGTTAATTAGGATGTTGTCCCTGTGCCCTCTAGTGAGTCTAGCTAAGGGTTTATCTATCTTGCTGATTTTCTCAAAGAACCAACTCTGCGTTTTGTTAATTCTTTGAATAGTTCTTCTTGTTTCCACTTGGTTGATTTCACCCCTGAGTTTGAATATTTCTTGCCGTCTACTCCTCTTGGGTGAATTTTCTTCCTTTTTTTCTAGAGCTTTTAGATGTGTTGTCAAGGTGCTAGTGTGTGCTTTCTCCAGTTTATTTTTGGAGGCACTCAGAGCTATGAGTTTCCCTCTTAGAAATGCTTTCATTGTGTCCCATAGGTTTGGGTATGTTGTGACTTCATTTTCAATAAACTCTAAAAAGTCTTTAATTTCTTTCTTTATTCCTTCCTTAACCAAGGTATCATTGAGAAGAGTGTTGTTCAGTTTCCACGTGAATGTTGGCTTTCCATTATTTATGTTGTTATTGATGATCAGCCTTAGTCCATGGTGGTCTGATAGGATACATGGGACAATTTCAATATTTTTGTATCTGTTGAGGCCTGTTTGTGACCAATTATATGGTCAAATTTGGAGAAGGTCCTGTGAGGTGCTGAGAAGAAGGTATATCCTTTTGTTTTAGGATAAAATGTTCTGTAGATATCTGTTAAGTCCATTTGTTTCATAACTTCTGTTAGTTTCACTGTGTCCCTGTTTAGTTTCTGTTTCCACGATCTGTCCATTGATGAAAGTGGTGTGTTGAAGTCTCCCACTATTATTGTGTGAGGTGCAATGTGTGCTTTGAGCTTTACTAAAGTGTCTTTAATGAATTTGGCTGCCCTTGCATTTGGAGCATAGATATTCAGAATTGAGAGTTCCTCTTGGAGGATTTTACCTTTGATGAGTATGAAGTGTCCCTCCTTGTCTTTTTTGATAACTTTGGGTTGGAAGTCAATTTTATTCGATATTAGAATGGCTACTCCAGCTTCTTTCTTCAGACCATTTGCTTGGAAAATTGTTTTCCAGCCTTTCACTCTGAGGTAGTGTCTGTCCTTTTCCCTGAGATGGGTTTCCTGTAAGCAGAATGTTGGGTCCTGTTTGTGTAGCCAGTCTGTTACTCTATGACTTTTTATTGGGGAATTGAGTCCATTGATATTAAGGGATATTAAGGAAAAGTAATTGTTGCTTCCTTTTATTTTTGTTGTTAGAGTTGGCATTCTGTTCTTGTGGCTGTCTTCTTTTTGGTTTGTTGAGGGATTACCTTCTTGCTTTTTCTAGGGCGTGATTCTCTGTCCTTATATTGTTTTTTTTTCCTGTTATTATCCTTTGAAGGGCTGGATTCGTGGAAAGATAATGTGTGAATTTGGTTTTGTCGTGGAATACTTTGGTTTCTCCGTCTATGGTAATTGAGAGTTTGGCTGGGTATAGTATCCTGGGCTGGCATTTATGTTCTCTTAGTGTCTGTATAACATCTGACCAGGCTCTTCTGGCTTTCATAGTCTCTGGTGAAAGGTCTGGTGTAACTCTGATAGGCCTGCCTTTATATGTTACTTGACCTTTCTCCCTTACTGCTTTTAATATTCTCTCTTTATTTAGTTCATTTGTTGTTCTGATTATTATGTGTCCGGAGGAATTTCTTTTCTGGTCCAGTCTATTTGGAGTTCTGTAGGCTTCTTGTATGTTCATGGGCATCTCTTTCTTTAGATTTGGGAAGTTTTCTTCTATTATTTTGTTGAAGATATTTGCTGGCCCTTTAAGTTGAAAATCTTCATTCTCATCAACTCCTATTATCTCTAGGTCTTCTCATTGTGTCCTGTATTTCCTGTATGTTTTGAGTTAGGATCCTTTTGTGTTTTCCATTTTCTTTGATTGTTGTGCCGATGTTCTCTATGGAATCTTCTGCACCTGAGATTCTCTCTTCCATCTCTTGTATTCTGTTGCTGATGCTCGCATCTATGGTTCCAGATTTCTTTCCTAGGGTTTCTATCTCCAGCATTGCCTCACTTTGGGTTTTCTTTATTGTGTCTACTTCCCTTTTTAGGTCTAGTATGGTTTTATTCATTTCCATCACCTGTTTGGATGTGTTTTCCTGTTTTTCTTTAAGGACTTCTACCTGTTTGGTTGTGTTTTCCTGTTTTTCTTTAAGGACTTGTAACTCTTTAGCAGTGTTCTCCTGTATTTCTTTAAGTGAGTTATTAAAGTCCTTCTTGATGTCCTCTACCATCATCATGAGATATGCTTTTAAATCCGGGTGTAGCTTTTTGGTTGTGTTGGGGTGCCCAGGACTAGGTGGGGTGGGAGTGCTGCATTCTGATGATGGTGAGTGGTCTTGATTTCTGTTAGTAGGATTCTTACATTTGCCTTTCGCCATCTGGTAATCTCTGGAGCTGTGCAGAATTCCCTTGGCGGGGTCCCGGAACCATGATGTCTGCTGCCGATGCTCAGGCAAAGCGCTCCCGGGCCGGGAGAACCCCTTTCCTCTGGCTGGGAAAGTGGCCAGCTGCTTGGGGCCCGAAAAGGGGACTGCCTTACAAGCTCTGTGGCTCCCGCCTGTCCCAGAAACTTTTAGCTTCTTTATTCCGTACTCTCACCTGTGCAGAATACTCTCGGCTGGGTCCCGGAACCAAGATGTCTGCTTCCAATGCTCAGGCAAAGTGCTCACGTGCCAAGCGGACCCCTTTCCTCTGACCAGGAAAGTGGCCAGATGTCTGGGACCTGTGCAGAATACTCTCGGCTGGGACCCGGAACCAAGATGTCTGCTGCCAATGCTCAGGCAAAGCACTCCTGCCCCGGGCGGACCCCTTTCCTCTGGATGGGAAAGTGGCCGGGGGCCCGTGCAGAATACTCTCGGCTGGGTCCCAGAACCAAGATATCTCTCAGCTTGCTCTCTTAAAGAACCCAGAACTACCAGCCCAGAGGTAGCACCACCCACAATGGGCCCTCCCTCCTTAATCACTAATTGAGATAATGATTTACAGTGGGATCTCATGGAGGCATTTCCTCAAGGGAGGCTCATTTCTCTGTGATAACTCCAGCTTGTGTCAAGTTGACACACAAAACCAGCCAGTATACTCACACCAGAGCATGCTGACTGCTCACCCAATACCAACGGACAGCCCCTGAAAACTTATACATGCAAGTAACATTACCTGGACTGAGCAGGTCACATTTTTTTTTAATTTTTAATATTTTTATTACATATTTTCCTCAATTACATTTCCAATGTTATCCCAAAAGTCCCCCATAGTGCCCCCCACTTCCCTACCCACCCATTCCCATTCTTTTGGCCCTGGCATTCCCCTATATTGGGGCATATAAAGTTTGCAAGTCCAATGGGCCTCTCTTTCCATTGATGGCCGACTAGACCATCTTTCGATACATATGCAGCTAGAGACAAGAGCTCCGGGGTTCTGGTTAGTACATCATGTTGTTCCAACAATAGGGTTGCAGATCCCTTTAGCTCCTTGGGTACTTTCTCTAGCTTCTCCATTGGGAGCCCTGTGATACATCCAATAGCTGACTGTGAACATCCACTCCTGTGTTTGCTAGGCTCCGGCATCGTCTCACAAGAGACAGCTATATTTGGGTCCTTTCAGCAAAATCTTGCTAGTGTATGCAATGGTGTCAGCGTTTAGAAGCTCCTTATGGGATGGATCCCTGGATACGGCAGTCTCTAAATGGTCCATCCTTTCATCACAGCTACGAACTTTGTCTCTGTAACTCCTTCCCTGGGTGTTTTGTTCCCAATTCTAAGAAGGGGCACAGTGTCCACACTTTGGTCTTCATTCTTCTTGAGTTTCATGCGTTTAGCAAATTGTATCTCATATCTTGGGTATCCTAAGTTTTGGGCTAATATCCACTTATCAGTGAATACATATTGTGTGAGTTCTTTTGTGATTGTGTTACTTCACTCAAGATGATGCCCTCCAGGTCCATCCATTTGGCTAGGAATTTCATAAATTCATTCTTTTTAATAGCTGAGTAGTACTCCATTGTGTAAATGTACCATAATTTCTGTATCCATTCCTCTGTTGAGGGACATCTGGGTTCTTTCCAGCTTCTGGCTATTATAAATAGGGCTGCTATGAACATAGTGGAGCATGTGTCCTTTTTACCGGTTGGGACATCTTCTGGATATATGCCCAGGAGAGGTATTGCTGGATCCTCCGGTAGTACTATGTCCAATTTTCTGAGGAACCGCCAGACTGATTTCCAGAGTGGTTGTACAAGCTTGCAATCCCACCAACAATGGAGGAGTGTTCCTCTTTCTCCACATCCTCGCCAGCATCTGCTGTCACCTGAATTTTTGATCTTAGCCATTCTGACTGGTGTGAGGTGGAATCTCAGGGTTGTTTTGATTTGCATTTCCCTGATGATTAAGGATGTTGAACATTTTTTCAGGTGCTTCTCTGCCATTCGGTATTCCTCAGGTGAGAATTCTTTGTTCAGTTCTGAGCCCCATTTTTTAATGGGGTTATTTGACTTTCTGGAGTCCACCTTATTGAGTTCTTTATATATATTGGATATTAGTCCCTTATCTGATTCAGGATAGGTGAAGATCCTTTCCCAAATCTGTTGGTGGTTTTTTTTGTCTTATTGATGGTGTCTTTAGCCTTGCAGAAGCTTTGCAGTTTCATGAGGTCCCACTTGTCAATTCTCGATCTTACAGCACAAGCCATTACTGTTCTATTCAGGAAATTTTCCCCTGTGCCCATATCTTCAAGGCTTTTCCCCACTTTCTCCTCTATAAGTTTCAGTGTCTCTGGTTTTATGTGAAGTTCCTTGATCCACTTAGACTTGACCTTAGTACAAGGAGATAGGAATGGATCGATTCGCATTCTTCTACATGTTAACAACCAGTTGTGCCAGCACCATTTGTTGAAAATGCTGTCTTTCTTCCACTGGATGTTATTAGCTCCCTTGTCGAAGATCAAGTGACCGTAGGTGTGTGGGTTCATTTCTGGGTCTTCAATTCTATTCCATTGGTCTATTTGTCTGTCACTATACCAGTACCATGCAGTTTTTATCACAATTGCTCTGTAGTAAAGCTTTAGGTCCGGCATGGTGATTCCACCAGAGGTTCTTTTATCCTTGAGAAGAGTTTTTGCTATCCTAGGTTTTTTGTTATTCCAGATGAATTTGCAGATTGCACTTTCTAATTCGTGGAAGAATTGAGTTGGAATTTTGATGGGGATTGCATTGAATCTGTAGATTGTTTTTGGCAAGATAGCCATTTTTACAATGTTGATCCTGCCAATCCATGAGCATGGGAGATCTTTCCATCTTCTGAGATCTTCTAGAATTTCTTTCTTCAGAGACTTGAAGTTTTTATTATACAGATCTTTCACTTCCTTAGTTAGAGTCACGCCAAGATATTTTATATTATTTGAACTATTGAGAAGGGTGTTGTTTCCCTAATTTCTTTCTCAGCCTGTTTATTCTTTGTGTAGAGAAAGGCCATTGATTTGTTTGAGTTAATTTTATATCCAGCTACTTCACCGAAGCTGTTTATCAGGCTTAGGAGTTCTCTGGTGGAATTTTTAGGGTCACTTATATATACTATCATATCATCTGCAAAAAGTGATATTTTGACTTCATCTTTTCCAATTTGTATCCCTTTGATCTCCTTTTGTTGTCGAATTGCTCTGGCTAGGACTTCAAGTACAATGTTGAATAGGTATGGAGAAAGTGGACAGCCTTGTCTAGTCCCTGATTTTAGAGGGATTGCTTCAAGCTTCTCACCATTTACTTTGATGTTGGCTACTGGTTTGCTGTAGATTGCTTTTATCATGTTTAGGTATGGGCCTTGAATTCCTGATCTTTCCAAGACTTTTATCATGAATGGGTGTTGGATCTTGTCAAATGCTTTTTCCGCATCTAACGAGATGACCATGTGGTTTTTGTCTTTGAGTTTGTTTATATAGTGGATTACGTTGATGGATTTCCGTATATTGAACCATCCCTGCATCCCTGGGATGAAACCTACTTGGTCAGGATGGATGATTGTTTTGATGTATTCTTGGATTCGGTTAGCAAGAACTTTATTGAGGATTTTTGCATCAATATTCATAAGGGATATTGGTCTGAAGTTTTCTATCTTTCTTGGGTCTTTTTGTGGTTTAGGTATCTGAGTAATTGTGGCTTCATAGAATGAGTTGGGTAGAGTACCTTCTGTTTCTATTTTGTGGAATAGTTTGTGAAGAACTGGGATTAGATCTTCTTTGAAGGTCTGATAGAACTCTGCACTAAACCCATCTGGTCCTGGGCTTTTTTTAGTTGGGAGACTATTAATGACTGCTTCTATTTCTTTGGGGGATATAGGGCTGTTTAGATCATTAACCTGATCTTGATTCAACTTTGGTACCTGGTATCTGTCTAGGATCTTCTCCATTTCATCCAGGTTCTCTAGTTTTGTTGAGTATAGCCTTTGGTAGAAGGATCTGATGGTGTTTTGGATGTCTTCAGGATCTGTTGTTATGTTTCCTTTTTCATTTCTGATTTTGTTAATTAGGATGCTTTCCCTGTGCCCTCTAGTGAGTCTGGCTAAGGGTTTATCTATCAAGTTGATTTTCTCAAAGAACCAGCTCCTTGATTGGTTGATTCTTTGAATAGTTCTTCTTGTTTCCACTTGGTTGATTTTGCCCCTGAGTTTGATTATTTCCTGCCGTCTACTCCTCTTGGGTGAATTTGCTTCCTTTTGTTCTAGTGCTTTTAGGTATGTTGTCAAGCTGCTAATGTGTGCTCTCTCTAGTTTCCTTTTGGAGGCACTCAGAGCTATGAGTTTTCCTCTTAGAAATGCTTTCATTGCGTCCCATAAGTTTGGGTATGTTGTGGCTTCATTTTCATTGAACTCTAAAAAGTCCTTAATTTCTTTCTTTATTCCTTCCTTGACCAAGGTATCATTGAGAAGAGTGTTGTTCAGTTTCTACGTGAAGGTTGGCTTTCTATTATTTATTTTGTTATTGAAGATCAGCCTTAGTCCATGGTGATCTGATAGGATGCATGGGACAATTTCAATATTTTTGTATCTGTTGAGGCCTGTTTTGTGACCAATTATGTGGTCAATTTTGGAGAAAGTACCATGAGGTGCTGAGAAGAAGGTATATCCTTTTGTTTTAGGATAGAATGTTCTGTAGATATCTGCCAGATCCATTTGATTCATAACTTCTGTTAGTTTCACTGTGTCCCTGTTTAGTTTCTGTTTCCACGATCTGTCCATTGGTGAAAGTGGTGTGTTGAAGTCTCCCACTATTATTGTATGAGGTGCAATGTGTGCTTTGAGATTAACTAAAGTTTCTTTAATGAATGTGGCTGCCTTTGTATTTGGAGCATAGATATTCAGGATTGATAGTTCCTCTTGGAGGATTTTACCTTTGATGAGTATGAAGTGTCCCTCCCTGTATTTTTTAATGACTTTGGGTTGGAAGTCAATCTTATCAGATATTAGAATGGCTACTCCAGCTTGTTTCTTCATACCATTTGCTTGGAAAATTGTTTTCCAGCCTTTCATTCTGAGGTAGTGTCTATCTTTTTCTCTGAGATGAGTTTCCTGTAAGCAGCAAAATGTTGGGTCTTGTTTGTGTAGCCAGTTTGTTAGTCTATGTCTTTTTATCGGGGAGTTGAGTCCATTGATATTAAGAGATATTAAGGAAAAGTAATTGTTGTTTCCTGTTATTTTTGTTGTTAAAGTTGGCATTCTGTTCTTGTGGCTGTCTTCTTTTAGGTTTGTTGAGGGATTACCTTCTTGTTGTTTCTAGGGCGTGGTTCCTGTCCTTGTATTGGTTTTTAAAAATATGGAACGCTTCACGAATTTGCGTATCATCCTTGCGCAGGGGCCATGCTAATCTTCTCTGTATCGTTCCAATTTTAGTATATGTGCTGCCGAAGCGAGCAGGAGCAGGTCACATTTACATAGGAAAAATATCAACAAAGAAAGAGAAGCTGTGGATTTGAAAAGAGGCCAATATAACATGGGAGGGTTTGGATGAAGATAAGGGAAGGGGTTTCGAAATGATGTAAAAAATTTTGGAAGATAATTCTGTAATTATATTTATGTACAGAAAACTTAGTGTACATTTAACCCAGTTTAGTGGCGAGTTCTTTAGCCTTTGCCTTTTCCAGCTTGGAAATGCAAGCCACAGACTTAGGACCTAAGATGTTGCCTCCCCAGTGGCGATGGATCTCATCATATCTGTCATTATAATTGGTCCTAATAACTTCCACCAGCTTAGCGAGAGCACCCTTATCTTCTGAGTTAACCTGTGTGAAGGCAACAGTGGTGCATGTCTTCCTGTGGACCAGACGCCCCAGCCTGGCCTTTCCCTTGATGATGCAGTAGGTCACCCCCATCTTTCGACACAGGACAGGCAGGAAAACCACCAGCTCAATGGGGTCTACACCATGGGCAATCACCACCAGCTGAGCCTTCTTGTTCTCCACCAAGGTGGTGACTGTACTGACTCCTGCTCGGAGGACAGGTGGTCTCGTAGTTGGGACGTCCCCTTTGCCAGCAGCTTTCTTCTCAGCACGGGCCAGTAGCCTTTGCTTCTTCTCTTGCTTTGTCTCTAGCCTGTACTTTTGGGCAAGCTTAAGCAGCTGAGTAGCTGTTTGCCTGTCCAGGGTCCAGGTGAACTGGTTAATGGCAGGAGGGACTTTGAGCTGCTTATAGAGGGTGGCTCTTTGCCGCTGCAGCCTGATGTAGCAGGGCCATTTGACGAAGCGTGTTAGATCTCTTTTGGGTGGTATTTCCTGCCCAATGTCGAAGTTCCTGAGCCTTTCCTCAAACAAAAGATTGACCATCGTGCTAGGCGATGTAAAATTTTATAATCTAAAATTTAAAAAAGAAGAAGAAGATATAATTCAGCTACAAGGAAGAATAAGGTCAGGAAATGCAGAGACTACCACAAATTTGGACTGAATGAGACTGCTTCCAGAGTGTCAAATGGTATGAAGAAAATAAGGAAATACATTTTGTACCACTTAAAAGAAAACAGTTATGGTATTATACCCTAGATAGCTTCATCTTGGGTGATCAGAAGTAATCATAGCAGAGATGTTAGAGTATATGGGAGAAAATGCAACACATAACACACACTTATTGATACTTCCTTCAAATATTTCTTTTTCTTAAACTGAACATCAATCAATATAGCAATAGGCTCAAAATAATAGCATCTGACAATGGGACCTAATCCTGTTAGAAGCTCAGTTTATACCCACACAGCTCAATGAACAATAAACCTGAGAGAATTAAGGCATCTTCAGAGGCCTCGTCACATCTGTGGGAGAAAAGGCCATCCCTAAGCCGTGGAAACAAGCAAAAGCGCCTGCTTTTAGTTCCCCTGAACAGCTGTCTAGATCTCACAAGGTTTTCGTGATAGGATAAAGATTCTTTGTGAGATTATCTCTGACCAGAGGAGCTAGGGGATATGTGTGTGTCCGAAGGCCTTTTTGTCTGAATCGGCAACCTATCATATAATATATGAGCCCATTGTCAGCTGGCATACATTTCACAATAGACCATACTAAATTAACTTTGAAGGACATTTATGCTCTGTGGGACTATTAAATGTTGAGTTTTGTCCTAAGTGGCGCAAAGTCTAGGCTCTGACCTCTGAATTTTGTAAGAGAGAATTGACTTGTTCTAATCCTTGGCTGTCTGCCATTTGTGTATTGATCTTGCATCAGACACAACTTACAAAAGGAGGCAGTTCCTTGTTCTTCAAAAGACAGAATCACAAGAGTAAAAATCAGTGGGATGGGAAAAAATATTTGTGTGCCATATGTTTAGACATGTGAGCAATATCCAGCTAGAATAATGTGACTTCTACATTTCAAGAATAAGATAAATATAACCCACCCTAAAATGCTAAACCACCAACCAAAGAGTACACAGGGAGGGATCCATGGCTTCAGCCGCATAGGCAGCAGAGAATGGCCTTGTCAGACATCAATGGGAGGAGAGGCACGTGGTCCTGAGAAGGTTCTTGATGCTCCACTGTAGGGGAATGCCAGGGCAGGGAGGCAAGGGTGTGTGGGTGGGTGGAGGAACACCCTCATAGAAACAGGGGGAGTGAGGAGGGGGTAAAAGGGTTTCGGGGTGGGGTGGGGGTGCGGACTGGGAAAGGGGATAACATTTGAAACATAAATAAAAATCCAATAAAAGAAAAAAGAAAAAATGGGAACACAATTTAGGTGAGTATTTCTTCAAAGAAAGAATGCAAATGACCAATAATAACCTAGTAAGAACGATGGCCAGTAACTTAGTAAAGGATGGCCAATAACTTGAAACGTGCTGTGTGAGTTGTGATGTAGAACCAATGTAGATGGCACATCCAGATGTGCTCTACATGCAGAATAATCTAAACTCATGTCTTTCTAATTGACCTCATTCCCAGCCAAGAACACTTGGCAATTGTCTTTGATGGCTAAAAGAATCCTTGCATATCAGCTCCACAAGAATCAAAATTTCTTTTATCCTTGAGAAGAGTTTTTGCTATCCTAGGTTTTTTGTTATTCCAGATGAATTTGCAGATTGCACTTTCTAATTCGTTGAAGAATTGATTTGGAATTTTGATGGGGATTGCATTGAATCTGTAGATTGCTATTGGCAAGATAGCCATTTTTACAATGTTGATCCTGCCAATCCATGAGCATGGGAGATCTCTGGCGGAATCACCATGCCGGACCTAAAGCTCTACTACAGAGCAATTGTGATAAAAACTGCATGGTACTGGTATAGTGACAGACAAATAGACCAATGGAATAGAATTGAAGACCCAGAAATGAACCCACACACCTACGGTCACTTGATCTTCGACAAGGGAGCTAAAAACATCCAGTGGAAGAAAGACAGCATTTTCAACAAATGGTGCTGGCACAACTGGTTGTTAACATGTAGAAGAATGCGAATCGATCCATTCCTATCTCCTTGTACTAAGGTCAAGTCTAAGTGGATCAAGGAACTTCACATAAAACCAGAGACACTGAAACTTATAGAGGAGAAAGTGGGGAAAAGCCTTGAAGATATGGGCACAGGGGAAAAATTCCTGAATAGAACAGTAATGGCTTGTGCTGTAAGATCGAGAATTGACAAGTGGGACCTCATGAAACTACAAAGCTTCTGCAAGGCTAAAGACACCATCAAAAAGACAAAAAAACCACCAACAGATTGGGAAAGGATCTTCACCTATCCTAAATCAGATAAGGGACTAATATCCAATATATATAAAGAACTCAAGAAGGTGGACTCCAGAAAGTCAAATAACCCCATTAAAAAATGGGGCTCAGAACTGAACAAAGAATTCTCACCTGAGGAATACCGAATGGCAGAGAAGCACCTGAAAAAATGTTCAACATCCTTAATCATCAGGGAAATGCAAATCAAAACAACCCTGAGATTCCACCTCACACCAGTCAGAATGGCTAAGATCAAAAATTCAGGTGACAGCAGATGCTGGCGAGGATGTGGAGAAAGAGGAACACTCCTCCATTGTTGGTGGGATTGCAAGCTTGTACAACCACTCTGGAAATCAGTCTGGCGGTTCCTCAGAAAATTGGACATAGTACTACTGGAGGATCCAGCAATACCTCTCCTGGGCATATATCCAGAAGATGTCCCAACCGGTAAAAAGGACACATGCTCCACTATGTTCATAGCAGCCCTATTTATAATAGCCAGAAGCGGAAAGAACCCAGATGTCCCTCAACAGAGGAATGGATACAGAAATTATGGTACATTTACACAATGGAGTACTACTCAGCTATTAAAAAGAATGAATTTATGAAATTCCTAGCCAAATGGATGGACCTGGAGGGCATCATCTTGAGTGAAGTAACACAATCACAAAAGAACTCACACAATATGTATTCACTGATAAGTGGATATTAGCCCAAAACTTAGGATACCCAAGATATAAGATACAATTTGATAAACGCATGAAACTCAAGAAGAATGAAGACCAAAGTGTGGACACTGTGCCCCTTCTTAGAATTGGGAACAAAACACCCAGGGAAGGAGTTACAGAGACAAAGTTCGTAGCTGTGATGAAAGGATGGACCATTTAGAGACTGCCGTATCCAGGGATCCATCCCATAAGGAGCTTCTAAACGCTGACACCATTGCATACACTAGCAAGATTTTGCTGAAAGGACCCAAATATAGCTGTCTCTTGTGAGACGATGCCGGGGCCTAGCAAACACAGGAGTGGATGTTCACAGTCAGCTATTGGATGTATCACAGGGCTCCCAATGGAGAAGCTAGAGAAAGTACCCAAGGAGCTAAAGGGATCTGCAACCCTATTGTTGGAACAACATGATGTACTAACCAGAACCCCGGAGCTCTTGTCTCTAGCTGCATATGTATCGATAGATGGTCTAGTCGGCCATCAATGGAAAGAGAGGCCCATTGGACTTGCAAACTTTATATGCCCCAATATAGGGGAATGCCAGGGCCAAAAGAATGGGAATGGGTGGGTAGGGAAGTGGGGGGCGCTATGGGGGACTTTTGGGATAGCATTGGAAATGTAATTGAGGAAAATATGTAATAAAAATATTAAAAATCAAAAAAAAAGAAAAGAAAAATAAATTGAAGACAAAAATATCAGAATTTAAAAACTTAATCATAATAAAGCTAATCATAATAAATTAATAATCATAAAAAAAAAGAATCAAAATTTCTTCTTTGCTGAAACATCATATACACACTGAACAAACCTTCCTTGTGAGCAGCAGCAGCCTCAGAGGTTTAACACATTTATATTGAAACTACTGGGAACTCTTAAAATGAGTTGCAGTGTCATGAAAAACAAGAATGCTTGAATAATAATTTGTTTATAATAATGTGTGATTACAAGAAGACAGTATGAGAAACATTCTTCAATATAGGACTGTTGCAAATTTCACAAAATTATTGGTTATACGTGATTTTACCATCCCTAGTGTTATGTTTCATTGCTAATTTTTTTCCTTTGATCAATTAGAATTCCTGAAAGTTAGTCCGACTTACCTAGCAACTAGTTGCTATATAACAAATTAAATTATAATGCAAGCAGAATCATTTCATTGCTATTTCTATCCTTGCTGTGTAGAGAATGGTTGTTGAATAACAATATAGTTTATTGGGAAACAAGTCATTAAAATCTACCAAAATTAAATTAACAAAATTTAGTTGTGCAATAAAATCTTTAAAACTATTTCATTGGTAACATAAAATAATTGTATTTATTAAAGTAAAGGGGGTTTTTATATGAATCTTTGAAAGTGGTTTGATGTTTGAAGATTAATGTCCACATTGTTAGGAGTCATAGGTCTTGACTGGATCTTGTCTCTGTTGTGTGATGTTGGGCTAATGAAAGTGTCTGCTTTATTATAAAGTATAAACTGGGAAAAGATTTTGTATCAAGAGGAAAACAAATCTCACTCAACATCCACTTTGCTTCTAAATTTTTATAGTCCTATGTAAATGCCTTTCTAAAAATAGCTCTTTCCGTTTCTTACAATTAGCATTCATTACTTCCCTAACCCACCAGTCCCATTGTCTAACAGAAATTTCTGAATCACTAAGACCTTTCATTAGAAAAGAGGAAACCTGAATGTAAATTGCTTATTAAGGCCTAAGCAGAAGCTGTGGTGCTTGTGACAGATGGCATTTTCCTTCTAGAGAACTGAAAAGTGGCTCACTCTCTTCTCAAGGAAGGTGGCATGCTGGGGCTGCCAAGCCAGCTTTTGAACTTTTGAAATTCCTTCATTTGCAGCCCCCTATGGGGGGAACATAGTTGCCTGCTGCAGGAGACAGGGAGCAGAATGCCTGTATGGGCTGACATTGGTGGCAAAAAATAAATGTCCACGTGACTGCTTACATACTGACCGGATGGTGGTATCTCACTGGATATGGAAAAACTAATTTTGTGTGGCAAGAAGGGAAGAAAGGCCACAAATGTTCTGAACTGATCTTTAAACACAACCTCTCCCTCTCTCCCCGTCCCTTCCTCCCTGCCTTCCTCCTCGGGCCCCCCACTCTTTCTCTCCTTCTCTCTCTCTGCACACCCATCCCCTCCCTCTGTCCTAAAGATGGGGACAGAAAACAGAATTTCTATCCTACTCTATGAAGCAACATCTGGATAAATACTGGCTTAGATTTAAATTTTAAAACAATACGTTTTACATTATTGTTAATATAACCATTTTGAGGAATAAAAAAAAAAAAAAAACACCAAAGATGACTATGCCTGTGTGTATCACAGGGAAAATGCTGAATGTCAAAATGCCAAGAGAATATTCTTTAAAGGAATAGGGGGTAAAGAGACTTGCTCTTTTATAAGAAAAAAAAATTGATGGCTTTGACTCAACAAATATTGTGGAAACCAGATGACAGATGATGAAAGTCTTCTCCAGGGCCAGCCCAAGCCACTTCGAAGCTGGAGCCACCTTCAGCACATGATCTCCTCCACATGAGCACTTGAGGGATGAAGGAACATGTCCCAGACACAGGACAGATGAAAAATTACAGAGCACAGTAGAAGGGTCGATGTGCCCTGGTTCCTTACTCATATGCACATAAATTAATACCCGGAGACTGGGAATAGAAGCATGACATTGGGTTTCTCACACATGGTAAGTGAAGACTACGGCAATAATCTGACAGTGAGCAGCGCTAATGTCGAGTGTTCACTCTGTTTTGTACCCAAGAAAGTAACAAAATGCGGAAACCAGGCAATGGTGTGTTTCAAAGCAAGAGTACGGTTGTGGATCCCTTTATTTCAAAAAGGTATAACTGAGACACAGAGAAAACAATGTCCCGCATGTCGATTGCTTCCTGGACAGTTCTTGCAACCATTTTCAACGTTTTCATAACAGGTTATTATGTCGAGGTCCCCACGGGTATGACTCACGCAGAGCAGATGCTCAGATCCCAGAGTGCATCTAATCATCTTCCCAAAGTGGAATTGTTATTTGTGGCATTAGCAATTTTTGCTTCTCCCAAAGCCGCAGGATCCCCCAGTGTTAGCACAATGTGGAACAGTAAGCTGTTGTCTTAAAGGACCCAGGCACACAGCCCAGGCTTCACTGCACTAAAGGAACTCCATTCTTCACACGCAAGAGTGAGCACTGCTCAGGTTTCCTCTTGAAGGATGATGTTTCTCAACAACTCTCCTGCTCCACTTTTTCAGAGTTGTACAATATTTATACTTTAATTTTGATATCTATTCCTTCCTCAGAATTATCAGCCTGAAATCCTTTGGGCTGTGACCAGTGACTCGGGTGGGCTTCATACAATGCTCACTGCAGCCCTGCTCAGCATAGACCTGCTCAGTGCAGCCCTGCTCAGGATAGCTCTTCGCCAATCCATCAGCAATGCCCAGGCTGCAAACCAGTCATTACTTCATCTCTGGCATTTTATTCTCATTTCATAGTAGCTGAATTTCTCCTTCATTATCATCATTTCACACCTCAGAGGCTCAAAACAAAGTTAATGTTCTATGGTGGAGTTGTACCCAAGTACCATATCCCTAAGAATACAGTGGTGTTAAATAATGTAAGTAAGACTCAAGGTAGGTCAATTATTCATTTCTCTCCCATCTATTTAATCAAATATATTTGCATCCACAATGATGAGCAGTAGGAAATGGGAAAGAAAGCAGTGGCAGGCACAGAGACTTTGCTGACAGCAGAGCCTCCTTCAGTGGGAAGACTCAGTGTGCTACCTGCAGTGGATAGCCCTCTTCACTGGACGTGGTTGTGAATTTTCCCTGCTGTCCCACTGTTCTGAAGTTTGATAAATTCATCATTCTAGATAACATCAATTCCTTTTCTGTTGAAAGGATAGTCTTGCTACAGAATAAAAGAGTTTGACGTCACCAGCCCCAGAAGGATCACTAGACCCCCTTAGGGTCTTCTGGGATCTTGGTTAAGATGGTTAACCATCTTATGGTTGAGATGGTTGAGGAAATATTAGGGCTTTTACAGGACTTCCCTTGTCATTATCTGTGTTAGGCTCAAAGCTCTCTTGGAAGCTGTCCTTTGACCCCTCTTTGCCTCTGCCTTGTTTCCGAGGAACATGGGAATTGGAGTTATTGCTGCCTCGTGGCTAGAATTGTAGGCAGTAAACAAACAAGCATTACTAAAGTGTATCTGGTGAGATACACTAGACTAATGAAGCTTCCACTGAGATCCATACCAAACCAACTGCACTGATTTTTATCTTTTAATTTTAGATGCAGGGCTAGCCCTTCTGAAGTAAGATGAGCTTGGGTTGAGTCTTATGTTCTCACGACACTGGAAACTTACACAGGATTAAAAGTACTTTTTAGTATTATGAGACACTCTTCTCTTTCTACCCCTTCCTGGTAACTTTCCTTCTCATTAAATAGTTCATGTGCTTATTTCTTTTCCTTCCTGGTTTATAAAAAGCCAAAATTTAAATACATAATCTCTTGCCACTGGCCCTAGAAGAAAAATAAATGAACTCATTAAATATGTCAGTTTGGGCAGAGAAAGTCTCATCACTTATTTAAATTGTTCTGTTGAGACTGATAATATTTGGTGCCCATAAAATATTGATAATTTTTCATGAGGACAAATACTTTTGACTTCAGGGGAGAATGTATTAGAACTTCAGAATGAGGGTTATAATAATTGCTTAATTAAACACAACATGCAAGACAAATGAGGTAATTAACTTGAATGTGTTTTAATGCTTCCAGCTAGTAAACATGGCTTAAACACCCCAAACCACATACGTTTGAGCTTCTGCATTCTGCCAAACACTGCTCTATAAGTGAATGCTAGCACATCAAGCTTCTCCCCATGGCACAGAAACTGCAGCTGAATTTCTTTATGAAATTGCCCTCTACTGTCATGTTTAATGACAGTAATCTAAATGATGAGAATATACAAATATGCTCTTGATCACAGGGTATATATGGCACTCATCTGCTTTCTTCTGTGCACCATGGAAACATAACCCCCAATACATAAACACTAGAGATATGTTTTGTACACATTGTTCAAGCTGTTGCAGTGTAGGTGACTTACACTGAATAATGTCATCACTTGTTTATAGAATAAATGGCCATGTACAGAGAGAGCAGGTTTATTAGAATGACTTACAGCTGTGGTCCAGCTAATCCAACAATGGCTGCCTGTGAACAGAAAGTCCAAGCATCTTGTAGTTGCTCAGTCCACTAGGCTCGGAGTCTCAGCTGGTCTTCAGTATATGCTGGCATCCTAAAGAAATAGGCTCTCATACCAACGAAAGAATGAACTTGCTAGGAAGGTGAGAGGAAGAGGTTAAAGAGAACAAGCTTCCATCTTCTATGTTCTCATATATGCTTTCAGCAGGAGCAGGCCAGCTTAGGGGGGCATTTTTCCAGCTCAAATGATCAGGATTAAAGGTGTGTCTTCCTCAATGATTCTGATTAAATGTGGATCTTTCCTACTTCACATTATATAAAAATTCCTTACAAATGTGCCTTCCATTGTGTGGTTTTTAGTAAATTCCAGATGTAGACAAGTTGACAATCAAGAATAGCCATCACATCACTCTCAAAATGTGTTTTCTACACAAATTATTCACAGGTGAAATTGAATATGTAAATGTAAAGATTCCAAGTCTGTCTAATCCAGCAGTCCTCAACCTGTAAGGTCAGGACCCCTTTGGTGGTCACATATCAGATAACAACATTTTAATTCACAACAGTAGCACAGTTACAGTTATGAAGTAGCAATGAATGATTTTACCATGTTGGGGGGTCACCAAAACATGAGGAACTGTATTAAAAGGTGTCAGCATTAGGACAGTTGAGAGTCACTGTGCTAAGTTTGAGACAAGGATTTGATTACAAGTTGTTTATCGGTGATATAATTGTAGTAAAGAGTAGTTTGGTGGAGAAAGGTAGAGGAAAAAGGAAATGTGTACGTACAGAGTCTTTCAAGGTGGCTGACCCCACTGTGGCTCATTCACTGGGGACTAGTGGGACTAGCAGAAAAATAAATTAAACTACATAGGAGCCAATAACAGGCAGGTGAACATATTAGACACTCTGAATATGGGAAATTACAAATGACTGATAAATACATTTTTAAAAGTTCAATAATCCTAAATTATTAGAGAAATGAAGACCAAAACTCCATTGAAAAATCCATCTTATGCCAGTAAAAATGGCTGTCATCAAGAAGATAGTAAAACAACAATTTTTGGTGTAGATATAGAGGGGAAAAAATCAACTCTTATTTATACACAGTTGGTAGGAATGTAAATTAGTGCAATCACTGTGAAAATGCAGATGAGGCTTCCTCAAAAGCTATGACCAACACTGCCAGCATATAGGTAAAGGGACAAGAGAGCCTATGTCTATTGTGGCATTATCCATAATAGTCAAGTCATGAGATTACAGGCTAGAGAGATGATTCAGTTGTTAAAGGGTAGGCACACAACCAAAAATATAAGAGATTAGCCTAGGTTTCTACCATCATGAAATCCATAAAAAATGTGCTATGTATACTGTTGCAAGATATTTAATCACACTGTGAACCCTGAGATTGTATTATTTACTGGAAATACCTGTTTCTAGTTGTGGTGTGGCTCAGCCCTTGCACACACCTTTAATCCAAGAGCTTTCTGCTTATTGTAATCAGGATAAAGTCAACCATAAGTCAAGAGGCAGAGCAAGCAACCACTGACAGGGAATGAACATAGGAAAAAACCTTAGAGAGTAAGATGAAATCAGGAGGACAGACAGAAAGGCACACAGGAAGTAGAAGGGAGGGACATTCAATTTGAAGGATTTTTGAGACAGTATGGAAAAGAACTTCCTCTTTAGGATGTCAGCTGAGGAGGAAGACCAGCTGTGTGTTTTCTCTGGCTCTCTGAGCTAACAGGTTTTCACTTCAGCATCTGGCTCCCAAGTCTTTATTGGTAAAACTGAATATTTGAGATCTTGCTAAAAAGCAGTTTTATATATATATATATATATATATATATATATATATAATTATATTATTATAAAACTATATATATATATATATAGTTTTATTAAGTCATAATGACCTGAACAAGCCAGTCATTCTTTAGTGACAGGTTCCTGAAAGGAGAAGCAACAGACAAGTAAAGATAGGAAAGCTGGGATTAGACAGTCTTACACAAGCTATGACTTAGACCAAACAAGTTTACTAAGAAACACAGCATTATATACACAGCTTGCAGAAAAAAAAATGAGAAAGAGGCAGCAGAAAGTTATTATACAGTAGGAAGAATTACACAGTGTTACACAAGGGGAACAGAGGGTACCTCAAGGGAGCCACAGACCTGAACACACCGCAACCTTGGCCTTGATAACTGTAGACCCTATGGTGGAAGACTTGGGTTCTTAGGCTTCAAAGTTGCAGCTTCCTCAAGCTGGCCCCAGGCATTATTGGCCTTACCAAAGATGTTTCTTGGACATGGAACTACGCTCCTTCCCCATACACAGGACTTTGAGGAAGCCTTAAATCTTCCTGGTTTCTAGCACCATAACTACGAATGAAATCATGCCAAATGTGGAAAAATGGGCATCACCAGAGATCATCATATTAAATGACAAAACCAAGGTCAAAAGACAAATCCTGATGTCTTCTCTGTAGTGTTGAGCTTCTGACACATGAAACTTAAAAAGAGGAAAATAGAGGCCACCCTCTGATGACCAGATTTTAAACAATGATCCTGCTGGGGGGGGGGCATTCAATTTGTATTTTAATTATAACACTGGTAGTAGAACAAAGACTTGCTAGTAAAGGGGAAACCATGAAGATGGGAGGGGAAGTGTGAGGAGTAGGGAATAAGAGAGTAACAGACATAAAACTGATGGGTGTATATTTACGCACATCTGAAAATATCACAATAAAACCCCATATTTTGTACTTTTAATACATGCTCATAAAGTAGAATCTAAAAATGATACAAATATGTGTAGAGGATGTAAATTGGTAGGAATGACTAGCTGACTAGTTAACTCAAGGAGACACGTAGTATGTTAAGGAAAAAAATCAGTAGAAATATGCAACATGAAGAAACAAGTTAGGTGAAGTGAAACAGTGATAGGAAATAAAGAAGTATGTTGGGAATACAGTAACATCAAAGCAATAGTGTCAAATACGTGAAGGAATGAGATCTGGGATGCTCATGTCTGAAGACCATGTCAGACAACAGGAGCACATGTGTGCTGCGCCTAAGGAGGCCACAGTAGTTGGTAAGATGTGAGGTCACAGAACACACCGGGGTCCATAACATAGGGCCTTGCAGAATGTTATTTGAATTCACAGTGGTTAGTGCTGCATGCATAGTACTCACACAAGACCAAGCCAGACAATCCCAGCATGGGTAGGAGGGTCTCATATAGCTTTTTACTAGCAGGGGCATGGAGCAGTTCACTGCCAGAGGTGTTACAAACTGAAACAGGGTTTTCACAGTCCATACTTAACATTGACTGTTATACTTTGGTGATGTGAAGACCTACTTTGCAGGATAGACTCTGTTTGTTTTTAAAATATTTTATTTAATGTCAATACATGCAAAAATAGTATGTTTAGATCACCCACCCACCCCCATTCCCTTCCTTCTAATTTCTCCCAGGTGCCTCCTAACTTCCCTCTCAACTTCATGCGCTCCCTTTGCTGTCTGCATGCACCTGAGCGTGGGACGGTCTGCTGGAACATGGGCATCCTTTTATGTCCCAATTCCTGGAAGAAAACTGACTTTCCCTCCATCAGCAATCATCACTTGTCCCCCTCAGATAGGGTGAGGCCTCATGAGATCTTCCTACCCATGTGGGAATTGTCTGGCTTGGTCTTGTGTGACCAAGCTGCACCACCATATCTGTAAATACTGTTTTGCTACAGGTGTCCACTCCCTCTGTCCAGCTCTTACAATCCTACCACCCACTCTTTCACAAATATCCCTAAGTTTTGCAATGAAGGAGTGTGATGCAGATGATGTCCCATTTATAGCTAAGCACTCACAGTCTGTTTCTCTGAGTGCTGACTGGTGTGTTCCTGCACTGGCTATCATTTAATGCAAACACTCTTCTCTCATGTGTGCTGAGAGATGCACTAATCTATGGGTATAAAGATAAGAACTTAGGGATAAGTTTATTACTATGTCCACTTACCAGAATAATAGTTCTAGATTTTCTTGTAGGGCCTATGGTCTAGCTAACCTCAGAGTTTTGGCCCAGTTAATGGAACCAAGCCTGAGTTCCATCTTGTGGAGAGGGCTTGAAATCCAATCAGGATATGCTTGGTTTGGTTTCTGAGTCAGGGTCTCACATAGCCCAAGTTAGTTTGTTTTGTGTCTGGGGTTGAACTTGAACTCCTGATCTTTTTGCTTCCAGAGCTGGAGATCAGTCACTTGCACCCCATCTGACTCCCAACAGAATCTTGTTCTACATGTTTCCACATGTTCCTTGTGAAAAACACTACACAGCTTCTCTGAGCATACACACTTTGACCAAATCTTTTTCTCTGTGGCCATACGAATTTATGAGTTAAGCAGAAAAGCAGGAACAGCAGTGAGAAATGCCATGGAGGGCAGGAAGAGAGATGTGAGAGATGAGTGTTTGTGGATCATTTGTCGGAAAAGAAATAAAACTGGAAAATCCCAGCAGAACACCACTGAGCTGACAGGAAGCATCTTAACCATGACCTAACATGGTGGAAAGAGACCCAAAGACAGAGTCAACACAATGTGGCAGGCCATTCTTTATGGGTAGGGCTCAAATTGAGTGTGGGAATTCATGCAGGGTTTCATCAGTCAAAGATGACAGAGCTTGCTGAATTCATGAGACATTTTGAAGATGTGGGGCTGAAAACACAATTACCTTCAAGAATAAATTTAGCTGATACTAATTTTGTCATGAATTTTTGGCAGTTTTGACACTTTCACTACAAGATTAACTATAAAATTTAAATTAAAATTTAAAAAGGATTAACATGTGGATGTTATAAGATAAATTAGGTAAAAATAATGGCAATTAGAAGAAATATGGCTTGGATGAGTCACCAAGTTTGAAGAGAAAATTTAAACTCCTCACTGAGGAATTATTATTTTTGAAGGTAGGAATTTTCAGCCCAGTTTTCCAAAATATTTATTTTGAGGAAAAAATTCACAACTAATAGATTTTTTTTTTACAAACTCAATACATACACAAAATAAAACTTTTCCTATTATAATAGGTAAGTGTCACAGAAATATCAATATTTTGTAAGATATAATGCAACATAGTTTGTTATAAAAATAAAGTAAATTTGCATATTTGCTTTAGAAAAGAATTCAAAGCTACAATATAGATACATGGGGATGTATCATCAACGTATTTTGTGCAGTTTAGTTTAAATGGAATATGACTTCATTCTTTTATAAAATCAATCTCCTTCCTTGCAAAGCTCTATGCCAATGTATTAAATTTACAGTAGGAAATTTACTTAACAATGAGTATTTGATCTAGTAATGTAAGATTAAGAGCAGAATATAAAAGCCAAATTAAGAAGAAATGGAAAACATATCCCTCCCTCAACCTGCCTCATGTTTCTGCAGATCTATGAGCAAGGCATTAGCTCATTCTTTCTAGAATGTTTACTCATTGAACTATCTGGAAGGAACCACCAAAGGCTTCTCTCGGGAACAAAGGGCTGGCACTGTCGACAGCCTCAGTGTATAGGCCCTGCCACCTCTGGAACAGAGAGCAGAAGTGATCACTGTCCAGTCTATTTAACATAATCATCTTTGTGGAGGAAATTTTGGGCATACCACCCCTTCACCTTACTAGATTTGGGTCCCAAAATTCAGGAACCCTCTCCTAGGACACAACAAGATGCATAAACAAGTTAATAAGCCTCCTTTATGGGCCATGGCAAACTTCTACAAATACTTCGAGTCCTCAGCTTATTCCCATTGCTCTGCCTGTTAGAGTTGCCCTCTCAAAGCTAGGAGACTTGTGTCTTCTGCCAGCTTCTGTGTAAACCATGACTGATTTGTTAATCTGAAAATAGAATAAAATCTCAGACGCTGTCTATTTCTTGTCAATATAATTTTGGTATGGTGGATCTTATTGCGTTCTTTGCTCTTTCAAGCATTACCCTACGTTAAGCACAATGGTTTCCTTGGCCCATTAGCAGCCCTCAAATTGTACAAATATATTCAGAGATTTCTGTTTGCTCAGGCTAATGGTGGTAAGATAAGAAGCATACTGAGGCAGAACTTAAAGGCAGAGGCAAGGACTAGGTAATACACGCAGGGTTCCTGGTCTAAGAAAACCCTACTGTACTCTGCTTCCTTAGTACGGTTCTTGGAATCATGCTGTGGGGGCTGAGAGATGTAGTCTGAGAACAGTTCAACTTGTGGAAATTGGTACCTAAGAATGATTAGCTGCCTGGGTTGGATTCGCTGGGTTCTTAAAGGACCACAGAAATGGGGAATGCAATTTGCTTATTCATGAGTGTTAGGAAGATTCTTTCCATAAATGCTATGTTTAGGGTGTGTTCATCTTTTCTTAATTAAAAGAAAAGGCATAACAGAAAGGAGTAGTTTCTGCCCCATTTACATCTACTGTAAAAAGCATATTTCATAAAGATAGACCTATTATAAATATAATTCTGAAATACTTTAGCATTGACGCTTTAGGTTTTGTAGACCATGATATTAAAATTATATGTCTCTAGTTTCAATCATTCTTGTGAAAATAAAGAATATTTATTTAAAGGCAAAACCCCAAAGGATGGGGATGCAGAACAGACCACAGTGATGAGATTCTAGAAAGTGGAATACAGACTGATATACTAATTTATTTAGTAGTGCTGAAAAATCCCAAACTCCAGAGAAAGCAGAAAGTAACCTTTGAAGATTAATCTTGGCTGTAAACTTGATTTTATTGGGAAATGGCCAGACAACCAGCATAGCACATGTCGGTGAGTATCTCCTTGACCACACATCTTCATAATAATGACTGATGGATTTCACTGATGGACTCATTCATAATATGAATCATAATTAGACACAGAAAGAATCTGGAGGTGGTACCCAGTGGTAGAAAATAAGTTATGGAGAATATGCCTTAGGATCTGTATCATGTCCTGGCCACTTGCCCTGTCAGTCTCTCTGCTTCCTGTCTGCCATGAACAGGCTCCACATGGCTCTACCACCATGATGTTGCATCTTACCAAGAATCAGTAGCGCTTAGAAGCATTAAGAAATCTCAGGGACTATGTGCCAAAATAAACAATACTTTTCCTTCTAAGTTGTTTCTGCCAGTTATTTTTGGTACACAAAAATCAATAATGGACCATTTTGGAAAAGGTCTCAAATGTTTAAAGAAATAGTTCCACAGTCATGTCACACTGGAAGTATTATGCCTAAATATAAGCAAATGTACAAAAGTTCCTTTTGAAGGAGTGAACTCTCCTAGCCTGTGCCTTCTGTTAGCTCCCAGAAAGCTGACAGCAAGCACTTCATCCTCCAAACACCTGTGTTTGAAGATCAACAGCAGGATATCCTCTCATTGATACCAAAGGTGCACTGACTCTGTTTTTAAAAACAAAGAAGACTGTTCTTAAAGGAACTCATTTGATCAAATCTAATATATACATAAACACTAGAAATAAAAAAATTAAATGTGAAGAGTTAAGAGGAAACCTGACAAAGCTGGAGCTGGGAGAACATCCTGGAAGACTGAGCCAGAAGACTGTAAAAGCCAGAGGCTGGGGAGGATCAAACATGTTTTCCACCATGATGATTGCTGTACTCCTATACTCAGGAACTCATAACAGTCAAGACTTCCTACACTAGATCAATCCACTCAATACTCCAGTACAGGTGAGGGGGAGTTCGTGAGTTCCTACTCCTAACTGAGAAGCTATGGAGAGTTGATGGCTTCTGTAGTAGAGAGACATTTTTCTTTAAGGGTGTGGCTTCTGGTAGGTTGACTATATTCCAAAACATGGCCCCACATTCAGGATACTATGAATGACACAAATTGGACTTGGTAGGCTATAAAAATGATTAAAAATAAAAATGAAAAAGGAAATGAAGTTGTGAAGAGTAGGAAGGTGGAAATACAGGTAGAAAGAGTTAGAGGAAGGACACTGTGCCACAGCTAAATACCACCAGGAGAGAGCTGGTCTACCAGGAGTGCTGGTACACCCATGAGCACTGGTAAGACCACCACTTCTGCTCCAAGGGATGTGCCCACAGCCCTCAGGACACAGGAACCAAGGAACAGCCTGGGACAGAATCCTTCTAGTTTCTGTCTGCTCCCAGAGCTAACCCTGTGCCACAGATCTCCGTACCCAAATTCGTCCAGCCAAGAATTGGTGTTCCAGGAGTACTGACACACAGGATTGCAGGAGGACAAGCCACAGTCAGAGTAAGCAAGACCAGCTAACACCAGAGATAAACAGATGGAGAGAGGCAAAGGCAAGAACATATGCAACAGAAACCAAGGCTGCTTGGCACCAACAGAACCCAATTCTCTGACCACAGTGAGCCCTAGATACCCCAACACACTGGGAAAGCAAGACTCTGATTTAAAATCACTTCTCATGATAATGATAAAGGACTTTAAGAAGGACATAAATAGCTCCCTTAAAGAAATGCAGGAGAACATAGGTAAACAGGTAGAAGCCCTTAAAGAGGAAACATGAAAATCCCTTAAAGTATTATAGGAAAAGACAACTAAAGAGGTAAAGAAATTGAACAAAACCATCCAGGATCTAAAAATGGAAATAGAAACAGTAAAGAAATCACAAAGGGAGACAACTCTGGAGATAGAAAACCTTGGAAGAGATCAGGTGTCATAGATACAGCATCAACAACAGAATACAAGAGATAGAAGAGAGATTCTTGGGTGCAGAAGATACCATAGAAAACATAGGCACAACAGTCAAAGAAAATACAAAATGCAAAAAGCTCCTAGCCCAAAATATTCAGGAAATCCAGGACACAATGAGAAGACCAAACCTAAGGATAATAGGTATAGAAGAAAGTGAAGATTCCCAACTTAAAGGGCTAGTAAATATCTTCAACAAAATTATAGAAGAAAACTTCCCTAACCTAAAGAAAGAGATGACCATGAACATACAAGAAGCATACAGAACACCAAATCTATTGGACCAGAAAAGAAATTCCTCCCATCACATAATAGTCAAAAGAACAAATGCACAAAATAAAGGAAGAATATTGAAAGAAGTAAGGGAAAAGGACAAGCAACATATAAAGACAGACCTATCAGAATTGTGCAAGACTATTTCAACAGAGACTATGAAAGCTAGAAGATCCTGTGCAGATCTCATACATATCCTAAGAGAATACAAATGCCAGCCAAGGCTCTACACCCAGCAAAATTCTCAAGTAACATGGATGGAGAAATCAAGATACTCCATGACAAAAACAAATTTACACAATACCTTTCTACAAATCCAGCCCTACATAGGATAATAGATGGAAAACTCCATCACAAATAGGGAAAAAATACCCTAGGAAAAGCAAGAAAGTAATCTTCTTTCAACAAACTCAAAAGAAGATAGCCACACAAACATATAATAACATCAAAAATAACAGGAAGCAACAATCACTATTCCTTAATATCTCTTAACATAAATGGACCCAATTCCCCATTAAAAAGACATAGTCTAACAGACTGGATACATAAACAAGATCCAGCATTTTCCCACATAAAGGTAACTCACCTCAGTATTAAAGACAGACACTATCTCAGAGTAAAGGGCTAGAAAACAATTTTCCAATCAAATGGGCCCAAGAAGCAAGCTGGGGTAGCCATTTTAATATTAAATAAAATCAACTTTCAACCAAAAGTTATCAAAAATAAATAAGTAAATAAGGAAGAACACTTCATACTTATCAAAGAAAAAATCTACCAAGAAGAACTCTCATTTCTGAATATCTATGCTCCAAATGTAAGAGCATCCACATTCATAAAAGAAATGTTACTAAAGCTCAAAGCACACATTGCACCTCACACAATGACAGTGGGATACTTCATCTCCCCACTGTCATCAATGGACAGATCATGGAAACAGAAACTAAACAGTGAAATTAACAGATGTTATGGACCAAATGGATTTAACAGATATCTATAGAACATTTCATCCTAAAATAAAAGAATATACCTTCTTCTCAGCACCTCTTGCATGGTACCTGCTCCAAAATTGACCTGTCACAAAAAAAGCCTTTACAGATATAAGAAGACTGAAATAATCCCATGCATCCTATCAGATCAACATGGATTAAGTCTGGTCTTCAATAACAACAAAGACAACATAAAGCCCAAATACACATGGAAGGTGAACAATGCTCTACTCAATGATAACTTGATCAAGGAAGAAATAAAGAAAGAAATTAAAGAATTTTTAGAATTTAAGGAAAATGAAGGCACAACATACCAAAACTTATGGGACACAATGAAAGCAGTGCTAAGAGAAAAACTCATAGCTCTGAGTGCCTCCAATAAGAAACTGGAGAGAGCATACACTAGCAGCTTAACAGCACAGCTGAAAGCTCTAGAACAAAAAGAATCAAATACACCCAAGAGGAGTAGACAGCAGGAAATAATCAAACTCAGGACTGAAATCAATCAAGTGGAAACAAAAATAACCATACCAAAAAAAAAAAAAAAAAAAACCTCAACAAAACAAGGAGCTGGTTCTTTGAGATAATCAACAAGATAGATAAACACTTAGACCAACTAACCAGAGGGCACAGAGACATTATCCAAATTAACAAAATCAGAAATGAAAATGGAGACATAACAACAGAAACAGAGGAAATTTAAAAAACATCAGAGCCTACTACAAAAGCCTATACTAAACAAAGTTGGGAATTTTCTATTAAATGGACAATTTTCTAGACAGATACCAGGTACCAAAATTAAATCAGGATCAAATAAACCATCTAAACAGTCCCATAACCCCTAAAGAAATAGAAACAGTCATAAAAAGCCTACCCCCCCCCATCAAAAGCCCAGGATCAAATGGATTTAGTGCAGAATTCTATCAGACCTTCAAAAAAGACCTAATACCAATACTCCTCAAACTATTTCACAAAATAGAAACAGAAGGAACACTACTCTATTCATTCTATGAAGCCACAATTATGCTTATATGTAAACCACACAAAGACCAAATAAAGAGAACTTCAGACCAATTTCCCTTATGAATATTGATGCAAAAATATTCAATAACGTTCTTGCAAACTGAATCCAAGAACACATCATAACGACCATTCACCACAATCAGTAGGTTTCATCCCAAGAACGCAGGGATGATTGAATATACTGAAATCCATCAACATAATCCACTACATAAACAAACTAAAAAAAATAATCACATGATCATTTCCTTAGATGCTGAGAAAGCATTTGAAAAAAATTAAACATCCCTTCATGTTAAAAATCTTGGAAAGATTAGGAATTCAAGGCTCATACCTAAACATAGTAAAAGCAATATACAGCAAACCAGTAGCCAACATCAAACTAAATGGAGAGAAACTTGAAGCAATCCCACTAAAATCAGGGAGTAGAAAAGGCTGCCTACTCTCTCCCTACCTATTCAATACAGTGCTTGAAGTCCTAGCCAGAGCAATTAGGCAACAAAAGGAGGTCAAAGGAATACAAATTTGAAAGGAAAAATAATATCACTATTTGCAGATGTTATGATAGTATACTTAAGTGACCCCAAAAATCCTACCAGAAAACTCCTACAGCTGATAAACAACTTCAGCAAATTGGCTGGATATAAAATTAACTCAAACAAATCAGTAAACTTCCTCTATTCAAAAAATAAACGGGCTGAGAAAGAAATTAGGAAAACAACACCCTTCACAATAGTCACAAATGATGTAAAATACCTTGGTGTGACTCTAACCAAGCAAGTGAAAATTTGTACAACATGAACTTCAAGTCTCTGAAAAATGAACTTGAAGAAGACCTCAGAAGATGGGAAGATCTTCCATGCTCATGGATTAGCAGGATAATTATATTAAAAATGGCTATCCTGCCGAGTGGAATCTACAGATTCAATGCAATCCCCATCAAAAGTCCAACTCAATTTTTCATAGAGTTAGAAAGAGCAATTCTCAAATGTTTGGAATAAGAAAAAACCCAGGATAGCAAAAACTATTCTCAACAATAAAAGAACTTCTCAGGGAATCACCATCCCGTACCTCAAGCTGTATTACAGAGCAATAGTGAAGGAAAAAAAAAACCCTGCATGGTATTGGTATAATGACAAGCAGGTAGATCAGTAGAATATAATTGAAGACCTATAAATGAACCCACAAACATATAGTCACTTGATCTTTGACAAAGGAGCTAAAACCAGCCAATGGAAAAAAGACAGCATTTTCATCAAATGGTGCTGGTTCAACTGGCTGGCAGCAAGTAGATGAGTGAAAATCAATTCATTCTTATTTCCATGTACAAAGCTCAAGTCCAAGTGGATCAAGGACCTCCACATAAAACCAGATACACTGAAACTAATAGAAGAAAATGTAGGGGAAAGCCTCAAACACATGGGCACAGGAGACAATTTCCTGAACAGAACACCAATAACTTATGCTCTAAGATCAAGAATCAACAAATGGGACCTCATAAAATTGCAAAGCTTCTGTAAGGCAAAGGACACTGTCAATAGGATAAAATGGCAACCAACAGATTGGGAAAAGATCTGCACCAATCCTATATCCTATACAGGGCTAATATCCAGTATATACAAATAACTCAAAGAGGTAGACTCCAGAGAACTAAATAATTCTATTAAAAATGGGGAACAGGGCTAAACCGAATTCTCAAGTAAGGAAATTCAAATGGCTGAGAAGCACCTATAGAAATGTTCAACATTCTTAGTCATCAGGGAAACAGAGATCAAAACAACCCTGAGATTCCACCTTATACCAGTCAGAATGGCTAACATCAAAAACTCAGGTGATGGCAGATGCTGGCTGGCAAGGATATGGAGAAAGAAGAACATTCTTCTATGCTGGTTGGGTTGCAAACTGGAACAACTACTCTGGAAATCAGTCTGGTGGCTCCTCAGAAAAATGGACATAGTACTATTGGAGGATCCAGCATATACCCAGAAGATGCTCTGACACATGCTCCACTATGTTCATAGTAGCCATATGTATAATAGCCAAAAGCTGGAAAGAACCCAAATGTCCCTCAACAGAGGAATGGATAAAGAAAATGTGGTACATTTACACAATGGAAAACTATTCAGCTATTAAAAACAATGAATTTATGAAATTCTTAGGCAAATGGATGGAACTTGAAAAATCTCTTCCTGAGTGAGGTAACCCAGTCACAAAGAACACACATGATTTGCAATCACTGATATGTGGATATTAGTCTAGAAACTCAGAATACCCAAGATAACAATTCACAAAACACACGAAACTCAAGAAGAAGGAAGACCAAAGTGTGGATACTTTGATCTTTCTTAGAAGGGGAAACAAAATACCCGTGGAAGGAGTTACAGAGACAAAGTGTGCAGCAGAAACTGAAAGAATGACCATCCAGAGACTGCCCCACCTGGGGATCCATCCTATAAACAACCACCAAACCCAGACACTATTGTAGATGCCAACAAAAGCTTGCTGACAAGAGCCTGATATAGTGGTCTCTTGAGAGACTCTGCCAGTGCCTGAGAAATACAGAAGTAGATGCTCATAGCCATCCATTGGACTGCGCACACAGTCCCCAATGAAGGAGCTATAGGAAGTACCCAAGGAGCTGAAGAAGTTTTCAGCCCCACAGGAGGAATAACAATATGAACTAACCAGTACCCTCAGAGATTCCTGGGACTAAACCACCAACCAAAGAAAACACATGGTGGGACTCATGGCTCTAGCTGCATATGTAGCAGAGGATGGCCTAGTCGGTTATCAACGGGGGTGGGGGGGTGGGGGGGAGAGGCCCTTGAGGTTCTATGCCCCAATGTAGGGGAATGCCAGGACCAGGAAGCAGGAGTGGGTAGGTTGGTGAGCAGGGGGAGGGAGGAGGGAATAGGTGGTCCTTGGAGGGTAAACCATGAAAGGGGATAACATTTTAAATGTAAATAAAGAAAATATCTCATTGAAAGAAAAGAAACAACAATAACAGCAGCAGCAGCAGCAACAACAGTAAAAAAAATATCGAATAAAAAATATGAACAGAAAAAAAAGAATTAGGGGAAGGAGTTTAGGAGGTGAACATGGTCAAAATATATTGTATTCACATATGAAACTCAATAAATTAATACCAATGTTTATTTTAAAAGACAAATCAGAAACACATCAGAAAAGATGGCAACAAAAGAGAAGTAAAAATTATTTTTTAAAAATTAGAAAATACCCAATATCTGGATGAGAAAACATTGTATAACGAGTATTGGCACATGAATCAGAAATCGACACCAAGATAGTTCATATTGAAGCTGGCATCACAGGAAAGTTTGCCATTAAACTGTGCCACGAGTCTGTGGCCTTCCCCTTTGCTGGGCCTGAATAAGGTGAAGACCTTCTTTAATACCATGGACAGCTCAAAAGAGCATGTAGAGTTGTCTCCTTGACTTGGACTCCTCAGCCTGTTTAACTGGCATTTCTTCTGCACATTAGGCCTGAGATATATTTTATCTGGAATGAGTTACATACGAAATGTACAAGACTCTATTGTACTAACCATTGGGAAGGGGCTCCAACAGATTCCCTGATAAGCTGAAGTCATCGGGAACCTGCTCTGGTGTGTTTGCCTACCTAAGTTCTGCTGTGGTAATTTACCCCTTCCATGCAATTTTAAACTTGTTTTCCACAGCCAAACAACACATTCATGAGGTATAGCTCCAGTGGACACAGAGTTCCAAAGAAAAGGAACTACAGAGGAAAGACTACTGGTTGTTCCTATAAGTCAACTGAGTCAACAAAGACGCAAGCTCTCTGAAGCACCACTTACATTTTGATTCCTAATCTTATTAGTGAGTTTGCATTAATTATTGAAACAGGAGTTACAAACTTATAATTTATAAGAACTGTCAAACAGCAAAGCAATTTGTGGGATAATTACTCTCTTCTTTTATACCATCAAAATATCAACAGAACTATAAAATATGTCACTGTCTTATGTTGTAGACTATTTGATTATAGGAAATAATTCTAAGCAGAAACTAATAATTTAAAACCTTATTAACTTTTAGTTTTTCAAAGAAGTACCTATTGAGGATCAAGGAATATACCATGTGTGTATGAATATAACACATAAACACACACATACACACATCTACCTATACACACATACATATATCACACAAATGCACCAAATACACACATGTGTACACAATTTTTTATTATTTTGCTCACATGTCTGTGTCCTTACAGGCTATTTTTTTTATTGTCAGACACTGCTTATGTACAGGCTGCAATAGAAGATAATGCTAAATAATTTTAAGGGAAATAGCTATATGTATACCAAACACACTTGAGAGTTATAAATTGTCTAAATAATACATGACTTATTTGCTTAAAATTTAGTTTTTTTGTTTATTTGAGCCCCTTTTTCATTCTAACAGGCTAAACATTTTTCACATTGTCTTTAAGAGCCATTTAGCTGGGTTCAGCTCCTGGTAAGAACCAATACTGTCAATGTTTGGTTAATAGATTTAAACTTAATTGCTCTGACCTCTCCTTAAGCACATAATTACCTAATTAAGAAGAGTAGCAGCTCACTAAGCATCGAGGAGCTGCAGTCTGTGACTGATGAAGAACCTGCTGTGGTTTGCAGTGAGTTGACTGGAAGGCTATCACACCTGTCCTTTAAAAAAAAAAATCTAGAGATTCCAGTGTCCAAAAGGAACACAACTATCATTTATAACATTAAAATCATGAAATATTTGTCCAAAAATCTTGTATACTTGATTGTAGCTGGGAAGATATTTGATCTTAGGGAAAATGCTTCTCCCTGCTGACAAGTTTTTTTGTTTGTTTGTTTGTTTTGTTTTGTTTGTCAAAGGTGTTGAGAAATGACATTCGGAAGAAATACTCCTGAAAATGGGAAGAAGGAAAGCACAATGAATGTGGACATTAAGATAATCTCAATCAGAGAAAACAAAATAGTCTCCCAGAAGACATGTTTGTTGGTATCATCTACAAAGACACATGAAAATTATATTCAAATACAATATCATTAATGAATATAAATGACTAGATCTGTTATAAAATGAACATAGAGATCAGGGATTTGATCAAGAGGAAGAACTAATATAGAGATTTTTAAAGGCAGAAAATTAGAACCCTATGTTACCATTGAGGGTGAATTATCAAGTAAAGCCACCAGATATTTCTCAGAGAAGAGAAAGACAGGATGAATGCCAATCATCTCAGCTGTGGGCCGGTCGTTTTGAGACAACACCTGGAAACTCCTGGCAGATGCTCATTTTGTCACAGCCCATGTTTTTCTCTGCTTTCCAAAATTCATGGAACTGACATTTAAATGGGGCCATGTTGGCAGAGAAAGATGGTAAATATTTAAGATGTAAATGCACAATGATAAGTTAAAATTGACACAAAGATAGATTAAATAATACCTTGCTTCAGACTGGTGGTCCATGAGTTTCCATGTCTAGTAGATGAAGAAGCTATAATAATATGGAAATTCAGGATTTTCCCTACATGAAATTTGGGGTAATATTTGATGTCAGCTCATAACAGGCATATTGTAAAACAATCCTCTATTCTCATTTGTAAACTTCAAGCACTAACCATTCCAGAACTTTCCTCAAATATATCAAGACAGAACTAGCCTCTTTAGTGAAAAAGTTACAGCTATAAATAGTAAAATTCAATTTCTATTTTCTCTCCTCATCTAGAATTCCTATTCACCAAACAACTCTCAAAGTTCTGGCCAAATGAAATTATCCTTAGTTGCACTTTTATGCCTCAAAGGAATCAGTCCCCTTAAGATAACATCAACTATAGTCTTGATGCCTCTAAATTTTCTGTCTCTTTGCTCCCTTGATGTGTGTTAAACAATAAGAAATCCATATGAAAATCACCGAAATTGACTCTCCCAAGACTGCCTGAGTTGAACTCCACATGATCCCTCTTCCCAGCTATACAGTCTTGGTGCACACACAGAGATGCACATGTGTGCACACACACAACATGTACACACACACAAATGTACATGCACACATTCATGCATACACACATGCACATGTGTACACACAACAGTATTGTATGCACACATATGTGCACACACATCCATGTGTGCATTTCTGTGTACTTGCCTGAATGCACACATGTGCACATACACATATAGACAATAATAAGAGTATGATAATCTCTTATCATCTAATCTATTTAAAATAATGCATTGTCAACCAGCAAAGATAAAATTAAAGCAAATCAAATAACAGATGATGGTGGTGGTTTTGATGACAAGGACAATAAAAGAGAAGAAGAAAAAGAAGAAGAAGAAGAAGAAGAAGAAGAAGAAGAAGAAGAAGAAGAAGAAGAAGAAGGAGGAGGAGGAGGAGGAGGAGGAAGAGGAGGAGGAGGAAGAGGAGGAGGTGAAGGAAAAAAGGAGAAGACAATGACAAGAGACAGGGTGTTGTGTAACCCAGGCTGTCCTGCACCTTACTATGTAGCTGATGATGACCTTGAATTTCTGATCCTCCTGCCTCAACCTGCCAAGTGCTTGGATTATAGGCATGTGCCCAGTTTGTGCCCAGTATGGTTCTGAGGTCCTAGCCCAGGGCTTCCTGCATGAGAACAAGCACTCTATCGATTGAACTACATTCCCAGCTAATTTTTGAAGAACAAAAGTAATCTCATAATTTCTTATTAAACATGAATCTAACCAGCTATGATAGGGTGTTTTAAACATGGCTAGAGAACCCATTAGGGCCTGGGATGAAGCTGCTCTTACTGGGATAATGTTACTACCACTCCGTGTAGTACTGGTAGCTATGGCCTTAGTATTATGATGTAAAGAAAATCCTTCAGTTTTTCACTTCCCCTACCCTAGGTTTGCTGTGAACTTTATTGCTCAGTGAGATGGTAGAGGGAGGTACTAAAGACAGCTGCATTTGCTCTTGCTTCTTAATGACCCGAATCCTTCAGAGACAAAATACAAGCGGGGGCCTCTTGAGATTGTAAGAACAATTTTTCCCGTGATGCAAATTCATGTGGGACAATCCTGAATCGAATATTCTCAGTGTTTGATGGACATGGGAAGAAATGAGATTGACAGCCCATTTGGAAAGAAACAATTCTTCCATAATGGATTTTGGCAAGTTGAAAACAATTTCTGAAAACTGTGGTGACTGAGCCTAATCTTCCCAAAGGATGCTCCCAGAGATTTAAGGGGACACATATGTGTTAGTGACTCCTAACTAGCCTCCAGGGGTTTTAGATAAATCTGGAAAATGCATGTTAAATGCACTAAAAACCCTGCAGAAATGACCCTCTTAGCTCACTTCCTTCAAACATAAATATTACAAGATTTTTGTGACAGACCCCGCTTTTACATCTGAGTTCTGCCCTTCAGATTCTGTTAATGAACAAAGTTATTAAATTATAACTCTAGTAAAGCAACCTAACTGTAACATCTCTAACAAACTGGTCCTATCCCAAATAGACATGGGCAAGCATTTTAGTTCCTAATTGAAATTTGTGCAGGTTCTTGATAGACTCTAACCAGACTGAGAGCTCTGTTAGAATAATTAATTTCGTATTAAAATGAGATGTGTATCTTTTACTACAACACATTATTAAAAGACAACTGGTTCAGCTTCTCCTGGGCACCTCACTGTAATGAGCCTCAGCAGGGAGCCCTAAGGCGATCTTCCTGGCTGACCTTGTCTTTGGTGCAACAAACTGTTCTTTCTCCAGACAAGTTCATCTGTACTGATAGTGGTCTGACTATTTTTTTTGAGTCTAGTAGACTCCAGTAAACCTGAGAATTCTCAAGCACAAATGTAATGAAAACATATGCATCATTGAATGTAGTACAGACAATTTAAGCTTATCCCTGACTAGCTTACAAATAAGTGAGGCGCAGACTATGGTTACTTTATTTGACTTTGACAATTACTGGGGGTCACCCTAAATCTACTCTTCTAACTGCACACCTGGCTACCTCCCTAGCAGTGTACCCCAGATACTTGCTCTTTCTCCTGGCTCTGTGGTCATGGTTCCTTTCCCCTCACAGCAACCCCCCCCCTCCTTCTCTCCCTCTCTCTCTCTCTGTCGTTCTTCTTTCCTAGTCTCTTCTCCAACCAGGTCACTCCAAACCCAACTACCTCTAATCCATCCAGTATAAAATTTAGCATTTCAATACATAGCCATAGACCAAACCTCAATAATGGAACAATGGTCCCCAAACAAAAAACACAAGTGCCACCACCCTGAAACCCTATACTGCCCCTTCCCCCAAACAGCTGAGAGCCCAACATGTTGTCACATTTCCTTGTTCTTAAGGTAGTAAACTCTCTGGTTTTATTTATCTTCCCCCTTTATGTTCCCACAGGAAATTTTCCTGTGAGCATAACATTCTACAATGCTGACTGCTGCCTTCGGGTTTTGCAGAGCCACTTATCCATTTGTCTTGGTCTTGCAGTCTTGCCTTTTGTCCAGGGAGGGTGAGCACTTCCTTGTCATTCTGTGGCATTGGCAGCTCTGTCTTATTCTGGGGCTATGGATTCTCTGCAGCTGTCATCAGAACATGGCCGTCAGTGACAAGGTTTCAAGTCCTAAAAACAACTCAGGATTACCCCCTGCACATTCTCAATCACTGAAGCATGTGAATTCTCCCTCGTGAGCTGAGATAAAACGATTTCTGGTATGAAACAGTTATTTAATTTTTATTGCATTTACTGATGCCCCACTTTCTGTAGACGAGAATAAGAATTTTGAACAAATTGCTTATTATTATGTCTGAAAAAAAATCAATATCCTATTTAACCTCCAAACAGAATAAATTAGGGCATGTTTACAAGTGGTTTTAGGTCCCAAGAAGAGCAAAAAGCTATGGTGTTTGTACATATACAATAGTCTTTAGTACAATAATTCAATAGTCTTTCTTAAGATGAAGGGGCCACACACGGAGTGACAGAGCATCCCCTGGACAAGATATTTCTCAGGTAAGTGATTATCTGCCCTCTTAGTATTTGTTTGTTTGTTTACCTATTTTTTTATTTTCTATGTGTGACTGTTTGCTTACATACATGCATGTGCATGCAGCACATGCCAGCAGTTTCCTCAGAGGCCATAAGAGGTCATCAGATCCTACAGAACTGGAGTTACAGATGGTTATGAACTGCCATGTGGGTGTTTGGGAACTGAATTTAAGTCCTTTGCCAAGACTATCAAGTGTTTTTTAACTGCTGAGACATCCTGCCCCTTTGCTTTCTGATTTTGTGAGATACAGTTCTCCCTCCACCTGTGGTGATTTGAAAGAGAATGTCCGAAGGCTGGTATATTTGAATGCTTAGTCAAAAGTTAGTACAACTGTTTGGAAAGGGATTTGTAGTGTGCCCTGTTGGAGTAGGTGTGTCCTAGGAGGAGTGTGTCTGTGATGAAGGAGGTGTGCCCTTGTTGGAGAAGATGTCTCCTTGTTGGAGAAAGGGTACTCTTGTTATAGGGGTGTGTCAATGGGAGTTTGAAGTTTCAAAAGCCAAGATCAGATCAGTTCTCTTTGCCTCTGCTTGCTGCCTGTGGATCAGGATATAAATTCTCAGCTACTCCTCCTGTGTAATGTCTGTCTGCTTCCTACCAAGATGATCATAGGACTAACGACCTAAGACTGTAAGCTAGGCCCCAGTCAAATACTTTCTTATATAGGAGTTGCCTTGATCATGGTATCTCTTCACAGCAGTCAAATAGTAACCAAGACACCACTCTTTTGACCCTCATGGACATTCAACTACATGCATTTGTAAAATATCTTAATACCCGAGAAAAATGATGCCTAGCTCTTCTGAGGAGCATTCCAATACTCAGATAAATCAGACAGTGAAACTGATGCATCTGAGGCTCAGGAAGGCAGAGATCTGATGGAAGGAGACGTTCTCACCTGCAGAAAGTATCTTGTTCCTTGGCTAGTCAGTAGGACTTCTACATGGCTCCCAGAAGGGGATGGCCATGAGCACCATCATCTACCTCTTTTCTTTGAGGCCTGGGGCACTACATTCCAAGTCCTTTGAGAAACATCTCTGGGGCACCAGCAGAGAGGGACCTCCCAAGGTGGGGCTCTGGGCTTGGTCTTGACATAGCTTGACACCCACAACCCACCTCACCTGATCAGGCCAAGTTATTCCCCATTGCCAAGAAAATCAGTCAATAATTGTTCATGTTTAACTTCTCCTCTCCCTCCTTCTCCTCCTCTTCCTCCTCCTCCTCTTTCTCCTCCTCCTCCTCCTCTTCCCCTTTCTCCTCCTACTTTTCCTCCTCTTCTTCCTCCTCCTCCTTCTCCTCCTCCTTCTCTTCCTCTTTATCCTTCTGAGTTTCCTTTAAAATTACATTTTAAAAACTCTCACCCATAAAATAAAGTTAACTTAAACTAAGCTGTACATGTTTAAAGTGTTCCTGCTTGATGCTGTTACCCATAGCCGAACAGACACACCCTCCCTACAGAAAGTTCGTGATAGTGTCCCCTTCCCCTCACATAATCTCATCACTTTCCTTTCCAAACATGTAGAACAATCATAAGGATTGTTTTTACATGCTAGTCTGAGTACAGTCAATTTGCCTCTTCATTATGAATCATACTTTTCTGATTCATTGCATACCTGATATATTGTGGGATACCTACTTCTTTCCTGGGCACTAGTCATTGTGCACATCTCTGATCATTACTGAGCTGTGGTCTACAGTGCAGTTAAGGCCTGTCATTATTTGAAGCAGGGCTTGATCTAATTCTAATTATTCCCCATTTCTGAAGCAAGAAAGGTTCTCCGTGTACTTGACCCATTGCCTCATAGATAATTAGGTTTCTCCATTTGTCTGGAATGATTATGTATGACTATGTCCGGTGTAAATAATAAATGCTGTTCTCCCTAATCTATTGGATTGTTCTTTCCTTGAACAAAAGAATGTTCTCACAAACCTGTGCTGTTCATGACTCCACTTAAACCTTGAAGATCGGCCTTGGTGTTTTCCACGGGTCTTGGTAATGCTCCTTTGTCCAAGTCCCTCTGGTCCTGTGTGACCTCTGCTCCACTTTAGCTCAGGAAGACCATCAAACTGTGCTGGAATCTTTCTCCTTACTTCATGACCTGGAGACTGCCCAATGGAGCAGGCAGACACTGTCAGGAGCTCAATGTCTCCTCTGTGCGGCCTCACTGCCCTTTCTCCCAAGACACCAAGGCCTTGTTTATCACTGCATTATAATCCCACTGCAACAAAATCTTAAAGACAAGAAGCCCACAGCTAACAGTGGAAATGTAAATTCAAGGGGAGAATTTACCAAGTGATAGAGGCAAAAATAATAGGACATTGAAATTTGTGCAACAGAGGGTTGTGGAGCAATCGTCAGAGACAATATAAATGCTGACAGGGTTTCTTTCAGTCAGGAAGAGTGAGGCCAGGGAGACAATGACTCCATCTTGGATAATCCTCTTTGGATTGTCTCAAAACATCAGTTACTAGGTGCCAACTGTAGATATGTATGTCTTGATTCAGAGAAATCTTGGATTAGATTTGAGTCATCACACAGGTAAAAGGCACAGCCACAGGAATGTGTCAAGCTTCGAGAGGCAGTTAGTTTGATGATGAAGAGGAGCCAGCGCTGTTAAAAGTCCCGCATGATTTAGAAGGGCAAAATTTAGAGAAAGCAACAAAGGGAGGGAGTGTATGTCTCCTGAGAATTCACACAAATTAGTTTGAACTGCAGTTTTTACAGTCTAAGTAGTGGAACAAAATGTCATAAATAATGGTAACTTAAAGGGGGTTATTTAGTCTAGCAGACTGCAAATGAGGATTAACTAAGCTGAGTCCAATCCCAAGAGACTTGTACACTTGGGAACAATATGAGGCAGGGGTAGAGAATCACTCCTGGGTGAAAAATAAGAGCAAGGTAGAGATAATACTTTACAATGGCTCAGAATGACAGAAAGATAACTGGCTAATGAGATGAAGTAAGCTGAAAACATGTTTTTGGATGGTTGATGGATTTGGTTTTATTTTAAAATAAGATATTGCATATATTTTGTTTTGTTTCTGCTGCTCTCCTCCTGGCCCAGCCCTTATTTAGCTGTCATTAGGAGGACATTTCCTGACCTCCTGACCAGTGTTCCTGAGCCCCCCTAACATAGTGGAAGGATGCTTTTATTCTTGGTCATAGCAAGCCACTCTCTGCTCTCCAGCCTACACTGGAGTCCACATAGCACTGGGAATAGAGGCCAAGATAGAACTGCCTTGGAAACCTCTGTGTATATCAGCCTCAGAGACCCTCCACCCATCCTCTGCCCTCGCAGATGTGTCCTCGTCAAAGGACAATAGCTTAGACCTAAATGTCAGATCACCTGTGACTTTAAGTTTGTGTTATATTATTTTACTTAGCACTTAAAACGAAGGGAACAGAAACAATCCACAATTACTACAATTATACTGTAATTTAATGTAATACTGTAATTATTTTTACATTTTAATTTAAATTTAATTGTAATTTTAATCAATTTCTTGAAATTCATACTGACAACACAACAGGGTCTACCTCTTGCACTGGTCTAATCCTGGCTAGGAAATCCCTGTCTCCCACAGTAGGTAGCAGTCACACTTCTCTTTCCCAAGCATCATATTTTTTTTTTAACTTTCTTCTCTATTTTATTAGGCTTGCTATATTAGTCGTTGTAATTAGGTTCTTATCAGGATGTGATAACTACCTGGGTTGGAATAAAGAATCTTATTTGCTTGGGTCTTAAAAGATTCTGTTGTGCTCCAATTTATTTTCTTCATAGAGATTTGTAAGAGGCAAGCAGAAATTGAACTTGACCCAAAATATACTTGTATTTTTATTACCTTTTCCTGTGAAACTGAAAACATTCACTTAATCCCTCCTTCCTGATACGGAAGAGTGGAGAACACACACAGCCCGTTCAGCTCTTGGGAAAGCTCTAAGTTATGCAACCTTGGTACCTTATGGACATCCAGTTAAATTGCACCATTGTCGTTGCTAAAGTGCCCTGTCCATTTCTTCCCATCCTATGTTTGGGCTAACACATAGCTGAAGTGGTTAAGAAATACCTGTGTAGCTGGCCAAAGAACCACATGTTAACAGAGAACAGTACTCTGCAAAATCATTCAAGCTGGCTATAGGAGGTATTTTACCTGAGGAAGGAGAAGAATTTCCTTTACCCATTTCTTTAGTAGTCACACTGTCTGACTCACATAAACAGGCAGAGATATGGCCATATTAACAGCATTAAGTACAGTAGTTTCAAAAATGCTTCATGTGATAAGGGAGCAGAGACAATTCCATGTACCCTCCAAGCATCATATTTTTTGTCTGTGAAAAGATTGGTTATGAAAGATAAACAGTGGCAGGTCAGATTGTTCTCAATTTCTTTTCACTTGGGAAATTCTGATAATACATTTCAGATGATACAAGATATTGTCTCAAAATACCAGTGTTTTTAACGATGGTCCTGTTCTCCTCCACTCTCTCAGCTTACAGCTCTTATCAGACTTAACTGGCTACACGTGCTTCCATCTAAAGATCGCCTAGAGCTGTACTTGGTAGGTGAGGGACCTCAGTCTGACCCATGTTTGTCAAGGCTGACATTTATTTATGGAAGAGATGAGAGTGTAACAGCACATTTGAAAATATCTGCCTAAAAGACAAGAGTTATTGCATTAATTTGCATGTTTCTTTTTAAAATTTAGATGAATGTAAGTATTTATAGAAAGAACAAATGCTTCGAGCTGGCACTGAGATCTGTCTTCTGTGCGGAACATGGGGTATTTACCCGTCGTGGTGTCTTCGTGTTGGGAGTTTTCAAAGAGTTGTAGCATGGTGAATGTAGCATGGTGAATGTACATGAAAGCTCTGTTGACTCGGCCTGACAGCCTATACTCCTCCATCTAGACTGGAAAGAGAGAGGGAAGAGAACTGAAAGCAAGCCACAGTTTGGAACTGTGACAGGCTGTAAAGGAAGTAGGCTGACAACTATAATTCAGGTTTATACCATATTTGTTTTTTGAATTAAAGGCATTTCCATGAAAGTGTAAACCAGAAACAAAATGAGATGGGGAAAAAAAAACTTACCAAATGGAGAAATTTAGTCTCTTCAGTGAAGAAAATAATTGCTACAAGTTCTAAGATATTTGGCAAGAAGATATACAGTGAGAAACATCTGAGCCTGACATTTGTAGCCGAAAACAAAATGAAAAGGCTTAATTTTTAATTCTCTTCCTTCGAAAAGCCTCAATTACATCTTCACAGTTATTGTGCAGATTAAAATATCACACTTTGTGAGGAATAAAATGTTTTGAAAGGAAAGGAACGTTTTCAGCCTGAGTAGACAACAGTGGATAGGAGTCTAGGCTCTGCCAGGTACCAGCTGCCCAACTCTATTGGCCATTCATAGTCTCAGTGTCCTCTTGCCCCAAATGTCAGTAGTGACGCTTGCAGGGTGAGCTTGTTGCCTTGGTCACCTGGCATCCTTCCTAAAGCTCCATGTGCTAGGAACTGGCACATACCTGGAGCGATGCTGGCTCTCGTCAAGGCCGATTCCGTGCAAGGACCTAGGAAGTTTATTTATCTGTTCTGCTTGCCATGCGATTGTTAACTTATTGTACCCAATTAATGCAATTAATAATTAAAATGATCTGTTGGCAGATCAAGTGCCTACCTTAAAAAAAAAATAATGAGAATGAATGGCAGCTTTGCCATGGAGCAGAGAGTGGGGAAACAGGAGCGGCAGCTCCGTTGGATTGTTCCCATTGTGAATATTACCGTTCATTTCTATTTTAGCCTGTGAGTTTTCAGTAAACACAGCCCCCAGAAGTAAATGCATATTGTGATTGAGGCAGAGGTAGGGAGGGCTTAGGATAAATCAGATGTCATAAAAACAGAAACCAGAAGCAAGAAGTCCACTGTGGAAGACTTCAGCAGAGCAGAGCATGTGCGGCCCATTCTAAAAGAAGGGAAGGGTATTCGTTGAAGCCAGGCAGTAGTCATTTAAAGCTTTCCTTGTCTCTGCACTGGAACTGGGGCGGGGCAATCCCAAGAGTCTCAGAAGCTGAGGATTAGGTGCTGAGATCCGTCAAATGAAATGGGGAAGAGTTGGAAGAAGGTCTCGGGAGCAGCGCCTTCCGTGTTTTCTTCATTGGTTTTAGCTCATCCTTGAGTCACAGGCATTTGATTCTTAAATGTCATTTGTTGTCACTCCCTTTGATGGTTAATGTTGCCTTCATGCTAACAGCAGTTGCTGGCTAGCCAAGGAATGTGTCAGTCTTCTTAGACATAACAGATTTTTCTGTGGTGATGATTAATACAGGATGACTCAATGGTATTAGAAGCGCATGGTGATTCGTGGTTTTCCCCCAGAACAATACAGTCATTTCACCCTTCTTTCTCCTTTCTCCTCCACCAAAGTGTGCCGACTCCCATAGACTTGATAGACAGTTTTACACCAGAAATAGCTACTATTCAAGATGAAATGTCAAAAATGGTCATTGGTTTTATTTATTTCATAGTAGATTTGGTTCATAAAAAACAATATGTGTCCTATTTTGTTTTCCATTCAGCAAGTACTGGTTGCATATTCAACACACACTGCAAAGCAAAAGAAGTCAAGAGGCAGGGAAATGCCTGTTGTATGGATTTGCATAGATCCTGGCTTTGATAAGCACAGTATTCTCAGAGTATTTGCAAGCTTATAGACTGTACTGTAGAGATGGGGATAGGCATGAAGAGAAAAGAAAATACTGCGGATGATACTAAGATGATACTAAGACACCTTTGAGAAAATTCAGATACTCAACTCAGCCTGATAGGTCAACTTTAGGCAAAGAAATTGCTTATGGTATAGGAAACCATCCAGTCAGAGAAAATGGTATTCTATCCAAACAGTATCTTCAATTATATATCAAGTTTCCATGTAAGCATCTCTTCTAAGTTGTGCATCCTCCCTGCATCCCCATTGTCTTTTGCTTATCCCACTTTGTCCCTCTGTTCATCTCCTTTGTCCCCTAATTTCGCTTTGACTTTCATAAATTCCAAGATCGTATATAGATAATAAAGTCATCTATATGACTTTTAATTATCTGCATGCAATCTTGGATCCACAGTGGGAAATAAAGATACAATACTTCTAATTCACTTCATATGTTTGAAAATGAGTCAGTTGTGATTATAGTCTGCAGTTGCTCACTTGTTCAGGTCTGATCATATCATTTTCACAAGCAGTTTACAGTCAGGCTGCCATGGTTACATAGACAAAATGAAAACTACTGAGGGTGGCTAAATTTCAGGAACCTCGGATGTCAGGTCCCTACTCCCCACCCCCACATACACACACCAACGTTCAGTATGAGGAACTTTGGTGCGGATGGCTAGTTAAAATTACCAAGTGAAGCTGGATACATAGATCAATTGCAGAGTGCTTGCCAAGTACACACAAGGCCCTGAGTTCAATCCCCAGCATCTCCAAAACTAAACAAACAAAGTAAATTAATTTGCACAGTAAATTGGCTATTGAAAGAGCAAGAGGAAAGTATGCATACATTTTTATGTATTAAAATTTTTAATTGATAATTTCATATATGCCTACTGTGACTTTTTTTATTAAGTCTACCCCCTTTCCCTTCCCTTCCTTCCATTCTTTTCCTATTTCCCACCACTTTCCCCCCAACTTCATTTCTCTCTCCACTCCCCCCCTGTTTGTGTGTGTGTGTGTGTGTTCAGTCCACTTAATGCATGTGAATGGATGTAGGACAATCTACATGAGTGTAGAAAACCTCCAGGGAGCCACATTGCTAAAGAAAACAGATTCTTGCTCTCCCACCAGCCATCAGTCACCAACAGCTCCTCCCCTAGGGGTGGGGCTTCACAAGCCCTTCCTCAACCTATGATGAGACTGTGTCTGGCTTGAGCTTATGCAGGTCTTGCACATACAGTCACAGCTGCAGTGAGCTCATGTGGGCACTGACCCTGTCGTATTCAGCACACACTGCTTCTCTGCAGGTGACCTCAACCTCTAGCACCTGCAATCTTTCCACAACATTCTCTCCCATGATGCCCCCTGAGCCCCAGAAGAAGTATGTATGATGCAATAGTCATATTTAGAGCTGAAAAGTCTACAGTCTCTTATTTTCTGCAGACTGACTTACATGGGTTTCTATAGTAATAGCTATCTGCTGTGAAAGGAAGCTCTCTGATGAGTGTGGAGAGATGGAGTAATCTATAGGTATTACCTATAGTAATCTATAGGTAAAAACTTAGAGGCAGCTCTATTTAATACAACGTTTTCCACTGGGGTCTATGACCTTTGGTCTAGCTAATTGTATCAGTGGGCTTTAAGATCGATTAGAAAGTATTTGGTTACAAACATAGCATTCTTGCCACTAGTGCTCCAGTGTGATATGTTGCCAAGCTATTTGCTATTTTAGATGCCAAGGTTGGCCGCTTTGTAGGCCTGTTCATTACTTTGATCCCCTGGCAGCATGCAAAGAAACTTCCAGCAGTGTAAGTGCTAAGCCACCAAGTGTGGGTAAAATCTGAAGGCAGACTATCATTGTGTCTGCAAAATCTATACAGTCTGTGGAAATCAAAATGCAGAAAAGCGTGTGCCTCCTTTCATCAACCTTGGCCCACCTTATAGCACTCTGGATGGTCCCATAAAAAGCCTTCACAATACACTGTGCTGTCTTGGTGACTTCTTTTCTCACCCTCCCCCCGCCCCCAACTCTCTCTCTCTCTGTCTCTCAATTTTAGCCACATTAGTTCAGTTTGAAGTGTTCTTTATTTTAAGAATCAAGTTGGCTAAATTTCCAGGCTCCTTTGAGTAAGATTGAAGCCCAAAGGCACCCAAACAAAGAAAATCCAAATCTAGCATTCATCATTCAAGCCATTAAAATTGAATAAACAAGCGAACCAGCCATCTACAAGTAATGTCTTTTGTCTTAGAATTCTGGAGTGCTGAAAGCAGAGTTACCTAGCCAGATCGAGATAACTCCCCTAGGACATTTTCTTCCCTGCTTAGCACAAAGTTACCAGATGCTCACAGGGACCCTCAGTTCCTTCTCCTGACTCCCTTGGGAATGGCTTGGCAATCTGCTCCTGCCTCTCACTCTATTCCTCATACCTCGGTATCTGGGGGTTGAGTTTCGTACACCAAATCTTCCACTCTTTTTTCCTACCTCCTACAGGTATCTCTCTGTAGCTCTGAGGCTCGATAAAAGTGCAAAATTCTAAATCTTAGCCTCAAAAATGATTTTTAGCATGTCTTTTGAGTTACTCTATTTTGTTCCGTACAATAAGTTTTATTAATAACTTTTAGAAATAGTCATTTTCTCTTTTCTGGTGATAACTATTATGTGGCCAAATGAAAACACAAACATATTAATAATGTCAATTTACTACAACTTTATGTAGCAACCATGGTGTTGTAAACAGAAGTCTTGGTTGTCTATTTTGCATAGTTCCCCTTGTTTCTAGTCTGGAGTTTGAATGCAGGGCCTTGTGTGGACTAGGCAAGTATTCTCTCATTACCCTGCATCCCAACTTTGGTACTGTGAGAAAGGATTCTGCTAAGCTGGTCAGGCTGCCTTTAAACTTGCAATGTAGCCTCTCTGACCTCAAATTTGGGACCCTCCTGCTCAGCCTACCCAGGAGCTAGGGTCCAGGGTCAACATTTCTTTTGCATCTTAAAGCACCAACTTTGGAGTCATGCTGTTCTCATGTAACCAGTTAATAACTGCACGTCATGATGAGTCTTGTCCTTTTCAGCTTTATCTGTTTGCTTCTCTGGGCTCCTAGCTGGATACATTTTCTAAGACATCAACAGTTGATGGACCTGTTTACGAATAATTAGGGGGTGTGGCCTTGTTGGAGGGGAGGAGAGGCCCTTGGTCCTATGAAGGCTCAAGGCCTCAGTGTAGGGGGAATGCCAGGGCAGGGAGGAGAGTGGGTGGGTGGGAGAGCACCCTCATGGAAGCAGGGGGAGGGGATGGGATCGGGGGTTTCCAGAGGGGAAACCAGGAAAGGGGATAACATTTGAAATGTAAATAAGTAAAATGTCTAATAAAAAAGAAAAAGGAAAAGAAAAAGGGCATAATTAGAGGTGTGGCCTTGTTGGAAGGGTGTAGGCTTGTTGGAGGAGGTGTGGCCTTGTTGGAGGAGGTGTGGCCTTGTTGGAGGAGGTGTGTCATTTAGGGGGTAGCCTTTAAGATTTCAAAAGTCAACACCATTTTATGTTATCTATCTCTGTCGCCTGTAGATCCGATGTGAGCTCTCAGCTACTGCTCCAGAGTTACGGCTGCCTCCTTGCTGCCGTGCTCCCTGCCATGATGGTCACAGACTCTTAAAATTCTGGAAGTGTGAGCCCCAGATTAAATGCTTTCTTTTATAAGGTGCCTTGGTCATGATGTTTTGTTACAGCAATAGGGCAGCCACTAAGGCATCTCTCCCTCCTCATTTTCTTTTCAGTGCTGAAATTTGGTAATTGTCCAAGGACTATGCAATTACTTTTTTAAAAAAATTATAAACGCTATTTCATCTCTCTTTTTTTAAAAAAAGATTTATTTATTTATTATATGTAATTACACTGTAGCTGTCTTCAGACACACCAGAAGAAAGCATGATATACCATTACCGATGGTTGTGAGCCACCATGTGGTTGCTGGGATTTGAACTCAGGATCTTCAGAAGATCATTCAGTGCTCTTAACCACCCTATTTCATATCTCTTACTTGGTGGATTTTTCCTAATATTACTTTAGGGATCATATGTCTTGTGTTTCTCCAGTTTTTTAATTAAAAAGGTATTTTATGTGCATGAGTTTTTGCCTGTATCTGTGCACCATGTGGCTGCAGTGCCCTCAGAGCTCAGAAGAGGGTATAGGATCCACTAGAACTGGAGTTACAGAAGTTGTAATCCATCATGTGGGTGCTGGGAACTGTGTCCTCTAGACAAGCAGTGGGTGTGTTGGGACGGTCGTGGGGGGCAGGGTGGAACCACTGTCTCTTAAGCACCTCCAATTATTTTAAACGTCATAACATTAAAGCATACTTGAGATTAAAGTTTAAAATCTGAAGTTTCTGGGTAAGAGACATTATATTTCATAATAATTGATCTGTGTTTGCAATGGACTATATGGTGGCTTGAATATATTTAGCCCTTGGGAAGGGGCACTGTTAGGAAGTATGTCCTTTGTAGTAGGTGTGGCTTTGTTGGAGGAAGTGTGTCACTGTGGGGGTGGGCTTTGAGATCCTATGCTCAAGCTCCACCCGGTGTAGAAGAGACTGTGCTCCTGGCTGTCTGCTGAGGAGAGTCTGTTACCAGTTACCTTCAGATCAGGATGTAGATCTCTCGTTTCCTCCAGCACCACGTCTGCCTGCATGCTGCCATGCTTCCCGCCATGATGATAATGGACTGAACCTCTGAAACTGTAAGCCAGCCTCAACTAAATGTCGTCCTTTATAGGGGTCGCCTCGGTCATGGTGTCTCTTCACCCAGAGACAGACTGGTTTTGCTCTTATTTATAGTATTTTTAACAGTTTCATGTTCTGTTGATATGGGTGACTTCCTCCCTGGAGCATTTCTGTGTGCCCTGAGATGTTTTCCAAGTATCTTTATGTTCTTCCTTTGTAAGATATTCAACTTTTTTTTTTTTTTTTTTTTTTTTTGGTTTTTCGAGACAGGGTTTTCTCTGTGTAGCCTTGGCTGTCCTGGAACTCACTCTGTAAACCAGGCTGACCTCGAACTCAGAAATCTGCCTGCCTCTGCCTCCCAAGTGCTGGGATTAAAGGCGTGTGCTACCACGCCCAGCTTGATATTCAACTTTTTTGACCAACTTAAGTTCGTTTCTCAGTTTTGATTATGCAACATTTTACATATTAAGCTCTGGGCTTAATGTTTTCCATAAAGAGAAGTAGTTTCAACTAAAGTGAGATCAGCAAATATGTATGATATGGGAGAAGAGCAGGGAGGTGTTCCAGCCCCTCCCTGGGCTGCAGCACCTCATTTCTCAGATCTGAGTGATCACCTACATTCTCAAGACTACCAGTGAACCCCACAATGAGTTCCTGTTCCTGCCTTCAGCCCTGAGGTAGTTTCCTCCCTCTTGCCCCTCCCACTGCCACAGGCCCCTCCCACTGACACAGGCTCTGGCCCCTCCCACTGACACAGGATCCTGCCCCTCTGACTGCCACAGGCCCCTCCCACTGACACAGGCAGCTCCCACTGACACAGGCCCCTCCCACTGCCACAGGCCCCTCCCACTGCCACAGGATCCTGCCCCTCTGACTGCCACAGGCCCCTCCCACTGACACAGGCTCTGGCCCCTCCCACTGTCACACAGGCAGTTTCCTCTTCTGGCTACACCCTGCAGTTTTCCTTCAGAGAACCTGGAAGGGTTATTGAAAATTATCTATTTTGTTTTTCCAGAATCTTTTATTCTTTGTGTGGGAGAGGCTTCCTGCCAGCCTGGGCTACTATTGTGCCAGAATTAGGCAGGTTTTTTATGTTATTACTGTTTTAAAGCAGAATTTCTTCTAAGTTTGGGTAGAAGCCATCCCTAATTTCATAATAATTTGCAGCAAGGCTTATATCTGCACACAGGCCAGAAACTCTATGTTTAAAAAAAGAAAATAGTAATAATATTATATATTAGGAAAAAAAGAGCGAGATGTAAGAGGAGATGTAACTTAAAATCTGCTTTGCATCATTGCAGACAGGACAGGGTTACGGCAGGGAAGCGTGCGGTCAGCACAAATGCCAAAGCTCTTCCAGAGTGAGACTTTCCCGGTGGCCCCCAGGCGAGGTTGTCATCCTTGGGGACTGGGAAGAGAGTGACGTTCAGAAACCATCCCAGCAGCTTCTTATAAGCACACAGTCAGGAGCCTGGTGGCTATACAATGTGTTTGGATGGGTCTAGGGCGTCTGACCCAGGGCAAGTGGCTGAGGCTATCTTCAGTGACTTTGGAAAACCACAGTGAAAGAACAAAGATGAGGAGCTGATGGCAGGGCTCTGGAGTGTAGCCCGTCCTTAGACTTCCTGTGCAACAGGCACCAGTTCTTGGGTGTGAAGCAGAGCAGAGCATAATCCCGCAGGGTGACTGTAATCTCTACACTAAGGAGGTGGAAGGAAAAACAGGAGTTCAAGGTCATCCTCAGCTAAATGGAGAGATCGAGAGCAGCCTGGTTTAATGTATGCTGTTGGGGGTGGGAGGAGGGAGATGGAGGGACAGAGAAAGAGAGAATGAGGGAAAGAAATGAAAAGCTGGTTAATAGAGAATGCTAAATCCCTCCACAAGTAACGTATACTTTGCTTGTGTGGATAGCAAAGACATCCCAAGAATCTTAAGAGCACACTGGTTCGTTTACTACAGCACAAGCTACACAGCTGTCCAGTCTGCCCAGAGGCCTGAGATGAAGCAGCAATTAAACAATGAATTTTAAACCTATGGCCCAAGAGCCAAATGCTGCATGCAAGTCATTTTTATACGGCCTTTGAGGCCAGAACAGTTCCAAAGGACCATGGATAGGGGATGGGGACACACACACACACACACACACACACACACACACACTACATGGCTCAGCAAAGTATCTGGTCAGTTTTTTGAAAAGAGCCTTCTAGAGTCTCCTTCAGTAAAGTTATCTAAGAAATGAGCTGTGAAGAAGGCTCTAGGGGAAATGATCAGGGTCTCCACGGTTGCCTGAAAACTCACTCAGTGGCCCAGCATGGAGTTGGGTTCCTCCTCCTGCCTTCTCATGCTCCTGGCTCTACAGATAATGGAATGGTGTTTCAAATCCTATAGCAAAGAATCTCACTGAGGTTCTGTGGGTCTCCACTACAGAGTAAGTTCTCAAAACACCGAGTAAGAGTCAAAAGAGGAAATGCCAAGTGTCCGAATGAGAATCCTGAAGCTTGTATTAGAATCACAAGAATATTGTGTAAAACACTATAAACAGTACACAGGAGCACAAGGTTGGAGGTTTGATAGAGCACTCTGGTCTATGTGTGGTTTCAGATAGAGACATGCGTGGAAGTTGGCTCTGCTGGTAGATAAACATGCCTGACCCAAAAGATACTCCTTTCTTATCTGAGTTTGCTCAAGACTCTGGTAGGAAACGTGAATCAAAGTTAAACCTAATTCCTCCTGTAATATGGGAACTCTGAGAGTTTATTGTCTGATTCACTGTCCACCTGAGGCCCTGAGATAAGTCTTGATGTGCCAGAAACTAATTTGTTAATCAATAAAATGTCAGCTGAGGGGGCAAATGGTGAACGAGTAATGAGGAGAGGCAGGACCAGAGCATGGGAAGAAAGAGAAGCTGGGTGCTAGCTAACAGGTAGGAAGGCCTCACCGGGCCAGGTGGAGTGACAGCCAGTGCATCGTCCGGTTAAACTGTCAGTATTGCTGCTATAGGGTGTGATCTTAGGTAGGAGGAACTGCTCTCCAGGCCAGGTGGGGTGAGAGCCGATCATCACATGAAACAACCAATATTGCTACTGTTTTGTTTCTAAGCTTCCACAGAATGGCTAGCTACCTGAGCTTAGCTGTGGATGCCCCCTTTTACCTGCACGTAGAGCCACAAAGGCTACCACCTTAACTTAATATTTATCCAGATTAATTCAAATCAGAAATGTTATTAGCTAATAACGTCCAAGACTATTTAAAGTTCCACTTTTTATTTTGGGGTAGTGTGGGTAATTTTTTTAAAAAAAAATCTTCAGAGCCCTGAATTTCTAGACACTCTTCATGTTAGTTCTCATTCCAAGCAATCCAGTTCTCTCTACCAAGTGCAAATCCTCTCTCATGGCCTTTGACAAACACAGTGGACTTTTATCACTGGGCATTTTCCTACGCTACTTTACGAATTCCCCTTTAGAGCTTTAATCAGAGTTGACTCATTGCACATACTCTGAATTGCAGGTAAGAGAGCTGTGTTTTTTGTAAATATAAGCCATGGACATTCAACTATCTACCATGCTATTTCTCTCTTTTTTCTGCCTTCAGGCAATTAATGCTATATACCTCATCTTGTATATTAATTGATGGGATATATTGGTTTGGTCTTTTTCTTATAATGGTGTTGTGATTTATGGTAGCAATTACCTCTGTAGGTCACCATAGCACACTGCACATGCCACAACAATTACAGAGAGTAGAGTCCGACACTTTATCTCAGTAATAGTTACTACCTGACTTATTTTATAGACTGAAGGATTTCCATTAGCTTTTCAGGTCAGCTTTCCTTCAACTGGCAACTCAGGCAGGAATCTAGAATCCAGTCATCTGCCAGTCTCTAATATACTGCATTCTTTTACACCCAGCTGCATTGGTAAGAGAGAAAATATGCCAAGGTTGCTGGATGGGGAGGGCTTCTCTGGAGGCCAAGCATAGAGGAAACAAAGAAGAATTTCACACAAAGTTCTATTGGTCAGAGTGGTCACATGGCCTACTTTAATAACTGGGTCTCAATATTTGATTAAAATATGTGTGCAGAAGGAAAAGAAGAACATTAATATACATGTGCTCAGTTTGTAGTAATATACATGGGCAATTACACAGGCATCAGATTGTTGGTGGAGGAGACAGAATGAACCTTGAAGCTGTGAAAGTCATGAAATAACATTGGGAAGCCATGGTCTGAAGATGGAGGGATGGTAGCACAGTTCTAGATAGATAGATAGATAGATAGATAGATAGATAGATAGATAGAACTTGTGGCCAGCAGACAGTACTCCTTTCTGAAGTATGAAAATACTTGACATTTTTGTTGTCTTTCATACTTTGAAAAATTATTTTATACTCTAATATTATTTTTACAAATATTTTAATCAATTTTTGGCACACCTGTCAATTAGATAACAAAAATATACATGTTGATGGTTGGTTATTTTCATATATCATGGACTTCATAGATTTCAAAAAATGAATACATTCAAAACTATTTATGCTTTAAATGTGTAAACACAAATGGTGTTTGGTTTCAACACAAGTGAAAGTTAAAATTTATGAAAATGATATTAGAGAAAAGTGTGATTACATGTTAAATGTACAATTACACTATCTGTATTATAAAATAAGGATATATTTGAATTTTTAAACAATGATTAATTAACATAAGAGGTTGATGTTTTTCCTCTGGATCACAAAATATTTTGTAACTTAGGAAGACTTTCACTTTCAGAAAGATGTTATAATATTTTCCAACCAGTCTTAACACCCCGAAACAACTGTCAGGACAGTGCGGTTTTCTAGAGTGGTTTCCTTGGCTTTTGTAGACATGAAGCCTCTTGAGATCTTGCTGAAATGTCATTCTGAACCAGCAAGCCATGCGCAAGTCCTGAGAGTCCAGCCAGGCACCATGGGAGGCTTGTGCAGCTAGACCGAGGGGTAGCTTCTCAGTAGCCGGGACCCATGACATGGGGATCAATTGGTTTTTCTCATCACTGTGACAAAATACCCAACTCCTTCATGGCCGAGTAGAGCAAGAGGCCTCAGACACACAGCTGGTTTCCTGTTTCATCTGTTGTTCTGTCAGGCCCCTTAGCTGATGCTCTCTGGAGACACCTCCACAGCACAACTGGAGATAGCGCTCACAGGAGAATTAGTTCATTCAAGTTGTCAGTGGAGATCAGCTGTTCTGTCACACTGTGCAAAGCAACCTGGTGCTGGGATGATTAAAATTCTGTTGGTGGCCTGTAAATGACACAGCCATTGAGATTAACATTTAGCTGGGATGCACTGGAAATAAAATGAAAACATTATTAATAATTGTGCATATACAAGACCCAAGTCAGAATGTTCTTCTCAAACTTGGAGTATTCGGATTCTTCTACTTTGAATTATAAAATGGTGTAAGCACTCTTCAATTAGAGTCAACCATTCTGAGACACATGGAACCAGAAATCCTATAGATAGCTTACCAGCCACCGTGTCTGAAAGAACCAACTTGGAACACATAACAGCATTTTCAGGAGAGAGCATCAAAATAGGAGAGACTTATACTTTGTAAAAATGCATAGTAGAGAAAAGTTACACCCACCAAAATGAGTGTAAATTTCCCATATGCCACTAACTAGACAGTATTGCACTTTTTAAAAATTAAAGTGAATTTACTTGTTCAAATGAAAAGGACAAAGAAAGTCTTGATTAAATCTATTGGCCTTTTTTTTTATCTGAGATTTAAAAATTACTTGTAATCTCCCATAGCAAATAATTATCTATGATTAAACAGTCTTTATATCTTCAGATTCCATCATGAATGTATGTGGTTATGTAACTAATTCCTACTACACTTTGAAAATCACTCCTTTCAAAGGTTTTTACTTATAGATCTTTTGTTGAAAATCATATTTTCATATAATATGTTTGATCATATCACTTCCCTTCTCCCAACTCCTCCTAGATCTCCCTCACCTCCCTACCTACCCAACTTCTTGTCCTCCTCTCTCCCTCCCTCTCTCTCTCACTCACTCACACACACACACACACACACACACACACACAAAACAAAAAATAAAAACAAAAAGCCCAATAAGGTAAAAAGTGCCAAAAATTAAAATAAATATAAAATAAATATCCAGTGGCCTATAACAGTGATTTACCTGAAAGCTCTAGTGGTACAATATTAGCAAAAATGTTCTGGGAGTAACCAACCACTTATTAATTTTTATTTATTTATTTATCTATTTATTTTCCCTTCAGGCCACCCCATGAGCTGGAGCCTGCACTGAAACTGCGGTGTGGCTGTTCTACTTTGTATGCCGTATATCCATAACTTGATTAGTTTCCTCACAGGGAGTTTGTCCAAAACATAAGTATGTAAGACACACTGACCCAGCGCCCTGGGGCAAAATCATGAACAGCTAGAAAATAAACTACATTTTAAGAGATGGACAAAGGTTAAAGAAGCATACAGATGATTGAAATTATCTGCATAAAAAAAAACAATGCGTGATTTTACATATACAGGAAATTCATGTGAGGAATATATTTTAAAAACAGATTTTAGCAACCAACAGAAGCTAATATGTGCAAACATAAAGTGAAAATATGAAGAAGTTTTGGGTTTAAATCACAAGACTCCTCCCACTACATCTGAAAATGTCATGAATGTAGGATTAGAAGGGTTTGTTCCTTCCAGTGTGGATGGGTACATTTAACCGTCATTTCTAGTTCTCATACAAATATTCTAAGCAGTGGGGATTAATATTATGGTCTTGATCATAAAAAGGTTTTTTTTTTTTTTTAAAAATCCTATTCAATACTGAAAGAGCCTTAAATGTGAGGTCTGATATTTTCTCATAATGACATATGGTTTTAAGAAAAATAGCAGAAACTGACATTCTAGAAAAATAAAATGAGTGATTCACTTAATATTACCTCCAGGACATTATGTATTTCATGTGGCAAGTTAGTCACAGACTTGGACCTTCCTGCAAGAGTCTCTACTAATGTTCCCAAGATGTTTTTGTTTTTCTGATTTAAAAAAAGAAAAAAAATCTAACGCATCATTGAAATTGTATCCACTTAGGAAGAACTCAGAATTATACAGCAAATCCTACCCAAAACACTCACACCTCACAGAACTGACAGTTGCTGAGCTGCCCCCAGCTAGAGCTGAAAACAAGCTCCCCAGTGCTTCCCACGGTGTCTGTCTTCAGCCTGTGTGATGGTCTCCAGGAACTGGGTACAGCCCCTGTAAACACATCCAGCCACATTTGGATGTGTCTCTATTTCACAGAATGCTTTCCACTTGATTTAACACACATCTCTCAAGCATTTGCACCTGGCCCTGGCGATGGTGGGGGATGTGCACAGAAGCCAGACACGCCCACCCTGCTCCAGCTCACATTCAGGATAACAGACAAGAAGATAAAACATCGCAGCAACTTGAAACGTGCAAAGGTAATGCAGAAATGGAACTCTGGAGAAAGAGATGGGGAAGGAGAAGGGGCTCTGGTCCCCCTTCGTTCAGCTAGCATCTCCTTCCCCAAATGGACTGGTTTTGGATCTAGCTATAGTTCTTAGCAGAGGAAATGACAGCTGTTTCCTTGCTGTTTTCTGGCCAAACTGAGCCTGCCAATGCCTCCACCTCCTGTTTCTCAGCTAAAACTTGAATCTCCTTCATCCTCTTCTACAAACACTCTGTTCTGCTACCTCACTTAAAGCTAATTATCAAAAGGAAGTACATTCAGTTCCTCAATTAGAAGTACATGTATATGATTACAATTGTCAACATCATAATTTTATAAGTGCAGTTGAAGATATTACTAATTTTTATGATGTTGCTGTTATAACAGTAAACTCAGCCATTTTCTCCTTAATTTTTAGTAAAACAGGGCTGATAAGTGTAGAAGAATCTTATTTGCTTGATTATTTAAAAAAAGAATAATGATTAAGCTCTATTGTTTCAATCTGTTCAAAGAGTTTGCACTTAAACCCTGGTACCAAGCCCATCAGCTCCCTTAGGCTAGCAATGCTGATAATGGAAGTCAAGAACAGGGTCTAGGAATTGCATAAGGCATAGACAGAAGTCTTAGGAGAGTGCTTACCAATGATTTACGTGGGAAGAATCTGCCCCAACGGGCAGGATGCTTGTGCAGAGATTGTCCAAGCCTTAGAGACTGGAATGCCATACATTGAAAGATACATTGACTTCTGCACATTCCACATTCATAATGGATCCCATTTTAGATATGGCATTTGCTTGCTTGCTGTTTTTTTAAAAAAAAAATCATATTTGAAAATGTCTTACTGATAAATAAAAGAATGTATTTTATCATAACATAAACCACATTTTAAAAGTATATTTCCATCTTGGTAATTTAAATTATTGTCCATTATTATTTCTCTGTGTAAGGCACCATGGCACATACCAGAGAACAGCTTTGAGGAATCTGTTCCCGCCTTCCACCAGAGGTGAACCACACTGCTAGATTTCTTCATCAGTTGCCCTTATGAACCATGTCATCTTGCTGGCCTCGGTCCTAGTTAGCTTTAACCAGTGCGCCACCTCTGATGAGAACATAAGTCAGTCAACTTTGCAGTGCTTGACACGGACACCTGACAAATTAGCAGTAAGAGAAAATATGTAATTCTGGTCATAGTTTTGGAGGTTCTGGCCATGATCAGTTGGTTTCCATGCTTTGGGGTACATCTAGAAGCAACACATCACAGTAGGAAATGGAGTGCGGCAAAGGCCATGAGCCTTAGGAACATGAAGCAAAAAAGTAGGGAGGGAAACATCTGGGGTCCCACTGTCTCCTTCAAGGACATGCGCCCCCCCCCATGGCCTATGACCATTCTGCTCATCTCTAACTTTGAAAACTCTACCGCTTCCTAATAGTCTAACCTTGGAGCTGGGCTCTGTAACGTGTGGGCTTTTGGGAAGGTAGCAGCAGAGAACAGAAATCAAATGTCTTTAAATTGTTCCTGTTTGGGGCAAGCTTCTATCTTGATTCTGCCATGTGTAGCGTGAATGGTTCTTATTAGCTCCTGCTGTGGTCCATATCTTCACCTCTAGAATCTTTTGGTTCATGCGTTAGAAACCTCTCCTCCAGGTAGTACATTTTCCTCATACTTCTGAGGACTTATTTCCTTGTGGTTGTTCTTCCTGTGAGTATTTTATTTAACAATGTTGACTGCTGGGGATGTGGAAATCACCTTCTCCATTGTTCTGGGTATTTCTCATTTAGTCTTTCTAATGAGCCTGTGAGTTGAATCCCATATTAGACCATTTCACAACAGAAGAAGCAGAGACCAATGCTTTTAAAAATGAACGGCTACTCAACCCCCCTCCTCCACCCCAGGCACAGAGAAAAAAATGAAGCAGACTAGTAAAATCAAAGGCAGGCAAGAATGCACAGTAGCTCGGTCTTTCATATTCTATGAGTGCAAATAAGACTACTTCCCTTAAAGATCTTTGAAAAAGATAAGCTATAGTGTACTGATACTAGAGTATTTATCAGCCATGAAAATAACTGTGTGAGTAATAAATGCAAAAATCCATGAATTTCATTGACTAGAGTAAAAGAAGCCTTCAGCAGAAGTATATATATATATATATATATATATATATATATATATATATATATACATACACACAGAGAGAGAGAAAGAGAGAGAGAGATGGATGCATTTCTAATGATTACAGGGCTCACATTAAATCTCACATGTATTCCATCTTTCATTTATTGAAAACAATTAGTTTTTTGGATCCTAGTCATGAGTCTCCTGTTCTACAGTTGACTATATTGCTCAACTTAGTTCTACATTACTCTCTTTCTGGACCCTCGTGCTCAGCCCTGAAGAGGCAGAACTATGTATCCTCTTCCCTGTGCTGGGATTTCAGCAGTATCTTTGTTCCCATGGTTTCCATGAGACATGTCTTCTTTGTGAAGAGGATAAAGCCAACACAACTAAGCATTTCCCTTGACTTGGTACCATCACTTCCAGGGAAGGCGGTGTTCATTTATGGTGCCTCTTACTTTGAACCTAGCAAAACTGTTAACTATTTTTTATTGTTTTTAGTTCCTTTTTGAAGACAAGTTCTGTCTGTCTGTCTATATGTCTGTCTGTCTGCCCCTCTCTCTCTCTCTGTGTATGTGTGTGTCTGACTATGTGTGTCTGTCTGCCTCTCTCTCTCTCTCTGTCTTTGCCTGTCTCTGTCTCTGTCTCTCTCACAAGCCTTTTCTCTTACCATGTTTTAAAATGTTACTTATTTTGTACGTGTGTCGGAGTGCATGCATGGAGATCAGAGACAGATCTTTGCCACCAGTTTCCCCTTGCCACTTTGTGTAGTGTGAGAAACACACTTAAGTCATCAGACCCACGAGCAAGCACCTCTACCTACCGTGCCCACTCACCAGCCCTGTTTTATTATGTTTCAAAGTGTGCATACGTGTGTACGCATGTGTGCCACTGTGTACATATGAAGGCAGAAGGACAACATCTCACGATTCTGCTCTCCTTTTCTCCCTTCCTGATGGATATCCTCTCTTGTTTCTACTGTGCAGGGGACACTGGGCTACCTGACCCACTTGCTTCTATCCAGTATTCTGTCTTAGCCTCTCAGTTCACTGTAGAACCTCGGATTGTAATCATATGTATATGCCTGTACTGAGCCTGCTCTGTGTCCTGTCCTGAGTGTACCAGGGTATCTGTAGTCTTCCCTTCTGCTCCCCACTGCGTTATAAATTCTACAATTGTTTGTCACCTCACCATCTTCATTTGATGAGCCCACTCCTTGGATTCTGAGATAATTGGCTGTTGCCTTTATGAGCCGATGCCAATCCTTCAAGGTGAATCTTCACACAAGAGACAGTGCCCTCCTTATAAGACTGTAGGTGGCTTTGTGCTCTGAAAAGATCCCAACTTGAGGTTTATAGTGTTATTTGTGAGTTCCTGAATTTGTCTAGTGAGAGGGAAAAGTATAAAGAAGCACTTGCCAGAGTCATCCATCTGTCTGTGTCCAGCGTCTGCAATAGCCTTTCTCAGACTGGCTGGAGTTGTGGCGGGCACGGGGTCACCACAGTGCACCTGTGGTGGATGCAAACACAACAAAAACTCCTGTCTGTACCATGTAGTGCCCGCTCAGCTTAGACGTTTAGTCATTTAGTTTGACTCTGTCTTTAGTCTTGCTTTTCCTTCTACAGTGTACGGTGGCTTACATCCCCTTGTCGCAGAATGCTCTTGTGATCCTTCTCCTCTGCTTCAGAACTCCTCTTGGCCCTGTCTGCAGATGTCGTTGGCTTTAAGGGACCACAATGCAAACATCTCAGTCACCAGAGAGAACTGTTAGGGGACCAAAAATAAGTTGCCGCTGAATTAAGAGCACCAATGTCACACAAGCTGTCTTGCATTGTATCACCTTGGTTTTGTGTACCAAGAAGTGCTGCTTCCTTCTCTGGTCATCTGAGCACATCAGACTGTTTTATTGCTGCCCAATGCCATCTGAGGTCACTGGCAGCAAGAGACTGGAGCTAGTTCCTGAGTGAATTCTTTTCTTTTTCTACTTCCAGCCTGGGTTTTCTTTGAATCCTTGGTCCTGACTTTCACTTGTAAAACGTTCTTTCATTTCTGCTAAACTCATCTTTTGCTTTCCTTCTCCTTTAATCTCCCATTCTCTAAAATGTCAGTAATTATTTCTCATACATGTTTGTATGGAGAAGAGGGGGCTGGGCCTGAATAGTTACCACCGTGCCCATGTGGAGCTCTGAAGACAGCCGTGTAGGATTGTTCCTTTCCTCCCACTACCCAAGGGCTTTGGAATTCAGGCTCACCCGGGTTGTCAGCCTTGCCCAGGGTTTTGGTTTCATTTCCTATTGCTCTGATAAAATCCTACAACCAAAGCTTCTTAAGGGGAAAGTGCTTCTCTGGCACAGAATTGTAGGCTGCAGTCCATCATTGTGGGGAGGGCAAAGCAGTGGGAACTTACAGCGACTGCTTACATCCATTGTGCCCACAGTCAAGTGCTGGAAGCCATGCATTAAAGTCTGCATGCTTTCCTCAGCCCACATACTCTACCTTTAACCATTTCTGCACACCCTGCCCAGAATCTGATCTCACACAGCGTGGATGCATCTTACTGCCTCAATTAACATAATCAAGGGAATTACACACACACACACACACACACACACGGACCCACCTGCCTACAGGATCCTATGTTTTGAGAATCTCCAGATTTTTCTAGATTGTGTCAACATAACAAAACCAGCCATCAACAACTCCGTGCGTGCATGTTTACTTGATGATCTGCATGTCCCAGGCCCAGGCCCCCCCTTTTTTTACAGCTTTCAAATTTCTGGTTTCTTTCATTTTGATTGTGGTTGCTTCAAGAACCAGGCAAACTCCCTTTATTTTCTGTCTTCTGTGTACCCTTAAGATAGCCAGTACCTCCATCTCCAGAGCTCCCAGGGACTAAACCACTAACCAAAGAGCACACATGGTGGGACTCATGGCTCCAGCTGCATATGCAGCAGAGGATGACCTAGTTGGACATCAATGGGAGGAGATGCCCTTGGTCCTATGAAGGCTGCATGCCCCAGTGTAGGGGAATGCCAGGGCCAGGAATGGGAGTGGGTGGGTTAGTGAGCAGGGGAAGGAGGGAGTGGGAGGCATGAGGGGGAGGGTGTTTTTGGAAGGGAAACCAGGAAAGGGGATAACATTTGAAATGTAGATAAAGAAAATATCTAATAATAGAAAAAAAAAGATGGCCAAGAAATAGTACAAGAAAGGAGGTACGAGGAATGCAGCCACCAAGAAGGGATCTTATTTCTCTGCTCACTGAAGCTTGTCCTCAGTGACATTCTCACTGGAGATACATTTGGACCATTGAAACTGGTTAACCCAGGTCAAGTGCAAACAAAATTATGAGCAGTATTTTCAGTTGTAAACATGTCGCCGAGAGTCTCCATCTTGATAAGGACAATAATTAGCAAATTTATTTATTATTTTGGGTACTATTCCTTCTGTGAGGCGAATAGAAAAGGGAATAAAACACAACACACTCAACACTCCACACGGTGAAATTGGCCCTAATGACGGTAATTTACATTTAACTACAAAGTCGTTAATTGCTGTGTTTTAGTGGGTGTTTTCCCATAATGCTAACAGCTGGCAGTCAGTGTTTTAAGTTTAGTCTTTGGTGGATGTGCTAATAGGATCGCAGCTGGAAGATTAGAAAGGGGGCCAAGAGTTGGGGGTGGGTATCTTTGGTTTGCCACTGCCAGTCTGCCTGCGTGGGGGTTCAGTGTCATGGCTACCCCCCTGTACTGGTTGTGACAATAGTCCTAGGCAGCTGTGAGACATGCATTGTTTGGCTTCCCCTTCAGCACCTTTGCAGATGAAGCCTGACCAAAACATAATCTAAGCTTTCAGTATACTTACCCAACAACACTCAAGAGGATGGCACTGACCTGCTTATTGTGTCACTGACCTATTTATTCTGGTTTTTTTTTTTTGGGGGGGGAGGGGTTATCCAACCCCGACCTTATTACCCTAGGCAAGCTCCCCACCATAGTCCCATCCCCAGCACCTCCATCCCCAGGCAAGACTGACTTTTATAACAGCAACTCCTTGAGCTATGGCAATAGAGGTTTCAACATACCATCAGGAGAATGTACCCCAAACACGAGAAAGATCACAGAGGCAGGCAAGAACATTACAGAACAACCAAAGATGATTGGCTTTCCACGGAGTACCAAGAAAATGCCCGAACACTGTTTTCCCCAGAAAGCAATCTCCGGGGTCAGTAGCCATCCCCACTGAGGGTGGATAGAGTTAGTGCCTCTGGCATCATCATCATCATGGCCATGGCTACCCTAGGAGGGAAGGCACAGAAGGATGGATGGTACATGGCTTCAGAGCACACCCTACTTTGTTGTTCATTAGCCCTGTGACCTGGAAAACAGTTAACTTCTCAGAATAACAAACTTTTATTCCAGAAAATAGAAATGACCTCACCTCATAAGACTTTTAGAGGAGACAAGGTCAAAGAGTGATGGGAGTGGTACGTTGTCAGCGTATGAGACCATCAACATGCAGCAAGCACTGCTGATGGCCGTGTCTGTAAGCATGAAGACAGAAGCATGGAGCGTGGGTGTTAGATGAACCTGGGAGCAAAATACACACGAACACATTTAGGATATTGTTCACCAACCAAGTAAAAGAATCCAAAGGCACATTTCCTTAATTTCCAGCCCCCGTCCAGAGGATTTCATTCACAAGAATCTTTTCAGAAGTCTTGCTTTACTGAGTTTTCATATCTCTCTCTCTCTCTCTCTCTCTCTCTCTCTCTCTCTCCTTTTTCTGAAAAGTTTTGCCAATATGTTTAAAATTAAAAATAGAAAAGGTATACTTTAAAAATGTTTTATCCCTTTTCAGAAAGACAAATCCATAATTTCTCTCATATATAGAATCTATATTTATGTGTGTGTATGTGAGAGAGAGAGAGAGAGAGAGAGAGAGAGAGAGACTATGATGCAAGGTTTTAGTAATGAAATTAGAAAGGAGCCCATGACAGAAGAAAGAGTAAGGGCAGGTTGGTCTGAATACACGCGGCAGAAGAGAGGGCTATCTGGGAGAGGAAAAGGACACACAAGAAGGATGAGAGGGTCATTGGGGCCATGAGAGCAAATCAGACAAAGATTATGTGCATGTACATATCAGAAGAAAACCCATTACTATGCATCCCAACTTAAGAAGGCTAAGGCTGTTTAGTCTGGTTAAGTCAGTCTATGCTGATAAAGCTAACGCAAATGTGCTCTTGTCCCATTTATTCAGCTGTAGAGATCTTTCCACTCCCATTTCTCAGTCTGCTCAATACCCACATTAGCACATTCGTCCTCCGTTTGTTCTAATCCCACCTCCCAACCCCAACCTCCAGCTCATTCTATAGAACGCTGGCATAAACCCTCAGTGTGTGCTGCAGTGGCCATGGATGAGTGTGGGTCTCAGTGCTCTGCTGTCTTCCTGCAGGCAGCGCCAGGCCTGAGAGTCTACTCAGGACAGCTGGAAGAGAACCATCCCCAAACCCCCAGGGCTGCTTGTCCACACAGTCTTTCTCCTCATGTGAGTTCAGTCTCTGGTCTGAGTCTCTTCTTCCACATCTGTTTGAGGCATTTCTACTGCCTGACTATTACCTGACAACTCTCCCTTCTCCCCAAGTCACTGCCCCCCTCTTGAGGCTGCTCCTATCTCACCAGAAGAAGCCTTGAGGTTGTCTTTCTTACAGGTCCTCCTCCTTTGAATCATATTATTTCAATAATATGCAATATGTGGTAATAATAACAAGTTCCAGGGGCTTCCTTGAGGCTCTAGAAATTTCTGGAATGTGAGGCAATTTCCTTCTTTGCAAATAGATAACACTACCATAGCCAAGGAGACCCTGAGCTGACCCATTATTTAAACACAGTAAGTCCCTAGAGGTAGCCCCCCACTTCTACTCCCCCACCCTTCACAAAAGCCTTTGAAACATCTTATATAAACTTAACTCTAAGATGAAGTCTGAAACCAACTGGCCCAGAGATTAATTTTTTTCTAACCATCTCACTAAACACCTGGTTCATAATTTCTCAAGGTCAGAACAGGGTAACTGAGGGGGAGAGATGATATTCTCATTAGGAGAATGAGAAAATTGACAGATTCATCTTTACTGTGTTAGTGGAGGAAGATGTCTATTCTTCCTTTATAAATAGTGCTAGAAAAACAACACATGTAAGATGCCCACGGCCTTGGTGGCATGTAACAATTCTGCCATCTGAGTAATTCTCACGTTTGTAGACAAGAGGCTAAAGTAAAAAGCTGGCCTACTAGGCCATCACTTGCTATTCTGGTTTGTATTTTATATTTTGGTTTTGAGGTTTACAGTATTTCAGCTTTTCCTATAAAATATGAAATCAATATCCAGAATAGAGTTGTAAAAACTTCAACATAAAATTCTTATTAATCCAAAGTAAAAATCCATTGACGACTGTCCTTCAGGGGGGTGAGCTGAGTACTGTGTTGTGAATGAAGACTTGAATTAAAGCAAATGTTGTCTATCAAAATGTTCAAAATGAGTCTGTAAAACTGATCATTCCTATGACAGAATATATTTCCCCTTGTAGGTAAAGAAAAATTTTCACTTTGTAGGAACTATATTTTAGAGCCCTTTTCTTTAATACTAGAAATCTAATAATCTAAATCCTTATATATATAAAATATTTGTGTACCTGCTTTTCTATATTTTTCATTCTTTATCCTAAAGAGTCAAAGATTTTTTTCTAAATCAAAAATGACAAATGTATTTTTAGTAACACTTAATGCATAGACATGAAGAATTCTACCAATAGTATAGACTATGCCAGAGTTGATCACACTATTTCTTATAGGAATAATGTCTGAGGAAGAAAATAAATCCTTAAAAAGTTGCCACTAAGAGAATTCAAGAACTGCTAACGTGCACACTTCTGTGGATGGATGGATGGATGGATGGATGGATGGATGGATGGATGGATGGATGGATAAATGGTTTAGATACTTCCCTTGAGTCAATCTCCTCGTATGACTAGGGACGGCTGAGTGGGCAGACAGGAGCCTGCCGTTAATGGGGTTTAAGGTCTGTGAGTGGCACCGCAGGCTTCTGTTGTGTGTATTATATAGCAGTGATGAAGAGGGAAAGGGGTTTTCATGACTCCTGTCACTGAGTACAAACCTCTTAAGCAATCTTCTAGCTTTAATTATCACCTTACTGTGTATGTATGTATGTATGTCTTCACCTATCTATATGTATCACATATTTGTATTACTATGTATGTATTACATATGTTTTACTATTTATATTACAATTGAGCACTAAGGTTGAAGATGTGGAGGCACTGTATTTTTCTCCCAAAGTTAATACTTGGGGCTAAGTAATATGTTTAGTAATCCTAGATATATTAAGTATAACATGAGCTCAGTTGTGACATGTATGCTTCCTGTCTACGTCTAGAGCTGATTTAGTAGCAGTTGATGAAACAGAAAGAAAAAAATAACCCAGGAGTGAAAGGCACAGGTGGGTGGAAATACCCCAGAGAACTGCACACATGGGTGTCACAGCATGCACTCTGTGGCTGTTGCTGAAAGCCTTCCTTCCTGCTGAGAAATCAATAGATCTGCCAAGAACTGAAGTGTGTTCTCCAGCTGCTTCAGGGCCTGTGGTACTGGCTTACAGAGCAGAACCCCAGGACCAGTCATGAGAAGGACCATGCTACAGCATGTCTCCCTTACAGAAGCCAGGGGTGACATGTGATTTATCACAGCCCGCAGGTGCTGCTCTCTGGACTTATTTGGTGAGTTATTTGAAAGGAGCAGAGCTGAGGAAGCTCAGCACAGTGAATTGCCAGCCACTTGCAAGACTTCTACTTTTTGGCAAAGAAGAGCAGCCAGTTTCTGTTCAGTTTGCTTTGCAGTCTGGATACTGTTTTCAAACTAAAGCAATGGCTTTGACTGTCAAACCCAGGACTTGTTAAACAATCAAAAAACAAAGTGACTGGCAGCTAGTATGGGTACAAACCCAAACACTGATATAAACTCACAGTTTATATCCACCGCTTTCACAAAACGTTTGCCTTCGTTTTCCTGATGAAGAAATGCATACATTCATGGTGGAGAGTAAATATATTTGGAAAGTATCAAGTTTGGGGAAAATAACACATCTAGTACTCTGCTCGCCAGATTTGTAGACACAAATGACATCTAAATGTATTTATTTCTTGTTAGCCTCTGATTTTATTCAAAGGAAGGGCATGTAAAAACAAAAAATACGTTATGACATGTATTTGTGTATGATTTGGGTCAATTGGTGAAGAAGTTTCAGCAGCACAGCTGAAAGTGAACCACTTACAGTGTTCGAGGGGAAGGATTTCAAACGTCGGACCTTTTTCAGTCTCTGCTGACAGTGAACTTGGGTTCCAGTTTTCTCGACTCCAGATGCGTGTCATAGCTTTTAGTGATCAGTAGTGGTGTGTGCACGAGATGCAGCACCACTCTGGCTGGGATTTCAAATCAGTGTTGTTGTTGATCTCTTCCATTGTAAAAGCAACTTTATATTTTGTCAGGAAAAATGTCTACTAAACGCCTTTCCTTGTCTGGGCTGTTGTTTGTTTGTGTTTGAGTTGTTTTCCTGTGGCTGTGATACTGTGAGAATTGTGTGCATTCTGTATGCTAACTGTATGTCTGGTTATGATTTACAAATGTGCCTGTGCATTCTGTGGGATTTTGCTTTACCTTGATTTTTAAAAAAATTAACACACACATACATATATACATATACATCATATACATATACATCATACATTGTACATATACACCATATACATCATATACACATATACATATAGTTTGTCTGATTGTAGGGGCAAGCATGTGCGTGCTATAGCTTGTGGCAGTCAGAGGACAACTTGCAGGAGTCTGTTCTCTTTTTTTAGCACACAAGTCCTGGGGCTCAAATTCAGGTCACTAGGCTTGCCAGCAAGTGCTTTAGCCACCACTAAGCCATCCTGCCAGCCTATTTTTTGCTTTCTTAAACACAGCCCACAATACACAAAGGTTTGCTATTTTGAGGAGGTTTAATTGACCACTTTTGTTTTGTTTTGCATCGTTTCCCATACATTTGGAGTAGAGTGTGAGAATCCATTCCTAGTCCAAGGTTACCCGTGTTTTCATTTTATATTTCTGTGAGGTTTTATGGTCTTCGACCTTGTGTCTGTATGCCTCTCCGTTCTGTAACTTTAGTGATGTGGCATAAGATAGGAGACCTCGTCTTCTGTGTATGGAAATCCAGCTGTCTCGTCATCAGGGCCCCCATCTCTGCAGACTGGCTTTATAGTCAGGTACTTTCCCAGTGTTTACCTAGTATGTACTGAGCCAAGAAATAAACCATAGAGAAAGCCACAGGCTCGTTTCTATTCTGCTCTGAAGATCTATACAGCTCGTAATTCCCTAGCATGTTCGGCGCTTTAAAAATATTCCAGCTTTCCAAAGAGACGCCCCAAGTTCTCTTCCTCAGCTTTGTTGGTTCACTTACTGTATGTCTCAGCTACAACCCTTTGCTCTAGGAGCCAGGGTTTCCAGTTAGTCAGATGGCATTTTTGAACAAAGCCTACTAATTTCCTACTCCAAGATACTGGGTGCAGTAGAAAATTAAGGTAAGTGTCTTCATGCCCATCCTTCTGAAAATCTTCATTCAGATGAAAAGAAAAAAAAAGAAACATTAATTTTAAAGCAAGGTCTAATCTACTCTCTTAACAGGAATGAGACTGTACACAGTCCAGGCTGTCACCTTTAAAGTTGCTGGAAAGTCAATGGAGGACGACAGTAAAGATGTCACAAAGCTGTCCTATGATTTAAGCACCATTAATATTCACTTGGTTAATATAGCCTCTGATGAGTTTCTTCTGGCTTCTCATAAAGTCACTTCTGGCATGCGATGCTAACGAGGTGCATAATTTTTAGTCATTAGTCCCTGTCTAAGAGAAGGGTTTTATAACAATAACAGCACAACCAATAATAGCAAGAATGTACATACATTGACTGTTTTCTGTCAGTTACTGTCACTATAATATTTCATCCTAATATTAACCCCAGAAGGCCAGGTTTGGTTTGATTTGCATTTTAACTAGTAATGAAATAGAAATCTTGCTTGCTATTTGTTTAGGGCCAAAGAAGTGCCAAACACAGTCAAAACTCTGTTCTTGGAAAGTAAACTGCTCCTATACCAATGAGGTTCATGCATGTGAGCTACAGCATAGCACATGTTTCCTATGTATTAAATATAAGAATAATACTTCATACATATCTACAGCATTTTTTTTCATAGTAATTTGTAACTATCTCATTAATTATTAATAAAGTAAGTCTTTTGATATCACAATCCCCAGTGGCCGATTTGGATTCTAGAATGACCATGTGTCACTTGGTGTCCAGTTCCTGGGTTTTCTTTGTGCAACTGAGAGGAAGTTTTAAATTATTGTCTTTGGCAATGGTTCTCAACCTTGGATCATGACCCTTTGGGGAAGGTCACATATCAGATATCCTGCATATCAGACAGCTACATAATGACTCATAACAGTGACAATATTATAGTTACAAGGTAGCAATGGAATAATTTTATGGTTGGGGGTCACCACAACATGAGAAATTGTATTAAAGGGTTACAGCATGAAGAAGGTTGAGAACCACTAATGTATGGGATCAAATAATCTAAGATGATGCTATGTACTGATGCACTCATTGTTAAGCAACTGTCAATACAGCTTTAGATATCCTGTTATTGATAAGCTTATCTACAAGTAATAGAGAGCAGCGCCGCATACATAATAGAGAAAGTGTTTTAATTTTGGGGGGGGAGAGGGGTGTGACTGCCAATACACATAGTCCAGGGGAATTCAGAGCTAACAGTCTGGAGAGTGGGATAGTCAGCCCCTATCCAGTGTTAGCTGTGCCCTAAGAATCTGGAGAAGAGAAAGGCCAGTTCACAATCTCTGACTCAGTTTTCCATTCTCCTCCCATTTGGTTCTCTAGTTCAGATGGCTCCCCTCCTACTGCCTGTTGTGCTTTCAAACTCTGGAGCAGTGTACAGAAAAGCCCACTTTGTGTATTTACAAAATATCTAAGTTGCATTGATGTTAACAAAGGAAACTAAAAGAGAGAGACAAGTAACTATCACCTTGCCTCATGGCTAACACACTAGGGCTAAGGCCACCCTAGTGTGCATCTGTTCCACCTTGTATCCAATGCTCAGGGCTCTGGCAGAGTGGTACCCACTCTCCTCCACAGTCCTCCCATCACATCCCAAGCACCTCATGCTGAAGCTGCTGCTTTCTTCCAGTCAAGAGGGATCTTGGATACTTGCTAAGACTAGAATTGTCTCTCACTCATAACCCAGATGTTTACATCCCATAGAATCTTCTCAGTGGTTTTCTTGCTGAACATGTAGTAAACTTGAGAAGATGTTTGACTCTCAAGGATTTTGTCACTTAAAAATTATAGAAACAGTGAAGAAAAAATGATTTCCTGGGTTTCTTCTCTTTTTGTTCTGTTTTCAAATTATAATATGTATGTGCGAGTGTATTTGTGTGTGTGTGAGTGTGTATGCATGTGTGTGTATGCATGTCTGAGTGTGTCTGTGTGAGTGTGTTTGTATATGGTATGTGGGTACATGTATATATGTGTGTGTAAGTGTGTTTATGCATATGTGAGTATGTGAGTGAGTGTGTGGGTGGTTGAGTGTGTTTACACATGTGTAAGTGTATATGTGTGTGTTTGTGTGTGTGTATGGCTTGTGTCTGAGTGTGTATGAGTATGTGTGTGAGTGTGTATGAGTATGTGTGTGTGAGTATATGTGAGTGTATTTGTGTATGGTGTGTGTATATATGTGTGTGCAAATGTGTTTATGTGTGTTTGAGTGTGTGAGTGTGTGTGGTATGCATGATGTGTGAGTATCTGTGGCTGAATGTGTATATGTATGTGTGAGTGTATTTGTGTATGTGCAGTGTGAATGTGTGTGTGAGTGTGTATGTGAGTGTGTTTGTGTGAGTGTGTATGTGTGTGAGTGTGTTTGTGTATGTGGTGTGTGAATGTGTGTGTGAGTGTGTATGTGTGTGTGTGTGTGGTGTGAGTGTGTGTGTGTTTACCTTCCAGCCTTATGTAGCACCTGAAACCTACCTCAGAGACAGCTCTGTCCAGGGTTTCCACTCTCTATAGTTTCATTAAGGAACTAAAACAACCTTTGTTCAACTTCCTTCAGAAATAGAAAGTGACTTACAAAATAATTTGCTCCAAAAAAAATTGAAGTTAACTTTTGGCTCCATCAGTTTTAATGAATCATCTGACCTCTGCTTTCTTTATTTAAATAACATTTCAAAATAGAGTGTCCACCACAATGCTAAATAATATTCTATGTACAACTTTACTGAACTGAATGAAAAAGAAGATGCAATCATTGTAAGATAATAACAGTTTGTGACTTAGACTTCTAAGTATGTTTGATGCTATACTTTCTTTGTCCAAAGTTGAAAGTTTTATTGCAAACAATCCATTGATGTTTTCACTTATTTACCATTAGACCCAGGGCACCTATAATGGGATATGTCCTTTCTATTTGTCATACAACAGAAACCTTGTTTATATCTAGTGACAAGGGGAGAGCAATGAATGGCAGTTATAAAATAAATACATTATGCATATTGTGAATACACTTATGTCCTATCATGTTATGCATATGAAAGAGAGAGAGAGAGAGAGAGAGAGAGAGAGAGAGAGAGAGAGAGAGAGAGAACATAGGAAGTTAGATCAGCAATGTCGAATTCTGAAGAAGAAATCATTTGAGAAGAAACTTCAAGGATGATGGGAATTAGCTATGTGCATTCAAGGCAGATGCTCTCTAGCTATGGAAAAATATAACACAAAGCTCATCTTGCTAGATAACGTGTTATCACAAAGTCAGCAAATGAAAACAATACCAATTTTACCTCATGCTTATAGAGTACAGAGAACTGGGTGGACTTCCCTGGAATTATGCTTCAGGGTCTCATTGTCCAATAGCAAGAGTGTAGTCAGGGCAGACTATAGCTGGAGCATCTGAGAAAGCATCAACTCCCCAGTCACTATTGTCACTGGCTAAATTCAGCTCCACGTGTCTTGGGGACTGAAGTCATTCACTATCTTGATCCTAAATCAGAATAAAGACCAGCATTCAGCAATCATGCCTCAAACTTCTGTTCAAATAGCAGAGAAGTCCCGGCCCCAAGCAAATTGCTCTTTCTTCAAATCTCCCTTGCTTCCTTTTCTTCCCACTTAGATATACCTCTTTGGTATGGACTCAAAAACACATGACTAGTATCTATCATATCAGCAAGATGCCTTTACTGGGTAATGAGGAGTGATCTCCCATTGCCATGGTCAAGATTGCAGTGAGAGGATTTTTAGCGAGATCACTGTAGATGTCTTCCTATAACTGGTCTCAAGGCAATTGAATTCAGGAAACATTAACAAGGCAAAGGTCTCAGATGAGGGTCCTCAGCAGGTCCAGAGAGGCAAAGAGAGTCTGATCTGTATGGGAGGAGCCCAGCATCTGTGGAGAGGTGCTGAGGTGGGCATTGTAGGGTTTAAGATCTTTATATCATTCAGGGTATAGAATCTGGAGACCTGTGTTTTCAGGAAGGCTTTTAAAATGCTTTAGAGCTAACACAGGTCACAGGAGAACAAAACGTTGAGGGTTTTTTTTCCCTATTCTTACATATTGTTAAATATTTCATAATAATAAGTAGCTTTTAAGTTCTTATAATTTATTTCCAATGTTCACATTAGAAACAGCTTTCTTTCTGAAACGAGATCATTATGGAACTAAAACATTTTTTTTCTTTCTCCAAGGGAAAAAGATGGTAATTTCTAAAGCAAATAAGCCAGGATGGGTAGGTACTCAAGAGAGATCTTTTCAGGCATCATTATTGGATTCTATGTTACAATTATAAAATCATTTTCTGTGTCTTTGTTTTTGAGTTCCTTTTTATTTGATTAAATGTCAGTGATGATAATGGCAACAGTAGTAACGATACTGACTCTGTGATAGTTCTGAAATGACATTTTGCTCAAGGCTTGCCTCAGCTCATCATCTGAGATGCCTTCAACACACCGTGACAGACAGACACCACAATTGTTCTCTTTTATGAGAATTTGTGGCTTGGAGAGTTTAATAAACACGTATTGCATATATTGGTTGCCTTTCTCTGATCCATGTCTTAAAACATGAAAGACAGTTTTGTGGGGTTTTGTATTGTTTTGTTTTTGTTTTTGTTTTGTTTTGTTTTTTTTTGCTAAGAATCTGCTCTAGGTCACAGATCTACCTTGTGGCAAGAAATGGACCAAGCATATTATTTCCCATACAAACCTAATGAATTTTCACGAGTGTGAAATGGCAGGGCTACTAAGATGGTCACTATTTTGCAGCAACAATAAATACATTATATTTGATGTTGGTTGGATAACTTCTGTATAGGCTAATGTCTCTTAAATGGCCTAGTTTGATGTGAACTTGTGCCCCTCCACTCCCTACTCCCTTTTAACACCTTCCTTACAGAGAACCTGAAATTCTAGGGCCAAGATGACTTTGAAACAAGGGGACAGGCTGACAATCTCTCCACAAAGAATGGACACGTATTTCAGGCTTTGAAAATCATATAACCACCATTCCCCAGGTCTTGGCTCCACCTTTTATTATGAAAGATGCCACAGCAGTCACATATAACTGAAGGTTGTTATGTTCACCATTCAAATAAAGCTATGCATAAAAGAAGGTGCTGGCTCAGTTTAACCCACGAGCTACTTGCTCACCTCTGCTCACAGCTCAGCATTAACAAACTACCACTGAACAACAATAAAGAAGAATAATATGCCCTACCCTACAGAATGCCAAATATGTGCTAAAGAGAGCATATTATTTAAGCAGATTTGCATACAATTCAATTTCAGGCAGACCTGCTTTGAGGCAAGTGATGTTAAAATGCTTTGCTACCTCTGTGCAGTGACAATGACAATCACGGTCCAAAATGGAGTATCTGAGATGCTGTCTCTGCATTCAAGCATGACTCTGTTTACTGCATGAAAAATCCACATGTCTGTCATTGACTGACAGAGACTTTGTCTCTTTGGATGCAGGTTTCAATATCCAGGTAAAACAATTTGAACAGATAGAGACTTGGGAGATGTGACAAACAACCCCTGTACAGTGCAGCACAGTGGGGTTGGTGATAGCCATGAAAGCAAGATGTTCGAGATACTGAGACAGAAAACAAAGAGCATCTGGTGATAACAACAGTAGATTCCTGGGAACTGAGCTGATGGGATTATAAATAACTAGCATTGGAGTGACCTCCAGCACAGCCTACATGGTAATTACTATCATTAGCAATCGCTTTACAGTTGAGGAGCTGAAGTACAAAACAACAGCTACTTTCCATAGTCACAATACTTGTGTTGGACCAGGACACAACTCTGAGTAAAAGACATAAAGAGAAAACAGAAGAAAGGGTGATGGCTATGGTTAAGGACTTGTGAAACTTTAAAGAGCAGACCCCAGCTAGGGAGATAGACTCTAATCTTTTTAGACAACTAGATGATGAGGACACACTGGACACTTTAGGCAACAACTCCCATGCTTGTAATGGTCCTTTATAAGCCCTTCTCATAAAGAGAACAATGCAGGAGCCTACACCACTGGAAGCAGATTGACAGACTGATCTTATTTTGTGAGTTTGTCAATAGAATAAGTTACTGAACTAGTTCTCATTGCTGTGACAGAATACTTGATAAGACACAACTGGCCTCCAAAAGGGTCTATTTTGGTTTATTGCTCCAAGAGAATGTCATCCATCATGGAGTGGTAGGCGTGGCAGCAGGAGTGCCAGGCAGCTGCTCACAATGTCCTACAGAGAATAACTAGGAACCAGGGCTTGGCCACTAAGTATCAAGGCCAGCTCCCAGGGCCACACTTCTTCAGGCACAACTCTACCGCCTGAAGGCTCTACAACCTTTTACAATGGTTCCATAGGCTGGGACCAAAATGTTCAAACACTTGAACCCACTGGGGGGACATCTTACACCCAAGCCACAACAACCCCTAAGCATCTTATAGTCTTCTTAATCAGATGGGAAGAGGTTTCTTTGCTGTGATAATCATGACAGGGAGAGATGAATAGCTCAGTCATCAGGTTTCAATATGGAGGCATTGCCATATTTGGAAACTACAGGTCTCATTTAACAACTTGCTTTTCAGAATGCTTTTTGTGATACTCTGTGATTGTTATCAAATGGAAATGGCCTACCTCTCCTGTCCTACCTGAATAGAATCTCCTGCCAAGCTCCCTCTTCCTTGCCTCATGTTTCATTTCAGCTGAGCTAACTATGTGAAGGGCACCCCCCCCCCCATCACAGCCACTTACTTCCCTGATGATTCAAGGTCTGAAACTCAAACTCAAGGCAGAGGCAGGTTGCTTCTCTTGGTGTGTAGAGCAAGTAGAAAAAAAAACACACACATGTTTATTTGTTGAGATTTTCAATCCTATCAGCTGTTTGTATCTTTAAGATTTAAGGAAAAAATAAAATAAAGGTATTTTTTTATTAACTGATTTATAGACCTTGGCAATTAATAAAGGTATGTTCCCAGGTAGTGTTTTAGTCATTGTTCCCACAAGCAGTGGGAACATTGAGAGAAAAAGAAACACATCGGAATAAAAATATTGGACATTGACACAAAAATTTAAATATGTATATTTCCAAATTATGACTCAAGGTACCAGGATGGTGCCTTTTCATCTTCTGCCAATAAGCCTTGCAAGTGGAAGTATTATTCCAGAGATAGAGGACTTAATAATGAAGACTTAAAACTGAAAATCCAGACAGAAGACAAGCTGCCAGGCAAACACATTAGTCTCATCTATGCGTCAATGAAGTTGGGGTCAAAGACTCACACAGGGAGCAGCATCAAAGTGGAGCACAGCAGAACTTCCAAATACAGATATTGAAAGAGAACAGACAACACACAAACCAAGGAGGACCTTCCTACCCTGATTATATCATCCTTTAAAACAGCCCAATGAGAGGTTAGCATGTGAGAAGGAAACATGCAGGATGGGAAAGGACAAGAGATGGCTGCAGAGGTGGCTCGGTGATTAAGAGCTCTGGCTGCAGCATCAAATTAAATGGAAAGAAACTCAAAGAAAGTACACTAAAATCTGTAACAAAACAAGGCTGTGCACTCTCTCCCTATCTATTCAGTATGGTATTTGAAGTTTTAGCTAGAATAATAAGGCAGCTGAAGGAGATCATGGGGATACAAGGAAAGGAAGAAGCAAAAGGATCATTGTTTGCAGATGATGATAATATATATAAGTGACACCAAAAATTCCACCAGGGAACTTCTACCTCTCAGTGATGTGGCTAGATACAAGATGAACAACAACAACAACAAAGCCCTCCCATATACAAACAAAAAATGGGGCTAAGAAAAAAATCAGGGAAACAAACAATACTCTTCAAAATAATCACAAACAATATAAAATATCTTGGGGTAACCTTACCCAAGAAAGTAAAAAACTTTTATGATAAAAACTTCAAGTCTCTGAAGAAAGACATTGAATAACATATCTGAAATGGAAAGATCTCCCCTGTTCATGGATCAGTAGGATTAACATAGTAAAAGTGACCATCCTAGAGAAAGTAACTGACAGATTTGATGCAATCCCCATCAAAATTCAACACAGTTCTTCACAGACCTTGACAGGACGATACTCAATTTCATATGGGGGAAAAACACAAATAAAGACAAGGATAACAACAACAACAACAAAAAAACCCTGTACAATAGAACGTCTAGGGTATCACCATTGCTGATGCTATCAAGCTCCACTACATAGCTACAGTAATAAAACCTGCACGGGAGACAAAGTTTGGAGCTAAGACAAAAGGATGGACCATCCAGAGGCTACCCCACCTGGGGGTCCATCCCAAAATCAGTCACCAAACCCAGACACTATTGCATATGCCAGCAAGATTTTGCTGAAGGGACCCTGATATAGCTTTCTCCTGTAAGGCTTTGCCAGTGCCTGGCAAATACAGAAGTGGATGCTCACAGTCATCTATAGGATGGAACACAGGGCCCCCAATGGAGGAGCTAGAGAAAGTACCCAAGAGTTGAAGGGGTCTGAAACTCTATAGATGGAACAACAATATGAACTAACCAGTACTTCCGGAGCTCATGTCTCTAGCTGCATACGTAGCAGAAGATTGCCTAGTTGGCCATCATTGGGAAGAGAGCCCCAGTGGCCCCTTGGTCTAGCAAACTATATGCCCCAGTACAGTGGAACGCCAGGGTCAAGAAATGGGAGTGAGTGGGTATGGGAGCAGGGCAGGGGTAGGGTATAGGGGACTTTTGGGATAGCATTTGAAATGTAAATGAAGAAAATATCTAATAAAAATGTGGGGAAAAATAAAATAAAAACTGCATTGAATTGACATAAAAACAGGCATGTTTATCAAATCAAAGACTCATACACACACCTATGGACACCTGATTTTTTTATAAAGAAGCTAGAGAGACACAATGGAAAAAAAGAAAGCATCTTCAACAGATGGTGCTGGTCTAACTATATGCCTGCATGTAGAAGAATGCAAATAGATCCATACTTATCACCCTACACAAAACTCAAGTCCAAGTGAATCAAAGACCTCCACATTAAACCAGATACACTGAACCTGAGAGAAGAGAAAGTGAGGGAATAGGTTGGGGAGGGGGAATAACGGGGTAGAAAGTACAGGTTGAAGAGACTGGAATAGAGGACATTTAGGGGATGATGTGGAGTGAAAACTTCCTGGAATCTATGAGGGTGATTATAGAGATGACTGGTGGTAATGGAAGATACAGAACCTGAAACTGGCCTTTAGTAACCAGGCAAGGCTCACAGGGGTATGACCAGGACACCAACTCTGCCACAAAACCTTTTACTCACACCTGTCCTGCCTCCAAGATGTGCTAGGGCAATTGTGGCTCAGAGTTCATTAGAGTGGCCAGTCAATTAGTAATCTAACTTAATACCTAAGCCACAAGAGAGAGCCCATGCCAAATGTTACCTGGATGGCCATGAACCGGAGCTGGTTGGCTCAGAGGCCTGGGAGAAAACCAAACACAACTGCCAAAAAGATGGTTCTACTGATATTCTGCTATGTTCATAGATCAGTGCTTCTCTTAGTTCAATGGATATCAGAGAGGCTTCCTCTGGTAGCTGATGGAAGCAGATGCGGAGACTCATATCTGAACATTGGGCAGAGCTCAAGGAATCCTATGTGAGAGGGTGAAGAAAGATTGTAGGAGCCAGAGAGGTCAAGGACTCCCCAAGAACATAGCCCACACAATCAACTAATCAGGGAACATAGAGGTTCACAGAGACTGAAGCAGCAAATCACAGACCATTCATGAGTCTATGCTAGGTCCTCTGCATAGATGCTGTGATTGTTTAGTTGAGGGGTTTGTGGAACTCTTACAAATAGTGTTGTCTCTGACTCTTTTGGATGATCCTGGGACCCTCTTCATCCTAGTGGGTTGCCTCATCTATGTGTTGAGAGTTTGTGCATCGTCTAACTGCATCTTACTATGCTGTGTTCAGTTGATATCACTGGGAGGGCTGATCTTTTCTGAAGGGAAGCAGAGGAGCACTGAATCTGGGGAAAGCGACTTGGGGGGGGTGGAAGAAGGGAAGGCTGAATTTGGATGTATTGTACAAGAGAAGAATAAGTCAACAAATAAAAAGAGCTCTGGATGCACTTGCAGAAAATAGAGGTGTTGTTCCCAGAAACTATATGAGGATCAGAGCAGCCTTCCTCCATGGGCACCTGCATACATATGTGCTTACCTCAACAAACACATACCCAAGTACACGTAATTCAAATAAATTAATAATTCTTACAAACAGAAGGACAGTGGGAAAAACTCTTAGTGGGAATAAACAGCCAAACAGATATATAGGAATTAATGTTATTGTGACATGAACCTACTCAGACCACACATGGGCTCCTACAGTCTTTCTTCACCCTCTTTCATAGGGTTCCCTGAGCTCCTCACAATGTTCAGGTGTGATTCTCTGCATCTGTTCCCACCAGCTACCAGAGGAAGCCTCTCTGATGACCATTGAACTAAGCTAAGCACTGATCTATAACTGTAGCGGAATATCAGTAAATCATTTGAATGCAGTGGAAAATGCAGGCCATGGCATGAGAATGTCTGTCCAAGTCAGATGAAGGAGATATTATTATTAACAGAGAGTTGGAGAAAGTGACAGGAAGTCTGTTTGTCAGAGAAAAGAACTGCAGTCACATGGATGAAGACAAGGCTAAGAGAAGTATGTAGTGGGAGGAAGTGTGGTCTGTAGCTGACTCTGCATGGGTCCTGGTACTCTGCAGGTGTGCAACATTGTTGCAAGTCTTTGTCTCAAACTGTATCAAAATAGAAAACAAAACCATCTCATTTAGATGTGAAGATGCTCCATTCCTACTTCAGGTCATTTGTCAAGATCCATTTAAGAAAAGCTAAAAACTAGCAGATAATCTTCTTGAGATGGTTCTACCATGGGCTGTAAAGTTATTGATGGATTTGGTTCTTTGGGCAAGGCTAAGAAGATATCATCTGAGGAAAGATTCCTGATATCAATATGTCTTCCTGTTATACACACACACACACACACACACACACACTGCTAGGTATTAGCCCACCCTTTTGAGCAGATTTCTGCAGAACAATGAAGATGTATGGTAGTGATGTTATATAGACAAATAGGTGATTTCTTAGTTCCTAATGGAGATTCTATGCAAATTCCTAAAATCATATTAGTAATTATTAAGATATTTTAAAATAGGACTGCTATTAAGTATTTTCTGATGTGAAAACAACAATGAGAACTCTGACAGCCTTCAAGTGTCAAGAGGTAATGGCTTCTGAGATAGAAAGCTGACATTTGCAACTTGGAGCACATTCCAAGAGGTTTTAAAACCATTAACCAATGGTCATAAAAAGGGAACTAACGATTTACTATAGGTGCAAGTACAGAAGATAAAATATTGACAGGGTTTATTTCTATGAAACATCACTAATAACCTAGTCACAAAAGTATGGTTTTTAACTTTCAATGACACTGTTGAGCTAGTGACAGATAATGTTTAGTCAGATATTTACTCTTAATGGATATGAATGGAAGCATTCTCTGTTGTAAATTTCTTATTCAATTTATAACTTGGATTTATGTTTGAACTTCAAGTGAACTTTTGTCAAAAAAAAGAGGGGGGACACTTGGATTGACCATGTGATCTATTCTCCTAGAAAAGGTACAAAAAACCTAGGAATGATTTACATGGCATAGCATTGGGAACATGGCATTGGGAGTAAGCTTTGGGAGCAATGGCATTGTTAGATCAGAGCAAGAAAAGAGTGCAAGATTAGAAGGAGAATGTAGAGTGGAATAACTTAGAAATTATAAGACAACTTTAAAAAAATAAGAGTTCAATAGGCAGAATGCAGAGGAAAAGAGGAAAAAGAAAGAAGCTACAGACAGAGCAGAAAGAGCAGGTAGGCTTCTCCTTAGCATGGGACAGAACAAGTCTTTTCTTAATAGCAAGGCAGGCTTAGTCTTATTAAAGAGGAGAAAGTTTTGCTCTTATAGACTTGGGTTTAGTTCATTTAGCAAAAAAATGGTAAAAGCTTTTTCTTTCTCTATATAATAAAGATTGGGGCTCACTTTTCATCCAAAAAGAGTGAGTTCTTTCTGCCCTGGCACTCGGTCTTTTGCTCCATATGCATACTTAAGTCATAATGTGTGTGTGTGTGTGTGTGTGTGTGTGTGTGTGTGTGTGTGTAATTATGAGATAAATGTGTAGGTGGACCCAACCTGTAAGCGGGTTGTTGGGTTCTCTCCACCCCAATGTGGGCAAAATAGCATGTTATCTTGTGTTTTAATCATTTAAACTCTCCAAGAGTAAAATAAATGGTGAAAGGAAATAAATCGTGAACCAAGTGGGGAAATTCTGGGGATTTTGTTGTTGTTGTTGTTGTTGTTTGATTTTTGTTTTTGTTTTTGTTTTTTAAGAAAAAAGCAGTAAAAGCATCAGTAAAGGTGGAAACAGAAACGTCCAGCCCTCCCTGTAGAGCAACCTGTGTCAAACTTGCAAAACCACTGGTGTACCAGTTCTAACTGCACAACACAAGTCTATGGACAAGAGGGGTGTGTGTCAATATACGCAACATAGCCTTGTCTGTATAATCTCAAAGAAATGGTATATAAAACCTTGGCATTGAGAAATAGTTAAATATCAGACTTAACACCCAGCATAAAGCCACAAGGATTCAGTGCAGATCCAGCAATGGAGACAGTGAACACTGGGCCTCAGAGCTCACAGTGTAAACAACATTTCACAGCTACTTGTCAGCTTAATATACTTTAATTTCCAGATCTCACAGTGTCAAGACAGGTGGTTATTCTATATGCCAAACCCATTTAGTTTTAAATCACAAAGAATTAAACTGTATACACAATGTTCTTAGTAGGTGATCATGCAGCCTGCACAAGACCATCATGCTATAGACAAGCACACAGCAAGAGGAGGTGACCCACATAACCACAGACATGGCTGAAAGCTATAAGAGTGTTGATTAACAACAACAAAAAAAAACAAACAAAAAACCCATGTGCATAATTTATGATCTAGTGAAAAGCCACTTCATACAGGGAAGGATTTATTGTTCTGAAAGCACCCTGTGTACATAAAGGAGTGATGGGGCATCTGATTGGTTGCTGTGAGGCTAAGATGAAGAAGCAGGGAGAAGTTAGGATGGGCTACATGATGCTAGATTAGAGCTTTAGGCATCAATATAGATGCTATTTAATATGAACATTTACAGTCTCCTACAGAGCAAGTTGTAGACAACACACTCAAACACATACACACAGATACACTCACACACATACACTTATATACACTCTCACACACACATGCATACACACATACACAAACCATATGTATCACTTACACTGCACACACACAAGTAAATAAATAAAAAAATGTAAAGAAAGACACTGTATAAAATAGTAAGGTATACCACCAGGACTCAAATGAATGAGCACCCAGTGGCCAAAACTCAAAAGAATTGAGAAACAAAATAAATAACCATGGATTGCATTACAACTCAGACTACCAACTAAATACCTACCTAAGCATCCTGGTATAAGCATAGTTGAAATAGTAAAGAAATAAGGAACAAATGGATAGAGCTTATATACAAAAAATTCCAAACAATTATGTATGCAAATTTCCCAGAAAGAAATTTAAATACATCTCCCACTTCTCAAAATGAACCTTCATGTAGTAGATTGCCATCAAAGAAAACAGTATGGATAGGTGGGTGTGAGGTGGTGATGGTGTTTTAAAGTATAGAAGCAGTGTTGCCTGCACCAGGAAGCCTGGGCTAACCTTATGAGGGGTAAGGTTATCTATGTAGCCTTGGTATGGTATCTTCAGAATATCACTTGATGTCTGTGGTTTTCTGCCCATCTGACCATAAAGAAAATAATTGTATATTTTAAGGAAATAGAAGAGAGATTTTAGTAAACTGACTATAAAGAACTGATAAATGCTTGGGGAAGCTGATAGTTACACATGTATTGAAAAGTCACACGCTACTTCGCAAACAAATGAACAACTTATATGGTTTATGTATCAGTTATACACAATTGCAAAAAGAGAAAAAAGAAAAAACTGCAGAAAAAGCTAGCAAACAATGGTATTTCTCAAATCTGTAAGTCATTAAAAATAATGCAAATGCTGACTGGTGTGGTTCGGCGGGCCTTGTCCAGTCAACCATACTGCTGAGATCTCACAGATGGAGCATCTCTGTCATGTCTAGAAGACAGCACCTGATGATGGATGACTTGGTCCTCTGGCTCTGACAATCTTCCCACCACTTAAGAAATTCTTTTTAAAAATAAAACAAAGATTAAAATAAATTGTAAAAAAATTTTAAGAATAATAGTCTGAAAAACTGACACCATCCATAGGCTCCCAAGGATATAAATGATTCAATGCAATGTGCTAGACAGGACAGGGAAAGTAACTATAGTGTCAGTCAAACATGGAACGGAGCTGACTAGCATCAGTGATGGTTCATTAACTCTGCAAACATATTATGACCTAAAGCACATCAGCTGAGGAACTGGATGGATGCACAGAACACAGGCACTATTATCTTCGCAGGTTTTCTGCTTACCAGAAACCATAATAAAGTACAAAGTACAGCAGAGGTGTCAACTCTGGAGTTTTTCCAACAGTTGTTAACTGAATTTGTATGATGATCCAAGCAGTTTGTTGAATGTTAGAGATGTCTTCACAGGTCTTCAAGAGGCGACAGTCAGAGAAAAACACACCACAAAGCAGGAACCAATGAGTGTCCCACGAGCATGTCAGGGATGTGAAGGATGCTCTGCAGGGAAGAACTGGAAAATTGGAGATGATAAGGAGCAAGCCTACAGCAGAGACATTTGAAACGTTCACTTCAAGTGGAGTGTGGCAAGGTTCCTCCAGCTCCACAGGTCTTAGTTCACAGTTAGTTCACAGTTAGTTCATAGTATTCAGCCACATGTCTGTGAAGGGAATTGAGGTGTTTAACCCTGGGACCCTAACATCCCTTGCGCTTAACAAATAATATTTATATTTTGTTTGGGACATTAGGCACACTTCTGAATTTTTCTAAGGCACTTCTCCAATTGCACAGTACCACTGGCTGTTTTGCTAGAACTTGAGAGTTAATGAGCACAGCTACGTAGAGCAGATCAAAAAAAACAAACAAACAAAAAAAAAAAAAACACCTCAGAACGTGTCTGGGGTTAATGGCGTTCCACTGAGCGCAATGTTCATACTTACGTCTGTCTGTCTGTGGCCACGCACTTGCTGACATTATTATGGAGTAAGGCAGCTAATGGAAGTCTCTAGGGAGTTTCTTTAATGTGAGATGAGGCTGTTTGGGTTGCGTGACTTCTTGCCCTTCAGTGTCATTCAGACCTCGATCCTGGGAGCTACGGATGATACTGCAATCTCGCACGCCCTTTTCGCAGATACAGAGCCTGGGATGCCAGGTAGCTGAGATTCCAGAAGCTGGGAGGCTTGAGATGGCAAGGCTATGCTGAGTGTACAGACATGCGGTACCAAATTACACCAGAGGATTTAGGGTTCGGCCTGATTCACCACTTCAAAACCTTATGTACAATGACTCAAAGTGCTTCCTCCAAAGTGGACCTATTCCATGGAGCTGTGAGAAGCTGCATAAAAACACTCTGATATGTCATGAATATCTAATGTCTTACCATTATGTCAGCACAGGGATTCTGTGTCACTGTGTCTCAAAAACTGCATCCTATACAAGGGAATTGTATTTTAAATAATGAAGCTTTTCTTTGGGGATTATCTCAAACAAAAATGGCAATAGACCACACAGCGAGCTTTTCCAAGGAAAGTGAAATTCCAGAATGGTCAACAGTTAAGACACAGAGCAAGAACACACTGAATGAGAAATGGAGAGTCGTTCAAATGAAATGCGAGGTGGTTTTTCAGATTCATAATAATGCATGCCCTTTTCTCTTTTAAGACAATTCTTCCTGAGGGCAAGGGCTTCCCTGTGCTTTTAAAGCAAGGGGCAGGGGAGGGGGGAGCTTTAGCACTAAATTTTCTTTTAATCACTAGTTAACATATTAAAGTCCTTTTTTATAACGCTTCTATCTAACCTCACCACTTCCAACAGAGTTTTTCTGGTGCCTCCTTCATAGGTAACAGAGGTGGCAACTGTGCATTAAGCCTGAACAGGTGACATGGTTTTTCGGGGCTCTTTCACTTTGCCTTCTATCTCTTCCCAAAGCCATTTATCTGTTGTCTTCCCACCAACATGCTCAGCCATCTGCTGGTGGAGAAGCCCTGGCTGTGCAGAAACACTCACATACCTGTGATGTGTGTCTTTTCTCGTTTTGCAGATGCTGTTAAAAGAAAACAAGGTCATATTTCTTCCTTCTCAAAGTCAAACTGAACACTTTGGAAAGTTACATTGATTTTCTACAGCTGGGAGATAGCGCAATGTCAAGGAGCATGTATTGTATTTGTTAGGATCCGAATTCAGTTCCCAGCACCATCCCTAACTCCAAGGGATCCAACGCCTTCTTCTGGCCTCAGGGGCACTTGCACACATGCACAACCCTACCTCCACCCTTGGCACACACATACACACACACACACCACCACCACCACCACCACCTCCACCACCACCACCACCATCACCACCACCACCACCACACACATGCACCATATGTACATAATTCATTTAGAAATATCCAGAAGCTTGAAAAGGGGGCTTGTCATATACATACCCCATCAGTATAAGTCTAGAGATAAGGTATAGACATTCCCTGGACTTGTTGGCATTAAGCATCTATAGGAGACTGTATTTAATCAAAACAAGGGTCAAGAGTAGCTGTGAGGTAAATAGGTGGAATTTGGCTGAGGCAAAAGGTGAGTTTCTAGTTGCTGGAATGAGTTGGTGGCAAACCACTCCCAGTCCTCAGGAGTAAAAGGGTCAGAGAGTACAGGGCATCTGCACTGCTGATCAAGCCTTCTGGAAGGTAAACTCCCACTATAGGGGCCATTGACAACTGAAATGGAAAATAGTAGCACTAATTCAAAATAATGTGGTGTTTTCACTTTTCCTTGTATTTGTTAACTATTCCACCCAGAGCTGTTCACTGAAGAAAAAGGCAAGTATGTGCCTGTGGTGATTTCAATGAGAATGGCCCCTATGTACTCATGTTTGAATACTTGAGTCCCACTTGGTGGAACTGTTTGGTAAGGACTAGAAAGAAGGTGTGGTCATTTGGAGGAGTTATGTCAATATGGATGGGCTTTGAGGCTTCAAAAGTCTAGGCCATTCCCAGTTAGGCCTCCAGCTTGTGGGTCATGACAGATGCTCTCAGCGGCTCTTCCATGCCGTGCCTTCCTGCCTGCTGCCATGCTTCCCTCCATGATGATCATAGACTCCAATCCTCTGCAACTATAAGCCCCCCCAAACCCTTTCTTCTATAAGTTGCCATGGACATGGTGTCTTTCACAGCAATGAAAAAGAAGTGAAGGCAGTCCTCTGTGGGTTATTTGGGTGTTCACAGCAGATTTGTATAAAATCTACAGAACTGGAAACCACCCAAATATCCATGAGGAAGTGAGGTGGAAAATTCTTTGCTTTATCCACATGATGGAATCTAATCAGTATTTAAAACAGATAAAATATTGATATGACAGAAGTGAATCCCCAAAACAACTGAAGCAAAGGAACAAGATAAATGTGTGCACGTGGAGTGATCTCACTTATATGCAATTCTATAACTAACATAAAGCTGATCAATATGGCAGAGATTGCATGAGAAAGGAATTGCATAAGTAAGGATAAGTTCAATAGGAATTTTGTTGTGATGATATGTTGAGCTATCTATGTGTCAAACCACAAATCCAATAGAGCATTTTAATATACAATGGTTGATATATAAACAGTTACTATTTTTTATAGTGCCATGGAGTTTTTAACTCAGGATCTTATGCTCTAAACTACAGTCCCAGCCCTAAACCATATTTTAATAATATCATGTAATAAAAATGCATTGAAGAAAAAACATATGACTAATTGAAATCAGCAACATGATTTGAACTTGTAGTTACATATCTAACATTTAACCATAACCATGGATTTTATCATCCAGTGGACTCATGTAAGGCTCACATGGGTTTCACATCTATGATTTTAAATAAAAAAGGACTAAAATGTAGACATTTTATTTCTAGAATTAATGAGAAAAAAATAGAGACTAGCATCATAAAAGGAAGTCTTTACACTGTATGTAATATAACAATATTTGTCATATAGTATACTGCCTATACTACATATACTTCCTAAGGCCTTTTGTTTTATTTTTATTTGCAAATTTCACATATGCATACAGTCTGCTTGCTTTCTCACACCATGCTCTCTCTCCTCCCTCCCTGTCTTTCAACCTTCCCTTTACTCCCTGCCTGTCTCCATCTCAGATTCACGACTTTGGGTTTTGTTCTGTGACACATTTTGTTGAACAGGACAACCTGTGTGTGATGGTTTGTGTATGCTCTGCCCAGGGAATGGCACTATTAGAAGGTGTGGCCATTTCGGAGTAGGTGTGGTCTTGTTCGAGTGTGTGCCACTGTGGGGGATGGGCTTTAAGACCCTCATCCTAGCTGCCTGGAAGCCAGTGTTATGCTAGCAGCCTCCAGATGAAGATGTAAAACCTCAGCTCCACCTGCACCATGCCTGCCTGGATGCTGTCATATTCCTGCTTTGATGATAATGGACTGAACCTCTGAACCTATAAGCCAGCCCCAATTAAATGTTGTCCTTATAAGAGTTGTCTTGGCGATGGTGTCTGTTCACAGCTGTAAAACCCTTACTAAGACACTGTGCAATCATCTACAGGAGGCTGGTGGGGTCATCAGGCAGTATACAACTGAAGCCAATGACTCCCCTTCTCCTTAAATCTATCCATGGTAAATATTTAACAGTAGATGGGTGCCTGAGGCCCTGACTACAGGACACAATGCAGGCATCCTCAGTAGCTCTGGCTTTCTGTTGCAATGGCTTTGTCTTGGCCAGGAGAAGGCCTTTCCTAGACTTTTTGCCTTCTCTCTGGCTCTGATTTTTATCATTATTATTATTATTATTATTATTATTTATTGTGTTTCTTTCCTATCTGTTACTAAGCAGCTTCTCCTTAGCATCTGACTCTAACTGATAACTGCAGTGCCAAAATCCTGGACAAAGTGAAATATTATTATTTTTTATTTGTGTGATTTTGTTGTTGTCTGTGTGATGCAATTCCTACACATGGATATTGAAGATGATAGATACAACCAGTTGGTGTTTGTATTTCACCTGGTATATGGAAACCATTTTATCCACAGATGGCCACCTATGAGAAACTCAAATACATCCCATGCACACTACTTGAACATTCAGAGTAGAATTATGAATAGATCCCCAAACTGTAAAGAAAGAAAATGTCCATCAGGAAGTAAGTTGGAAAGTATTTTTCTACATCCATATGCTGGAATATGATCATCCCTGGAACTTATGTATTAGTAAGAAATTCAGAGAAATGTATCATCTCTTTCTACTGTGTGCTTTGGCATCCATTCAACTTCCACCCATTATTGATTACATATCTATAGCCTTCTACGGCATGCCTGCTATATACCAGACCTGAGCTCTCTCTGATGGAGTGGCACCAGCTATACAACCTGAAATCTCTTTCCACAGTTCTACCTCCTCTTGACAATCATCAGATTTTTTAATCCACTGGGGAACTGAACCATTCCTCGGGCCATAACCATCATGAGCTAATAATTCCGGGGAAAAAAATAGCAGGGTCACACCCAGAAGTGGCTTCATTAATAGTTTAGGTGTTTGTTGTTGTTGTTGTTGTTGTTGTTGTTTTTCAATCCAATTAGGAGATGACCAAAGTAAGTTATCAGAGGGAGCATCATCCTGGCTATGCAAAGCAAACTCTAATTCCAAACTGTGATTATGTAGTTCTTCAACATTTCCTTCACTAGGAAGAATACTGTGATTTCACAGCAATAGGTAGATAGATAGATAGATAGATAGATAGATAGATAGATAGATAGATAGATGATAGACAGACAGATAGATAGATAGATATTTTGTGCTAAAACAACCTTCAGAAAACAAATGACTACTGTCTACCTTTCAGAATTATTGAACTCGGAGTAATTGATCACACTCATACCACAATTGTGGTAGTGAATGAGTCAAGATCTGCACTGTGGTCAGATGGCCTGGACCCATCTGGCTCAGGGACCCTTAGCACTGTGCCTGGAGACATCAGGGTCCAGTGATGTATATCAATAAATTAAAAGATGCCATAAAAACTTTTGAAGAGATAAGCCTGGCAGGTGGAAAAAGAGAGACACCATTTACCTTATGGCTTTATTAAGACACAGTTTGTTTTATAAATTGAGCCTTTCTCCCCAATTTATAAATTGTTCTAAATATTATTAACTATACTGAGACATTGGGACATAAACTATGAAAATTAATCTCATTTATTATTCGGCATCTAATGAACCATGTGAGCCACAGAAATTATTTTTAAATCTAATTATCTAAACACATCAGCAAAATAGATTTGCAACACAAAGATTTAAGATTTGAAACAGAGAAAATCGAGCTGACTCACAAGGAAAATGAAGAGTGATTAAGTAATTATCATGGTGGAAACTTCCACACAGGAACAGACAGATGGGCTACCAATGTGCTCTTGGGTTGGTGGGTAGAGGAAGGGGTAGGCACACAGAGCTTCGCTGGTTATGACCAGCTAAATACACAATTCAATAAACCAAGTAAGTATGCGTCACCTATGATCATCGCTGCCACCCTGCTCCTTTATCACATCCTCATCTGTCCCTGCAAATCGCCCCTGTTAGGGATCCCTGTGGCAACACATAACAACTGTATTTATAATGGCCCTCCTGACAGAAACTCCAACTTATACTTGCTCTTTGTATATATCTTTATGAGATTTTAAATTCTATTCTAGTGGGCTTGGGTGGGACATGTCTACCAGTCTGCGTCCCAGGGATCAATCACAAGTCACCCAGGCCTGGTGGAGAGTGATATGTGTGTGTGTGTGTGTGTGTGTGCATGCTAAGACATTGGACTAAGACTATGTTTTCTCAGCTTCTCTCTGGGTACTGCTCTCAGCATACAGGTCAGCACTCTGTTTTCTGTCTTTGTTTTAGAATGGTTTAATGTAGGTTTCCTGAGCTTAGGGTGTAGAGTTGTTGCATTGCATACATAAGGCCTTGAGTTTGAGCACTAGCATTGAATTATAACCCAATTAAAATATCAAGGTAAGGTTTCCAGATAATTATACTGTAGTAACTCATAAATATTATCAGTGTCCCTTTAAGAATGCTGTAAAAAGCCTCTGGTGTCCTTTCCTTATTATTGAACAGTTCAAACATCACACAATCTGCCAGTGTCTCCATTTCCATTTTTGCTCTGAACAAATGTATGTGCTGTCCAGGTAAGTTCTCTCATCAAAGGCAGGTGTAGGGGTGTGTGTGGCGGGGATGGGGGGGTAATTAGCTACCGGCTACATAGAGACAAATCAAACTGGAACTGAGTTGGAAACTTCTTCCCTATTGGCTTTTAGGCAACTGGAAGGTGCAATGTGGGATGCTGGCAGAGGAAACCCAGCAGTGGTACCCAGGAGTGAATACCAACATGCCAGAGAAAATATGCTCATGTGAAATAACAGCATGAATGCCATGGAAATGCCAATAGCTTTTCTACTGAGTCAGGCAGGCATCTTCAGAAGAACTCAGAGGGACTTCAGCACTGGTACTCAGCACTGAGAGATATACAAACAACTCTGCAGTTCTTGCCTAATGGAATTTAAAGAAAAGAGGTTGTGATTTTAGACATCTTGGAGCATCACAAAGAGAAAATTTGCCTTGTTCCTAATTCATGGTGACTAATCCTCTTAGTTTTCCTAGGGACAAGATCATGACCAAACATTTGGTTTCCAGAGGCAAAACTGGAAAATTTTGGGCAATTCAGGCTACTAATTAATCACCCTACTTCAAATCCTCATAAAGCAAGAATATACAAGTATTTTCATTATCAAGACATAAATCTTGTTGTAGAAATCAAATTAACTAATTTACCAGAGGCTACAGTGGAAGACTCACCTGGGAATTTTAAATGGCCTTGATGATACAAACATTTGAGAAACAAGAGGAACTACAGCTGTATGTGGATAATCAGATACAAAACTTCCCAGGTCAAAGAAGTCCTGATTGCAAGATAGCAGGAACTCTTCCTTGGGAGCCCACCACCTTTTCCACTAGAGAAAGGTTTGGGAGCTCTGCCACCCGGAAGGCTTGAAATATAACATGCTAGGGTGTGAACTCAGATCCTTCTTCCCCTGAAGGAGTCCCTAGGAACAGCTCTGTGAGAAGACAAGGACATAGAGGCCATCTTTTCTGCCCTCTCATGACAACCTTGAAAATACAAGGCAGGGGCATTCTGGAAATGAAGAGAAACTTGAAGTGCATGTGGTCAGCAAACCACGCCTAACATTGTTTTCCTAAAAGTCAATGGAAAACTATTACTATTAACCTCAAAACCACCAGAACCTATAGTTTGACTAAGACACAGACAGAAATATGTTCAAACCATGGGTTTAAAGGATCTGACTGAAAAAAAAATAAAGTCACATGTAGTTCATAAAATCCATTGGGTATATTTGACCTGCTCCAGGACTTGAGGAGCCTGAGATGCACGATAATAAACAAACTCCACTGGAAAAGCACGTAGGCAAGATACAGATAGCCACAGAGGCCTGAGATGTTCTTATAAGTAAACACCTAGGGGAGGAGTTGAGGATGAGCGATAAGCAAGCCTATTCAGGTCCCAGGCAACATAGGATTTAGTAAGATGGAAAGGGTAGGAGAAGCCATACAAAAGTAAGTCACCTCAGAGGCCGAGGACCAGGGAGTGGCTCACCTTTAAGCTTCCACATGACTACTGATATGGTCAGGTCTCTTAGATACATTTTTTTTCATGCTTCCCTGTACATTGCAGGACAATAGTCCTTTCCTGTGGGTGGTGGTATGTGGCACAGAGAAGTCTGAGAGAAATCCTACCTGGATTCTAAAAGAAAATCTAGGAGTTCTAGGGTTTGCATCCAGAGTCATTTCTCAAGTGGCCCATCAGATATCAATATTCAGCTTCTAGTTTGGTTCTGGGGCTACTAGTATCTGAGAAGGGGTCGGCTTGTTGGATTTTTTTTTGGTCCACTTTGCCTCCTGCCACCAAGCAGCTATGTAAATGATAGGTCAGAAGAAACAGCCCTGCTCATTCTCAGAGATCTTGTTCACACCATGTCTTTTGTCAGATGAGCCTGTGGTTGGTTCCCAGTGGGTCACTGCATGTGGCATTGTGGGCTGTGCTTTGAATGATGCAGAGGATAAACAGGCTGGAGTGAAGCCTGTGATGTTCTTGTCAAGCTGTATGATGCTGCTGTGGCAGTATCCAGCGAACAGTGGCTGTTTCTTTCCATCACAGAAAAAGCGCTTATGAGCTTCCAGAAGCAAAACTGGAACCAGATCTGTGAGGATGCTTATGAGCAAAGGTGAGAAACTGCTTGAAACCTGAGGCAAGTGAAAGCAGCCTCTGTCTTGACCAAATCACTAACCCATAGTTAGATTGGAAATTATAACCGCTCTTGTATTTCAGCCTAAATTTAAGTCACTCTTCCTTAAAACGCCTTCAAAAATATTACAAAAAGATGTAAAATTAACATCAAAATGTGATTAGATATGCAAATGGTTGTCTGTGACAGAAAATCTAATTAGAGGTAGCACACAACAGGAAGTCTCTTAGAATAGTTGGGAAATGTCACAGTCAGGAAAGGTGGGTGGGACTGATTCATGAGTGGAGAATTATCAGTTAATGTCTTCCAATTATCTACCAAAAAATTCCAGGTGATGCTTAGTAGACACTCTTTATAGCACATCTGAAAGTAATTAACCCAGGAAGAAAGAAATGTAAATGACTTACAAAGAAATGGCAGGGACAGGGACATTCACACACACACACACACATACACACACACACATCCTCCAACTCCTCCTAGATGCCTCCCTCCCAAGCTTCCCTCCTATAGTCCTGTTTTTAGTAGATCTAACTAGTGCTGCCTTCCTGCTCATGGAAATAGAACACTAGCCACTGAACCACAGGCAACCCACTTTGGTCCCAGGGGCCATCAACTGCAAACAGCTCCTTGGCTGGGGATGAGGCCTGTATTACATATGTTAGAGAATGTATGTGAACATATGTGACACCTATGGTGACAACTATGGTGTTTCTGAATAGTAAGAATGCCTTCGTTGACTAAGAGGCTCTGGGGAATACTTTTCTTTCTAGATTTCTTGTTAGATCTGTTATTGTGTCATATTGGAGGTAAGAATGGAGACATGTATATCATAATATGTTCAAAGGCAAATACTCACCTGTAAGAGGAATAAGAAGCCCAGAAGGGTGTGCATGAAAGCCCTTTTAGGATGAGGCTACTTGGCAGTCTATAGTATAAGTTTTACCTGAAGGCAGTTGGTAAAGATTAAAAAAACAAGGCTCAGGCCCACTGCTGAGCTATAGTAATAAGAATAAAACTGGGCATGGTACAGAATATGTCGTAGAAACAAGCACACATGAAAACAATGCTCTAAAATTCTTATTCACATTGCCAAGTAGCTAATAAACACAGCCCAAATATTCTAAGAGAAAAGATCGTAATGTCACAGAAATTATGAATTTGTAACGTTAAAACCATAATTGATTGACATTTGATTTAGCAGATTTGGATTTTACAATAATTGCTTAAAGACCAATCAAGATGATGAAAAATTTAATGGCATTATGGGAGAAATAGTAAATGTGTTATGAGAAACTAGAGAATGCTGTCTTTGGGACACCACCCCTTGATCTGTGATATTGTCAGGATTCAGGTAAGTTTGAGGCGCTTGTCTACGATGTCTACAGTAGGCATTGTTGGAAGAATATGTATTGTGTGGGAAAAATACAGAAATGTACTCTATCAAGTGTAAGTATAGATAACTATTGTCTTTTTGTGTACATATTCAGTATTGTGTGCAATTTTAAATATCCCAATATTAAAATGAACACAAAAGATTAGCAGAGAGAAAAACCACCACATATTTTTTAATCAATGCAGAAAACAATTTGACAGCAACCATTACTCATTTATGATTTAGAAAATATTTCCTAACAAACCATAAAACTACATTATTTTTTTTTTCACAGTAAAATGTCCACGTTTAATGTAAAAGGTTAAGCATTGGGTTATTTACACGTGCATTAGAAAAGATGGAAGAGGGGCTCCGAGAAGACAGTTCATATCAATCAACCCCATTAAATAGAAGCTTCTGTTTCCAAACAGGGTGTCGGTGGACCAGCACCAGCTTCAGATGAGGTTAGCCACGTTCACGGGCATCTCATCTATCTGGGTAGCGTAGTACTGCTCGATGTCCCTGAGAATCCGGATGTCATCATTCTTCACAAAATCGATGGCCACACCTTTTCGTCCATACCGACCCAATCTCCCAATTCTGTGAATGTATAGTTCTCTGTTGTTGGGCAGGTCATAGTTAATGATGAGGGACACCTGAGGGACATCCAGGCCCCGAGCCCAGACGTCTGTGGAGATGAGCACCCGGCTGGCACCTGACCGGAACTCCTTCATGATAGACTCTCCTTCTTTCTGGGGCATGTCTCCATGACACAGTGAAATTGGCTTCTCTCATTTTCTCTGTCAGCCAGTCAACCTTCCTCTTGGTGTTGCAGAAGATGACGGCCTGGGTGATGGTCAGCGTGTCGTAGAGATCACATAGAGTATCAAACTTCCATTCCTCTCTTTCCACGGCCACAAAGAACTGTTTGATGCCTTCCAGAGTCAACTCATCACGCTTCACCAGGGTGCGGATGGGGTCGGTCATGAACTTATTGGTCATCTTCAGGATCTCATGAGGCAGTGTGGCACTGATGAGAACGACCTGTGTGGCTGGTGGCAAATACCTGTACACATCCTAGATCTGCTCCATGAAACCTTTGTTCAACATTTCATCAGCTTCATCCAAAACCAGCATCTTAATAGCCCGTGTCCCTAAACTTCTGCGGCGGATCAGATCAAAGACGCGTCCCGGCGTGCCTGCCACCACATGCTGCCCGTAGTCCAGCTTCCGGATGTCCTCCCCGACACTGGTGCCCCCAATGCAGGCATGGCACTGCACTTTCATGTAATCCCCCAGAGCAAGCAGACCCTTCTGAATCTGCACCGCTAACTCTCTGGTTGGAGCCAGGATCAAAGCTTGGCTTTCTCGAACCTGGATATCCAAGCACTGCAGCACTGAGATACTGAAGGTGGCTGTCTTGCCTGTGTCAGACTGAGACTGTGCAATGACATCTCTCTTTTAATTATCTGCTTGATAGCACGATGCTGGATCACTGAAGGTTTTTCAAAACCGTAGGCGTAGATGCTGCGCAGCAGGTCCTCTCGCAGGCCCATGGTGTCGAACTTTGGGATCACGTCCACCTCCTCGCTCGTCTCAAACTCCACTTTGGTCATGTCCTCCTCTTTGAGCAGCCTCTTCCGCACCCAGCCAGACGTAGCCATCTTGGCCGTGGCCGCCATGATCCCGATTCCGCTGAAAGACCTGAATTTTTTTTTTTTTTTTTTGATGTACAAAGAGGGGCTGTATTAGAAGGGTAGTTATGGGGGAGGGACCATGGAGGAAAAAGTGTGGAGGGGGTCAGTCTTCCTTTAGGCTCCCGAACACAGCAGCTGGTACACTCTGCTGTTCCAGTCGGACTTCATTGGGCTCCAGGTCCATCTCGTCCTCGTCCTCATCCTCGCCCAGCTGGATCTCCTCAGGGTTGGCCTGCTGAGCCAGCTCTGCCAATTCCTCCCTGGATGCATCACTCCTCACAAAGAAGATCTTACTCTGGGCCCTGAGGTGCTGGTCCCGCTCTGCCTCAGCTGCCAGCTGTTCTGCTCTCTGTTCCAGCAACTTCATGTCATCCATGCCGCTCTGCCCAGGAGCCAGGTCAGACATGGTGCCTGTGGCACTGCCAGACACCTTGAGCATCTGTGAAGCCATGAAGTTGACCTGAGTATTGTATGTGGCCTGCACACTCCGCCGTATCCTCAGCATCTCCCTGATGGTATCCTCATTGCCGTGCCGGACCTCAAAGTCCTTCCATGTTTGCCAGAATGCCCCAGTTGTCCGGGGATCACAGATCTGGGAGCAGAAGCTGTAGATGGCCCGGGCGCGGTCGATTTCACCGAGCTTGCACTCCATGTCTGCAAACCGCAGGCACATCTCACGGGCATGCTCATCAGACAGCACCTCAATGGCCTTCTGGTAGATGGCACGAGTGTGGGTGATGCCATAGATCTCAGCAGCCCGCTTGATGTAGATGTTAAACATGTCGTACTGCTGTGCTGGCTCCACTGCCCTGGTCGCACGGTCATACACAGCCATGGCATGGCGGGCAAGGCCCCATTCCTCCTCCAGCTGTGCGTAGAGCAGGTATAAAGTCTTGGCATATTTTGGTGGGCAGCCATCGAGTGCCTGCTCAAAGAGATCCCGTGCACGCTCCAGCTTTCGGCCCCCAGAGCGCGAGATGAATTTGGTCAGGTAGGTGCTCCAGATGTCTGAAACATTGGGCCACTTGAACAGTGAGATGCCACGCTCATATGCCTTGAAGCTCTCCTCAAAGTACTTGTGCTCCTCCAGGAACATGGCATAGTTAATAACGATCTGTGGTGTGGCTATGCGCAGGTCCAGGATTCGGTCATACACTGCCTTGGTTGACTGGAAAGTGCCCAGGCTTTCCTCCAAGTCAGCAAGCATGGACCACACCTTCAGTGACTTATATACACGGTTCTGCACAGGTTCTGAACCATCAAAGTACTCAGCTCGGCGGGCAGGCAAAGCCGTGGCTTTCCGAAGCAGCTTTAAGGCCTCATCGTAATTCTCGTGCCTGAGCTCCAGCTCCCCACACTGGCACCACACACTTGCCGGTCATCCACCTGCTTGAAGTTCACCTTGGTGGCCTTCTCTAGGATGACACGAGCATCATCCAGCTGTCCATTGTCTTCGTAAAACTTGGCGAATGCAACCCACAGTGTGTGGGGCTTGCCTGTGGCTTTGAAGGGGTCTACTGTTTGCACAGCCTCTGTGTATGTGTTGATAATCTCCCGAGGGCGGCCCTGATGGAGGGCTACACGCTTGTGCCACTCGTGGACGTGGTGTGGGTTCTGGCGCAGAAGGACGCTATTGAGAAGCAGGGGCAGTCGGCTGATGAGCTGTTCGAAGCGGGCCAGGCGCAGCTCTAGGTCCACATCGTCCTCCTCCTCACGCCCCAGTTCAGAGGCAGTCTCCATCTTCGCTGCAATCATGCTCTCCTCAAACTGGGCGTAGCTGTCGAACACCTGGGTGAAGTCCCGCACGGTCATCACCGTGCGAATGGCCTCCTCATACACATCCCGAGCCTTTTCGAAGTGGCCACTGCGGATATAGTAGTCTGCCAGAGAGCACCACAGCTTGCCCAGCTGGTCAGTGAAACGGGTGAGCCCACCACGGATTATGGCATCCACACTGAGAGACTGTACCTTGTCTGGATTCTGGGAGATAAGGTCACACAGCTGGTGCCACAGCTGGTAGTTGGATTTACCAGCCTTGGATACAAAGCGCTCATCATTCACCACGGTGGCCAGGCGCTGTGCAGCCTCGTCTAGCCGGTCACTGGATTTGAGATACTCGATGTATTCCTCAGCGCTCTCAGGACTCAGCTTGAGGAAGCGACGGTAGCCTCGCACAGCAGTCTCAGGCAGTGGGTAGGAGCGCAGGAAACGCAGATACAGGGGCCAGATGCGAGAGTGTTGTGTGATGGGCAGTGCCCTGAGGGCACGGTCAAAGGTGCGGCGGGTATGTGTTACCCTTCCCTGGTCCATGAGAAACTGGCAGTAGTCTAACCACAGGCGTGGCATCTTGTGCATGAACACAAAGGCCCTCTCATGGCAGTTGTTGACATCTTCATAGGCAGGGTCAGTCACACAGCGATGTTTCACCTGTGCCCGGCGTGCCTTCAGATAGCGGTACCAGAGTTTGTAGCTGCAGGGAAGCAGTTTGAGTGCCCGCTCATACAACTGGTTGAGTCGGGGCTTGGGGGCCCCCTGTTTGAACTCGATGTAGCGGAGCCAGCATTTGACGGAGAACTGGTTCCTCATGATTTCTTCCTCATAGGGAAGGTCCTCTTCCTCAAAAACAAGGTCGGGCCGCTTGGGACGCGGAACTCGCGCCATCACCACCACCTTCCTGGCTCTCTGGTACCTGAAAAAATTTTATTTACATACATTTCAAATGTTAACTCCTTCCCTGGTTTCCCCTCCGCAACCCCCTATCCCATCCTCCTTTCTTCTATGAGGGTGCTTCCCCACCCACCTACCCACTCCCACCTCACTGCCCTAGCATTCCCATACACTGGGGCATTAAGCCTTCACAGGACGAAGGGCTTCCCTTCCTACTGATGCCTAATAAGGCCCCTTTAGCTCCTTCAGTTCTTCCCCTAGCTCCTTCATTGGGGTCCCTGTATCAGTTCGATGCTTGGCTGTGAGCATCTGTATTATTGGTCGAGATCTGGCAGAGCTTCTCAGGACACAGCTGTGTCAGGCTCCTGTCAGCAAGCACTTCTTGGCATCTGCACTACTGTCTGAGTGTGGTGTCTGCATGTGGGATGGATCCCCAGGTGAGGAACTCTCTGGATGGCTTCTCCTTCACTCTCTGCTTCATTCTTTGTCCCTATATTTCCTTCAGACAGGAGCAATTCTGGGTTAAAACTTTGGAGCTGGGTACTTCTCAGCTGGCCCCATCCCTCAAGCGGGGTGTGTTTGTGGGGGGTTGCCTAACCTCTGGATATGGTCTCTCCAGGTTCTCCCTCCCCTTTGCATGGTATTTCAGCTAATGCCATCCCTGTAGGGTCCTGGGAAGCTCCTGCTTTCATGGCATCTGGGACTTTCTGGTTGCTGCCCCAAACTCCCCACCCCCCATTGCTACACACCTCTGTTCAATTTCCTGACCCTCTGTACATCCCCTCCCATACCTGATTCTTCCCCTCTGTATTAGTCAGGGGTCTCTAGAGTCACAGAACTTATGGATAGTCTCTATATAGTAAAAGAATTTCTTGATGACTTACAGTCTGCAGCCCAATTCCCAACAATGGTTCAGTCGCAGCTGTGAATAGAAGTCCAAGGATCTAGTAGTTACTCAGTCTCACACAGCAAGCAGGCAAAGGAACAGAGCAAGATTCCCTTCTTCCAATGTCCTTATATTGTCTCCAGCAGAAGGTGTAGCCCAGATTAAAGGTGTGTTCCATCACACCTTTAATCCCAGATAAAAGGTGTAGCCCAGATTAAAGGTGTGTTCCACCACACCTTTAATCCCAGATAAAAGGTGTAGCCCAGATTAAAGGTGTGTTCCACCACACCTTTAATCCCGGATTACCTTGAACTCCTGACCCGTCCAGCAGGTCCAGTTATTCGAGGGTCTCGAGGGGACCTCCTCCTAAGAACCAAATGGGTGGTAGAGAGAGACGAGGGCTTTGTACGAATAACGACACGGAAACCGTTCTGGAATGTATCAAAGCCCCAAATCTATTGAAAAAGGTCCAAGGCTTAAATGCACAAGCAAAAGGGGAAGTACAGATACTTATCAGTGGGAGGGGTAGGGCAATACAAGCAAAAGGAGAAGTACTTATGGGAGGGGGGGCAATAGAAATTCTTTCTTTTGGCAGCTATGTGGGGAAGCAGGAACTTGGTGGTAACGGTGTGGTCAGGACATCCGAGATGACTTAGGGCTGAAACATTCTCGTAATCTGTGTGTCGGTGGCCCGCTTTTGAGCCCCTTTTCTTCTCCGGGGGAGAGGCCCAATTTAGAGATCAAGAGTTGTCTTAATAGCTCCTAACATCTCCCCCCTTTTAACATTTTTATAAAGGCACATTGTATAATAAATTTGTAGCCACGTTTTTAAAGACTGCCTAAATGTCTGTTTGCTCACCGGGTGATTCTCTAAGACCACGAAGGACACAAGGACAAGTCATCTATGAGGCTTGAATTGATGGTCCCAGTCTTTTGGATATAACCTGGGCCAGCCAAGGGCTTTAGGAAGGAAGCAAGCTCCGTGGGTAGAGGTAGAGGTCTGATCCCCAGTGTGCAATGTTAGGGGCCATGTACAGGATTGACTCTCAGGCTCACAGATTTTTACCTAGAGTAACCCTGACCTGCTCCCGTGCCGTTTTTTCTGGGGGAAGGACCCTAGGGCACTCAACCTTCATGCAATCAGACATGCCTCTCAGAGACTGTCTAACAGCTTCCAGACTAATCTCTGTGCAGTACTTAGTCTTACAACTCTCACGGGCGACGGCTTCAAGTTCCAATTTTTTGATGTGTCTAGCCTGGGATGACTGTTTAGTTTCCAATGTGGCGAGAATGTATGTTACCATGTCGGAAGCACAGACTACGGCAATCTATAAATGATTCGTAGCATGAGACTGATGGCCGAATTTCAGGGGAGGGGAATGATCTTACTTAAACATTTTATGGAAATTGAGTCTCTCTCCCCGAGGAGAAGAGGGTGATGAAGCGGCATCCACATCTGACTCTTCTTCAGTAACCTGCTTGTTATCACCAATGTCCAGCCGATGGTAATGAACTGAAACAAATGTGCTTGAAAGAGATGAATCAATTTGAGATTTAACAAGTCGGGTCAATTTTTGAAATGCCCAAGGACCGAAGGAGAACAATAGAAGTCCCAATAGGGGCCCTAAAAGGGAGGGCAACAAGGTCGAAAGCCAGGGGGAGGTTGAAAACCAGTTTTAGTAGTCCACCTTTCCCCTAGGCCATTGTAAATAAATGTGTATGGGTGTAACTTAGCTATCTATAGTTCTAAGTATCTACTCTGGTTCCTTTTTAGGTCTTAAACTTCCTTCCTCCTAGATGATGGTAAATTCCTGTGTAAGGCAGTGACCTAGCTTTTATTCAAAGTGATAGTGTAATGTCAGAAGCAATTTTGAATGTCACTGAATAGGCAACAGTCTTCCTGAATTCCAAGCCCATGGTCAGCTCAAGGACTTTCTAGGATGCTATATCCTGTCCTAAGACTACTATACTTCTAAGACCTCTTTTGTCTCCAAATTTTTATCTATATAATATGTTGCTCTGACAAAGCTATGGAAATATTCCTATGCTTATTATTAACAAAATGGGCAGTACGTAGCTGCTGATCTAAAGCTGTGGTAGATACCTTTTTAAAGTTTGCATTCTCGAATTCTCGAACCAAGACACATTTCCTAACTATACAGGCAGCAAAACATAAGCAGGTCTTTTCAACAAAATCATAACAGCAGATTCCTTATCTAATTTGGGATCTACACAATTAGTTAAATGACAAGAATTACAATGAATATGAAAAGACTTGCCAAGATTGGCGACCTTAACTCTTAAAATTATTTAACAATAAGCATATAGGTAAGGTACACAAACTTTCATAGCTATAGGGGAGTTGGCCTGAATGGCCAAAAACAGTGTCTCTGACAAAAGCATCTTGTACATTCTCTGTACCAGTCTTTTTGCCTCACGAGTCAGCTTTTTTAGTTGTTTTTATTTTAAGTTGGCACCAGGTCGGTACTCCTTGCTGCAGCCCATGGTGGAGATACGAAGTTTCTTCATCTGTTTGTAAGTGGCTGCTCTCTGATTTTTCCTCTCTTGTGCACTCAACACAGCTTTCTGGTCACCACTGTCAGGGCACTCACAGGTCACAGGTCAGCCTGTCACATTGGAAGCTAGCATGCTCTTGTAGCATTCTGTGGAAAAAGCAGAAACCTTCCCTCTTCCCCCCATATTAAGTATCTGAACAGGATCATGGCATGTGCCAATAAGTGGATCCTTTTTATCTGCCCTAGACACTATTATATCCAGTTTTTCCAAAAACAAAATGTGATCCAAATAATGTGCACAGGGATATAATTCCCCTCCTTCTTTGTTTTTAAAGAAGAAACAGGGTCATAGCACGCCCTAGGGCAGGAACAGGGGGGCGGGTACCTGGAAGTCCTATGGATGCTTTATGATTGTTAGGGATGGTTTTAAGAAGCTGAACCTTAAAGGTCAGGCCATTGTCATAGTAATCTTGATACAATCTTAGGCCCCAGGTGAGAGGGCGAGAACTTTCCTAAGCCTCTAAGTTCCTCCCTTTAGCAGTAAATTTTATGATCAGTGCATTACACCATCCCTTAGTGGGCTGTAAGGGCCAGGCTGCAGGCCAATGTGTTGAGGAAATTACTGTCGCATCTGTCCCAGTATCCAGGAGCCCTTGAAACTGTTTGCCCTCTATAGAAACAAAGTCAGCATGGGCCGTGAATCAGTTATTTTCTGTGTCCAGTAGACTTCTGAGGATCCCGGGGAGGATGGTTCTCACTCCTCTTTCATATAAGGGAAATGGCCGAATAGTGGGAGTGGTAGGGCTTGGGCTATGCGCTCTCTAGCCCTAAGGGTAAGTGGTCCCTGCGTGGCAGTGACTAAGATTTTTATCTCCCCATGGTAGTCGGTGTCAACCACTGTAGGAATCACCATTAGGCCTTGTAAAAGTCTGGACACTCGTCCGATGATGAGAAAAAAGTCTTTTGGGGAGGGGGCCCAAATTCACCTGTGTTAACTGCTGTTAATTGAGGCATATAATGATCAGGGGTGCCCCAGGCGGCATCTGCACCCAGTGTGAGGACACAGATGTCTACTTCTAACTCGGGCCAATGGGGCTCAGCACCAGTCTTGGAGCTGGAGTTAGAGCAGCCCCAATGGCCAGGTTAATAGGCTTAGAAACTTGTTGAGAAAACACATCTACCTAATTACAAGGCTTGATCATACCATTTAAATCTAAACTCTTGGTTTTACCTCTCAGGGCAGCCCTACATGCCGAATTGGCGTTTTCAAGAGCAAGTTGTCGAACTAACAGGCCCTCACTTTCCTCAGGTCCCAAAATTCTCTCAGCTGCTTCCTGTAATCTGGCAACGAACTGCACATAGGACTCTTGGTGCCCTTGTATAATCTTGGTTAGGGGCGTAGTTAGCGCCCCTGCTGTAGAGACAGCTCGCCAAGCTCTTAGGGCCTCTTGTGCCATCTGGGGGAGGACACCAGGGGAAAGCCCTAATTGTTTTATGTCTGCAGCGAAATTGCCTTTACCACAGATTTTATCAGCAGTCCAGGAGGCTGTCTTTCACAAACTCTGACTTTCAAGTTAAATATTGGCCTCTAGTGAGGACAGACTGAACAACTTTATTCCATTCGTTGGGTATCAAGTAGCCTTCCCTTGCTAAACCTAATATAGATACTGTGCACCAGTATCTATATACTGTGCAAAAAGCACAGTCTTAAAGTCAGATGTTTATCACAGTCCTGATTATAAGCTGGCCTTGAAAATTCCTGGCTGCCATATTAAGTGAAGTGTGAGTGTTCGCTGATTCGCCCGCGAATGAGGACACCACACACAATAGGGTTCTTCTGCAGCAAGCTTTATGCGTCTTGAGAGGGAGAGCATAAGCTTCACAACCGGAGACCCCAGGCAGTCCGAGCCCCTCCTTTTTATAGGAAATTCTCCCCGCCTCGGACGTGGCAAGCCATGATTGGCTCAACACTGATCACCCCATATGATGTTATCCCTGAGGCGCGAGCTGCCCGGGGCGGGGATTTCCTGCGCAGGCGCAAACTAGATGTTTACTAGTTGGTACTGAGGAAATGAGCGCCATCTTGTAATGGCGCTTGCTCAGTACCGGAAGGTAGCGGCGCCCCACATCTCCCCCTTTTTTGTCTAATAAAACCAACTGGACACCCAGTATGAGAGGACGGGAACATTGGCCGAATCCTCTTACTCAGAGATGTAAGAACTATGTCCGCAAGCAACAACTAGGCTTGAGTGGGACCCGAAGTTGCTCCGACCTGTCCCTCTGCCATTTTTTCGAGGAGGGGAAGACTAGGGCAGGAAACCCCCACTAGACGGCATATTCCCCAGGTGGGACGGGGGGACCACCTGTGCGATGCATTGCTCTACAATCCTCTAGGGCTGCTGAAGCTCGTCCATTAGGACATGGGCGGCCAGCGACCAGTGGTGTAAATTATTTTTGTTTGAGCGCCGCCAACCATACCTGTGCAGATTGCCCCTGCTCCAGGGCAACAAGCGCTTGAGATATCATAATTTTTTCTCTATTATTTCTCTTATATAATCTGCAAATTGACCATAAGCTAAATACCAATCCGAAGCAAAGGAGAACTCCAAACAAACCCACCCCCACCCATTCCTTAAAATAAGAAACAACAGAAGAAATCCATGACGAAAAGCCTTCGGTCAAGGAGAGGTCAAGTCTGGTGGAATTGATTTGGACGATGGCCAATCTAAGTTTCTGGAGGGTTTGATCAAAATCAGACGTCCAATTGTGTAGCAACTGTTGAGACAAACTCTTAGAAAGATTAGCGGCATATGTGAAATTATTATATTGTACTGATGTGATGCATAACCCTGGCATTCTAACTTCACATCCCAACTGCGCGAGTTGCCAGAGGATATCAATTTGTTCTTGAACCAAATCTATACGTTGATTAACCAGTAATAATCCTCCCCGGAGCTGGGTATAGGCAAGATGGCTATCTTCAATTGCTGCAGACACAGCGGCCGACAGTTGATTAATAGTATCTGCGGTCTGCACAGTCCCTGACAGGGCCAGAGCTGATGCAGTTACTGAGGCGGTTATGCCCACAGCAGCCACGATTCCTACAATCACTGCAGAGACACCAAAATCCCTCTTTTCCCTAAAAAGGGACAGGGAGCTGGGGGCCACCACCAGGACTGGAACAAAGCGGGGCAAACGGACAACCATGGCAAAGGAAAAAGCCTTGGCATCCCAGCATGTAGCATAAAAGCAGGAATAATTTTGACAATAAATGTCAGTCAAATTATTAGGCAAGGTAGAATTACTAACAAGCCAAAGAAAAGGGGGCCAAACACAAACAGGCGTAGGGGGATGTTGAAACTGTTGAGGCGATCCCACCCACCATGTGGAGGAGGAATTTAGGCTGAATCGCATAAAACCCCTTTGGGACCAGCCTCCCTCTATTAATGCCAGAGGCGTAATATCGGTGCAGCTTCCATTAATGCCACACAAAAGCCACAAATTGAAGGGATAGCCAATGGCCGAGGGATTATCTTCGCCATTGCGTCTTGCCACATTATATGAACCATTAATCAAGGGTGGGGATAATGTGAAATAATCATTAACTCGCCCCACTCGACGCGCTTGGCAGCCGGCCCAAGGCAGGGGGGAAGACAGCTCTTCCTTTGCTACACAAAAGGGGGCTAACCTTGGTTGCTGATACTCAGTATGATTAATAATTTTTGTTACCTTGGGCCAATCTCCAGACAAATCAACAAGATCTCCACCATAAAATGTATCATTCATTTGTGCATTGGGAATATGGACAACGTACTGATAGGATAACCCAATGCACTCGGTCAAAGAACTATTGAGGGAGAAACATAAGCTCCCCCTCAAATTATATCTTCTCTGTTCAGTGACCTTTTCGAGCTGGGGATCCCACGGTAAATATGGAAGCCCATGATTTTCATTGGTAGAAAAAAGGCGGGGAAATACCTGAGCATTATACATTACCGGCATGGGGAGTGGGAATGTTGACATTATTCCCCATCGAAGCCCTTTTTCCTGGGATATCACTTGCAGAGGCAGGATGACTCCCAATATCAGCAGGGCGATCTTCATCATCTTGGGATATTGATCGTGTTAGTCTTTCTGGGACCCAGAATGGATTTTGTTCGTTCTGCGGGAAAACACAAACAGCTCCCCTGGATCTTATCAGAATAGGATCCGGGCCTCTCCATTTGTTGGTTAGGACATCTTTCCATTTTATTAATTCTTTGGGTCTAGTTGGTTCAGAACAATGTCGTTCTGCCGCAGTATGGCCATGTGCATCAAGATTTAAAAAATTGAGGGTGAATAGTGTCAATGACACAGACACTTTTGGCGTACGGGGTATAGCTTCATCAGCGCCCCCTTTTTGTTTAACAACATAAGATTTAAGGGTCCGATGTGCTCTCTCAACAATGCCTTGACCTTGTGGGTTATATGGGATACCAGTTAGATGCGTTACTCCCATTTGGCGACAAAAGCTTTGAAATTTTTGTGAAGTATAAGCTGGCCCGTTATCAGTTTTAATAAATTTAGGTTGTCCCCAAGCGCTCCAAGCCTCGAGGTAGTGTTGGATCGCATGTGTTGCCTTTTCTCCCACATGGGGAGATGCAAAAATAATGCCAGAGCAGGTATCAACGGACACATGAAGATATTGTAACTTGCCAAAGGAGGGGACATGTGTGACATCCATTTGCCATATTTGTAAAGGCTGAACGCCGCGGGGGTTGATCCCCACATGAGGGAGGGGCAGAAATTCACAGCAATTTTGGCAGCTAGTGACGATGTCACGAGCTTCTTTCCTAGTCAAGGAGAAGCGACGGCGCAACGTTTCTGCCGTTACATGAAAGCGATTGTGGAATCCTTTTGCAGCTTCCACAGAGGATGACAGGGCTGTGGCTATTAATTTGGTGGCTTTGTCTGCCAAGTCATTACCCAGGGACATGGGGCCAGGTAGGCCTGAATGAGCCCTGATATGAGTGATAAAAACTGGGAATTTTCTTTGAAGCAACACTGATTGTATTTCTTGAAAAGTTTGTGCTAAAGTGCTAGAGGGTTTGATTACTCCAGCCACCTCCAGCAAGTTTACTGCATTTACTACATAACTAGAATCTGACACAATATTGAGGGGTTCAGAGAAGGTTTTTAATACCTCCAGAACCACTAGACACTCTATTACTTGAGGTGATGCTTCTTTATATTGTTTGGAACATATTTTGCCATTGACCACAAAGGCCCCTACACCATTCTTGGAGCCATCGGTATACACCATGAGCCCTTCCTTAATTGGGTTTCTTACCGTTACATGCGGGAACACAATTGACTGGCTCTGGGCAAAGTGTAGGATCGGGTGTTTGGGATAGTGATTGTCTATGCTTCCAGGGAAAGTTGTAACTAGTATAGCCCAGTCATTAGATGTGGCGGCCAAGGTCTGAACTTGCACAGAGGTATAAGGCACCACCAAGAGGTGGGGGCTACGCCCGAAATGGGTGATGGCCGCTTTATAGCCTCTGAGTGCAAGCTGAGCTATGGCTTCAGGATACCAATGTATTATTTTTGCTGGAGATACATTTGGGTGAACCCATAGCAGGGGCCCATTCTGCCAAAGAACGGCAGTTGGCAAATGGGCAGTTTGTAAGACACACAGACTAAAGGGTTGTGATTCTTCGATACGGAGCAGCTGCGCTTGTGTCAGGGCCATTTCCACCTTTTGTAGGGCCAGATCAGCAGCTGGAGTCAATGTTCGGGGGGACGTGATGTGCGAATCTCCTTCTAAGATATTGAACAAAGATCTTAATTCCGAAGTGGGGATTTTTAAAAAGGGTCTAAGCCAGTTAATGTCCCCCAACAATTTCTGAAAATCATTTAGGGTATGGAGGTGGTCCCTTCTTATCTCTAATTTTTGAGGTATGATGTTATTTGGTGTCACCATGGTACCCAGGAACTGTCCAGTATTTGAAATTTGGACCTTTTCTACAGCTATTTGAAGTCCCCATTGACTCAAAGTTTTAAGTAAAAGGGGGTAGGCCCTTTGAAGCAGGCCAAGGTCCTTGTGGCACAGAAGGATGTCGTCCATATAATGGAGCATGACTAACGAGGGAAATTGATCCCTTACTGGAGAAAGGGCCTCCTGCACATAAAGTTGGCACATAGTAGGGCTGTTGGACATTCCTTGTGGTAGAACCTTCCATTGATACCTTTTATCAGGTTCCATATGATTAACAGAGGGTATGGTAAAAGCAAATCTGGGCCTATCTATTGGACATAGAGGTATAGAAAAGAAACAGTCTTTAATATCTATTATAATCAAATTCCATCCCCTGGGCAGGGCGGAGAGCACAGGAAGGCCTCTTTGCACAGGGCCGAACAAATGCATTTGTTCATTAATGGCTCTAAGGTCATGGAGCAACCTCCATTTCCCTGATCTTTTCTTAATAACAAATATGGGAGTATTCCAGGGGGAGGTAGAAGATTCTATATGATCCAATTTTAGTTGTTCATTTACTAATTGTATTGCGGCCTCCATTTTTTCAGAGGATAGGGGCCATTGGGGGACCCACACCGGGTCCTCTGTTTTCCACGGTATAGGCCGAACCGTCCCCATGGCCCCTAGGAAAAACCCAGTCCTTGTCGGGCTATATTTCCTACTGGTGAAATAGGCTCAATTCCTCCTTGCTCTGACCGTCCTAATCCTTTGCCTGTCCTGTAGCCCATCTTTAGCATCATGTTTTTTGCCTTGTTCAAGCCTTCCCCCAACACGATTTTTTCATTGGACAGGGTTAGGCCCAAATGTTGCATAATGTCTCTCCCCCAAAGGTTTACTGGGAGCGGGAGCACATAAGGTTCGAATTTACCCTTTTGTCCCTCAGGAGCCTTCCAGGTCAAACTCATTGAGCTTATGGCAGGGCATGAATGATATCCCAGGCCTTGTAGAGAGTGGGACGATTTTGTAGTGGGCCAAGCTTTTGGCCACCAGTGCGTGGATATAATGCTTTTGTCTGCCCCGGTATCAAGAATACCTTCAAACCTTTTTCCATTTACTTCGAGGCAGAGTTTGGGCCTTTCATTCAGGGATACAACAAGGTAGGCTGAATCAGTTCCTGACGACCCCATCGTTTTGGGACTGGGGCCTGGGGAGCCCTCCCAGAGGGTGTCGGGGAGGAGCAGCAATTGAGCTATCCTATCCCCTGCACTGATGGAAAACACGCCCCTGGGGCTGGAACATAAGACCTGTGTTTCGGGGGAGTGTAGGTGGTCAACAACCCCAGGATGGACCACTAGGCCCCGTAAGGTGAGTGATCCTCGTCCGAGGATAAGGCCCATGGTCCCAGGGGGCAAAGGTGACATTGGCTCTATAGGTACTGGTTGGATACTCATTTGGGGCATTAGTAGGAGGTCGGAGGCGGCGCGCAGGTCCACCCTTGTGGGTCTTCCTGGGTCGCTTCTTCCGCCATCCCGGAGGTTCTGACAAACCGGTTCCCATATCTTTGAGGGCCCTGGGACCGTGGGCCCAATGACCCGTTTTTTGACACATTGGGAGCAGGAACATTTAATGGAGGCAAAAGCCTTCCCTGTATATCTCGCACTGAGCGACATTGGTCTGCTCTGTGGTACCCTTTACCACACCTCGTGCAGAGGGTCAAGACCCCCCCTTTCTTGTCTGGGGCTTTGCAATCTCTTTTGAAATGTCCAGGCTTACCACAATTAAAACAGGTCCGTTCACCGGTCTTCTTTTGTGGAGGATGCTTTTGTGCTAACATGATGGCGGCCGCGAGGCCAGTATTGCTAAGTGGACCTCCAAGCTCTCTACACACTCTTAGCCATTCTTGCAGCCCTTTTGATTTTCTAGGAGCAATGGCATTCCTGCATTCCTGGGTGGCTTGTTCAAAGATCAGTTGCTCAATAAAGGGTCCTATCCCCTCTGGGTCCCCAAAGATTTTTCCTGCCGCCTCCATCATGCGTGCGACGAAGTCGGCAAAGGGCTCCTGGGGCCCTTGAACAATTTTTGTAAGCTGATTGGTGGTTTCTCCCTTGCGATTAAGTGACTTCCAGGCCCGTATGGCTGTGCTGGAAATCTGGGCGTACGCCCCCCAGTGGTAATTAATTTGATCCGCTGCCCACGGGCCTTGGCCTGTTAAAAGGTCAAATGTCCAATCCCGCTGCTCTGGCGTAAGGGCTATTGCGTTGGCCCTGGCCTGGGACTGGGCTGCCTCATGCCACAAGGCTTTCCATTCTATGTATTGTCCCATGGTAGGCAAGGCGGCCTTAACCACCATTTGCCAATCACTAGGTGTCATGGCAGTTTGTGCCATTCTTTCAAGAATCATAATAGTAAAATTAGCATTGGGACCATATTTTCTTACTGATTCTGCAAGATCTTTTATCTGACTATAGTCTACAGGAGCGTAGATTCTCCCCCCTTCCTGTTCATAAACAGGAAACGCTAAGTGTAGCTTGTGGAGGATCCTTTGGGGAAAAAAGGAAGTTGTGGATGACCGGGCCTCATAAGGTGGGGGAGCGGAGGGAATGGCGGCAGCCAACAATCTCCTATCCTTAGAGGAGACACCGGACGCGGGCTTACATGACTTAGGTCGCCCGCCTTCATCTGGGTGATACCTTTCTCCTTTATATCTAACTGCTTCTTCTTCTAACTCGCCCTCTTCCTCCGAGGTCAGTTTACTGTCCTCGGTTTCGGAAGAATCCGAGGTATCTCTTAGGTGGAGGGCAGCCAGTTCTCGGGTCGGATATAACCCGGGCCTGCTGCTCCCCTTCTCTCCCTTTCTATTTCTCCCGGGAGGTCCTTTTTCACTTCCCTTTTTTGCCTTTTTTACGGTTTTTGTGCGCACACCCATCCTCTCACTACGCTCGGATTCTGACATACCTTCCTGCATAGCTTCTAAAACCTTTTGCCCTTTCTTTCGCTCCTCCTCACAGGCCTCATCTTCAAGACAACTCTTAACTAGTTTCCATATGGCCTTAACTCCCAACCTGAGGTCTGAACAGGTTTCTAGATCGTTGCCTAGCTTATTCCATGACGGCAGCGTCAGAGATCCTGACACCGCATACCAGGGAGCTACTCGATCAACTTCCTCGACAAAGCGGCGAAGAACTCTATCCCCAAGCTTCAGGTCCCTTCTTTTGAGAAGTTCTTTTAATGAAGTTTGTACTGATTGAGAAGCCCCCATGATACTCTAAAGGAGACTGCAGTTTTATGTCTCCGAGATCGTATAGGCGCGGCCCGTTCAGGCGGGGACGGGAGCGCAAAAATGAAAGTGCGACTCACCTTTCCGCTCTTTTATTTACGAGAGACTGACGCGCGCTAGGGTTGTAAGAACTTCAATTTAACACAACCTTCTATGTTCACAAAGGAAGAGGGCTAGGAGCCATACAACCAAGGCCACGAGGACGATAATTAAAGCCTCGGGCAATCCCTCCCACGGCCCAGTTAGTTGAAGGGAGTGCGAAAGGGTCAGGTAAAGTTCAGGCATACCTTTCCGAGACGTAGTTCCTGCAGTTCTGGACCCTCCCCGTCACCGAGGGATCTCCGACGGTGCTCGCGATGTTCTTCGTTTTCCCGGGATTTCGGCACCAGATGTGAGTGTTCGCTGATTCGCCCGCGAATGAGGACACCACACACAATAGGGTTCTTCTGCAGCAAGCTTTATGCGTCTTGAGAGGGAGAGCATAAGCTTCACAACCGGAGACCCCAGGCAGTCCGAGCCCCTCCTTTTTATAGGAAATTCTCCCCGCCTCGGACGTGGCAAGCCATGATTGGCTCAACACTGATCACCCCATATGATGTTATCCCTGAGGCGCGAGCTGCCCGGGGCGGGGATTTCCTGCGCAGGCGCAAACTAGATGTTTACTAGTTGGTACTGAGGAAATGAGCGCCATCTTGTAATGGCGCTTGCTCAGTACCGGAAGGTAGCGGCGCCCCACAGTGAAGTTTAAAATAATTATTTTTAAAACTTGAAAGGGAAAGAGCAATATATCCTTATTTCAAAATGACAGGACCTAACAGCCAAAGGATTTCAAAAAATGCAAGAGAAAAATACTCAGAATTTTTAACTGAATATAGTATGTGATTTTCCTAGACTTGATTTTGTCAGAAAATAAAACTTTTATGTAGGAATCAAGAGTATTCCTCTACACCAGCAACAATCATGGAAAAAGACTTTCTCAAAGATGACGATATTTGATGACATCACAACTTGTTAAGGATATATTTTGTCACTTTAAGTCCAGAATGCTAATAGAACTGTGTGTGAGTGAGAGAGAGAGAGAGAGAGAGTGTGTGTGTGTGTGTGTAAAACAAAAGTCTCCACTAAAACGCATTATAACTTTGTATAAAACAGCTAAGGAAGCAGCCTATTTTTTTAATGCAGTACAAAGGGATAGCTATCATTTCCATGTTACTGAAAATGAATATAATGACACTAAGTTTAAAAGTAAACAGTGCACACCTTTAGCGAGAGACATACAGGAGAGCCTATATGTCGCATTGAGAAGTATTTTTCAAGATACAGATTTTGAAAGAACAGAGCACAGAGGACTCTGCACCAGAAGAAGGATAGCAAGGCTATGCCAGTAACGTGCAGACAGCTAAATGCTCGTCCAGCTGTGAGGAAGGGATCCCTCCACTGGGTTTAGTGATGTTTTTTAGCTGTAACTCTCTCTCGGATCTTCATAGCAAAAGATTAGTAAAAGCAACAATTTTGGCCTTGATCATACACAAAACTGATCTTCGGTCTTCGCCTTCAATTTCAAATCGATAAATTATGGAAATTAAAAAGAAATCCAGAGGGCTGATGAGATGGCTCAGTGTGTAAGAGCACTGACTGCTCTTCCGAAGGTCCTGAGTTCAAATCCCAGCAACCACACGGTGGCTCACAACCACCTGTAATGAAATCTGATGCCCTCTTCTGGTGCATCTGAAGATTAACTACAGTGTACTTATTTATAATAATAAATAAATCTTAAAAAAAAAACCAAAAAAAAAAAAAAAACCAAAACTGGTTGCTCTTCTACATGTTCAGTTCCTGGCACCCACATGGCAGCTCACAACTGTCTATAGCTCCTGTTCCAGGGGACCCAACACCCTCACGCACATATATATGCAGTCAAATCATCAATGTACATAAAAATAGTTTAAAAAAAGAAATCAAGAGAAAATAATTAATTGTGTTGAAAACACTTAAAAGGGGGGAAAAAGCTATCCCATTGGCAGAAAGTTTCTTAAGCACTACAGATCTTAAGCAGGAAAAATAATCTATTACTAATTCTCTTGTAAAAAAATTCACATTATTAATAAAATAACTACTCCTATTAATTTAGACCATGGCATGAAACATATTTTTTGTTATTTTGGAGTAAATAGTAAATGAAAGATTGCGTCTAATAAACTTTTAGAGAATTAAGACACGTTGTTCTCAAAGTAATAGGTAGTAATAACTTGTCTAAGATATATTAAGCATTATACTACATATTTTGGCAAATTTGTCTTTCCTTTACAAATAATAGGGGGAAATTAAATAGTTCATAAAGCTTCCCTCCAGAACTGAGTAAATATGCAACAGAAAGCCGAAAATTGCAGTGCTAACTTCTGCTGTGTAACTAAAAAGAGTAACGGAGAGAAAAGTACTTACAAACTAATTATACACTTTCTAAGACTCTGCTGTGTAAAGTGTAGGACGCATCTAGCCTGCCGTCTATGAAATCCCTATCATTACAGGGAAGGGATGAACTCAGGGTGAGCTAGACCAGGCTTGTGTATACATGTTGAAACACTTCTAGGCTTCAACGTGAACATCTGTAAAAATTATACAGTCTGAAACAGAAGTCTGCAACCGAAATTTGGATGTTGAGCTGTAGAAATAAAGATATTGAGATCCCTGCTCCCATGAAGTTTTGTTGATGATGCTGTACAGTTTAGCCACTGTGAGGGTCAGGTCTGCATAGTTAGTTCTACAAGTTTGAAAGGAGCTAGGAAGTGAAGACAGATGTGCTCAACCTGAAGACAGATGTGCTCTGCTTTAGGATGGGGAAAGCACAGTTTATCGGAGCACTTTACCACCTATACAGAGTCACGTTGTCCTGAGAGTGGAACTGGAGATGCCTAGAACCTTATTCAGCTCTGGGGGAAAGTCCTTCGATTCAGTGATTGCATTGATGAGCATGTGCTACTTTGTAGAAAAATCAACACTTTATGTTTTATGTTGGCAGATCTAATTAAAGATTCTGTTTAACGGCATCTCCATGTGCCTATACTGGGAACAAAGATATAATGATGAGTAAGGCCATATTTCCTATGTTTGTCCCCTCAACAACTAAGAATCTAGTGGGAGCACTACACACACACACACACACACACACACACAGAGAGAGAGAGAGAGAGAGAGAGGGAGAGAGAGAGAGAGAGAGAGAGAGAGAGAGAGAGAGAGAGAGACATACATTATCATCATCATCATCAATCATGATCCTAGCAGGGCAGTCACAGGCAGTTCTCTGCACAGTGACACATATCCAGCCACTTCTCATGCATCAGGAACAGCCAGTCTGCAGCAATAAACTGAGTCACAGGAACACAAAAAGGGGGATGCTGGCTGTCCCCTTTATGGAGATTCTGAAAACCTCAAAGAACTTGTTGTTAAAGAAATGTGTACAAAGCCACCAGATTCTGTCAGCCATCAAGGAAAGGAGAAAGCAAATGTCCTTTTTTCAATATTTTCATCTCTGACTGAAAATGTCTTGAAACTTCCTCTCTTATCACTTTCAGAACTCCTTTCCTGCTGATGAACCTGGATGGGCTAACTTCCTAGAAGATCAAAGAATGTGCAGAGCAAGTCCCAGTGTCCCAGCTTATCCAACATGGCGTTTAACTATAAACACAGCATAGACCCAAGAGAGAGCAAGAAACGAAACATCTAGCCATGCTCAGTTCCAACTGCCAACCTTCAGACATGTGAGATAAATGGGTACTGTTTTAAATCAACAACATTTAAAACTATTGTTTCACTTCATTCTATGGTCATTTGGTGGTGGGGGGCGAGGGGGTGTGTCCAGGGAACTTTATTGATGGTATTCAAGAAAGTAGGGAGGACTCCATAGGCCCCTCCAGTTATTAAGGGGGTCTGGGATGGAAATTGTGAGAGAGATGCTAAGTGTTGGGGTTAGTTTAAGTCAGCCTCTCAAACCCCAAGTGAAAAGGGAAACGAGGCTCAGGTCACTGAATACATGAGGAAAGCAAACTTAGATTTGAGGATTGCAGGAAAAAACAAATGATGCAGAGGGATTCGTTGTTAAATCATAAATATCTGCCAATAATTAGGATCAATTAACAAGTCGTTCTCACATTACCATCAAAATGATGTTAGAATGTGGGGTACGTTGTTAAGAGAGAGGAAGGGAGAAGAGCTCTGTAAGATCATCTAATGGAAGCTAGCCGTTCCTAAACTACCTCAAGCAATATCATATAAGCACATTTATCACAGGAACTTAAAAGCGATTTCATTATTTAATTATGAGGGAATGTTGAAATTTAGAATAAAGGTTATAAGTGAGACGCCTTAGGCAAAACCCCTTCAGAGTTGACTTTGTTGTACACAACATTAGTTATTGAACAGCCGTGTTTTGAGTTACCAAACATCTGTTTGATTTACACATGACTTATACGTTTTAGTAACGTGTTTTCCTGGCATTTAGGTGACCTTTAAGGCCAGCGTGGCTTAATTTTAGTTTGTTTCATTATTAGCTCCTGGTTACTCTGCTTTTGAACATGAACATGGATGAATGCTGGGAAGAAAACAGAATAATTGATAGTTTTAGAACGGCCAAGTGAAAAGGGGAGCTCACAGGAGAGGCAGCATGGTAGATGGTGCCTCTAGTGAGCCCATAGGGAAGGCACAGCCTCCTGATGCTGAGGAGACATGAATGTAGGTTTGCTGCTTTCAGACAAACACATGACTCTGAAATCACTGCAAAAGTGAGTCCAGGGGTCTTCACATCACATCAGTGCTTCCTATCCTCTACAGATCTGCTGTTGCCTTCACTCTCCTGTGAGTCGCTTCATCAACCCGCTTAACTCTCCTGAGCAGCGCCCACACTTTCCCTAATTACTGAAAACATTCATGACTCAACAATAAACGTCCCTGTCATCCCCTTTCCTTAAATACCACATCTATTTCTGCTTCTTCCAGTGGATGCAGTTGGCTACACTTACCCGCTCCTTTCACTCAGATAATGTTTAAAGAACTGATGCTTTAAACAGCTTTAGAAATGGTCTCATTTTGTACCTTTGTTTTCTAGACTTAAGAGGCACTGGTAGTGCCAAATTAATTAATTTAAACATTCCTCATTTTCTATCAGTCGGTTGTAGAGTTAGCTATTTGAGTGTATTTGAGTGCAAGGAAAACACTTTGGCTTTGGCTTGCAGAAGACATTGGTTTTTCACTTGACTTCTAAACAAACCATTTCTTTCCCAGCTCCCATCATTTCCTCTTGGTCTCATCTCCTTTACTGACATTTCAGGTTGGGGGTTTTCAATTCTGCCTTCTCTGAACCTTCCTCAGGCTCACACTTCCTGCTCACCCACCTAAGTGCACAACTCTACCTCCATCACTATCCTAAGAATGCCAGCACCATATATGAAAAGTCCTGGGATTCTATCCAATGTGACAATGCTGATCCAAGCTAATATCATATTACCTCCACTCCAGTGTACCCCACACAACTCCCAGAAGATGCTCACTACTTAGAAACCACATGCTTTCAAGTACATCTCAGCTCTAAGCTCTCTGCACAGTTACCTGTCATTTGTAGAATAAGATACTTTAATCTATGGTTGGGGGATATACTTCTGTTGTTAAAGCTTGCCTAGCATGATGAAATTGCCTAGATTTGACTGCCAGCACCTCAGAAAAGTAACATAGAGGTGTAAAATAGAAAGCTACGTCATCTCTACCAGAGCTTTCAAGGTATGAGACTCCTTGAAGACGCCTCCGGCTCCTCCCCCATTTTTGAACTCCCTTACTGTAGAGCCTTTTTGGATGCTCTTTTCCTTTGGAGCATCATTTGCTCTCCTAAATTGAAACGGCTGCCAGGACAGATAATTCATACGCCTGCAGGCCTTCTCAGCTACTTTGAAAGAACCTCCCAGGATGGATCACAGGGCTCCCAATGGAGAAGCTAGAGAAAGTACCCAAGGAGCTAAAGGGATCTGCAACCCTATAGTTGGAACAACATGATGAACTAACCAGTACCCCGGAGCTCTTGTCTCTAGCTGCATATGTATCGAAAGATGGCCTAGTCGGCCATCACTGGAAAGAGAGGCCCATTGGACTTGCAAACTTTATATGCCCCAATATAGGGGAATGCCAGGGCCAAAAGAATGGGAATGGGAGGGTAGGGAAGTGGGGGGCGGTATGGGGGACTTTTGGGATAGCATTGGAAATGTAATTGAGGAAAATATGTAATAAAAAAAAAACAATGAAAAAAAAAAAAGAAATAAATGACATAAAATAAAAAAAAAAAAAAGAAAGAACCTCCCAGACTGCCAAGAGTAAAATGGCTCCTGACTCTTCTACTTCCCTAGCTGCCTTGGCTAAAATGGCACCTCCAATTCCTTCCTACCATAGCTAAAATGGCACCCTCAACTGTTCACGGACTTTGACTGCCATAGCTAAAAATGGCAGCCCGGACTCTTCACATTCCCTGACTGCCCTGACTAAAATGGAATCCCTGACACATCACCTTCCTGCCATGACTAAAAGGTACTTGACTCTTCTCCTTTCTTGGCTGCCTCATCTAATATGGCACCCCTGACTCTGCCTTCCTGATTTCTGTTCCCTCTATTACTTAAGAGTGATTCCTTGAGAATGCTATCAGAGCCTGAAGTTATCTTGCAAGCTAAATTCGGAGGAACCTGGGTCATAGATGGTATCATAATCAATTAGTCATAGCCTGTGACTGATAACGGACAGTGTTAACACCAGTCCAGGCTTGGCACCTTTTCTTCCAGCTAAGCTTTCTGGAGAGAGTACCTTTGCCAGCTCTCTGTACAGCAGAAGAGAATGAATGGGATGCCCAACAAAGGTCACTGGGACAGAGCCACAGAACTTTCAAACTTCCTGTCATTTTTTGTAGCTTAGCATCTACTTTCTTATTTATGAAATAAGCACAGTCATGTTTCACTGTGTTCAGAAATGAACAGTTAGACTATATCTGTGAGCAACATGCTTTACTGAAGGGGATATACATGAGGCAGGAGTAGATGACCAAGATAAAATCCCTAACATATAATTTAAGGCAGAATACAATAACTTCTATAAGACAGAAACATAGAATTTTATGAAGCTCAAAATGAGGCATAAATCCCATCTCAACATAATCAGAAAAGTTTCAAAGAGGTGAAAATTGTAGTTTTTATATGTACATGCATGGACTCTGAAGAAAAGAGTACATATTCCTAGTGGGGAAAGCTACATGATAAATATCGTAGAGGCAAGATATTTAAGAACTGAGGAAAGAGATAAGAAAGCTGCCACTGGCTATATCTGTGCCACTTCTCTATATACAAGGGGTTGGCTCAGCATTTGCCATGGGGGCTCAAGCTCCTATAATAAATGAGGTAGTATGTTTACATTAAGCCATCTCGGAATTAAGAAACCTGGTATAATAAAGTACTATGCAGTCATGTTGTGCTATATGGAGACACATGACATAAAGAAAGCATGCCCGTGTTCAATGCATAGATGATATTAACTGATTTTCCAAGTGTGATGTCCATTTGACTGAAAAAATCAGTTAGGGATCCATGTGTGCAAGATGTTGAAGGCTAAGCAGAAAAGTTTTCTTCACTCTAGAGATAATAAAAGTTGTTATTTTTTTTTCATTTATTCATGTATTTATTTGGTGTGTGTATCTCTCTGTCTGTCTGTCTGTGTCAAAAGACAAGATGAGGGGCTGACAAAATGTCTCAGTGTGTAAGAGCATTGACTGCTCTTCCAAAGGTCCTGAATTCAAATCCCAGCAACCACATGGTGATTCACATCTGACACCCTCTTCTGGTACGTCTGAAGTTAGCTACAGTGTACCTATGTATAATAATAAATAAATCTTTGAACCGGAGCAAGCAGGGACTGAGCAAGCGGGGCCACCCAGAGCAAGCTGGGCTGACTGGATCGAGCAGAGGTCCTAAAAATTCAATTCCCAGTGACTACCATCTATACAGCTACAGTATATTCACATACATAAAATAAATAAATAAATAAATCTTAAAAAAAAAAGACAACTTGCAGAGGTCTGCTCTCTCCTTCTACCATATGGGTTCCAGAGATTAAACTCAGGTTTTTGGGCTTGATGGCAAACTCCCTTCCTGCTGAGCCATCTTTCTGACCCTGTCAGTATTAAGCATAGGTTTAAGGTTTAAATAAAATAGCTTCAACCTCAATCTGACAACTCTCTGTCTATGTTCCCGCATTGCATTGAATCATTTACATCCTTGCGCTCCTAAGGATGGTGACAGTTTTTCAGACTATTCTTATTCTTGTTTTTTACAATTTATTTTAATTTTTGTTTTATTTTTAAAAAGAATTTCTTAAGTGGTGGGAAGATTGTCAGAGCCAGAGGACCAAGTCATCCATCATCAGGTGCTGTCTTCTAGACATGACAGAGATGCTCCATCTGTGAGATCTCAGCAGTACGGTTGACTGGACAAGGCCCACCCGACCACACCAGTCAGCATTTGCATTAATTTTAATGACTGACAGATTTGAGAAATACCACTGTTTGCTAGTCTTTCTAAGTTTTTTCTTTTTTTAATTGTATATAACCGATACATAAACCATATAAATTGTTCATTTGTTTGAGAAGTAGAGTGTGACTTTTCACATACACAGTAACTCAAATTTTATGATTGTTCTCATTTTCATTCCTAAATTATATACATAGCTTAACTTATACACTTAAAAGTCTGATACAGAATGTAGACATAGTTCTGTCCCCACATCCGCTTAATGTTTACTATAAACTGTATCTGTTTATAGATGTCATGCATTTGGTTGCCTACGTAGCAAATGCTCTCCCCAAAACCCATGTGCTAACAGCCAGGACTCAGAGGGATCTAAAGAAAGAAAGTTATGTCACTGAGCCTTTGCCTGGAAGTGGATGTCAAAACCCTGGTCTGTCCTCTCTTTCTTTTTACCTCCTAGCTTCAGATTTAGGCCTTCCCACAATGATGCATGGTGCCAGAGCAACAGGAACACAAGATCACTAACAGAATTTCTATAGCCATAGACAAAACAGGATAGCAAGTCCCTGTGAATTATCTCAGGTATTGGTAACTGCTGGGGGCCAGGCCAGATAGGGTTAGGTATTGAAGTGGGACATAGCATGAGAAGGACAAAGGCTGATGACCTCTGGAATTTAACTCTCTCTTACTATTCTGGGGGCCAGAAGCTGATGGCTTCCGGGAGCTTAACTCCTGTTATTCTGCGCCAAAAGCTGATGACTTTCGGCAATTTCCCAGAGAAAGAAAAAGAAAGGAAGAAAGAAAGACAGAAAGAAAAAACAGTCGAACACACACACACACCACTCATACACTGGATGGGCTCAACCACCTGTTTCATCAGTTTCACAAGTGTACATGAATACTTACATACATACATGTATGCCTACATACATATTTATGTATATATAGAGAGATAAACAGATATATATAGTGGATGAAACAGGCCCAACAGCCACACTTGATTTTTCTCTCAGCCTTTTTATGCCTTTTTAGACAAAAAAAAAAAATTCTTTATAAGATTACTTCACATATAAAAGTTTATACCAAAGGGAATTACAGAAGGATGTTGATAGTATGTTCAAAGCAGTGTTTCATTCCATAATCTCATTATAAGTTCAAAGCAACAGTTTCAAATGGCCTTGCTTTATCATGGTGCACGCCTGTGGCCTCATCCTTGGACCTGACCTACAATGAATGTATTTCCTTGATCACAGTCTCAAGCCTACTTCTCTTCTTAGTGCGATTTATGAAAGTTCATTGTATCCCTCATTATACAGCCTTTACTTACTGTTCTACGAGGAAAAAGCACATTCTATTCTTGATTCTAACTTTATTACATCTTTCTGGTAAAACAAATAAAGCCATCTCCTTGAAGTTTCTTCCTAAAATTATTTGAATCAAATTAAGAATTCTATAAAGTCATTAATTCATCCAAACAGCATTAATTCATGAAAGTTCATCTTCCTGTTGGTCTACAGAAAATTTGCCCAATACAGTGGGCTATCACTCAGGAAGCTATCACACCAGGCTATAGGCATTGAGGGTCTCCCAGTGACCACTCACACCATGCCAAATCAATGAGGGTTATGGCAATGGCAAGCAGGAGAAAGGACATCAGTAGCAAGAACCAATTCTAGGAAGAAGTCTTTGGGGCTGAGCCTCACCAGAGTGCACCCATCACAGGTGAGCAAGATGGTGGACTGTCTCCAGGGAGTTCACTTGCCCACTGCAGCTCTTGTTGCATGGAGTCTGCCAGGAAACAGTGATGAAATGCTAAGCTGCACCACAGCATCTATGGCCAGTGATACAGACAGTGGAAATAGATGGCATCAATTATTGAGGAACGAGGGAATAGTGCTACCCAAAAAGTCACTTTCCACACACACATCCTGAAGCTACTGAGAGTCACTGACATACTCCCATCCAGATTCATAATCAGTTTCTAATTCTAGTTCTTCCCCAACCTAGTGATGGATGTGGTAGTATAAATTTATTCCCACAATCATAGTATGTAGCAAAAAATGTAATGGTTAAATCAAATGCTAATATAATAATTATTTACAGTTTATAATTTAATATCCTATAGATTGGTATTGTTTTGTTAACTTAGTCCATTTATGGTACAATCTTAAGAGCAACAGATGTGTTCAAATACCTACAGTCAGTCTGCTTCTGAAAGAATTTTTTTCTAGAAAGGATTTATTATTGATCATCACAAAAATCAACAATAGTAATTTTTGAAACTACAGTTTTTGGTGACAAATTGAGATAGCCAGAGGTTAAGTAATTTGCTACAAGGCACATGTTGTTGACTTTAGAGTTAGAATCCATGCACAGAAGAGGGTTTTTAAAACCTGTCATCTATTTGAAGAGATACTCAAATTAAAACCTAAGTAGTAGTAACCTCAAGACGGAGCACGGTTAAGTGACAAAGGTAGACAAATCTCCCCTTCAGTTTGCTACTGCTGTGGCAGAATGTGCCCACAAACTAGGTGGAATCAAACAACTCAGAATTAGTGCCTTACACTTCTGGGCATCTGCAGTTCAAAACAAGCCTTCCTGGGTTAGAATCAAAGGGCATAGGCTACACTCTTTCTGCGGGCTTGGAGGGCAGTCTATGTTTATCCCTTTCTAGATATCAGACGTTCTCTTCATTCCTTCACACATGGCCTGCTTCCACCGTCCACACTAGCAATGGCTGCCTAAGTTTCCCTCCCTTCTGTGTCACACTCACCTTACTTCTGCCTGTCTCTTCTACATGTGAGGGACCAGACACAGATAATCTGGGTTATTCTCTTTATCACAAGAACTTTTAACTCAAGCACACCTGCAAAGTCTCTCTTGCTAAACATGCTAAGAAGTAGTTCCTTGTTTCAGAGATTCCTTTGTCCTGACCTCCATGGTCTAAAAACTATTCTTGAGGAAGAAAGGAAGTAAGGAAAGAAGGAAGGAAGGAAGGAAGGAAGGAAGGAAGGAAGGAAGGAAGGAAGGAAGGAAGGAAGGAAGGAAGGAAGGAAGGATGAGAAAGAGGGAGAGAAGGAAGGAGGGAGGAAGGAAAACCCTGGACTTCAGACCCTGGAATTAAATGACTCACCTAGACATTATCATCAGAAGAATATAAGATTTACCCCTTATCCTTGGAGAATATGTTACAGGACTTGAAGGTGTAACACCCTTTATCTCCTGCATGTGTACCTTGATAAAGTTTAATTTATGAATCAGGCAGAATAAGAAACTAACAGTAAAGATATAACAAAATAAAACAATTCTAATATGCACTAATAACTATAACATGGATGAGGTGACCTGGCCTAGTTACATTGTTAACTCAATGCAGCCTGGAATTATCTGAGAGGATAGCTCCCACAGGAATTGCCTGGATCATATTGGCTTGTGGGTGTGTCGATGAGGGATTGTCTTCATTGATGCGGGTAGTCTAGTCCCATCCTTAGGCATGTGATCCTAGATTATGTAAGACAGATAACCAAGCATGGGCCTGTGAGAGAAGGAGTCATAGAGTGAGCCAAAAAGCAGTGTTCCTTCACATCCTCTGCTTCAGGCTCCTGCTTGAGTTCCTGCCCTAGCCTCATTCAGCGATAGACTGTGTGACCTGGAAGGGTAAGCCATGTAAACCCTTTCCTCCCCTAAGTTCCCTGTGGTCAGAGTGCTCTGTTACAGCGACAGAATGGACCTGGGACATGTCCTTTCTAGCTGTCTGTGCCTCTCCTCTATCACATCACTCTCCACTTTCTATGAGATGATGAACTTCTAAGCCTTGACCAGAAGTGAAGTGATGATTTAGGCCAGATGGCATGATACTAGGATGATATATATAAGGTTAATACAACCCCAGAACTATAATGTTATGACAGTCAGATAACTGGATGGAAAGTGACTAAGGGGCAGATAGACTGAATGGTGGGGACTTGATTAGCAGAACAATGTGTTCGAGAAAAATGGGATTGGGAGGTATAACTTTATCATAGTGTGCATAATGGCTTGCAATTTAATACTTAGTCACTGGTTGGTTTTGGTTATTTTTAAGCAATATTTTTGTTTTTCCACCAGGCTGAGGAAGGTGAGGAAATCTCTGTTGTAGATAAGGCTATATTCTTGTATAAAGACAAGATAGAAGCTACAATTGTTTATAAAGCAACACAGGTTCAGAGTCAGGACTACGGCAGCAACAATCTGCTGGGTGTCGTTACAAGTCTACCTGAGACAACTGAAGCGTCAAGGTCTTGGCTTTCTCATCAACAAAATGAAAGCATTGGGCCACTCGGTGTCTGTAGATTCTCATTTCAATCTCTAGTGGAGCCACGTTGTCCAAATCGAAATTCATAAGACTCAAGGATTAAATAAAATTTAGCATTTCAGAAAGACAATAGATTCATTAGGCCCTTCCCCAGGTTGAGAAAGCACAGCAGTAAACGATCTCTGGAAGGAGGAGAGCCATCTTCAGTTGCACAGGGAGCCCCAGAATGCTTCTCTGAAGGAGATCACCCATGCTGGGATGGAATGTATCTGCCTTTCAGTCACCCATGTCCCTCTAAGCAACCCCTCTCTTGGGCACTGTGAGTAATATCCAAGCTAGATTTGGATAGGAGAGTTTCCCTTGTGTCCCTACTTGGAAGATATGGAAGATATATATATTTCCAAAGATTGATCCATTAAGTTCAAGCAATTTCAAGCCAGCGGGGAGTACATGTCAGTGTATAAGCATGAGGTGGGTGGCCTATGTCTTGTGTTTAGGTTAATCCAAGCCTTACATTTGTCTTTTAAAGCAAGAGCCACATGCTTTATTTTCAAGCGTATCCAGCCTGAACAGGTTTCTCTTTGGTTTGTCCCTCCTTCTTGTCACCTCTCTTCTTACTTTATGAATGTCTTGTTTTGACTTTCAGTAACCTTTCCCACAGGATTCAACATTCTCATTCTCACATATGCTTTCAAATTCTTTTATCAAAATTAAGAAAATAGCAAGTTATTAAGACTAGGCACATGTTATTGGTATGCGTTAACATGATGTCTTTTGAGATATACTGGGCAGCTCTCTGGATGCTATACCATTTCTTCATGTAAATTCTGCTGCCAGTATAGACTTCCACAAAACAAATGAACCTAATGATCTAAACTGAGGATCAATCCCCAGAAGAGCTGTAGAGCCTATAGATCTTCTATTAGTGGCCATCCTTATAAAGCAAATATACAAAAAACCATCCTCTTCTGTGCTGAGAAGTCACTTATTGGCCCTCACAGAGGAAGCATAACTAAACAGCACATGCATGTGCTGGCAGGGGGCAGACCCTGAGTAAAAAGGGCTAAAAATGTCTGAATTTCTAACAGAGTGGAGGAGGGATGACCCAGAGAGGTCCTGCCAAGTCTCTAATGTCTTCTTTATTGGTCCCCACTTTCTGTTATCCAGACAGAATCCTAGGTGGGTTGTTATGCCTCTTCCTCACTCTGAAGACTCTTACATGCAAACTCTACTATATCCCATGTCACATTGTACTTTGGCTACTCCATGGCCCTGTCCCCAGGCTCTGTTGTCTTTATCCTGTGCAATAGAAAAATCAGAGGCTGCCATAGTGTGGACTATAGCTCTTTTTAGTGTTAATGCACTTTTAAAGCATATTTAAATCTTGTTTGTTTATATGTTGGTGTGTGTGTGTGTGTGTGTGTGTGTGTGTGTGTGTGTGTGTGTTTGTGTGCTGGGGTCATGTACTAGGTCAGTGGACAACTTGTGATATCAGTTCTCTCCCACCTTTAGACTTCGGTGGCCAAGCTTAGCAATGAGTGCTTTAGCCAGGAAGTCATCTTGCTGCTGCCTGGTGCACTTTGAAAGATGTTTTCCCCTGTGGCACGCATGGTTATCCATGGTGCCTGGAGCCTCAGACACACACCCTGCTTTCTGCATCTCCCTTCAAAGCATTTTTCTTGCCAATTTTTCTTTCAGGTAAGTCTTCTCTCTCATCCTGTCTTACCAGCTTGTTTCAGGAATCTTATCTCCCCACTTTTATAAATCACTGCTTCCAGGAATTGGGGCATGTAGTTTATACTCTGCATTTGTCACAGAGATAATTCTGAGTTTTCTTTAGTAAATGTAGGTCGTCCTTCCATCCTAACCATCTTTATGCTCCAGCTACACGCAGGTCTCTCAGTCCCCAAATCATGATTCACAGTCTCGATCACAGGGGATTTCCAGAGGACGTCTGTGATGGTTATGAACACTAACTTTAAGTTTTCTTACAATTTAATAATCAAAAGTACATGTCAATAAAAGCATCTCTGTACACAAAAGAAAGATGGGTGTACAGTATTTGTAGTTTTAAAGCCCGTAGGTTACAAGACTCAACCATGTTCAAAGCCATAATTTTAAGCTTCAATGTGGTCTCTGGAGTAAGCCCATATCAGGAACTAGCATGGGACAATAATAAACACTGGTTTACACTACTCAAAATATTGCTGTGGATATTTATTAAATATTGCCCTGAAGTGTGAATTTAAGTAGTAGTGATATCTTTTTGTTGTTGTTGTTGTTTGTTTGTTTGTTTTTTGAGACAGGATTTCTCTGTATAGCTCTGGCTATCCTGGGACTCACTTTGTAGACCAGGTTGGCCTCGAACAAAGGAATCCACTGTAGCAGTGATATCTTAAGCAACCTCTACGTAAGCTCTTTGAAGCAGAGGTAAAGTTTCACCTTTACATCAGAAAGCTTACCTCACCTCAGTGGTGTCCACACACCAGTGTCCACGAGCCAGTGTCCACACACCAGTGTCCACCTGCCACTGTCCACACACCAGTGTCCACACAGCATCTTACTACTGCCCACGAATCACAGTGCTCGTTACTTTCAATGCCTCCTGTTTTCTCTGTTTTTATTTTCCTGAAACGATTCTTATCTCAGTGAGAGGCAAGAAGCCAGTGTTCAATAACTGCCTCAAATTTTCTTACTCTTAAAGAACCTTCCTCCAACCCTTTCCAACCTGTCTGCCTGCTAGCGAGTACACACTGCCTTTCTCCCCAACAACCCTCGCTATTTTACCACATCGCTTTTGTTTCTATAATACTCAGATACTCACCAGCCTGGAGACCTTTTTTTTTTTTTTTTTTTCAATACTTTTCTTTTGTTACTGCTTTTTTGTTTGTTTTCTTAACACTGAGAAACGTGCACGTTAAAAATGTTCCATAAGTAGCGGGAGCGCAGGGTTGCCTGACACCCGCCAGCTACCCACGACCCCCGCCGCAGGATTTTGGGACTGCTGGTGAGTGGAACACAGCTTCTGCTCCAATCCAATTGCGCGGGACCTGAGACTGCATTAGTTAGGGAAGCAGAAACCGGCCTGAGTAGGGCCACAGGCCTCACCCGGCCGGATCAGCGCCAGGGTAGCGGGAGCGCAGGGTTGCCTGACACCCACCAGCTACCCACGACCCCCGCCGCAGGATTTTGGGACTGCTGGTGAGTGGAACACAGCTTCTGCTCCAGTCCAATCACGCGGGACCTGAGACTGCTCTGGTGGGGGAGAGAGAAATCCGGCCCACACAGGGCCACAACCCTCTTCCGGTCAGAAAAGCACCTGAGCAGCTGGGGCGCAGGGTCTGCTGACACTCGCCAACTGCCCACAACACCCGCCACAGGATCTTAAGACTTCTGGTGAGGGGAGCACAGCTTCTGCTCCAATCCAATTGCGCGGGACCTGAGACTGCATTAGTTAGGGAAGCAGAAACCGGCCTGAGTAGGACCACAGGCCTCATCCGGCTGGATCAGCGCCGGGGTAGCGGGAGCGCAGGGTTGCCTGACACCCGCCAGCTACCCACGACCCCCGCCGCAAGATTTTGGGACTGCTGGTGAGTGGAACACAGCTTCTGCTCCAATCCAATTGCGCGGGACCTGAGACTGCATTAGTTAGGGAAGCAGAAACCGGCCTGAGTAGGGCCACAGGCCTCACCCGGCCGGATCAGCGCCAGGGTAGCGGGAGCGCAGGGTTGCCTGACACCCGCCAGCTACCCACGACCCCCGCCGCAGGATTTTGGGACTGCTGGTGAGTGGAACACAGCTTCTGCTCCAGTCCAATCACGCGGGACCTGAGACTGCTCTGGTTGGGGAGAGAGAAATCCGGCCCACACAGGGCCACAAGCCTCTTCCGGTCAGAAAAGCACCTGAGCAGCTGGGGCGCAGGGTCTGCTGACACTGGCCAACTGCCCACAACACCCGCCACAGGATCTTAAGACTTCTGGTGAGGGGAGCACAGCTTCTGCTCCAATCCAATTGCGCGGGACCTGAGACTGCATTAGTTAGGGAAGCAGAAACCAGCCTGAGTAGGGCCACAGGCCTCACCCGGCCGGATCAGCGCCAGGGTAGCGGGAGCGCAGGGTTGCCTGACACCCACCAGCTACCCACGACCCCCGCCGCAGGATTTTGGGACTGCTGGTGAGTGGAACACAGCTTCTGCTCCAATCTTTAAATAGTGACAACGATAACAACTAACCCCAGAGATTACCAGATGGCGAAAGGTAAACGTAATAATCTTACTAACAGAAACCAAGACCACTCACCATCATCAGAACCCAGCACCCCCACTTCACCCAGTCCAGGGCACCCCAACACACCGGAAAAGCTAGACACGGATTTAAAAGCATATCTCCTGATGATGATAGAGGACTTCAAGAAGGACGTTAATAACACACTTAAAGAAATGCAGGAGAACACTGCTAAAAAGGAAGAAGACAATAAAGAGGAAGCACAAAAATCCCTTAAAGAATTGCAGGAGAACACTGCTAAAGAGTTACAAATCCTTAAAGAAAAACATGATAACATAATCAAACAGGTAGAAGTCCTTACAGAAAAACAGGAAAACACATCCAAACAGATGATGGAAATGAACAAAACCATACTAGACCTAAAAAGGGAAGTAGACACAATAAAGAAAACCCAAAATGAGGCAACACTGGAGATAGAAACCCTAGGAAAGAAATCTGGAACCATAGATGCAAGCATCAGCAACAGAATACAAGAGATGGAAGAGAGAATCTCAGGTGCAGAAGATTCCATAGAGAACATCGGCACAACAATCAAGGAAAATGTAAAATGCAAAAAGATCCTAACTCAAAACATCCAAGAAATCCAGGACGCAATGAGAAGACCAAACCTACGGATAATAGGAGTGGATGAGAATGAAGATTTTCAACTCAAAGGACCAGCGAACATCTTCAACAAAATTATAGAAGAAAACTTCCCAAATCTAAAGAAAGAGATGCCCATGAACATACAAGAAGCCTACAGAACTCCAAATAGACTGGATCAGAAAAGAAATACCTCCCGACACATAATAATCAGAGCAACAAATGCTCTAAATAAAGATAGAATACTAAAAGCAGTAAGAGAAAAAGGCCAAGTAACATATAAAGGCAAGCCTATCAGAATTACACCAGATTTTTCACCAGAGACTATGAAAGCCAGAAGATCCTGGACAGATGTTATACAGACACTAAAAGAACACAAATTCCAGCCCAGGCTACTATACCCAGCCAAACTCTCAATTAACATAGATGGAGAAACCAAAGTATTCCACGACAAAACCAAATTCACACATTATCTCTCCACGAATCCAGCCCTTCAAAGGATAATAACAGAAAAAAACCAATACAAGGACAGGAACCACGCCCTAGAAACAACAAGAAGGTAATCCCTCAACAAACCTAAAAGAAGACAGCCACAAGAACAAAATGCCAACTTTAACATCAAAAATAACAGGAAACACCAATTTCTTTTCCTTAATATCTCTTAATATCAATGGACTCAACTCCCCGATAAAAAGACATAGACTAACAAACTGGCTACACAAACAAGACCCAACATTTTGCTGCTTACAGGAAACTCATCTCAGAGAAAAGGATAGACACTACCTCAGAATGAAAGGCTGGAAAACAATTCTCCAAGCAAATGGCATGAAGAAACAAGCTGGAGTAGCCATTCTAATATCTGATAAGATTGACTTCCAACCCAAAGTCATTAAAAAAGACAGGGAGGGACACTTCATACTCATCAAAGGTAAAATCCTCCAAGAGGAACTATCAATCCTGAATATCTATGCTCCAAATACAAAGGCAGCCACATTCATTAAAGAAACTTTAGTAAATCTCAAAGCACACATTGCACCTCATACAATAATAGTGGGAGACTTCAACACACCACTTTCACCAATGGACAGATCATGGAAACAGAAACTAAACAGGGACACAGTGAAACTAAGAGAAATTATGAATCAAATGGATCTGGCAGATATCTACAGAACATTCTATCCTAAAACAAAAGGATATACCTTCTTCTCAGCACCTCATGGTACCTTCTCCAAAATTGACCACATAATTGGTCACAAAACAGGCCTCAACAGATATAAAAATATTGAAATTGTCCCATGCATCCTATCAGATCACCATGGACTAAGGCTGATCTTCAATAACAAAATAAATAATAGAAAGCCCACCTTCACGTGGAAACTGAACAACACTCTTCTCAATGATACCTTGGTCAAGGAAGGAATAAAGAAAGAAATTAAGGACTTTTTAGAGTTCAATGAAAATGAAGCCACAACATACCCAAACTTATGGGACGCAATGAAAGCATTTTTAAGAGGAAAACTCATAGCTCTGAGTGCCTCCAAAAGGAAACTAGAGAGAGCACACATTAGCAGCTTGACAACACACCTAAAAGCACTAGAACAAAAGGAAGCAAATTCACCCAAGAGGAGTAGACGGCAGGAAATAATCAAACTCAGGGGTGAAATCAACCAAGTGGAAACAAGAAAAACTATTCAAAGAATCAACCAATCAAGGAGCTGGTTCTTTGAGAAAATCAACAAGATAGATAAACCCTTAGCCAGACTCACTAGAGGGCACAGGGAAAGCATCCTAATTAACAAAATCAGAAATGAAAAAGGAGACATAACAACAGATCCTGAAGACATCCAAAACACCATCAGATCCTTCTACCAAAGGCTATACTCAACAAAACTGGAGAACCTGGATGAAATGGACAAGTTCCTAGACAGATACCAGGTACCAAAGTTGAATCAAGATCAGGTTAATGATCTAAACAGCCCTATATCCCCCAAAGAAATAGAAGCAGTCATTAATAGTCTCCCAACTAAAAAAAGCCCAGGACCAGATGGGTTTAGTGCAGAGTTCTATCAGACCTTCAAAGAAGATCTAATCCCAGTTCTTCACAAACTATTCCACAAAATAGAAACAGAAGGTACTCTACCCAACTCATTCTATGAAGCCACAATTACTCTGATACCTAAACCACAAAAAGACCCAACAAAGATAGAAAACTTCAGACCAATATCCCTTATGAATATTGATGCAAAAATCCTCAATAAAGTTCTTGCTAACCGAATCCAAGAACACATCAAAACAATCATCCATCCTGACCAAGTAGGTTTCATCCCAGGGATGCAGGGATGGTTCAATATACGGAAATCCATCAACGTAATCCAGTATATAAACAAACTCAAAGATAAAAACCACATGGTCATCTCCTTAGATGCGGAAAAAGCATTTGACAAGATCCAACACCCATTCATGATAAAAGTCTTGGAAAGATCAGGAATTCAAGGCCCATACCTAAACATGATAAAAGCAATCTACAGCAAACCAGTAGCCAACATCAAAGTAAATGGTGAGAAGCTTGAAGCAATCCCTCTAAAATCAGGGACTAGACAAGGCTGTCCACTTTCTCCATACCTATTCAACATTGTACTTGAAGTCCTAGCCAGAGCAATTCGACAACAAAAGGAGATCAAAGGGATACAAATTGGAAAAGAGGAAGTCAAAATATCACTTTTTGCAGATGATATGATAGTATATATAAGTGACCCTAAAAATTCCACCAGAGAACTCCTAAGCCTGATAAACAGCTTCGGTGAAGTAGCTGGATATAAAATTAACTCAAACAAATCAATGGCCTTTCTCTACACAAAGAATAAACAGGCTGAGAAAGAAATTAGGGAAACAACACCCTTCTCAATAGTCACAAATAATATAAAATATCTTGGGGTGACTCTAACTAAGGAAGTGAAAGATCTGTATAATAAAAACTTCAAGTCTCTGAAGAAAGAAATTATAGAAGATCTCAGAAGATGGAAAGATCTCCCATGCTCATGGATTGGCAGGATCAACATTGTAAAAATGGCTATCTTGCCAAAAGCAATCTACAGATTCAATGCAATCCCCATCAAAATTCCAACTCAATTCTTCAACGAATTAGAAAGTGCAATCTGCAAATTCATCTGGAATAACAAAAAACCTAGGATAGCAAAAACTCTTCTCAAGGATAAAAGAACCTCTGGTGGAATCACCATGCCGGACCTAAAGCTCTACTACAGAGCAATTGTGATAAAAACTGCATGGTACTGGTATAGTGACAGACAAATAGACCAATGGAATAGAATTGAAGACCCAGAAATGAACCCACACACCTATGGTCACTTGATCTTCGACAAGGGAGCTAAAACCATCCAGTGGAAGAAAGACAGCATTTTCAACAAATGGTGCTGGCACAACTGGTTGTTAACATGTAGAAGAATGCGAATCGATCCATTCCTATCTCCTTGTACTAAGGTCAAGTCTAAGTGGATCAAGGAACTTCACATAAAACCAGAGACACTGAAACTTATAGAGGAGAAAGTGGGGAAAAGCCTTGAAGATATGGGCACAGGGGAAAAATTCCTGAATAGAACAGTAATGGCTTGTGCTGTAAGATCGAGAATTGACAAGTGGGACCTCATGAAACTACAAAGCTTCTGCAAGGCTAAAGACACCATCAATAAGACAAAAAAACCACCAACAGATTGGGAAAGGATCTTCACCTATCCTAAATCAGATAAGGGACTAATATCCAATATATATAAAGAACTCAAGAAGGTGGACTCCAGAAAGTCAAATAACCCCATTAAAAAATGGGGCTCAGAACTGAACAAAGAATTCTCACCTGAGGAATACCGAATGGCAGAGAAGCACCTGAAAAAATGTTCAACATCCTTAATCATCAGGGAAATGCAAATCAAAACAACCCTGAGATTCCACCTCACACCAGTCAGAATGGCTAAGATCAAAAATTCAGGTGACAGCAGATGCTGGCGAGGATGTGGAGAAAGAGGAACACTCCTCCATTGTTGGTGGGATTGCAAGCTTGTACAACCACTCTGGAAATCAGTCTGGCGGTTCCTCAGAAAATTGGACATAGTACTACCGGAGGATCCAGCAATACCTCTCCTGGGCATATATCCAGAAGATGTCCCAACCGGTAAAAAGGACACATGCTCCACTATGTTCATAGCAGCCCTATTTATAATAGCCAGAAGCTGGAAAGAACCCAGATGTCCCTCAACAGAGGAATGGATACAGAAATTATGGTACATTTACACAATGGAGTACTACTCAGCTATTAAAAAGAATGAATTTATGAAATTCCTAGCCAAATGGATGGACCTGGAGGGCATCATCTTGAGTGAAGTAACACAATCACAAAAGAACTCACACAATATGTATTCATTGATAAGTGGATATTAGCCCAAAACTTAGGATACCCAAGATATAAGATACAATTTGCTAAACGCATGAAACTCAAGAAGAATGAAGACCAAAGTATGGACACTGTGCACCTTCTTAGAATTGGGAACAAAACACCCAGGGAAGGAGCTACAGAGACAAAGTTCGTAGCTGTGATGAAAGGATGGACCATTTAGAGACTGCTGTATCCAGGGATCCGTCCCATAATCAGCTTCTAAACGCTGACACCATTGCATACACTAGCAAGATCTTGCTGAAAGGACCCAAATATAGCTGTCTCTTGTGAGACGATGCCGGGGCCTAGCAAACACAGGAGTGGATGTTCACAGTCAGCTATTGGATGTATCACAGGGCTCCCAATGGAGAAGCTAGAGAAAGTACCCAAGGAGCTAAAGGGATCTGCAACCCTATTGTTGGAACAACATGATGTACTAACCGGAACCCTGGAGCTCTTGTCTCTAGCTGCATATGTATCGAAAGATGGCCTAGTCGGCCATCAATGGAAAGAGAGGCCCATTGGACTTGCAAACTTTATATGCCCCAATATAGGGGAATGCCAGGGCCAAAAGAATGGGAATGGGTGGGTAGGGAAGTGGGGGGCGCTATGGGGGACTTTTGGGATAGTATTGGAAATGTAATTGAGGAAATTATGTAATAAAAATATTAAAAAAAAAAAAATGTTCCATAAATGTTTATTAACTCCATGCTTTAAGAACATATGGAAGTTTGAAACATCTAGCACCTGATCCTGGGAGTTTATTCCCGAAGACGCATCTGTGAAGCCTGAAGCCGGCAGAAGTTCATAGAGCCAAAAATGGAGTGCACAGTAAAAATAGGGACAGAAAAGCAAGATCCTGAAGATGCCTCGCTGTCATTCTTACTTTGGAACCATGCACAGCCTGTCTCCTGTCCTCAGGAAGGACTTACATGGTGGGGAATGAATCCTACTCTGCTCTAGATGTGATAACTCCCTAAGAGCAAAAGGATTAGCATCATATGCAAATCACGCTGAGCACGTGGACACTGTCTTCTACTATACACCCAGCTGTGCTGTGAATCTGATAGTCTCATCTCTGTGGTTCACACATTTCATTATACCTGATGAAGTTATTAGAACTATATATACACTCAACTCCTAATTCCTCTTTCTGGAAACAACATCATAATTCACATGTAAGTCTATGTTTTTCAGCAAAAGCTATAAATCTATGTGCCATGTTTCAAGAGGACCACTTTGCCAAATGTGTGACATCTGAAGGGCTTTTTAGTATTTCCCACTTGTAGCATCCTCAGGTTGATGGATATGGGTAGGAGTATGCTATTGAGTAGCTCCTAATAGAAGCATCCATCTCTAGACAAGAACTTTTTCAGACTGAGCGAATGTCTGCAGTAGCTGTTCACTCTCCGATCCCACAAACAGAGTTTTGCAGAGCATCATCCTGAATAATTGCAGAGCTTCTGGAACTGAACCGTACCAGCTGGCTTAACTTTGGAGAGACTGAAATGAATGGGATGATGTCACTTAGACACCTGGGTGTCTTTGAACAACATATGGAGTTAGGGACTTGCACTCCCAGTATGTTTTTAATGGCAAACTCATTAACATTTTCAAAAGTAAAATTCTGATGTGGCAGCATGTTACCCACACCCATTGTTCAGAATTCCCACCACTTTCATAACACCAATTTATGCAAAACATTTACATATATCCTGAGTAATTAGCAACTACACCTGGTATGAGTTTTTGGAGCTCAGAAGAAACAGTGTGAACTGGAAAATCAGAGAATACACTGTGGCTTAAGCCTCTTTAAACAATGTCTAATATCTGAGTTCATGGAGGGAGACAGTGTCGTTTGGCCCTTTGCCTCCGTGTGATATGATTTATTAGAGTCATGCATTAGTGCCCAAGAGAGTAGCCTGGAACATTCATAGACTTTACAGTGCCTTCTTCTGGGCCACTCCACTTTATCTGATTTTATTTAAAGCCTGAGATTCATCTTAACTGGGCAACAGTTCAAGAAACAGTGCTTTTACGAATCATGGAACACAGCCATATTAATAATTAGCTATAGCTTTTATAAAGTGATAGTGATGTCTCCCAATTACTATTGCAAAAATTCAATAGAATTAAAAATAATGTCTAGGTTCTGGAGAGATGGTTCAGCAGAAGAGTTGCTCTTCAAGAGGACCCAGGTTTGATCCCCTGAACCCACATGTTGGTCTACAACTGTCTTTAACTTCAGCTTCAAGGAGTCTAATGCCCTCTTCTGACCTCCACAGGCATCAGGTCTGTATGTGGTGCAACAGACATGTATGCAAGCAAATCACCCATACTTACAAAATAATAAAGTAAGAATAATTTTAATACTACTACTACTAATAATAATAGTAACATCTAAAAATAAGGCAATCAGACAATCAGAGCTCAACGATGATGGCGTCTTTGCCACAAAGACACTTTTGACACTCTCAATGAATTTCATGCTGTGAAGGTGGAAGAAAGATAAGAGTTCGTGAGAAAGGAGAAAGAGATGGAAGTAGGAGAACTTAGAAAGATAAGAGAGGGAAAGAGAAGAAAGGGAGGGGTCAGGATAGGAGAAGACATGGAATACTGAATCACATCCTTACAAGAAAAGGGAACAAGCTAGAGATTTAAAAGGTTTACCTGAGAATAAATTACATTCTTTAATAAGATACCAACAAATACCATGGATTTGTAAATGTTGCCCTGGTGCAGTGACACTGACCAGCTAACACCAACTCTCTTCTTCCCAGCATTACTGGTGCACCACTGGGCCTGACTTTGTGCCTGGGTTCTGCAGATCCAAACTCAAGACCTCTTGTCTGTGCACTTAACTGACTGAGCCAGTCCAAGGGCTGTGCTTAATCACGTGTTAATGTTCCTGTCTGATAATTGAAAATCTCAGCCACATTCTTTTCTGTTTTGCTTTTTTCCTGTTCCTTGATTGATGATCTTATTGCTTTTCTTTTTTTTTAATTGGATATTTTATTTATTTACATTTCAAATGTTATCCCCTTTCCCAGTTTCCCCTCTGGAAACCCCTATCCCATCCCCCCTCCCTCTGCTTCTATGAGGTGCTCCCCTACCCATCCATCCACTCACTCACTCCTGCCTCCCCTCCCTGGCATTCCCCTACACTGGGGCATCAAGTCTCCACAGGACCAAGGGCCTCTCCTCCTATTGATGCCCAACAAGGCCCCTCTCTGCTACATATGCAGCTGGAGCCATGGGTCCCTCCATGTGTACTTTTTGGTCGGTGGTTAAGTCCCTGGGAGTCTTGGGGGTCTGGTTGGTTGATATTGTTGCTCTTCCTATGGGGTTGCAAATCTATAGTGGTTGTTCCCCTATAGATTTTCTTGTTTGTTTGTTCCAGTCTCTCCCTGTCATTGTGAGTTTTGACACTAGACAGCTGCTGTGTATTACTGTAGTGACTCTGGGTTTGCCCAGTAATGCTGTGGTCTTTAGTTGGTGGTGGGTAACCTGGATCTTTTCAAGCACTCATCTGGGCTTTGCTGTGGCTGATATATTGTACATTGGCCTCTACATGTCCTCTTCTGTACTTCATTGCCACAGTCGGTCTTCAGTAATTATATATATATATATATATATATATATATATATATATATATATATATGAATGACACTAAAGCCAAGTTGAATCACTCAAATGCTAGAAACTCAAAAACTGAGACTCAGGCTGATTCTCCTGCTGACTTTCTGAGATTCCTCTGCACAGCTGAGGATCAACCATCCATTTAAAATGATTTTCAAATGAATTTTCTAGTTGACTTGTGATTCCTTGACTCAGCACATTTGTTGCTTAAGTTTCTGCTCTGAACTGTATGCCTTCTCTCTTCAACTGAGTAATTCTGGTTTCTAGTTGGGTTCTTTTTTCTCAAAAGATGAACTAGAAACTGTCTCAAGAAAAACAGCTGATATTAATGTGAAAATTACACATATATTTTCCTCCTGTCACAATGTTAACCTTCAAATTGAGACTTGTGATAGTTGATTTCTTCATCTATCATAACATTTTTTTTCAAATTAAAATTGCTAGCTTTTACAATTTTTTTCGATAGAAAAGCCTGTGTAAGATGCCATTTCAAAAGTCAGAACACTTGAACAAATTTTAACTTCATACTGAAATTGATCATAATGATTGTGATGTCATAAACTTGACAACAAGACACAGTAGAATTAGTAGTCATGTTACATATGTCTGATCACAGATCTCATACTACCTGACAAGATGTCTCTGTTATGAGTGGGACCTACATTTTTTGAGTGTGTGTAAGGGAAGCAGTCTGTGGATGACTCCGAACAGAACATCAGAAATAAGTGAGAAAATAGAGATGGGGCTGCTAACAATGTGAGATTCAGGGGCACAAAGTTGAAGGAGCAAGATATCGAAGTAACAGAATGGAATGAGGTCAGTTAGAAAACTAGCATTTCCAAACAGGAGTGAAACTTCTTACTCAAGAAATAAAGGGAAGAGAGTTGAGACGAAGAGCAAACAGGAAGCCGAGGGCCCTCTCACTGTAAGTAAGCCAAGCCTTGTCCTGAGAGGAGACCACAGGTGGAGCCGACAACCCAAGAAGAGCTGTGAGTCCCAGAATAACTACAGAAAGCACAGGAATAGCGAGATATGACTGCAAGATCATCGGTGTGTTGAGAACTTACCTTGAGGACTGAGAATGCAACTCAGCAGTGGACCACTATGCTTGGCATCTCAGAGTAGCCTGAAGACTGGGTTGACAGCCAAAATAGGACAAAAAGGAGAGGCAGAGGAGAAGAAAACAATCAATAATACTCTAGGTCTGAAAGATTAAGGAAATAGATGTTTTAGTAGTAGAAAGCTTGGCTTGTGGTTGGCCCTACACTACGATACATGTTAATTGAAAAAAAAAAAAAAGAAATTTCAAAACACACAGACTACAAAGCAGGATAGCACCAACCTGAAAAACAAAAAGACTTCCAGATGCGATTGAATAATAAAGTAGGGATTTAGCTTGCGAACCCCGAACCTTGCTGTGACTTGGTGAAAATACAGAAGAATTGTATGTACAGCAGAGGCCAATGGCACTGCAGAAAGAGGGCTTGGGCCGATTGGGTAAGGAATCTGTGACGTCAAGGAAGTGTCTTATTGTTTCTTTTAATGGACAGAAAAGATAAGTCTGTTTTAACCGTAACAGCAATATGGAGACTCAAAAGCCTTGCTAATCCATCAAAAGTACTAGTTTCTATTTAGAAAAAGCTCAGGCTAGGGAGCTGGCTCAGTGGTTAAGTGCACAGGACCCAGGATTACTTCCCAACACCCATGTGAGGTATCTCACACCTGTCTGTAACTCCAGCTCCAAGAGAATCTGGCCTCCCAAGGACATCTACATTTGCATGTATATACCCACATACACTCATGTGATACACATTATTAGAAATAAGCAAATGCATCTGATTTTTAAAAAGGAAGAACAATCTGCAGATAGTTTAAGGGCTGTACAGTTGTGTCTCTGGACAGACTTTGGTATAACTCTCAGGCCTTGTAAGTGTACATTTCCTGTCAATCATTTGATTTTTTAATTCAGTTTTACTGAGAGCTTTATTTGTGCCAAATATTGTGTCCAATTCACAGATTTTGTACATCTTAATTTACTGTGATTCTTGTTTCTAATCCTCACTACCATATGTTTCATAAATGCAGATTTCCCAAACCAACACTGTTTTTAGGCAAGACTGGAGTGTTTATCCACTGGACATGCAATCTTCTTAATGAAGAGGGTCACAAAGAATACTAAATATCATATATTTTAAAAATATAAGGTTAGTTTCGTTAAACCAGTAAGTAACACTCTAAACTGCTGGTTTTCAACTCAAGTTTGGTCTTCCTTCTTCCTGTGACATAAGCATCTATATTATTTGGAGCCCAGAGGCTAATGCCATCATATACTTGAAAACAGAAGAGGCAGCCAACTATTCCTTGGCTCCTAGCAGAATCAATTAGCAGGTACCTCGCTGTATGTTAGACATAATCAGTTGGCTGTACCAAAAATGACCCACTTGTTGGTAACGCAGATCTGTATAAGCAAGACATTCTCAGTTACTATGCATCTGTATATCAGCCACCTAAAGCTAGTCAAGAAAATATATTAGGACCACAAATAAACACAAGTCGAAAAATTAAAATAATAAATAATATTTTTATCTTAAAATAAAGTATGATCTATGGAAAGGGATAGCAGTTTTCTTTACAATCCTTAAAATCCTGAAACTTATGTGATGGCTTTCCAATTCTGTTAAAACAATATCTGTATATCTTTATAAAGGAAGTGAGGTCAGCATTTTCTGATTGGATTTAAGTCCTGCTCTACAAGATGAAACTTATACCTGGTGTCTGTCACTATTTTACCACAAACCTGTGGCTAGAGAGATCAGAGGCCTAATGGGAAAACCTCCTACAATTATTCTGCTAAATGGACATAAAACTAATCCAACTCCTTATAAATTATTGTTATATGCATAATTCATCTCTAAATCCTTATCAGAGAATAAGGATTGTTTGTGATACAGAGAATAAAAGAATTTAAGATGTTAATCCCTAGGTGGAACACCTATATCAATCACATTCCCTCCACATAAGGGCCAAGAATCATGCAGGAGACTGAGCAGAAACACTGTAAGAACCAGGGATCATGGATGAACACAAGAAAACCGCATCCTCTGGACACTGCAGGGCAGCTGCTCATGTGAACTCATGGAGGCTGTGACAGCATGCACAAGCCCCATGCAAGCTCAAGTCAAACCAAATCTCTGAATGAGAAGCAGAGGTAGCCATGAGACCATACCCCTACTGCAGGAGAGGGAGAGCAGTTTCCTTACACTCCAGAAGGTCACACTTCCAAAAACTGCAGCACAAATTGAACCTGAAGGATGAAAATAAGAAGTTGGGTGGGAAGGGAAGGGAGAATGGGTTTGGAAGGGTAAATATAACCAGAACTCATGTGATGAAATTCTAAAGGAACTAGTAAAAATTTATTTTTACTTATGAATACAGGAAATATAGGTGGTAGTTTGAATATGTTTGACCCAGTGAGTGGCACTATTAGGAGGTGTGGCTTTGTTGGAGTGGGTGTGGCCTTGTTGGAGGAAGTGTGTCACTGTGGGGTTGGGCAATGAGGACCTCCTTGTAACCACATGGGAGTCAATCTTCTCCTAGCAGCCTTCAGATAAAGATGTAGAACTCTCAGCTCCACCTATAAAACACCTGCCTGGATGCTGCCATGCTCCTGACTTGATGATAAAAGACTGAACCTCTGAACCTGTAAGACAGCCCCAATTAAATGTTGTCCTTATAAGAGTTGCCTTCATCATGGTGTCTGTTCACAACAGTGCAAAACCTAAGACACGTGTGGAGTGACCATCAGTGGGGAAAATGAAGCATGAGAACTAAGAAGAAAAGGCAGATGACAGACCATAGACCGCAGACCACAGCGAGCACAGACACCTTGGTTGGGACGGAATTTTGCATAAAAACCACTCACAATACTGGAGGAAAAAAATAGAAGAGATTTAAAAAAGAAAGAAAAGTAGCTGCCAAATAAATGTCAGAATAATTAAAACGTGATTAGATTGATAATCCTATGAGTGTATATGAAGTATGACCCTAAACCACATTAATAGTCCCAAAGCAATAGGAAAATCTCATTTATAACCTTAGGGGGAAGAATATCTGCAAAGAAGCAGCAATAGATAGCTGATAGTTATAAATCAAACAAATGAAACCCTAGGTACGACAGAAACCGTCCTTCAGATGAGATGACATTTAAGCAGGAAAAGGAAGAAACACAAACACAAACAGCTGCCTCAGCCCATTTGAAGAAGCTCTCCTGAAAGTGATGCTCCAAGGAAGACTTCCTACAAAGACAAACGTGAGAGACTGTGTTCACTGAGGACTCTGAAAATTCCTCTTCAGGCAGAGTGAAAGCGATCCCAGATAGAAGCCTGAACCAGCAAGGAAGAATGAAATGAAGTGTAAAGGTAGGGCATTGCCTACTCCAAAACTGACAAGAAATAATGCCCCAAGGGGATCTTAGGGAGTTTGTAAAAATATAATATGTGTTAACCACTCCAGGGAAGGGGTGCATGGGATAAACCAAAAGTTCATTTTAATTTTCATCCAATAAGTGGGAAAATCAGATTTCACCTAGAATAATTAGATTGCTTACCAATGTGTTAACCAAGGCAAGAAAAAGCAAAGGAAATACATAAATGTAAGTTGGAATTAGTAAAACAAAAATATTTAAATAGTGGCTGGGGGGGGTCTGTATATAGCATTACTTCTGAGCAAGCACTAAGGCCTAACCATATCCCAGCATCCATATAAAAGCCAGGTATGGCTGCAGGCTAGCCTGTAGAATGAGCAGGAAGGAAGCAGGGACAGACAGATGCCTATTGGAGCTTGATGAAGCACAGCATTTCAAGTTCAGTGAAAGGGCCTGATTCAAAAAACGAGGCAGAGATCCATAGAAAAATCAATGGACAACCTCTTCTGGTCTATGAACATATGCGTGGTTAGCATACACACACACACACATACACACACACACACACACACACAAATATTTGACTAATATAAAATAAAGACTTTAGACTATAGTCTAAGAATAAAAAATAAAATGTATTTTTAAATCAAAATTTGAAATTTAAGCTCAATTTCATGATAAATTACATTTTATGTAAATAGAGCAAATATTCCAAATAAATAAGAAAATCACATGCATTAAGCAGTTACTAACTACATTCTGCTTTTAGGATGTTAAGTGTGGCTCTTACAGGACCACTGGATGTGAGAGAATGGGAAATGAGCATCATTCTGACACCAACCAAAAAAGGTTGAGCTAAGCTTTTAGTCATCAGACTGAGCAGTATATGGGAAATGGCACTTGAATGTACAGAAATCACAATCAGAAACATAAATTCAGTAGAAAGATAAAATAATGTTAAATATACATGTAATAGTTTACTATCTATAAATAAGAATTTGAGAAGCAAAAGAAGAAATAGATAAATTTGCAATTGCATTAGAAATATTTGAACATATATTTTGCAATAGCAAAAAGAACAAAGAAAGAGAACATATATATATATATACACACATATACACACATAAATGCACGTGCTGTGTATCTATATATTAGTTATTAACTATATATTAAATAATGTCTATTATTATTATATACATTATATAAATGTATTTATATACATATGTATATACATAAGTATATGTACATATATATAAGTATATGTATATATGTATGTGTGAATATGTATATATACCTCAGGTGTCTCCCACTGGTGATTTCCACTGTATTTTGGGGTGAGGAGGGAACTCTGGAACTCATCAATTTGTCTAGATTAGCTGGCCAGTAAGCTTCTGGAATCCACGTGTGTGTGTGTGTGTGTGTGTGTGTGTGTGTGTGTGTACATATGTATAAATACATATATATTATAGTTAGTAACTACACATTATATAATGTATAACTATATACATACATACCAATAGTACATACCAACATACATATGAACATATACACCATTAGTAAGACATTAAAGATGGTAATGATCTTATTGATAGTTATAAAAATATCTTTAAAATGTCTCAAACAGACATTTCAAGTCTCCATGGAACATTCACCAATATAGATGATAAGCCAAACAGCAAAGTGAAACGCAACAAATTTGAAACCACCAAACTGTTTGATGACAAACACTTTGGCTAATATAGACATTTATAACACAAGTATACTAGAAAACCTCTAGTGACTTGTAGGAGACACTCCTAAGGGATTGCCAAGAAGGTACAGGGGATAAAGTGCTCGTTGCACAAGCAGTGCATGTACCTGAGTGGTAAGAAGTCAGGGACGGTAACATAGGCCTATATCTCCAATGCTGAGATGATGGGCAGGTGGATCCTAGAAGCTCACTGGTCAGCTAAGCTAGACAAATTGATAAATTTCAGAGATTCCTCCCCTGACCCAAAGTACAGTTGAGATTATCAGTGGGAGACCCCTGAAGTTCATGCACACAGGCACACACACATGTGCATACAGCTGTGCATAAAGCAAACATGCAAGTACCAATGAAAGTAAAATTGTTCTCAGCTGAGTGCTAGCAATTCCCATAAAGAAATATGCAAGAGAATGCTGCACATTAAAATGAAGGGTTTTTCACAAAATAAGGTGAAAGGGACAGATTCAACTGAAGGATACTAGAAGCAATGACATAAAAACTAGTGTAACAAATCAATAGAATCAAAACACACACAAACTGAAGGAAACCCACATGGTGGTACCCACATGGTGGTAGCCCATAGAGAATGCTGGAGGGAAATATTTAAATGTCTTCAACATATAGATGTTGGTTTTTCAACTTCTTTAATCAAGAATGAAATGTGATTAAAACCATCACATGGTACAGTCACAGCTACAGGAATCAATGGACTGAGAAGCAGGGTCAGGAGAAAATGACTCAGAAGACATGGGTATCGGGATCTTTGAGAACTGTCTATTGAGAGTGAAACTGAGTTGAATGGCTTTGAGATATTGTTTTGCAAAACCTAGTAAGGCTAAGCAAAAGCTTGTGTGCAATCCAGAAAATTCTACTTCAGACTGAACATCAAGCAAAAAATTCACATGTGCATCACTGTACAAAGACAATACAACTCAGTACAGTCCTATTTACCACAAGGAAATCACCCACATGCTGCCAGCCATGCTACCCACAGATAAATTGTGGCATGCAGTGGACTGCCATGGAGCAAGGAGTAATAGCCAACTGTGCCTGTGCAGACCTGTGTCCACTGTATGAACTAACCACCAAACAGAACCAACTCAAATGTATGAAGTGTTGATAATGTAGTTGTGTTGGTGAACAATGTAAATTCATCAAAATTAAACACTATTTAGAAGATATTATGTTGAAATTTTACTTGAATAAAATTGAGATACTTCAAAATCCGAGAGTGGTCAAAGAACTCTAAATAATTCTGTCAACCACCAACCGTGGCAGTAAGTCCATAGAATTCCAAACCTCTTCAAGTTCCTTATAGTCTTCCAAATACATGGCATATTTCAGAGTTCACAGCAATGCCAATAAAGAGTAATATCCTGTAAAAACTGTCAGCCGCATGCACATTAAAACAAAAAATTATCATTTTAAATGATTTTCAAGCTATTTCAATCTGACTCAGAAGCCAACCATTAGCGTCTACTTCAAATCTCAGCAGTTACACAAGACTCTCTTGCTACCAAAAGTAGGTATGATGTGAAGGGTATGATATCTATAGGACTTGTCAGTGCTGCCATGCCTAAATATTGCTAGGGATTAGCAAGCTCCAACCAGAAAGCTGCAGCAAATGCACATTTCCTCTGGTGACGGTGAAGTACTAGGGGGTAAAAGAAGGCTCTGCACCATGCAAGGGCCTGCTTTGGACAGTATAGACTTTTCCACCCTAGGAACTAGCATTCTGACCCATGGTGCGCAGTCTCAGAATCTCTAAATGAAAGTTGGCATGGGGAATTACATTTGAGGTAAATTAATCTCATGGCAATGTGGAAACCTAAATATGAAATGTTGAATAGCAAAAGGGTTTTTTTTTTCATTCTAAAGAAGACTGAAAAAACTAGAGTGTTAATGTCTTTTTCTTCTTCTTTTTTTTTTTCTAAATCCTTATGTGATTTAACTTTCAGAGCTACATGGATGCCAATGGAATATCATTCAAAGACAAAAACCTGTCATCACAGGCAATGCCCCCCTCTTTTCCCAGGAATATTTGCTCACAGTTCCTCAAGCCAGAGTCGAAGGGCGTTTAGACTCCTTTTCTACTCCATAGGAAAAAAGAGCCCACCTGGGCCCCAGTGACCCACCTTCCTTCTCCTTGTATGTCAATCACTTCTTTCTCTGTTGCCATAGAATGTTCTTTAACTGTCACTTAGTTCATCATATCCTATAATTGGTTGCTGAGGCATCCATTTCTGTCACATTCTGGGTACACTTCTCTATTGGAATGTGCTTCTGGCATCGCTCTCTGATGTAGTGTTATTTTTGTTAGTTTTTTTTTTAAATAAATAAAGCTTTAAATATTTTTTATTGGAATGAAGGTGTAATGGCTGATTTTGTGTCAACTTGACACAAGTTGGAGTTATCACAGAGAAAGGAGCTTCAAGTGAGGAAATGCCTCTATGAGATCCAGCTGTGGGGCATTTTCTCAGTCATCAAGGGGGAGGGCCCATTGTGGGTGGTGCCATCTCTAGGCTGGTAGTCTTGGTTCTATAAGAAAGCAAGGTGAGCAAGCCAGGGGAGGCAAGCCAGTAAGTAACATCCCTCCATGGCCTCTGCATCAGCTCCAGTTTCCTGACCTGCTTGAGTTCCAGCCCTGACTTCCTTTGGTGATGAACAGCAATGTGGAAATGTAAGCTGAATAAACCCTTTCCTCCCCAACTTGCTTTTTTGGTCATGATGTTTGTGCAGGAATAGAAACCCTGACTAAGACAGAAGGATTTCTTCTGTCAGGAAATATTTTGAAATGTACTATACACATTATATGCCTCCACTCCTTCATTATCGTCATTCTCCTCCCCCCTCCTCCTCCCCCTCCCCCCTCCCCCCTCCCCTCCTCCTCCTCCTCCTTCTTCTTCTTCTTCCTCCTCTCTCTCTCTCTCTCTCTCTCTCTCTCTCTCTCTCTCTCTCTCTCTCTCTCTCTCTCCCCCTCTCTCTCTGATCAAAGGATTCAAAACTAATCACAAGATTCTAATGCTTCCCCTCCCATTACAGTTACATCACTAAAGGCCTATGAACTATAGTCCCTCTAGCACACCTCATCATATTCATCTTTCAGAGCACAACCTGGAGACTGTAGAAATGGCTCAGTAGATAAGAGTGATCTCTAGTCTTCTAGACAACTGCACTGAGTGCCTTACAATCTCCTGTAACTCCCACCCCAGGGATCATGCCCTCTTTGGCCTCCATTGCAAATGCTTTTTTGTGTGTGTGCCCATGCACCCTCATAGACACAATCTATGAATCTGAGACACAATCTAGAGTCAGTTAATCAGTCAATAAAAACATAATCTCAAGGGACTGAACAAGCATCAGAGCCAAAGTTAAAACAATAGTTCTGTTGAAATTATCAGATGTCTCTACAGAAGCTGCCTTAGTTTGAGTTTTATCACTGTGAAGAGACATCATGACCATGGCAACTGTTATAAAGGAAAACATTTAAATCGGGGCTGGCTTACAGTTTCAGAGGCTTAATCTTTTCTCACCGTGCTGGTAAAACTGGCAGCATCCAAGCAGACATAGTACTGGAAAAGCTGAGAATTCTACATCTTGATCCAAAGGCATCAGGAAACTGTTCCATACTGAGCGAAGCTTGAGTATGGAGACCTCAAAGCCCATCCCCAGAGTGACACACTTCCTGCAACTAGGCCACACCTACTCCAACAAGGCCACACTTCCTAACAATGCCATCCCCATGGGCCAAGCCTTCAAACACATGCATCTATGAGGACCATACTAATTCAAACCACCACAGAAGCAAATAACTGTAAATTCCAAGAAAAAAAATAAGAAAATAAATCCTAAGATCAAAACCAGGCAAGAGAAATGAAGAGAGTGTATACTGAGTGCATAAGTGATGGCTAAGGGAAAATTCCTTGAGCTTCAAGATATGGCAGCAATGACTGCCAAGAATGAAGAGCATTAAACAGAGCAGCAAAATATATTCAAAACTACAAGACGCCATGGAAACCAACATTCTAAAACATATGGGCTGCAGCGGGAGTCCCTTTGAGAGGCTTAGCAATGGCTGACATCTACACAATGAAGAAAAGGAAGACCCGTGTCTTAAGATTACTATTACCTTGATGAAACACAATTACCAAAAGCAAATAGAGGAGGAAAGGGGTTGTTTGGCTTACATATTCTAAATCTCAGCCCTCTGAGAAAAGGTAGTCAGGAACTCAAGTTGGGTAGGAACCTGGAGACAGGAGCTGAGGCAGAGGCCATGGGGGAGAAGTGCTTACTGGATTGCTCCTGATGGCTTGCAGTCCTAGCCTGGGTTTTATTGCTGTGAAGAGACATAATGACCGAGGCAACTCTTATATAGAAACCATTTAATTGGGGCTGGCTTGCATTTTCAGAGGTTCAGTCTATTATCATCATGGTGAGAAGTATGGCAGACTGCAGGCAAACATGGGGCTGAAGAAGCCAAGAGTTTTGAATCAAGTTCATCTTGACTCAAAGGCAGCAGAAGGAGACTCTCTCCCACAGTAGCCCAAGTGGGCAGAGCTTGAGAACTAGGAGACCTCAAAGCCTGTCTACACAGTGGCACACTTCCTCCTACAAGACCACACCTCCTCCAACAAAGCCACACCTCCTAATATTACCACTTTCCATGGGCCAAGCATATTCAAACCACCACATTTGCTCAGCCTTTTTTATAGTACCCAGCACCCCCAGCCCATGGGTATCCCCACCCACAATGGGATGGGTCCTCTCCCATACATCACTAAAAAAAAATCCATTCAGGCTTAATTTGGAGCCTAATTTGGAGACAATTTCTCAACTGGGGTTCCCTCCTCTCAATGACTTCAGCTTTGTCAAGTTTATGTTAATAAAACTGGCCTATGCAATTGACCCCTTTTTAACTTGACACACAAACACTTTATTGTTAAGTGACAACCTTTGCTTTCTTATTCATCCCCAAGATCACACATTAATACTGGAATCACAATATAACACATTTTATAGACTTAGAAAGTTTCATAGTCTTTATCAATTTGAATACTTTAAAAATTCAGTCTTTTGAAAATATCTATTGTCTCGTAAAATCCAAAATCCTGTAGAGCTCCAAAATCTCTTTAAAGTTTCAAAATCTCTCAACTGTGGACTTCTGTATAATAATAATAATAATAATAATAATAATAATAATAATAATAATAATAAATTAAATACTTTAAGAGGAAAGAGCCAGGGCACAGTCACAATAAAAGCAAAGCAAAACTGAACTCCAACTGTGTAAACAACTCCATGTTCAATGTTTACAATGTTTAGGATCCAGTCATGATCTTCAGGACTCTTCCAAATGATCTGGGTCACTTCTCCAGTCCACTCTACAGCAGACAGATTTTCACCTAAGCTCAGGTTGGATCAACTCCATGGCTTCTGCCATTCTTGACAGTTGCCCCCCCGCCCCCCGGATATTAACATCTCCAAAATTCTGAAGTCTCTTGCTATAACTGGGCTGCTTGTTCACCAATTAGCCTCTCCCTATCACCCAGTGCCAAGCCTCATCTTTTCTCTATAACCACTTCATGTCTTCAAAATTAGTACCACATTAGTGAGTCTTTTAGTACCAAGATTGGCTGCCATCATGAGGTACAACCTTGGCCACTTCTGGAATACAGTTTATGTGCGCCATCTATAAGGAAACACTTCCCATAGTGGACTTTACCTCAACAATGCTGGTATCTTCTTAATCACTGCTAATTTCTCAGCTCCAGCTGATAATCTGTGAGACCAGAGTGGAAACAATATACCTTGCAGGTTAAGGTTTCTGATTGCAGTTAAGACAGCTAAGAATAAATTCCTGTTTGTCCTGTACAAGTTAAGGTTTCTGTTTGAAGTTAAAGAGTAAGTTTCTGTGTTGAGTCCTTAGAAGTTAAGATTTCTATTTGTAATTAAGAATACAATTTGTTTCTCTTTCTTAAATTTGATGTAAACTACAAAACATGTGTTTCAACCTACACTGAATTTGTGACCCCATTCACATGGTGTATATCCTCTATATTCTTACACTTGTTCCTTTCCTTTCATCATATCTTTGTAACAATGTATTCACGGCTACTCTCTAGCCCTGGTGACACCTTATCTGTCCTATAATGAGGACTTCAAAAAGCCACCAGGAGCTGCTCTCTCAAATTGCTACTTAGGGTGAGACAGGTGGCTGGCCAGTCCTGGGTGTACCCCATAATGCAGCCTGCATTAACTGGCCAATTATGGCTTTGGTCTTTTCTCTTTGTGATTCTCAGACTTAACACAGTAATTGTCTCGTCAGCAAAGGTTTCACTTTAATGGTTCTGCTATCTTATTGATCACAGCTGACTCTTCAGCCCCAGCTAACCAGTACCATAAATTCTTTACTCAAAATTTGCAATATCCCAGATAATGGTCTTTAAGTGACTATAAAACTTTCCTCTGAAACATCACAAGTCAGGCATTGATTGTTTGCATTTCTCACCACACTCTTATCTTCCAAGCTCTCACAGAGCAGTTTACCATGCTTTGAAAAATCAATGGCTTTTCTAGACCAAAGTTCTAAAGTCCTTCCACAACCCTGCCAAAAAAACGTGGTAAGGTCTGTCACAGTAGTCCTCCACAGAGGACTACTGTTTAAATGTGCTTAGCCCAGGGAGTAGAACTTTTAGAAGGTATGGCCTTGTTGGAAGAAGTGTATCAGCAGCCTGAGCCCATTACAGACCAACCACAACCAATCAAAATGCAGAGTTGTATAGGCCAATCCCAACCAATACATCTACAGTACAACTCTTTGGGCTTTGAGACCCTTCTCCTAGCCACGTGTGAACCAGTCTTCTCCTAGTGGCTTTCAGGTGAAGATGTAGAAATCTCAACTCCTCCTGTGCTAAACCTACCTGACGCTGTCATGCTCCTACCTTGATGATAATAACTGATCATCTGAACCTATAGGCCAAGCCCCAACTAAATGTTGTTCTTATAACAGTTGCCTTGGTCATGGTGTCTCTTCACAGCAATGGAAATCCTAACTAAAACAGCCCATTATCTTGGTAACAATGTATGTCGTAATTAGGATGACTCTTGCTAACACAAAACACTGTGACCAAAAGCAGCTTGAAGAGGAAAGAGTTTATTTGGCTTACATAATCTGAATCAAATCCATTGAGGGAAACTGAGACAAAAACTCACATAGAGTGAGAACCTGGAGGCCGGAGCTGATGCAGAGGCCATGGAGGGGTGCTGCTTGCTTCTCATGGCTTGCTCATCCTGCTTTCTTATAGAACCCAGGACCACCAACCCAGGGGTGGCACCTCTCATAATGGGCTGGGCCCTCCCCCATCAATCACTGATTAAGATATGCTCTATAGGCTTGTCTATAGCCTGACCGCATGGGGGCATTTTCTCTATCAAGTTTCGCTCAGATGACTCCAGCTTCTGTCAAGGTGACATCATACTAGCCTATACAGCCCCAAAGACACAATCTAGAGCTATACCTCAAGAGACTGGTAAAATTAAGTCCAAAGTTGAGGTAAAGGACATAACCAACAGTGGAGAACATTTTAAGTGCACAGACACAATAAAAACAACAGAAAAGAATCAGTGTAACAAAGAGTTGACTTACTGAAAATATAAATAAAATTGACATATTTTTGATAAATAAAAAACAAAGAGAAGACCCAAAACTAAAATCAAAAGAAGGGACATGACAACTGATATGCCACATAATACAGACAATCATAACACAATGCATAATCACATAACATCAGATTTAATACCTTAGAAAAATGGATGCATTCCCATCACCTGGTCAAGATAGAATGACGACACAATTTAAAATGCAAACATACTAATTATGAGCAGATTGACTCAGTCACAAGTGTTCCTACAAACTATACGTTGTTACTTGTAAGTGTGTTTTCAAGGGTGACCATTTGCCAATTGCCTGCAGCTCTCTGCCTGGAGTTCAGACCTTTTGCTCTTTCCCATGTCTACTCAGGAATATCTGTTGTGGTTTCCTTGTTTCACTCATGTTGAGGCCATCATGTGGCTGAGAGTAGGAGATAAAATCTCACAGCAAACTCACTGATCCTCTGGCTCTTGAAGTCTTTCTTCCCCTTTTCCCACAATGTTCCCTGAGCCTTAGTTGTAGGAGTTGTATTGGAGATGTACTAGCTGGAACTGGGCTCCACGCATCTGCATTTTGATTGGCTGTGGTTGGTCTGTAACGGGCTCAGTCTGCTGCAAAGAGAAGGTTCCTTAATGGAGTATAAGGGCAATACTTCTCCGTGGTTATATGGACAATTTTTTTATAGTGTAAAGATTCTGCTGGTTTAGTAATGTGGCGATTGGAGGCTCTCCTCCAAGATCCATAAATTCTGAGCATATTGTATTTATGTATTTAGGAATGTACATGTTTATACATATACATAAATGTATATAAAACAATTAATGAATTTGAAAGAAAGCAGGGAGACATATACAAGAGGTTTTAGAGGGAGCAAATAGAAGGGGTGGTATAATTATAATATAATCTCAAAAAATAAATAATTTTCAAAAAACAATTCAAAACAAAAAAAAGATCTAAAAGCAAAATAGTGAACACACACACACGCATGCACGCATGCACATGCGTGTGCATACACAATATTTCATTAGATACCTTATATTGAAAATACCCTACAAGCTTGCCTATAGTCTTAACTTTGGAGGCACTTTCTCAACTGAGAAAGTACGTTCACACCACTATGATGTCCTACTACATGTACTGGTATTTTCTTGAGCCACATAGAGAAAACTACTCTACTGTTGAGCTCAGAACCTCTTCATTCGTAGTCTTTGGAGAAGACCTGAGACTATCTGAAAAAGAAGAAGACAAAAGCCTGTTTTTTCTTTTCTGCTTCTTTACCCATGTTCCTCCTACCTCAAAAGAGAGAAGTAATTTGCAAACACAGAAATACAAGGTAATTTCCATTTGGAAGGTATACACAACTGATCAGATATGCATGCCCTATTATTCAAGGATCTCTTGGGGGGTGATGATTTGAATGTCTTCATTGTACTGCTATGCAAAAGAAAGAGATGTGATGATCAAAATGATACACACATCATTTTCCCACACTACACCATAGGGAATTTATCATATGAGCTGTATTATTTTTACTTGAAACATAAAGTAAAGCTAGAATCTAGTGAAACCATGTTATTATTAGAGAACACAAAAGAATCTTCAGCATGTGATCCTTATGGCAATCTTCAACAAAATCAAAAATTTGGTAAAAAAATTTTTTTCTAGCAAAGAATATCCACTAGCCTGGTAGTTGCATAAACAAATTCTATCTACCTCTTAAAGGAAATAAGTGCTCATCTTTCAAAATCATCCCCCAAATAAGAAAATATAATTCTTCAAAACTCATTTATGGGGCTACAATTTACATCTTACCAAAGTCAAAGAAGGTACTGTAAGAAAATAAAATTATATTAATATTTCTGGTGTATAAGACTATTAAGAGCATCACAAATATAGATACCTCTCAGTTTATGAAGTGAATGCATCCTACATACTCATCCAAGTTCAAATATCCTGTGCTTAAAGTACTTACTATAAATACTACGCTTAAAGTTCACTTACTACACCTGACCTCCGTGGCAGTGTCTGATCGTCACAGTCAGTGTGGCTGGTGGGAAGCTGTGTCTTGCCGTCCTGGCCTAGCATTGAGGAGACGATTGCACAGCTTAGCACTAGGCTCGGAAGAGATCAGTCAATATTTGATGTCTGCTGAGTATGCATCACTCTTATACCATGGTAAGACTGCGAAATCGTAATCTAAGCACTCACGAGGACAGGGCTGTCTGTACTAGCAAAGTGAATTTAACAAGTGCATCAGAAGAACAACCAACCATTATCAAGTGAGATGTCTCCATGGGAAGCTGAGAAGCAAGGATGGTTCAGCATGCACAACCAAATGTGAGATGAAGCATTTACAAAATACAGGATTAAACAATGGTAGGAGCATTGGTAGGCAGTGGTGGAACATGCCTTTAATTCCAGCACTTGGGAAGCAGAGGCAGGCGGATTTCTGAGTTTGAGACCAGCCTGGTCAACAGAGTGAGTTCTAGGATAGCCAGGACTACACAGAGAAACCCTATCTTGAAAAAAAAAAAATGGTAGGAAAGAATTTGTCAAGAGTCTACATCGTTGTGATTTAAAAAAATCTCAAAGAATTGGGTTACAAGAGCAATATGCCTCCGCATTCTGTAGGATGCACAACTCTAACTTGAATCAGGCTGGATCTCACGCTCCTAACCTAACATTACACTCACTGATGAAAAAGCCTGAGAACTTTTGTCTAAGGTGAGAGAAGAAATTAAGGTTCCCACAATGTAATGTTTATGTAACACCATACTGGAAGTCCTAGGTAGAGAAATTGGGTAAGAAAAGAAATAAATGTGTTCCAAATGAAAGTATAGGAACTAAAACTGCCTCTGCGGCCAAGGACAAACTCACAGAGAAGCCCTGAAGCCGTTATTGATAGTACTGTCAGAGCTAATAAACCTGTGTTGTAAAGTTTCAAACCACAGTGGTATCTCATCACAGTAAAAGGCTTCTCCCACTCAGCCCGAGAAACAACGGAGGGGAACAAGCAACAAATGGGAGAAATAAGCAAATCATACACCATAGAAATTCTATGAATAAAGAATTCACACAGCCCAGCAACAATAAAAAGAAACCTGACTTTAATGATGGATAGATAGAAGCCAGAGAGATGTCTCAACGATTAAGAGCATTTGCTACTCCTGCAGAGGACCCAGGTTCTGTTTCCATCACCCACATGGCAGCCCACAACTGTAGTTCCAATTCCAGTGGCTCCAATGTCCTCTTCTAACTCCTGCAGGCACCAGGATACATATGGTATTCATACATATGCGCAGGCAAAACATTTGTGCACATAAAATAAAACAAATAAATATAAAAATGGAAGACCTTAATAACCATTTTTCAAAAAAAGAGACACAGCAGTTGGTATATAATGTGGTTCAATATTATTCACCATTAAAGAAACAAAAATAAGGCCATGATGTATTATATCAGATCTGTTAGATGGTTACTACTGAAATAGGGAGAAGACAGAAAATGTTGGCTGCTGGGGATATAGAAAAATGGGAAGTCTTGTACAGCGATGGTATGAATTTAAATTGATATAGCAAACATGTAGAAGTATTTAGGGGTTCTAGAAAACAATCAAATATAACCCATTCATCCCAAGATGGTGGTGTTTCAAAGAGAAATAAAAGCAGCATACAGAAGCCTTTCAGCCCTAGTGTCAATCATAGCATCACTAGTTATGGAGTCCACAAACATGCCCATCAATAAGTGAATCACGAGGGAGGTATATATACACATTTCCATATACTGTCATAATATTCACCATTTTCTAATGAAGAAAATCTCTGTAAATTGTGACACAGATGAAACTGGTGGGCATTAAGCATACCAGAGAAAGATGAATGCTGTATAATGCAGAGAAAGATGAATACCGAATGATGTCACCTAAATGCAGAATTTAGAAAGCTCATAGAAATGGAGTCAAACAGTGGATTCCAGGGTTGGGGTATGAATGTGAAGATGGTGGTCAGAGAGTTCAAACCCTCAGTTATACAGGATGAGAAAGTTCTAAAGGTCTAGTGTCCACTGTGGTGACACTTCTTCATTACTTATTCAATAATAAACATTTTCATTCTTGAGACATGCTAAGAGACTCCCTAGATTTTAAGTGTTATCACCATGAAAAGTGAATCAACTATAGAATGGGCATATTGATGAGGTCACAATAATCATTTTGTATATGTATATGTCAAGACTTCATGCTTCATATTTTATAAATATACAACTTTGTGAATTATATCCCAATAGATATGGAAAACCAACGCAAAAATTCTAATCAAAAGTCAAAGGCAGGTAAAATACAAAAATGAGTGACTTTTGGGAAAAGCTTGAAGAAAATTTGCCAATAATTTGCTAGAATTAACTAAAGCCTAAGAATGGAGGGCAGGCCCGTGAGGAATGCTTGCTTGTATTTGATTTAGGAAGATCCACTTCTAATCCAGACCTTTGAGGTAGGATGACAAATCTTTAGTCCAGATCTAATTATAAAATAAAATGAAGAATATAGTTCAACTTAGGCTAGCATCAAAAGTACTTTTGAAATACAGCAGGCAGATAAAGCAGGCAGAACTTGTTGAGGGAAATCTGTAAAACACTGTCAAAAACTTAAAAAAACAACTTGAATAAATTTAAAGACATCTATGTTCATGGATAGAAAGACAGTTTGGGGTTTTTTGTTGTTGTTTGTTTTTGTTTTTGTTTTTAAAGATGGTAATACTCCCCAATTTTATGCACATAGTCACTATCACATTCTGGCCATTCAAACCTCTCCACAGGGACTGGAATGAGGCCCCCCGGCACATGGCACATGTGTAGCAGACATATAGCTCAGTCTCCATGTGGGTCCCCCAACTGGAAGAGAGGTTTTCCTAAAGCTCCAGCCTCACCGTGGTATCTATTCCCCAACAGGGCTGCCTTGTCTGGCCTCAGTGGGAGAGGAAGAGCCTAATCTGGCAGAGACTTGATGGAGCAGGGTAGGGTATACCCAGGGGGGACCCACCCTCTCAGAAGAGAAGGGGAGGGGGAGGGAGAGGGCTTCTGTGAGAAGGGGAGAAGCAACAGTATACTTACACTTTAGAAATTCCTTTATACTCCAGGGTCACTGGGAGAGATTCCTCTTTCCTCAGCACCCGTGGCAACAACTGAGGAAAAATAGAAAAGTCTAATCCAACAGAGCAGATGAGGAACACGGTAGTCCCCACGGTGGCTGCAGATCTGCAGCTTCTTCAGTTGCTACGTAATTTGGGGGTCCCATGTTATGGATGTAGAAGAGTCTTCCCGAGCTAAGTTAAAAAGAAAAACGCTTCCTGAAGCTTCAGACAATATTTAAGTTCCTACCAGGGACCATCTGTGGGTCTAGCTAACCAGCCCAAGTCCACAGTACCACTCATGATCAGCACTGAGGCCCCGGGGAAAAGGAATCTTTATGACAAAATGAAATCAGGTGATGATTCTCACTCTTCCCTGAACCCCTGTGATGTGCCAACCCTAGCAACTCACGCTCACTTTCCACACCACATAGCACCATCACAATGTGAAGTGGGGAGGCTTTACCATGGACTTCAGGGGACCCCAGACTATGCAGAATGTCTAGTGCAGAAAAACTGGCAAATAAGGGGAAAAGGGGGAGACAAGGGATGGTTTCAAGTGGCTGGAGGAAGTAAGAGCATGGTCCCAGCCTCCTGACAACGTCAGTCACCCTGCCGATGGTCTCCCAGCAGCCTTCTCACTGGTGGGCAATGTTTACTCTGGACATATTGTTAGTGTAAAACAACCACAAGGAAGAAAGTGAGGTTCACTTGAAACATCAGTTTCAAGTTACTGCCCCAAATGCATGGTGCATATTCCACTCTATTTTCCTGCCAAGATGAATATAGTGCAACAAAAATAGCCAAGATATAGAAAAATTGGAACATTTAAATTTTAAATGATAGAAAACTAGGTTTGTAATTTTCTACACTTTTAAATATTTTCCAGAAGCAGTACTATAAAACTTCTGAGCTGCCGGTATATCTTTTCACTTGAATATTTTTTTTTAATTCTAAGGAAACCTGTGTGGCTTCTGCTCTTACATTCTTGAAATACATCCTCCTCTTAGGATCGGTGTTGTCAGGGTGCCGGAATGAACACAAACAATGCATAATAAATCAGGGTTAGAGCTGCTCACAGAATTCACTGAGCACTGTCCAAACTGTGGCCAACAGCTTTCTACAGATTAGCTCCCCAGGGAAAGGAAGACCCTGCCTGCCGCTCTCTGAGTGCCCAGAGAAGGCCACGCTTGGCTTTCTAAGTCAGCTGTAAAGGCGGATGAGAACTGAAAGCCATTTCAAAGGAAGAAGCTGGGAAATGAGTCCCAAGGCATTCAAGAAAAAGAAATGCCGATTCTCCAGGTTTCCCCTACTTTTAGAAGAAAGGACGTCAATAAAAGAAATAGATTTTAAATTGAGGCCCAAAAGACAAATTATGGAATCTTGAGGGCAGAAAACAAGAAGGAAAGAGTATGACCGGGGAACATGACAGCAGTTAAGGGGCTAAAGAAAAGTCCTGTGGCTGACAAAGCATGTCAGCTCCATCGTCAGGGAATTTACACTTGTGATTTCCATTGCTGTGTGTTTGTGTTTCCTCTTGGATACAAAAATCCATTTTCCTAGTCCAGCTCCAGGAACATTATTCTAGGTGCAGTGGTCTGAGAAATTTCAAATCCTGTAAGTCAAAGTCCAGTACCCCAGGCCAGGTGTCATGGTACACACCTTTATTCTTAGCCCTCGGGAGGCAGGAGGATTCTGTGAGTTTGATGCCATGCTGGTCTATATATGGAATATGAGGCTGTCCTGGGCTTCATAGCAAGATCTTGTCTCAACAACAATAACAATAGTATACATGTGTTAGTGCACACACACACACACACACACACACACCATACACATATTTCTCTACCTACTTACCTCCCAACATCCTGTCACCTGAAAACATGCTTCATATTTTTACTTATAGCCTATGTTTCATTTCTTCCATTACACTGATAGCTACCCACTTGGCTTCTTTTAACTCTTCCTTAATCCAGGGGACTTGACCTTCATTGTCCATGTAGGCGAAAGTGTTGGAGTCTGGGGCTGGAGATATGGCTCAAATGCTAAGAGCACTGGCTGCTCTTCCATGAATCCTGGGTTCAATTCCCAGCATCACGTGGCAGCTCACAACCATTTACAACTCGACACCTGACATGCAAGTGGTAACTGACAAATGTGCAGACAAAATATCCATACACATAAAATAAAAATAAATCTTTTTTTTTCTTTTTTTACAAAATTAAGCATTGGGCCAGGCGTGGTAGCACACACCTTTAATCCCAGCACTTGGGAGGCAGAGGCAGGCAAATTTCTGAGTTCAAGGCCAGCCTGGTCTACAGAGTGAGTTCCAGGACAGCCAGGGCTACACAGAGAAACCCTGTCTCGAAAACAAACAAACAAACAAACAAACAAAGTATTGGATACTTTCCATACAAAGATATGTTTTGCTCGGGAAGTAGGACATTTTTCTGCAATATTAAAAGGATCACATACCTGTGAATTCCAACATTAGGATCTCTAACAGTTCTTATCCCCAGGGAGGCAGAGCCTACACTAAGCTACACTCTACACTCCTGCTATAATAGCACCAAAGACAGAAATCTGCACTGAGCCCATTCCACAGGACACAATTCAGGGCATAGGAAGCCTACCGTTGCCTTTCCTCGCTCCCAGCCTCATTTGTTAAGTATCTTCTCTTCTGGTCTGAACGATTCTGGGGTTCTGGAGTAATTTCCACAGCAACCAACCCTACTCTTTCTCATGTACGACCCTGGCCTCCCATCTAGACATGCTCTCAGGTCTAGACAGTGCACACACCAGAGCTCCCACGTCTTCCCCTTCCTTTTCCACCCCCACCCTCTGGATTCTCATTCTTTTGCTCCTATATCAGCAGTGACCTAGAATGGACAAGCAGAGTTTAAATCTTCCTCCCAATCTGTGAATTCGAGACAGAAGCTCTGTGTGTTCCTGGGATGTTGAGATGACTGGAGATGTTTTAAGGGGATAGAAGAAAGGAGAAGTTTCCGACGACATCTGACCATAGACTGTTTTGCTCATGAAGTCAATGGGAGACTTGTTATTTTTCCCTTCCTTCTTTTGTCTTCTAGGAAAATAAAAATTGGAAGATAGTTTGAGAGGGATAACTCTGTCACATCCCTTTAGATAACTTCCCTCTAGGACTTAACTGGTCTTTAGCATGGGGCAGGATGTCAACTACATTGATCTATTCAACCTGCTTTTGTCATTTGTATTTGACTGTAAGTTTCATTTTGGGGTCTCTAGGTCCTGCTAAGTTCCTTGTTGATGCAGACAGCTTTTTTTTTTCTGTCTTTAGTAGGTCTCTTCAAAGACTTGCATCTAATTCCTGAAGCTGAGTAGAGAGCATACACCAGGACACCCATGTGCACAGCCCCAAGTGTTTACACTGAACTCTTCTCAAATCCGTGTTCTTGTTAGAGCGACAGTAAGAGTGTCTACTACGCTTAACTATATTTTTCTCTTTGGGTGAGACCTCAGAAAGCCAGTAGCTTCATATATTAACTCAGTATCCTAAAGCATCCAGTCCCTGATTGGCACATACAGCAGTGGTTGAAAGCACACACTTGGAAAACTTAAGATATTGTTTGTGAAGCTATTGCCTGGCACAGAATGAGCGCTTGGTAAATGTCAGCTTATTATCATAGCAGGCACTGATTGTCAAGGAGAAGCGTAAAAGTAGATCTTCAAATGTCTTTCATCTCTCACAATTATTATATAACTGTAATAATATCTGAAACAGGGTTGGGGTTTTTTTTTTTTTGCCAGCTTTATATTCCAGATTTCTTATGCTTTTAAGACGGCAGGTATCCATGTGTCTTAAACAAAGACATTTCTCAGTAGGGATTCTTGTGAAATGGAAGTCGCACCGAGAATTACAAAACTGTAATAGCCTGTACCTTTTTACAGCTGGGCACAATTTCCTGAGGCTCTACAGTATGTTCTGCACAGAGAGAAAGAGAAATAAAGCTGACATTCTGAAAATTATATCACTAAAAACATCAATCTCTTCCACAAAACAAAAGGGACAGGCGGAGATGTACTCTATAACCAAAAAATACACTGTCTGGAGGGCTTTGGGTATGAACAAACGCATCCATGGACATTGTGGGCTGAGTTAGCAAAGACAGATGGGTTTGATGAAGAGAATATACTCACTGACCTGGAGGAATTCAAACAGGGAAACTGACTGGCAGTTTGGGTAATTCTCTTGCACAGATCCAGACTAGCATTGCAATTTTCACTATTTATTCTTTCTTTAGTTGTGTAATATTTTAAAATGGAAATATGTGTAAAACCTGCATGCATGTCCCCTCTGTAAGACCGGTGAGTATATACAACCTTCACAAATTCTGTTCAGCTAGATTCTTCTCTGAGATTCATTCTCCGCACTGTCCCACTTAGAAACTGAATGTCTTCCTGGATTGAAATGTCTTAGTCCTCATAGCAAGCTATTCAGTAAATCAAAACTAAATCTTCGCCGGGCGTGGTGGCGCACGCCTTTAATCCCAGCACTCGGGAGGCAGAGGCAGGCGGATTTCTGAGTTCGAGGCCAGCCTGGTCTACAAAGTGAGTTCCAGGACAGCCAGGGCTATACAGAGAAACCCTGTCTCGAAAAACCAAAAAAAAAAAAAAAAAAAAAAAAAAAAAAAAAAAAAAAAAAAACTAAATCTTCCTGTGAGGGTTAACAGTGAAGCTCTGAGAAGTGTAAGAATTAGATTGAATTATCAGAGTGGAGTCTTTGTAGTTGAATCTTGTGAGAAGAAGGAAACAGACTCAGGTGTACACACACACACACATGCACACATGTGAACAAATACATATATATATGCATATATATATACATATACATATGTATATGTATATGCATACATTCTCATTCTCTGTCTCTTTGTCTCTGTCCCTCCCTCTCTCCCCTCCTCTCTCCCCCTTCTCCTTCCCTGCCAACCTCTTGCTGTGCTGTGAAGCCATGTACAATCCTGAGAACCCATTGGCCCTAAAAGCTTCCTTTAAAAAAGTAGCCTTCCTTATTGCCTTATAGCAAGGAAAGGCAGAGAGCTGCTCTCAACTACCTCTGAACATTCAACAGCTTTACTACTTATCTAGAATAAAAATCAAAACTCTTGCCCTGACATACAGAGCCCCACAACTCTGTAGATCAGGTCTCCACCAACCTACCTCACTCACCCCTGCCCTTTGCACACCCACCTCACTCACCCCCTGCCCTTTGCACACCCACCTCACTCACCCCCTGCCCTTTGCACACCCACCTCACTCACCCCTGCCCTTTGCACACCCACCTCACTCACCCCCTGCCCTTTGCACACCCACCTCACTCACCCCCTGCCCTTTGCACACCCACCTCACTCACCCCCTGCCCTTTGCACACTCACCTCACTCACCCCCTGCCCTTTGCACACCCACCTCACTCACCCCCTGCCCTTTGCACACTATACGCACACTGAGGAAACTCTTCCTCTCTTGTGTCAACCTCAGGCGTTTGTTCAGAAGTTTGTGCTGGGTTTCTTCTAGAATGTCTCCTCTCCAATTGGCACAGAGCTAGGTATTCCAATCAAGTCCTTGTCATTTCCTTTCTTTTCTCCTCTCCCCCATCCCTCCTCTCTCTCTCTTGCTTTCCAGCTAGACAAGAACCATGTATCCCAAGCCAACCTCCCCTTTGCAACCCTCTTCCATCTGCTTCCCAAGTACTAGGATTCTGGATGCCCATCACCAACTCCTAGCACATTATTTAAAAGTCACTGGCTGAGAGAAGATGGTCAATGTAACAGCCAGCCAATCACATTTAATCGCAGCACCCTATTTCACCATTCCCAACCACTAGCATCCCTTCATTTTTGTTCTGGCCGTGTCTTTATGTTGAATGATCATGAATTCTCACCTCTGTCATTCACTGGTCTTGCATGGTGTCTGAAAGGGTGAGTGTGGACTGAGTGAGCAGATTCAAGAACCACTAAATCATAACAGGGAGGCAACGTACTCCCTTCTCTTCCTTTTCCCCTCCTTGTTCTCATTTTTCCATCCATGAATTCTGACAGTTTCCTTCAATGCCACTACAGTAGTTTTCAAATGCACCCTCTGCAAATTCTTCCACATTCCCAGAAAGAAGCCTCCTTACAGAGAAGAAGTACCTAACTTTATTTGTTTAAAGGAACAAGCTTCCATATTAAGGCACAGCGTCCCACAACCAAGAATTCCCTTCCTTTCTCGTCTATAAGAAAATGCTTTCTGTTGTGTAAACTCAAGTTTTCAACTACATTGGTATATGAAGGCTCTGCTCACTGTCAGAATCACCGCTTCACACATTGAGTATAATGAGAGATTGATTTGCTCCTGGCAGATCGGTTTGTTCCTTTAGTTCTACTGAGATAGCAAGATGTAGAGAGGAGCCAGATGGCTGCGACTGGGAGGAGGGGCAGCTCTGGAAAATAAAAAATGCATCGTTGCATATTCTGTGAGAAATACTGGATATCTGCAGATGATATTTTCTTACTCCTGCTACCAGTTACATAAATTTTCAAGATACACGCAGTAGCTCTGCTATTACCAGAGTTTTAAAAATCACGTTCGACATTTAACGGGATTTTATTTCCAAAAGAGTACGAAGCGCCCTCTGAGTATAGCGCATTTATGTTTTCCAGAATTCCTGTGATGCAGAATGGAAACTAGAGTCATGTGCACATGAATATGTAGTCCCTAAGGTTCCCTATTTTAGCTCTATGACCTTGAACAGCTTATAGTTCTTAAACTATTTTTTTTTTACATCTAGAAAATAAAGAGACTAGTAATTTTGTTGTATGGCTGTTGTTAGTAAATAACCAAAATCATGTTCTAGCCAAAATCCAAGGCTCAGTATGTGCTCAGAAAGAGCAGAACTCCTTTATGCAGAAGCAGGGACATGGGATGCCAAAGCTATGATGTAACGATACATTTTAAGTCTCTCTGTTTCTAGTTGGGTGTTGTATTCCCTTCAGCTCCTGTAGTGAATATTGACTTTGCTCTTCCTTTATGCAAGGCATTACTCTAGAAATGGAGTAGAAACTGGGGATTCAGGAGAGACCAAAGGCTGTCTCTCTCAACAATCACCTGTGGTCAAGTTTGGTTAGACTTCTGGTTTGTTGATAAATAGTTACATTTTCTTTCAACTTCAGTTTTCTTGACTTTACCACTCTCTATGGCTGCTTTGTTACTTCTCCTAGAGAGAAAGAAAAAAAAAAATCTCAATCTTGAAGTTCAAAGAGAGAATTGTTGTCAAAAAATCTTTTCTTTCTTCCTCTTAAATAAATACATTCCCGAGCATGACTCAGAGTGTTAAACATGTTATTATCCCTCTCTAGTGGCTTATTCCTAAGGAGAAAATAAAAACATACAAAAATAAAAAGCAGTAATTTTAGGACTTTGAAAAACTTACTCCTGGGTGGTTTTTCCTAATCATTTAGCTTTGTGATGAACAAAGGCTCGAGAGATATTCACTCTGTCAAATACATGGAATTAAAGAAAACAAAATTCACCTTTTAGTCTGTTGATGTGCTATTATAAAATCTGAATAGGAAATTAATCGCTACTAATCAAGACTGTGCCTTAGCAACAAGTGATTCCAAATAAAACCTCAGAGAAAACCAGAGACTAAAAAATAAATAAATCGAGTTGCAATTAGAATCAATGGCCATACCTCAGAGGGGAATATGTACCTGGAAACGTCAGACTAAGTCTAATGAAAGTCATTTGTGCTGTAAATCAAGACTAAAGTCAAAGTTGAAAAGGGATGAGAGCCAAGGAGAGTAGAGACTCAAGTTACAATATTCAAAAGCATGTGCAAGAATCAGTCAACTGAGAGAGATTTCATAAGAATCTCTAAGGAAGACTGGACATTTGTATTGCAACCATCGAGGTTAGAGTAGGATCTTAGGCAGCTACCAGGGAGAGTGTGGGCTCAGAAGCAGTCTATGAGCTGAAGGAGGCTCTGGGTGCACCTGAGCTGCAAGGTTCAGAAGAGATGCCATCTAGATGTCTGAATATACGTGGGTATGGATGACAATTCTAAAGCCCCAAAAGGCAAAGGAAGAAATGTAAGGAGTTCTTGAAAATATTCTAGACAGAAAAGCTAATGAAAGAAGCCTCCGTGTCCCTGAAGTAGGCATCTAAGATCCTGGATCTAGGACCAAAATGACCTGTTTGTTGGGAAGTCATGAATTTGTTCAGTACAGTGGGAGGACAGGCACATGTCAAACCTCAAAAGCTGGATTAGGGAAGGCTGAGGTCCTCTATGAGTGGGCAACATGAAACAGAGAACAGTGGCCTAGGAAGGCTAGAAGCTGTGGACGAGGATGCCATCACTAAAAAAAAAAAAAAAAAAAAGCCCCTAGAGTCATGTGGCAGACTGAGGTGTCCACACTCTCTTCTAACACCAACTTCTAGTGAAAACACAATTCAGTTCTACAGGGGGCAGAAAAGCACTCGCTCCCACGTGTCCTTTCAGTCTGCCAGGCATCAGTCAGGAACATTAGATCAGAAAGCTGCGGTGACCAAGCCGGCTCAGGCAGTCAACAGATTCGCCAGCGCAGGAGTGAGGATTAAAAAGAAAAAGGACAATTAGACAACATTGTAACATGACCCCGGCCAGTTCTGAGGCTGAGGCTGAGGCAGGTTTATTTTTTCCCAATCTGCTTTTATACCATTTTAATTACATGCAAGTATTAAGGGCCGGCAGTACAAAGAGGAACAAGCAAGACAATAAACAAGGTCTCTTGATCACTCCCAGGAACACTGTTTCTAAGGGCTTATCAGGATGATCAAGATATCTGAGCCTACTTCCCTGTCCTAGCCCAAAGTCATATCATGCGAAGCCTACTTCTTTGTTCCACCCTAAAATCAGACTCTTGAACTTGCTTCCTTGTCATCCCTTAATGTCAGATTCCTGCCAGAAGTCCATTTCCTTGTCCTTGGCCAAAGTCAGATTCCTGCCAAGTGGCCTCCAAAGGCTCCCCACACTGCGGGGGTGGGGGTGGGAGGTGTTGAACCGATCAGATAAACAGAGGCACGGAAGCCTCATGTTTGGTTCTAAGAGCATATAGATGACTCCCACGCACCGCACCTTTCCAGCAAAGCCCCGGTTTAAAAAAAAAAAAAAAAAAAAAGGTGAATTGAAGCTTAAAGATGCACAACTTTCTCTGGAGAAAGGCAAATTCAGGATAGAAGACAAGACAAAAACACCCAAGGACTTTCAAGACTGTCACAAGCAGTACATTATGGCACATATCGATGACAAGCCTGAAACACTGCTAACTCCTTAACAGAATAACATAAATCCACACTTCAAAAGTCCCTCTGGGTTCTTATCCTCGACATAGCACGTCCAGAGCCCAACAAAAAGACACAGGACATAGCAAAAGGCTGGAGAAAAACAGAAGCTGGGAAGGTAGAGCAGTCAGCTACCTAGAGTCTCAAATGGGGTATTTAAAGTCCGTTGATGACATAGTTCACTATGCAGAGGAAGAGTAGACGGCCTGGAAGAACAGAGGAAAACTCTAAAGGAAAAGAGAAGTGTTGTTAACTGTGGCAAAAATCAACAACGTCTCTGAGGAGTTTAACAGTAGATTCAACATAGGTTCGGGAGGAAAGTGAACTTGAAAATAGATAAATTGCTATTTCCTAAAATTCAATGCAAGAAGAAATAAATTTTTAAAAGTCATGCATGATCTGTAGGACAATTTCCAAACATCTATCCCTACCTATGGCTGACAGGCCAGACTGCAGGAAGGAGCAGGAAGCACAGGAAATGTTGGCAATAAGGGCCAATGTGAGTGGCAGACACTAAACTCCAGGTCTAAGGAACTAAAGCTAAAGATAACTAGGTGGGAACAAATGGAGAGAGTATACAAGGATTAACTCTTAGGACAATAAGGAAGGGAAAGGGAAGACAGGATGACAAAAACATTCTTTTGTGCTGGAAGCCAAGAAAGATTCTTTTCAAACAAGGAAGCCAGGTTGTTGTGTGACTGCTGAAGGTGAGGGTTTTAAAAGAAACCACCAGGCTTTGGCTTTCAACCGGGATGAGATAAACCCTCGCCCTGGAAACACGCATCATACGCAAGCAAATACATACATCACACACACACACACACACACACGGGGGGGGGGGGCGCAGAGAGAGAGAGAGAGAGAGAGAGAGAGAGAGAGATTTTATAGCAGTTCCCATCAGTTTTTGTAAGACTCACGCTCTCTCTCACTTCAGCACTAAAGGTGTAGCTCTGTCCACAGAGATTTACTCAGAAAAGAACACACAGACTGAATTTAATCAACAGTGTTCTCCCTCTAGGTATTGCTATAACCCTCGGGATTGGGACCTCCTCATGCTTTGTCATTTAAAGTTGCCAGGGGCAACATGTGGCACCAACCAGACTGCCACCAAGTAAAAACAGTGGGGAGGGGGGGGAGGGGAGGTAAACAAGGTTTTATTCCTATCACAGTCTTGTTTCCCCACCTATCTATCCATCTAACTGTTGGTAGAGTGGGCAGAGTTCCTGTCAACAGTAGGAAGAAAGATTCTAGGACGTTCATTAAGTGCTTATGTATATGAATAAAGTCATAAAAACCACAGGATTGTCCCAATGGAAACAGGAAGATGTAATACGGAAATCCCTTATTAGAAGTTTCTGATGACAAAATAGTTGTGACCAAAGTGCTTTGTTTATAAATATTAACAGCAAATTTAGTCATAGTAGTTAAAAACTGGCAACAAACTCAAATGTTTATAAACAGAAACAGATTGACTATGTATATTCACGTGATGGAATATTACTCAGCAATGAGCAAGCATGTGTAACATGGACTACTCTCACTGAAGTGAGCTGCTAGGTGAACCTTACAGAGCTAAGCGCCTATCCTTGTGGGGAAGGAAGGCTGACCTCAATATCCCTTCTTATTGCTTAGCACACACTCTAACCTTTACAGTCAAGTTACAACTCCAGATTCTGAGGATGGAGCCATTCCTGCCCACCGTGTTTGAAAATGTAGCCGATGTCTCAAACTGAGCATGCTCAGGACAAAGCCTATGACAAAATCCTCAGAGAGAGAGAGAGAGAGAGAGAGAGAGAGAGAGAGAGATGACAAAACACAGAAGCAATCTAAAAATGGAGGGTTTGGGTTCTTTGTTGTGGTATGATGTCTTTGCTTTTGTGTGTAGGTTTCTACAGAACTTTGAAGCAACCACACACATTCACACTCACAAACATTACTAATGACATTTACAATTAAAAAGAAATTAAAACGATACATCAAGGGTTACAGGAGATGTACCTTGTTCTTTCTTATTTTTCCAGTTGGCTGAGTTTAGAGAGTAACAGTCAAGGCAGCAAAACTACTCTAAGAATATATGTACCAGGCTGCAGAAATGGCTTAGCAGTTCAGAGCACTGACTGTCATTGCAGAGGACCTGGGTTCACACTCACCTGTAACTCCAGTTCCAGGCCATCGAATGTCCTCTTCTGGACCCTGAGACCATAAGGCACACACATGGTGAGCAGACATAACTACAGCCAAAACACTCATACACAGAAAAATAAATAAATCTTTATTATCTTTGTTCACTGTCCTTATTTTATCTTTACATAGCGAAAGAAAAGCATCATAACTGAAGAACTGAAGAAGGCAGGTTTAAGTTACTATTTCAAAGCAATTGAACTTCCTAGATGGTTACATACGAAGGCTCATTAGCCTCCAGTCTCCTTTTAATCAAGGCTGTGGGAAGTGAGGTTTGCGTACAGGACTGACTTCTAATCTTTTTCTCCTATCAAAGTAAAATAAATACTATGTATATCTGTATATAATATAGATATTTAAATATATATTTGCAGCCCATATGTCTAAATCCACTCTGAAAGTCAAAATACTTCCCAGAATATAATTTGAAAAAAAAAGAAAATCTAAGAGCTTCTATTTGAAACCGTGAACTTAAAATATTTGCTCAGGGATTCATCTTCTTTGAATCTGTAGCAGAAAACTGTTCACTCAAAGTTGAGTGTCACCTGTTTTGTAGAGGCTGAGTAGTCTCGTGACGAGATCTTTATAATCGTTAGTTGAATTGACTCAATTATAATAAGAAATATGGTCTGGCTTCTTAAAGTCAGACATGGTTCAAAGTATTTCACACGTAGAATTTGCATATCAGAACAAGATGGCACAAAACACATTAGAAACTGTCAGGAATCTTGCTTATGATGATGGCATATTACATTGGCCAGAAAAAGCTACCAATGTGTGACATCTGTGATGGAAGACCCTGGGAACAGGTGTTACAGGGCGTTAACTGTGTTTCTAAAGTGTTCAAATGATGACATTTCCTAATCAAAGCAAGACTGTGCCTTGTGCACGATAGTTTGATATTTGGGGGACATTTTTGGGCTCCAATATGCAAATCAAGTTTACTAAAACTTTTAGAGAAGAAACTCTGGAGTTGTAATTGTATCCATATTAAAATTATACCACACAGGAGAATTATTAAGAAGTTAAATCATATGGGTATTCAGGGGAAAGGAGAGTTAAGGAATTGCAAATAAGAACTTATTTGAAGGTCAAATAGGTATGTGCATAGGTATTAGAGCATGTTAATAGTGCAGACCTACATTCCTCATGTCCTGCAGACAGACCTCACTTGTATAGCTCTAAGAATATAAAATCAATTAGAATTCATCTTGTGTTATGTACATTCACACTAAATGATACTGCTCAGCCAAATGTTTAGATCTATTTATTTTGCCACCAAAAATTAAATTTAAAAATATTGTTTGGAAAGGCCTTGGCTGTCTGTCGCCCACTTGCTGTCTAGCAGCTGGTCAGAGATGTTTAATAGTCCAACTAATTCCAATTTTAGAAGCTGTTTTCAGTAGATCATGGCCTTGGGGAATTATCATATATGGACAGTACCCAAAAATAAAATAAACCAATTATTTTTTTTTCTTTGTAACAGCAGGCAAAATCTAGAATTATAGCAATGATCATCTCTGAACCTTCACAGATCATGATGGTAAAAAAAAAAAAAAAATTCTCTCAACAAAGAGACCACATGTCTTCCAAGGGTTCCGAGTTTTCTTTCTCCAATCTCTGAACAAATACTTCCCAAATTATACCACATTAATGAGATAAATGGCATTATATGATATAATGGGATATAACAAATGAATTATAAATTTTATTTTAATAAGGAAATGTAAACTTTTATTTGCTTCCATGTATAGTTCTCTAAATTGTTCTCAGTGTCCCAGGAACATCTGTTTGAATCTCTGCAGTGTTACTAATGTGTGTATAGCATTTACATTTAATATAGGAACCAAAAGAATTAGGCTTGACTCTTTGGTGTCATTATTGGTTTTCCATTCATCACTTCTATTCTTTCTGTTTCTTTTCTTTTTATGTTGACTTTAGATTGATTAAATTTTTATTGCTTTCATTTCTGTTATAATTTAATAGCTATAATTCTTTTATTCTGATGATTTCTCTGAAGTTTGAAATATACACAGGTACCACTCACACATACTAAAGGAACTTTCCAACAACATTGCATAAGTGTAGTACTTTGCAAACTGCTGATAGAGAAAAAATCCTATAGGTAGCCAGATTTTAAAGGAAAGTGGGTATAAGGAGATGGCTCAGCAGGTAAAGGCATTTGCCACTGGGTCTAAGAACCTGAGTACAATCCCAGGACTCAGTAGTAGAAGGGAAGAACCAGATCTTTAAAGGCATCCTCTGATCTCCACATACATAATGGTATTTAAGATAAAAAGTTAAAAACTAAAAACAAAAGTGGCAAGGCATATACTTAAGCATCAGGCATGTGGCCGCAGCAGGCAAGGCAGCAGGTGGGCACCTTCCTAAGGTCAGAAAGAACCCCGTGTCTCTTGCCTTGCGGACAGTTCTGCTCTGAACACGTAAGCTACTTTGAAGTTTGCTTCTTCAGGTCTGAGTCTAGCTGACAACCTTTGAGGTTCAGGAGGAAGAGGCAGAAACTTATGGGATGGGAGGCTCTCTCGGCAACTGAGAGTGTGAGTGTAATGTATGTAGCTCTGAGTTATCAGAAGGAGAACACTCCTTTAGAAAACCTAGCACTTCCCAGTAGGGAGGGACGCTTGCATTTTTCTTCTTTGTGTGGACTACTTGGCATTTTAACCAAGAGAGAAATAGATGCTTGGCAAAGCCCACTCTCTATTACCTCTTGTTGTGTACTTCAGCTTGCATGTCCACCATGTGCACGAGATTGTACACATCTTTAATACTCTGTCACCTCCTTAGTAAAGAAAATGTCTACAAGAATCTGAGTGTCAGCCATGATCCCCTGAAACTGCCTGTCAGTCTCTGTGCTCTATGCTTCTGTGTCGCACCTTCCTCAGTGTAGAAAATCAGAAAAGCTCTATTAGAGCGAAAACATTATCCACCCAAACCCAGGAATCCACTTTGGAAATTTTACTGATTAATCAATTGTTTTGTCCTTGTGCTCAAAACAGTGGAAATTTACTCATTTAGCAAATAATGTCCCAAAGCTTGTGTCCTTAGCATCTTAACTCAGTGATAACCAAAAGGTGGCAGGAAGTGGCTAATAACCAAACAAAGGAGTTTCTTAGTCCTGACCCACCTCCTACTACCCCTTCCCTGAATTTGAACACAGCACAGGGCCATGTGGGGAACACAGAGGTTGGTGAGATACAGAAGCAGAGACAACAGCAGGAGCCCGTGGGAAGCTAGGAACATCTACAGGAAAGGTGAGGCAGGATGAATGTGGAGTTGGGCCATAGAGTCATTCTAACAGGTTTTGTGACATCAAGTGAGAAATCTGAGTGTTTTATGTTAGGGTTGATTTAGAATGGTCAAATAATTAATACTTGATACATATAAGTTAAATAAGAAGGTTGCTGTAGTCTGTTTAGGAAAACCTCCATTCCAAAGGCTGACATGCCAAAGACTTAGTGGCCACTCTGTGGCCTGCAGCCCCCTTTAGAGTAGTAGAAATTTTAAGAGATGGGGCCTAGGAAGTTTTCAGCTCATCTGCTCTGAGTCCTGCATAAGTACTGGGACATCAGCCGTTTCTTTTTCCTCTTTCACCTTGCAGCTAAGAGGAGAACAGTTTTCCTCCATCACTCTTCTGTCATGATATTCTGCTGGAGGCCCAAACGGCAAATGATTGTGGATCGAAGCCTTAAAAACCACGATTCAAAAGAACCTTTTCTTTATAAAGATTGACTATCACTCGTGCTTGCTGCGGTGAGGTAAAGCTGGCTCCCGTGGATTGGGTCAGGATGTGGCTTCTAGAACCCTGTTAGTTGGTGTGGATGTTCTCCAGCTGAGCTCTGTTGTCTCAAAGGACTGGGTGGTCCTGGGAGGGGAAACCTTTCAGATGTTAGCTGTGGAGTTTTGGTCTGTTGCTATGTATTACAATCCTAAATACTGAGCCCTCCCCCTGCCCCCCAGGTCTGGTTGCTTCCAGGGCTGAGTAAACCCTCAACTACACCAAAAGATGCTTTGTATGTAACCTTGTTCCTCAAGTTAGCACTGACTGGTCAATAAAAATTCCTACAGTCAATAGCTGGACAGGAGAGAAGTAGGCGGGGCTTCTGTTGCAGGGTTTGGGGTCTGAAACAGAGACCATGAGGTTGGTGAGAGAGAAGATGCCATGGGATTAAGGGATTGTGAGAACTGGCCAGGAGGGCTGGCCAGTCAGCGTAAGAGCAGCCCAGGTGGAACATGGCAAGTCATATCTAGGGTTTATTGACAGAGAAGTAGACAAAGTAGCACAAAGAACTGATATCTGCCCAGCTCTAGTGCTTTTAAACTTATTATAAATATAAAAGGTTTTGTATCTTCTATCTGGGAACTAAGTGATCAATGGTGGGCTAGAAACCCCCAATAAATATTTGCCATAACAATCAGCTCTCAGGATAACAACGTGGAAAACTAGAAATTACAGAATGAAGACACACAGAAGTACAGTGGGGGTTTTAAAAGTTGAGATGTAGCTCTGTGGTTAAATATTCTAGAACACTGGAAAACAGCAGGGAGTTTATTATGTGACATTCATTTCCCTCTCAGTATATACCTTTTTTTTCTAATTTATCTTATATCATAAATTATATATTATATGGCATTGATTATAAACTCAGACTATCAGTCAACTCTGAAAACATGTTTAAAATGTTCTTGAATCCTGCAGGATCAGATACTCAGCCAAGATTTCATTCTTTATGTAAAATAAGCAGACATCCATTTCAGTAATGTGCAGATCCACTTTTGCCTTTAATAAATTGTAAAAGTCTATGTATATTGTATAATGAAAGATTATTTTTAAATGCATATTTACATGTTTTATTGTCAGGAAACCTCATTGGAATCCCCTACTATACATACCTGAATATTTACAGTAGTGTAAATGTTTTCTAAGGCAAAAGGAGGTTGCGAGTCAAGAGTGACTAAGATTCCTGCTCCGTGTGTTCTATTCTTCCTCTGAAGAGTCACTTGATGAGCTACGAATGCGTTTGAGTTTTACATAATGATGGGTTGAACACAAATATCTTGAACTCAACACTCTAGAAGTAAAATGAAAGGCTCAACATGCTTACATTTTCAAACATTTAAGTCAAAGAGACACAGAAATGAACAAGACCAAAAAAAAAAAAAAATGTAGTGGTAAATATTTAAAGTCTACTCTATACTCCTGGCCTGGCCAGTGCATGCACAGTTCTGCACCCGTCCAAGAACTTTGGATTCATGATTGAAAGATGCACACGTGCAAACTGTATATTTAATACGCCTTAACTAACTCAGAGGTTGGGCACTTTAAGACTTACCACTTCATTAAAGTATACCAATATTTTTTAAAAGGTGTTTTCATAACAGAAATTTGTCCTCTATGAGGACAGAGAGTCTGGGATATGCTAAGTCACTTAGGAGGTTGTGAGTCTTTTTTCCACTCTGCTCTTTGCAAATGAGTGGATCTTTGTATAAGGAGGTAAGCAGGAAGTCTGCCTTAGAACCCTAGCAGCTTCTAGGCAAACATTCTGACAACTTAGGCTTGTGGCTGGTTCATTCACAATAAGTCTAGCTGAAATGATGAAAGCCAAGGAAAATATCTCAGAGCTCCAGAAAACAAAATAAAAGTGACTATGAATAAAAACATGTAAAGAAAAAACTTAAAGGAATTATTGGATCTTTAATTAGATCAAGGAAACTGAAACTGAGTGAGCTGAGCTGCTCAAGTGTCGTTTAAAGACAGAGTTGATGGCAACAAGATCACAGCAGCCAGGGGGTCTTCTTATGAGATTGTCAGACCCACTACTGAATGCAGGTAAATTCTATAGTGATGGTTTCAGAATTACCTATCCTCTACCACTCTGATATCTAAAACCGTTTTTTTAAGTCCAGCCTTTCTTTCAGTTTGCTTTCTGTCACAGCTCCTCAGCCTCTGGTAATGTTTTGACATATCAACTAGGGTGGTAGAAATCTGTAATTTCGGAATTGTTCCTTTAAAGCCCACTAAACAACATTAACACCAAAACCTCTCTCTGAATCAGATCATGCACTTCAAGGGTCATAAACTCAAATGGCTGAATAAGTCCAACGGGGAGCATAAAAGCGCAATTGGTCCAGCAGGGGCAGAACTCTGGTTGTCGGTTCCAAGTGCAACCCCACTTAGCTTTTCTGCACCCACCCATCAGCGACTCCGCAGGCCGTTTGCTGTCAGTGAGCCAAGTCATCACCTCACTGCTCAGAGACTCAGGAAACCAATGCCAAGATGACTCTGAGCCGTCTGCAACCTGGAAGTGTTCACAGTGAGGTTTCTCACATTTGGGATGTGACATGTGACAAAATGGCAATAGTGAAGCTTTTCATTTCAATGGTTTCCTTGCTCATCTTTGATAAGGATCTTTAATTAGCCTTTCCTAACCTCTGTTTTTCCTAGCAGCAGTGAATTGAGTGATAAGTCCTGCCCTCTCAGTAGATTTGCCTTTAAACAAGGACAAAGCAGGAATCACAGCGAGGAGGCCACTGAAGTAAGTAAGGGCTTTCGTGACTGCAGCTAGTGGGAACTAAACACTTCACGGCAATTAAAAAGCACTGCCAGTCTGTTGTAACTAACCATGAACCCATTCAGCAAATGATGAGTATCTGCTATATGGCAGACCCTTACCTGCCCTAGGTTCTCAAGACTCAGAATTGAGTTAAAGCTCACAGAGGAGCTCATTGGATGAGTTTCTAAATTCAATGATTTTTTTATATCATAAATATTGAAACACACCTTTATGAGATCAACTTCTGGGTTATGAAAGTAACTGACTAGTTTTCCCTGATTCTCTCATAAACCATTTGGGTCTCATAGCCTTAGGGTCAGTCCATAACCTCTTTTCATTAGTTTTGGGATAAAGGAGACAGCAGTACCAATTCTGAATGCTTCCTAACTTTTGCTATACAAACATAATGAGGCAGTGAGCTTAATTATATATATATATATATTATATGTATATATATATATGTGTGTGTGTGTGGTGTGTGTGTGTGTGTGTGTGTGCACAGATGTCAGAGTGTGCGAAGGTCAGAGAACTACTTGTAGACATTATCTCTCTTTTCTACCCTGAGCTCTGGAGACTGTCCAGCAAACGCTTTTACCCTCTGGGCCACCACTGAGATGCAGTATACACAGAAGCACCCATGTTCAAGCCATACAGCTTGGTAAACTTCCACAGAGCGAACATACCAGTATAAACAGAATATAAATCAGGAAACCTTCTGTTTTGAATACCACTAATCTCTTGTCCATATCCCAAGCACTATTGAATACTCCACTCTAATGGCTGACATTTTTTATTTATGATTTTGAACCTTAAAAAATTGAGTCATTTAAGTTGTAATCTTCTGAGCCTAGCTTCTTTCTCTTGATCTTATATTCAACACATGCATCCCTATTGTTGGGTATAGCAATATTCTAATCACTTCTCTTCTTGTATGGATTTGCACTGTATCAATATGTTACAATTTGTCTGCACTGTTGTTGATGGGCATTTGTATCCAACCAGGGACTACTCAAGACAATGCTATGACATTTTTATATGCCTTTTAGTGAATATATGATTGCTTTTTTCTTTTTCTTTTTCTTTTTTTTAAGATTTAGTATATTTTTGAGTCATGTGTCTGTGCAGGTAGGATATGTGGATGTTAGTGGCTGTTGAGGCCAGAGGTGAGTGTCACACTCCCTACAAGTGGAGTTGCAGGCTGTTTTGAGCCACCTGGCATAGGTGTTGGGAATGGAACATGGGTCTTCTGAAAGAGCAATACAATGTTCTTAAGTGCTGAACCATTTCTCCAACACATATGATTAAATCTACTGGACATACACCAACATGTAGAAGTATGACTTACTGGAGATCATTTCCCAAAGTGGTTGTACCAATTTATAATTCATCCATTCATGTCAGAGACTTCTAGTTGTTCAAAATTGTCATCCATTTTGATGTCATGTTGAATTTATAAGACTGGGTCTCATGGGCTAGGCTTGCCTTCAACTCTCTACATTACTCAGGATAGTCTTCAACTCTGATTGTCAGATTTCAGTGTCTTGAGTGTTACCTTTACAAGTATGCACCATCATACCCAGTTAGTATCTAATTTTTAACCTGTTACTTTTATTTATTTATTTATTTATTTATTTATTTATTTATTTATTTATTTTCCAAGACAGGGTTTCTCTGTATAGCCCTGGCTGTACTTCAACTCACCCTATAGACCAGGCTTTCCTTCAACTCAGAAATCTGCCTGCCTCTGCCTCTCAGTGCTGGGATTAAAGACATGCACCACCATCACCCAGCTTAACCTGTACTTTTATACCCAGGCATTTTAGTCATCAAAAAACACCCTGGTAAATTTTAAAAGTCCTTCCAGGGATGATTCTGCTGAGCATATATTGTAACAGTGCAAGACACTCCAGAGGTAATTCATTTTGTATTATTGAGGAGACCATTTTAGGTTTGACTAGAATCTTATCTCCTTGATGGGAATCTCCATGGAAAATTACCCAACTCTATTCTAGGAACCTGAGGTCAAGATGTACCAGCTAGCATTCTGTTAAACTGCTTGCTTGCACAAAACCTTCTCCTGTAGCTACCCATTGAGATGCAAGAATGTGTAAAACAAAACAAAACAAAAACAAAACACCCTCACTCTAAATGCTTGCCACTGCAATTAGGTACGGAATACCTGAGTGTAGTCCCAACCAACTGTAACAAAGTCATTCAATGATTTAAACAGTATTTGAGTGATATTCTGTGGTGGGCACTTCATAACAATAGGTCAACTATAAACATTAAATATTTCTTTATACAAAAATAAGCATTATCATATCTAGCATAGTATAAGATATTCTAACAGAATTTGAGATGAAATAAGAAACGTGGGACATACCCATCAGAAGAATCACATATATAAGCAAGTGACTCAAAGAATCACCGCCTTGTATGTTGAGGATGGTAGAGTCTAAATTCAGCCACCAAGATTTTGTATTCATCTCCGGAAGTTTAATTGTGTGGCCTTGAAAACACACTTGTTCTTTGTTAGATTTTTAACCTCTAAAATGGTATGGTAGTATTCCCCACCTCAAATAACTGCTTTTTATGAGTTATAAAAATTACTTATTCCCTGATCCTTGTGTTACAGAGTTTGAGACCACTGGAAAAGACCACAGATTTAATCCAAATTGTAATTAGCATGTTTATTTTTAAAAATGCTAGCTAGGAGATAGTCTTAAAGTCAAATCAAAGGTATGCTTCACAGAATGGACTAATGGAAGGGTTTTTTAAAGTGGAGACCACAATTATCTCATTTCTGTGAAATTTCCAGCTGTGTGAGAAACTGCTTCACTTCCCTCAGCTATATGAGGAACTTGTCTGTCTCATTGCACATAGAAAGGAGCTGTCTTACTCTCCTGTATACAGTGATAAATAGGTTTACAGAAGACATGGCAAGCTGTAACAGTCTTACAGCAGTTACACTATCCTTGTGAAGTAAGAGAAAAAAACGTATTGTTAAATCTTGACATGACCTCAGGGTGAAACTGAGGTCAGCCTAACCTTAATATATGTAAGATTCTTTTTTTGTTGTTTTTTGTTTGTTTGTTTGTTTGGTTTGGTTTGGTTTTTTTGTTTTTGTTGTTGGTGGTGGTTTTTTTTTTTTTTTTTTTTTTTTTTTTTTTTTCTGAGACCGGGTTTCTCTGTATAGTCCTAGCTGTCCTGGAACTCACTCTGTAGACCAGGCTGGCCTTGAACTCAGAAATACACCTGCCTCTGTCTCCCAAGTGCTGTGATTAAAGGCATGGGCCACCACTGATTCTTACAGGAACTTTTACTAACCTGAATTTTTCTGTTTCTATGACCACAAGACTTTCTGATCCTCGATCAAACAGAAATACCATGGTGACACAATTGTGCCCTATTCTAATTAAAAGTTCACATCCTGTCATCCTTGCTAACAGTCGTCACAGCTACATCAACAGGTGGTATCAAACTTGTGGTTCACTCAGCTGGGGCCACTTCTAGACATGTAGTCACAAGAGTGCATGCTCCAGGCTGGGTCAGAGTGGCTGAATAAAAACTTTAAATTCATAAAGAGCTCCACCAGATCTCCTTTTCTTGGGTGAGAACAACCCAGCTACAACATTTGGGGCCTTGCCTGGGATCTATTCTCACTCTAAGAAAGATAACCTAATTTGGCCCTCTGAGGCTTCTGTATTCTCTGGTCTTCTGAATTCTGGTGAGTGTATTCTGTGTGATCAGCCCAGGGTTACATGTCATCAGGGGAAGCTCTATTGACAAATGTAGGTAAGGTGACTTCCAACCCCTTGGATGCCCTCAGCTGTTAGTTTACTGTGTTGGATGGATGAAAACATGATGGCTGGCTATTGTTTGCCTGATTATTATTACTGTTTATATTTGGTTTTGTTGTAGTTCTGTCTTTCTGCTCTCTCCTATAGGTTGCTCAGTGTTTATTCTTCTCCTTGACTCAACGAAGCCTGCTGTTTAAGTCCCACAAAACCGATTTCTAAGCTTTCTTTGTTTGTTGGCTCTGGTCACTTGATTCAATTGTGCAGGAATTCAGCTGTCTCTGAGGATGTGCATAACATAGTTCCATGCTGTTCTGCTCTATCAAAAAGGTCACTCTGGAGGGGAATTAGATCCTATCTCTCCCAATCTAAGCTTGCTTGTTTAAAAGTTTCCTCAAATCTCTGTCTAAGTCAAATGGCCATCTGACTTTGGTAAGAGAGAGAAAAAAAAGAATAGACCAGGAAAAGACACCATGTGCCTTAAAATAGCTAAAATGTAGAGGATTTTCCAATAGAAAATTACTTTTGTTTATCTCATAATCCTTTGTTTGTTTGTTTGCTTTGTTTTATTTAATTCTCTAAAACCTAAATCTTTTGCTAAAATATCAATTTATCTCAAGATTATGTAAACTTTCTGTACTTTAAAACGTGTAAGCGGAGTAGGGCCACAGGCCTCATCCGGCCGGATCAGCGCCTGGGTAGCGGGAGCGCAGGGTTGCCTGACACCCGCCAGCTAACCACGACCCCCGCCTCAGGATTTTGGGACTGCTGGGGAGTGGAACACAGCTTCTGCTCCAGTCCAATCACGTGGGACCTGAGACTGCTCTGGCTGGGGAGAGAGAAATCCGGCCTACATAGGGCCACAACCCTCTTCCGGTCAGAAAAGCACCGGGGCAAAGGGCGCAGGGTCGGCTGACACTCGCCAGCTACCCACAACACCCGCCACAGGATCTTAAGACTTCTGGTGAGTGGAGCACAGCTTCTGCTCCAATCCAATTGCGCGGGACCTGAGACTGCATTAGTTAGGGAAGCAGAAACCAGCCTGAGTAGGGCCACAGGCCTCATCCGGCCGGATCAGCGCCGGAGTAGCAGGAGCTCAGGGTTGCCTGACACCCGCCAGCTACCCACGACCCCCGCCACAGGATTTTGGGACTGCTGGTGAGTGGAACACAGCTTCTGCTCCAATCTTTAAACAGTGACAACGATAACAACTAACCCCAGAGATTACCAGATGGCGAAAGGTAAACGTAATAATCTTACTAACAGAAACCAAGACCACTCACCATCATCAGAACCCAGCACCCCCACTTCGCCCAGTCCAGGGCACCCCAACACACCGGAAAAGCTAGACACGGATTTAAAAGCATATCTCCTGATGATGATAGAGGACTTCAAGAAGGACTTTAATAACACACTTAAAGAAATGCAGGAGAACACTGCTAAACAGGCAGAAGACAATAAAGAGGAAGCACAAAAATCCCTTAAAGAATTGCAGGAGAACACTGCTAAAGAGTTACAAATCCTTAAAGAAAAACACGATAACATAATCAAACAGGTAGAAGTCCTTACAGAAAAACAGGAAAACACATCCAAACAGATGATGGAAATGAACAAAACCATACTAGACCTAAAAAGGGAAGTAGACACAATAAAGAAAACCCAAAATGAGGCAACACTGGAGATAGAAACCCTAGGAAAGAAATCTGGAACCATAGATACGAGCATCAGCAACAGAATACAAGAGATGAAAGAGAGAATCTCAGGTGCAGAAGATTCCATAGAGAACATCGGCACAACAATCAAGGAAAATGTAAAATGCAAAAAGATCCTAACTCAAAACATCCAAGAAATACAGGACACAATGAGAAGACCAAACCTACGGATAATAGGAGTAGATGAGAATGAAGATTTTCAACTCAAAGGACCAGCAAACATCTTCAACAAAATTATAGAAGAAAACTTCCCAAATCTAAAGAAAGAGATGCCCATGAACATACAAGAAGCCTACAGAACTCCAAATAGACTGGACCAGAAAAGAAATACCTCCCGACACATTATAATCAGAACAACAAATGCTCTAAATAAAGATAGAATACTAAAAGCAGTAAGAGAAAAAGGCCAAGTAACATATAAAGGCAAGCCTATCAGAATTACACCAGATTTTTCACCAGAGACTATGAAAGCCAGAAGATCCTGGACGGATGTTATACAGACACTAAAAGAACACAAATTCCAGCCCAGGCTACTATACCCAGCCAAACTCTCAATTAACATAGATGGAGAAACCAAAGTATTCCACGACAAAACGAAATTCACACATTATCTCTCCACGAATCCAGCCCTTCAAAGGATAATAACAGAAAAAAACCAATACAAGGACAGGAACCACGCCCTAGAAACAACAAGAAGGTAATCCCTCAACAAACCTAAAAGAAGACAGCCACAAGAACAAAATGCCAACTTTAACAACAAAAATAACAGGAAACAACAATTACTTTTCCTTAATATCTCTTAATATCAATGGACTCAACTCCCCGATAAAAAGACATAGACTAACAAACTGGCTACACAAACAAGACCCAACATTTTGCTGCTTACAGGAAACTCATCTCAGAGAAAAGGATAGACACTACCTCAGAATGAAAGGCTGGAAAACAATTTTCCAAGCAAATGGCATGAAGAAACAAGCTGGAGTAGCCATTCTAATATCTGATAAGATTGACTTCCAACCCAAAGTCATTAAAAAAGACAGGGAGGGACACTTCATACTCATCAAAGGTAAAATCCTCCAAGAGGAACTATCAATCCTGAATATCTATGCTCCAAATACAAAGGCAGCCACATTCATTAAAGAAACTTTAGTAAATCTCAAAGCACACATTGCACCTCATACAATAATAGTGGGAGACTTCAACACACCACTTTCACCAATGGACAGATCATGGAAACAGAAACTAAACAGGGACACAGTGAAACTAAGAGAAATTATGAATCAAATGGATCTGGCAGATATCTACAGAACATTCTATCCTAAAACAAAAGGATATACCTTCTTCTCAGCACCTCATGGTACCTTCTCCAAAATTGACCACATAATTGGTCACAAAGCAGGCCTCAACAGATACAAAAATATTGAAATTGTCCCATGCATCCTATCAGATCACCATGGACTAAGGCTGATCTTCAATAACAAAATAAATAATAGAAAGCCAACCTTCACGTGGAAACTGAACAACACTCTTCTCTATGATACCTTGGTCAAGGAAGGAATAAAGAAAGAAATTAAGGACTTTTTAGAGTTCAATGAAAATGAAGCCACAACATACCCAAACTTATGGGACGCAATGAAAGCATTTCTAAGAGGAAAACTCATAGCTCTGAGTGCCTCCAAAATGAAACTAGAGAGAGCACACATTAGCAGCTTGACAACATACCTAAAAGCACTAGAACAAAAGGAAGCAAATTCACCCAAGAGGAGTAGACGGCAGGAAATAATCAAACTCAGGGGTGAAATCAACCAAGTGGAAACAAGAAGAACTATTCAAAGAATCAACCAATCAAGGAGCTGGTTCTTTGAGAAAATCAACAAGATAGATAAACCCTTAGCCAGACTCACTAGAGGGCACAGGGAAAGCATCCTAATTAACAAAATCAGAAATGAAAAAGGAGACATAACAACAGATCCTGAAGACATCCAATACACCATCAGATCCTTCTACCAAAGGCTATACTCAACAAAACTGGAGAACCTGGATGAAATGGAGAAGTTCCTAGACAGATACCAGGTACCAAAGTTGAATCAAGATCAGGTTAATGATCTAAACAGCCCTATATCCCCCAAAGAAATAGAAGCAGTCATTAATAGTCTCCCAACTAAAAAAAGCCCAGGACCAGATGGGTTTAGTGCAGAGTTCTATCAGACCTTCAAAGAAGATCTAATCCCAGTTCTTCACAAACTATTCCACAAAATAGAAACAGAAGGTACTCTACCCAACTCCTTCTATGAAGCCACAAGTACTCTGATACCTAAACCACAAAAAGACCCAACAAAGATAGAAAACTTCAGACCAATATCCCTTATGAATATTGATGCAAAAATCCTCAATAAAGTTCTTGCTAACCGAATCCAAGAACACATCAAAACAATCATCCATCCTGACCAAGTACGTTTCATCCCAGGGATGCAGGGATGGTTCAATATACGGAAATCCATCAACGTAATCCAGTATATAAACAAACTCAAAGACAAAAACCACATGGTCATCTCGTTAGATGCGGAAAAAGCATTTGACAAGATCCAACACCCATTCATGATAAAAGTCTTGGAAAGATCAGGAATTCAAGGCCCATACCTAAACATGATAAAAGCAATCTACAGCAAACCAGTAGCCAACATCAAAGTAAATGGTGAGAAGCTTGAAGCAATCCCTCTAAAATCAGGGACTAGACAAGGCTGTCCACTTTCTCCATACCTATTCAACATTGTACTTGAAGTCCTAGCCAGAGCAATTCGACAACAAAAGGAGATCAAAGGGATACAAATTGGAAAAGATGAAGTCAAAATATCACTTTTTGCAGATGATATGATAGTATATATAAGTGACCCTAAAAATTCCACCAGAGAACTCCTAAGCCTGATAAACAGCTTCGGTGAAGTAGCTGGATATAAAATTAACTCAAACAAATCAATGGCCTTTCTCTACACAAAGAATAAACAGGCTGAGAAAGAGATTAGGGAAACAACACCCTTCTCAATAGTCACAAATAATATAAAATATCTTGGGGTGACTCTAACTAAGGAAGTGAAAGATCTGTATAATAAAAACTTCAAGTCTCTGAAGAAAGAAATTCTAGAAGATCTCAGAAGATGGAAAGATCTCCCATGCTCATGGATTGGCAGGATCAACATTGTAAAAATGGCTATCTTGCCAAAAGCAATCTACAGATTCAATGCAATCCCCATCAAAATTCCAAATCAATTCTTCAACGAATTAGAAAGTGCAATCTGCAAATTCATCTGGAATAACAAAAAACCTAGGATAGCAAAAACTCTTCTCAAGGATAAAAGAACCTCTGGTGGAATCACCATGCCGGACCTAAAGCTCTACTACAGAGCAATTGTGATAAAAACTGCATGGTACTGGTATAGTGACAGACAAATAGACCAATGGAATAGAATTGAAGACCCAGAAATGAACCCACACACCTATGGTCACTTGATCTTCGACAAGGGAGCTAAAAACATCCAGTGGAAGATAGACAGCATTTTCAACAAATGGTGCTGGCACAACTGGTTGTTAACATGTAGAAGAATGCGAATCGATCCATTCCTATCTCCTTGTACTAAGGTCAAGTCTAAGTGGATCAAGGAACTTCACATAAAACCAGAGACACTGAAACTTATAGAGGAGAAAGTGGGGAAAAGCCTTGAAGATATGGGCACAGGGGAAAAATTCCTGAATAGAACAGTAATGGCTTGTGCTGTAAGATCGAGAATTGACAAGTGGGACCTCATGAAACTACAAAGCTTCTGCAAGGCTAAAGACACCATCAATAAGACAAAAAATCCACCAACAGATTGGGAAAGGATCTTCACCTATCCTAAATCAGATAAGGGACTAATATCCAATATATATAAAGAACTCAAGAAGGTGGACTCCAGAAAGTCAAATAACCCCATTAAAAAATGGGGCTCAGAACTGAACAAAGAATTCTCTCCTGAGGAATACCGAATGGCAGAGAAACACCTGAAAAAATGTTCAACATCCTTAATCATCAGGGAAATGCAAATCAAAACAACCCTGAGATTCCACCTCACACCAGTCAGAATGGCTAAGATCAAAAATTCAGGTGACAGCAGATGCTGGCGAGGATGTGGAGAAAGAGGAACACTCCTCCATTGTTGGTGGGATTGCAAGATTGTACAACCACTCTGGAAATCAGTCTGGCGGTCCCTCAGAAAATTGGACATAGTACTACCGGAGGATCCAGCAATACCTCTCCTGGGCATATATCCAGAAGATGTCCCAACCGGTAAAAAGGACACATGCTCTACTATGTTCATAGAAGCCCTATTTATAATAGCCAGAAGCTGGAAAGAACCCAGATGTCCCTCAACAGAGGAATGGATACAGAAATTATGGTACATTTACACAATGGAGTACTACTCAGCTATTAAAAAGAATGAATTTATGAAATTCCTAGCCAAATGGATGGACCTGGAGGGCATCATCTTGAGTGAAGTAACACAATCACAAAAGAACTCACACAATATGTATTCATTGATAAGTGGATATTAGCCCAAAACTTAGGATACCCAAGATATAAGATACAATTTGATAAACGCATGAAACTCAAGAAGAATGAAGACCAAAGTGTGGACACTGTGCCCCTTCTTAGAATTGGGAACAAAACACCCAGGGAAGGAGTTACAGAGACAAAGTTCGTAGCTGTGATGAAAGGATGGCCCATTTAGAGACTGCTGTATCCAGGGATCCGTCCCATAATCAGCTTCTGAACGCTGACACCATTGCATACACTAGCAAGATTTTGCTGAAAGGACCCAAATATAGCTGTCTCTTGTGAGATGATGCCGGGGCCTAGCAAACACAGGAGTGGATGTTCACAGTCAGCTATTGGATGTATCACAGGGCTCCCAATGGAGAAGCTAGAGAAAGTACCCAAGGAGCTAAAGGGATCTGCAACCCTATTGTTGGAACAACATGATGTACTAACCAGAACCCCGGAGCTCTTGTCTCTAGCTGCATATGTATCGAAAGATGGCCTAGTCGGCCATCAATGGAAAGAGAGGCCCATTGGACTTGCAAACTTTATATGCCCCAATATAGGGGAATGCCAGGGCCAAAAGAATGGGAATGGGTGGGTAGGGAAGTGGGGGCGCTATGGGGGACTTTTGGGATAGCATTGGAAATGTAATTGAGGAAAATATGTAATAAAAATATTAAAAATCAAAAAAAAAACGTGTAAGCTCACTAGATATAGTTAAAATCAATAAAGAAAACTACCAATAAGGACAGGTCCACCTACCCAGTAATGAAAACTGTTATTTATACTGAGTAAAAGCCCCAGATGTTGTCTAATAGCCCCATGGCTAAAAATATTACAAAAGTGTAAATTTACTTGTTATTGTTATATCTCATTTACATCTTTTAATGAAAATGAATTTATATAAAAAATAGAATGGACACAAAAGATGTTCCCCCATTCAAGGTGATGGATACTCAAACCTCTTGTTGAAATGTAAACATTCTTTCTTACAGGATCTGAAAGATCATTGTGAGGGACCTGTAAAATTTCAAGCAAGTAGATAGATAGATAGATAGATAGATAGATAGATAGATAGATAGATAGATAGTAAAATTAAATTAACAGGGCTAACGCTATATACATCTCTAAACTTGTAAAAGCTGCTAACTTGCTGTGAACTGTTAAAAATAATTAGGATATGCAAGCTAATGACCAGTTACCTTATAAATGATCGAATTCCTTAATATGCTCAAAACTATGTTTATAATCATGGTAAATACACACGTAATTTATTTACAGGTATAAGCTTATTTACCTTTTGTATATGTTTTCAAGGTTAAGCCTAAAACAAGTAACTAAAAACAAGTGAAATTTGTTTAAAGTCAGGTAAATGTAATAGATGGCCCTGAAAGTCTTTAGAGATCTGATGAATATGGTGTCTAAGATATTCAGTAGATATCTTATAGATATTTTATAGATGAATATGGTGTTTAAGATATTCAGTAGAAAGAAAAAGCTTCCCACAATAGACAAAAATACCAGCTTCTAGAAGCAACCTTAAGGTCTACTCCAAAGAAACCACCTCCACCTGGACTGTGGTAATGCTAACCACTGGGTAAAACTGCTCCATGCCTCCCCCAATGCTAGAACCCTGCCAGAACTGTGGAAAAGCAGGACACCAGAGAACTGACTGCACCTCTTTGCCTCACCAAGGTAGGCTTGTCTCTTAAGTTCCTCACCCGGAGGAGACTTCAGGATCTTCTGGATCTGGAAGCTAAGGGTTGATACTGTCCCATGGGACAAGCAAAGAGTTAATGCCATCCTGAGAGATATCCAAAGGCTAAAGTTGTTCTGTCATGGCCCTGGGCACTCTGCCTTCAATTAAACCAAGAGCTCTATAGAGAAACCTAGGTTAGCCATCCTTGTAGCATGTTCTCTGTCATTTTAACTGATATTGAGACGATTTGGATTCTACCTCCTGCTCTAATTTCTCCTCTTTGGATCTCTGATGATGTTGAGAGCTGAGTGTAGCCTTCATCGGTTGGGCAGCAGCTACCATGTCAGTCCTTTGCACATGTGGAAATGAGGCCTTGCTTTTTCTAGGTACTAGGATACTAGGTATCCTGGTGAAAAATGTAAATTCACAGACAGGTTTGCCTTGCTGATAAGCTTCATATTTAAAAAGAAAATGCATATTATTAAGACTTCAAAGGTTCAGAGTTTTAGCATATTAATCAGTGGAGTTGTAATAAACTAATGATCCAGCCAGAGTAAAACACTGACTAATATTACCATAGTTGTAGGCTCAAACTTTAAATTTCCTTTGGTTATTTTCTAAATGTAGACTTAAAAATAGTTTTCTTTGTACTGAAAACATGTTTTATACACACACACACACCACACACACACACACACACACACACACACACACACACACACACAGAGTTTTAACCAGGAATCATTGTTTTGAGTCCCTAAGCTTTTGCTGTGGCTCAAAGACATGCGTCTCCTCCAGCTCTTTACAGACCCTTGTCAACTGTTTTGCTACAATCTAGCCTTCAATGTAGATTACAGACAATGGTCATGCTAATATATCTAAAGCTTTTTTTTTTTTTTTTTTTTTTTTTAGTTTTTTCAAGACAGGGTTTCTCTGTGTAGCCCTGGCTGTCCTGGAACTCATGCTGTAGACCAGGCTGGCCTTGAACTCAGAAATCTGCCTGCCTCTGCCTCCCGAGTGCTGGGATTAAAGGCGCGCGCCACCACGCCCGGCTTAAAGCTTTTTTTTTATATAAACTTTGGTAAATTTATGCAAACTTCAGAGAGGTGTGACTTGGTTCCACCTGTCACAAGTCAAATGGACTCCAGATAGCTAACTGCTCCTGTCTTGTCAGTCAACAGCTTAAGTTTCTCTGTCTACTGCTTGTCTCTGAAGGTGGACTTTTTATTTCCCCTGGTCTTGTCAGGAAATTTTCAAATGTAAGGTTTTCCCCTAAGCTCTTTAGCTTTACTCTGTCCTTAGTCTGTATCTGTCATAGCAGATGATTAGCACCATCCAGGAGTCAGCTGTAAACTACAGACTTCTCCAAAGGGACCATCAGCCCTAGGTGGCTGTGTAATACTGTAGAGTCCTAGACTTGCTAAAGCTGACATAAACTAGTCCAATGCTCCTTGTCTCTCCAGGCTGCATCAGCAAACCAGACTTCTAACTAATGCCCCACCCCAAGTTACCTTTCACCACCTCCTCCCCATCCCCACCTCCACCCCATCCCCCATTGCCTGAATCCTCTCCTGGTCTTAGACCAGCATTCCAGCCTTCTTGGGCCTTGATGTCTTATTTTCTGCTGAGAAACAGTAACTGAAAAGAATATATGTAGTATAACCAAATTTAGCTTATCCCTGACTCACTCACAAATAAATGAGACTATGCTTATTTGATTTGGGTTTGACAATTGGGGGGGGGGTGTAACCCTCATCTACTCTTCTAACTGCTTGTCTGGCTACGTCCACAGCAGTGTACCCCAGATACTTGCTGTTTCTCCTGGTCATGTGTTCATCTTCCACCACCACCCACACCGCTCCCCTTGACAGTGTCCTCCTCAATTCCCTTCTTGCTCCTCCTCCTTGTCTCTCTCCTCCAATCAGATCACTCCAAAACCATCTACCTTTAATCCCTTCAGTACCTAGCAGTAGCCAATTTTATTTAACCAAGTTTTAAATCAAGGAACAAGGTTTGAACAACAAAAGCTTGTAAATGTGAGAACTAGAACTTAGCATTATAATACATAGCAACAGACCAAACCTCAACACGTTTGTTGCCTTTTATTCTCACCAAAGCCTGGACTGGTAGGTGCAAAGGACACCAGCTCCTCTCTACCAGAAGGAGTCACTTTTCTAACACACATGGCATATGACTACCTATAGCATCCTTCCGCATAGCAGAGGCCATGTTAATCTCCCGACTCCCTTAGGATCACAAGTACCTGTCACAATGAACAAACAACAAACAAAACAAAACTGAACAGAGAGGTCTACTCAAGATAGAAGCTGGAATTCCTAATTACCAAATTTTACCTGGAGAACTCAGGTGTTTGTTTTTCTCTGTCTTACTACTTTATACATCTTAATGCTCCTTTATAAATGTCAATGTAATTATCCTACCCCAAGCTAATCAAAACAAAACAAACAAACAAACAACAAATAAACCTAATAATTATTAGTGTCAAGTAGACAAAGACCTTAGCATTTTAGAATGCTCTGTTAGGACTCTAGAAGAGGTATTTGACTCTCTAGCTGAGCTGGCTCTCCTGAAGAAAAGGGAGTTGGGTCGGACCTACTCTTCCTTAGACAAGGAGGACTCTGTATGGTCTCCGGAGAAACATGTAATTTTTAAGCTAACAAATCTGCTACAATTAGACAGACTGACAGGAAACAGGACCATCAATCAGCAAGCAAGGGCTGTTTTGAATCCTGGTTGGACCAGTCCCCTTGGGCAATTAGAATCTGTTAGGCTCATGCTCCTCGGGACGGGATACCAACACTCACATAATCGAGATAGAGAAGATGAGTGCTAGCTCAGACTGCTAGGATGTCCAAGACAAGGCAGGGAATAACGTGACAGGTACATTTTTGCTCAATCCTGACCTGATCCTAGGCTAAAACTGAGGTCAGCCTGACACCCTGGTATGTGTGGTTCTTATAGGAACTTGGGCTGCCAGGTGTTTTTCTGCTTTTGTAACCACAAGGCTTTCTGATCCCCTCCCTGATCAAACAGAAACACCATGGTGACACAACTGTGCCCTATTCTTATTAAAAATTCATATCTGTCATCCTCGCTAACAGCCATCCCAGTCGACAGAAGGTAACAAATGTATGATTTTTAACTTTATAACCCCCCTGCCCTCTCAGCTCAGGCTGCCTCTAGACTTGTCATTACAAGAGTGCATGCCCCCAGCCAGGTCTGTGTGGCTCAATTAAAAACTTCAAATTCATAAAGACTTCTACCTCATCTCCCTCTCTTGGATGAACGTAGCCATGCTACAACACTGGGAAGGGTGCAGGCTGCTAGGAGCTCATATTTCAGTAATTTAGGGCAGAGGCCAATGGCTACTATGGAGGACACAAGTACAAAATGGAGTTTTCTCAGTCATCACACATGGGTAGTGAATAAAACAGAGGACTCAGTGCCATACTTCCAAATTTAATGCTCCAGCCACTTCATTAAACTTAAATGTTATTTAATTTCAGCATGCTGCTTTCCTCTAACTAAACGGAATGTTGACAGCAGCATTTACCTCATGTCTGTTGGAATGAATATATATATATATATATATATATATATATATATATATATATGTAATCCAAACATGTTTGGAATAGTTATATCATAGACTACTTTAACATTTCCAACAAATGTTTCCATTAAATGAGGCATGACTGCAATAAAGAGAAAAATGCATTATATAAGACTGTTAAAGTCCTGGTTTTTATAATTAAAATGCCTGTTGTAAAGAAGATAATTTAGAATTCTGTGATCTTTCAAGTTGGTATTTGCAAACAATAATTTCCTCCTTTGGTTACCATGGCCTGTACCCCTGGCTTTGAGAACACCTGAATTCTATTATACCCTTTGGTTTACAGGAATGTTAACATTCCAACTGTAATACAGAAGACTAAAAATTATGCAGAAAATAAAAACGAACTTATACAAAAAAAAAAAAAAGAACATTGTCATGAATAGCTTCCCTTATCTGAAAGTTGATTTGCAAATTAAACAGAGCTCTTTTCTAGACTCTCCTCTATTCACTTGTAACCTAATCCTTCTAATTTGTTATTCTAACTTTCAGAGATGTCCTTCCTTTACCCATTAGTATGCTAATAAGAAAATTCCAGAGGACAAAGGAGAAAGTCTCTGCCCTTCGTGGCATTACCACAAGAACAAAGGACTTTTCCAAGCATGGGAATTTTACACACAAACACACACACACACACACACACACACACACACACCATTTAACACCCCCCCCCCCCCCCACACACACACACACTGCCAGAACCACTTCCTTTCCCTTGGAAGATGGGGAGCTTTTTCTGTGAGGTGTGTACTCTCAACTCCAAAGCTGAACTTGAATAAAACCATCTCTTCTATCAAGTACTGTGGCTTGGCTTGTTCAGGTGGAGCGAGGCTGCTGTAGTTGGACCTCCTGGAACCGGTAAAAGAACCTTCTACTACTTTCCTATCAACTCAGCATTTCTACATTCCCTAGGGCAGCTCTCCTCTCTGCAAAGTTTCTTACCATCAAATTATTGAAATGTCTCATGTTTGAGTTCAAACACACTGGGATAGATTGCTGGGGTGAGTTTACTAGAAGAGCTTTTAACATTGTGGACAGATATAGACAGCAGCATGGCGTGGGGGACTGAGGAGAGTTCAAGTCCCTGAACCAAGGACAGAACGTTGGGGCTCTGAACAGAGGAAAATCAAGACCCACAGGCAGAAGTGGGATGGGGGGGGGGGGGTGTCTCATATTTTTTCGAGGGCAGGAGTTGCCAATTCTAAGGCAGAGCACAGAAAGTGGCCACAGGCTGACCTTCAACAGATGGATCTGTGTTTACTGGCACACACAGTGAGGTACAACCTTTGTTCTTCAGAAAACTGAAGGGTCTGCCAGGGCAAAAAGTGGCTGTGACCCTGTATAGAGGCAGAACGAGGAGCTTGGGAGTGAAGAAATTGTTGCAGCTGGGGAGGTGGGAGATGTGAGGGGGCAGTGAGGGGTGGAGGGGAGGCGGATGGTGGAGGGGGGCGGTGGGGACTCTACTTCCTGAAATTGTTTATCCAAGGTGAGGAGGCAGTGTCTTGGACAACTGGCTGGCTCAGCAAACATTCCTTTCTATGCTGGTCCACAAGACTGAGCAAGGCCATCTTTAATCTCATCGTAATCCTGTTTATAACTCTCTCTGGCATGGTTACACAGCGTTACCATCTAAGGTTCTTGATAGGGTTTGTGTTCACTCTGCCAGTTAAAGAATGAAAAGGCAGAAAAGCCTTTAAGTATGAAAGGTGGCACTGGAAAAATCCCGTAACACCACGAACAGGAGTAGACAAGAATCAGCAGTTGAAGAAAGGCTTTATTGGGGGTGAAGAAACACATGCATGCAGCAGACACACACACACACACACACACACACACACACACACACACACACACACACAAATCCCTCCATAAACCAAGGGGGAGATTTGGGAAGCCAAAATCTAGTTTCATTGCAAGGACAGGGTGTTTTAAGACTCTGAAGGGCCTTCCTCCTGTAATTTAGGATTGGTCAGTTTGAGGAAAGACAGGAGAGCTGATTGGCCCACAAATATTGTGTAAAATATGTTGATCTTGATCTAGCCTTGGATTTGTTGATCCAGTGCATCAGCAGGGGACCTGAAGGTAGAAAAAGTCCACAAAGCCTTTGTTTTAACTTTCCTTGCTTTTGTTTTAGGTCAGGAGGGGAGGAAGAAGCCAGCCATCTTGGAAATTCGCCATTTTTATTGTCTAGTCATGGTCCCTTTCTCCTATTTATCTGCCTTCCAGGGAATCTATCTTAACCCCAAGCTTGTCAACATCATAAGCCTTCAAACAGTCTCCCTGAATCTTAGGCAAGAATCAGGGAAGTGAGTAGGGAGCAGGACATATCAATATCCTTTTTGATGTTCTAACTTTCTCAGTAAGAGATCCTGGTGCCTGGAAGACTATTTTGTGCTCAGACAAAGTCTCAGTAGAGTGCTTGGTGGTCACTGCAGGTGTTGTGGATCTAACATAAGAGTCGCACAACTGTAACTTATAGCCAAGGCCAGTCACAGTTCAAGTCTGTATTTTGTGATCTTACTTATGCGAAGTAATTTGCATAACTGATAGAAGGACAGGTCTTGATGAGATTTGAGTTATTATTCTATTCCAATGAGTTTTAGTGGATTATTGAGGGGAAAGAACTTAATAGAGTATGAAGAATTAATGACCTAAAAGCCTCAGATATGCTGAGAAACTCTGGACAAGAAAGTTGACTTGAATGAGAACATTCTTGAATTGTCAGGATCCAGGACTCTCTCGATATAGGAGTTCAAAGGATGCTGTGGCCTCCTAAACTAAGAAATCTCCAATGCAGAGAACATTAGACCCTCCTGATAGTCTGTTAAGAGCAACATACTAACCACTATGGTTATTTACCATTTTGACACAGCAGAAGAGCTGACCTACAGATGGGATCTTCTATCCCAAGAGTTCCCTGCTTTAGGTGCCTTGGTTGTCATAGCTGTTGGTCACTTCCCATTTTCTGGTGGTTCTTGTTTTGTTTTGCTTTGTTTTAATGGAAGCTTTATCATGAAAGCTGGGGCCAAGGTTTCACTATAGCATATATATATATACATACACACACACACACACACTATTATCTTCTATTTAGCAATGTGAACTTAATTTCATCCTGCCCCTGTGTTTGATGTTGTTGTCATTGTTCTTTTTGTGTGTGCTGGGGTCACACACAGAAGCCAGAGCCTCATGCTTCATATCTATGTCCAAGACAGCTATACCACTGGTCCTTACTTCTCTTTTAATAAGGATAATTTTCTATGCTTTTAGAAGTACAACATTGCTGTGTTTCATTGTACTTTAATGAGATATAGTGTGGCCACGCAATTTACTTCTGCAGTCATTTATGGCTCTCTGTGACACTAATTGGGTGTCTTCCAGAACACATTAGTCCATTTATGCTGCCTGGTGTCTTAAAACACTGTGGTTTCCAAGTAGCTATTAAAAGTCTGCTTATGTTTATATTAAAGATACTTTAGGATTTAATATTTTCAGCAAATTAGAGGATCCTTTTGTTATAAAATTTGCCAATTGAAAATGACTTGATAAACTTTTTTAAAACACAAAACATTGAATGTATATGACTCTCTAGTGTTCTTTCTAGAACCAAGGGGAAACTCTCAGGGCACTAGAGATGGCCATTCTTGAGGACACAAACATGTGGTGGCAGTGGAGGAATTAAAATGGAAAAGAGTATTCTAAACAGCCACAAATAGGTACTTCCCACTATCTTTTGATAATTGAGTGGAAATAAAGACATGACCACACCTAGATATTGTTGAAGACAAGGGGTTTATTGTAGATAAAAGGGAGAGTTCAGCTAGAGGCATCTGGATGTGTCTAGACTGAACCTGGTCATGAAAGAGGTGGGGAGAGTTAAGAGAGGAAGAAGAAAAGAGAAGAGGAAAGAGGGCAAGTAGACCAAGAGAGAAACTGAGTCCCAGACTATAGAATTTGGAGTCAAACATGGGGTATAGCACAAGAAACAACTGACACATACATAACTTAGGGGACTTAAATCAGCAGCTTGGTTTGGTTAGGGGAGAGGTGGAGCCACTTGGAAGGAAGCTCATATATGCCCCTCCCAAAATCTGTTCTAAAGCTGCCTGTAACATGCCAGTCTCAGGTGTGTCTTAGGAGCCTTCGCTTTTTATTTTGATGCAGTACAGTATTTCTGGAGTAGCCTCAGCATCTGACTATTGAAGTTGCATACCATTTGGGGTTGAATCTTGTAGTCACTGTGTTGTGTACATATAACAGAAACTCTGAACAAAGTAAGTTTGTTGACTATTCATGCCCACTTGAGTGGCAGGAGGGCTGTCCCTGCCATGCTCACAGACTCCTTAAGCCCTTTCCCCAGAGATGGGGCAGGCCTGGCACCTACACTTCCCTACTGGGCTTAGCTGCCAATCCCAACGCTGAGGAAGACTAGCTAGGAGCCCTACTACAGGGGAAAACAAACAAACAAACAAAAAACCCTCCACCAATTCCTGAGCTCGCCCAAAGACCAGACCACATATTTCCTCCAATCCCAGGCCACCCTGGAAATCTCTGTCCCCATCTCCACCCCTCAGGAAACTCTATACCAACCCCATGTTTTGCCCAGTTCTCTGCTGCTTGTCTGTTTCTCATCCTAGCAGAGGCAGCCACCCTCCCGGGTTCTCCCCTCCCAATGAATCTCTCCGGTGAGGTGTGTTGTGCAGTGTGACTTTGTGGTATTCCTTGGCTCTGGACTGCCAGGACGCCTTTCCATCCAAGACTTATGGTGTTCTTTTCAGCGTTGTGTCACATGGTTCCATACTTGAGCAGATACAAATTTTATTTAAAATATATGTGTATTCTTAGAAACAAACCAAAATTTGTATTATAACTTTGTGTTATTTCAATAGATGGCAGGGGTAGACAGGTGCATGCCATTGGTAATTTTGTCTTCAGAGACAAGACTTTAGTCATACACATTAACTATGTAGTTTTAGCTGTTAGAAGATACAGGCCTTGATATCCATATCTACAAGTCAGTATATGTCTCTTGGATTCACTACAAGGCATACAGCAGGAGAATATTGGAGTGCTACTTACAGTCAGCACCAGAATTCTCACCTTTGCGAGAAAACATTATAGACCATTATAGAAAACATTACAGGAAAGATGAGATGTTGTTCCAGTGTTCTTAAGGGAGCTTTTAATCTATCAGGATTTCTCATGAAGAATCCACCGGTCATTCTAAAGTTTGACTGGGTCTCCTCTTGGTTCAGTGCCTATTTCTGGCTTCATCTACTTACTGCAGTATATTTTTAAAAACATATAGTTATTGTGAGATGGAATGCTTATCTTGGCATTTACATTGTGATAAAGATGAAAGACAGCTTTCCCCTCTCACGATAGAAATCCAACGGACTGACAGATGCTAAAGGACTTATGCCTGATTGCTTGGGATCACAGCCTTTGGTTGTGTCTGGTGTACACAGTGAGCTCAGCCTTTTAGTGCCTGGTGTACACAAGGTTCATTGGTAAACTGAATAAATGTACCTGATTGGCAACCTTGCATTAGAGATAAATTATATTTGGACACATCAAGAACAACGGGATGTAGTAATGACTTTTTTTTTTTCCTCCAAGACTTGCTAGTGCTAGGATAAAATTTTTTCTTCTGGGCCCTAACAGTAATCTCAGCATAATTCTATCGTGATAACTTTCTTTTGAAATTATTAAAAAGTCTATATTGAAGTGTGAAGTATGTGAAGAAAACTATAAGGTTAATACGGATGGAAATCGTATTAACAGAAATGCTAGAAAGATCAAAGAACGCTGTTAGTTAAAGCAACTGAGTCCAACTTCTCTAGTATGTATCTGTGCGGGCTGGTAGGTTGCTTAGCAACTCCGCAACGCTTCCTCATCCGCCCGGATCTTGAGTCCCGCCCCCAGTTCCGCCGCCACGTCCGGCTTCGACTCAGTCCCTACTTCCGCCGTAACCAGCCAGTGGGGACCTAGCGGCCACTCTGTTTGACGTCCCTTACATGGCCTGACTAAAAATGTGTCAGTAAACTACCAAAAGTAGAAACATATCTTCTATCTACCATTTACACTTCACCTTGATACATACCCACTCAGAATGAAATGTCTAACTCTGGGCTATCGGCCTTCTGTAGCCTGTGAGCTCCGACACAATTTTCAGGCGCTGTGTGGATAGCCGCGCCGGAGGGCGACGTGGGCCGCGAAGGCCCCCGCTGCCGGCCATCAAGGAAGCGCGGCGGGCGGCTGGGCGCGGTGTGTGTCAGGCGGTTCCACCATGTAAGTATCCGTCCCTGTGTCCCGGCCTTAACCCCGTGGCCCGACCCGACCGTAACGCCTTCTGGTTCTCTCCGGCAGGTCGAAGGTGTCCTTTAAAATCACGTTGACGTCGGACCCGCGGCTGCCGTACAAAGTGTGAGTGACAGGCAGGGCTGGAGCTGGCCGGGCCTGGCGGGACAGAGGGGGACAGGAGGAAGGGTGCGGCATTTTTGCTGAAAGCCAGCGCCCCCTCGCAACGCGCTGGGTGGGCAGGTGCAACGGGAAGAAGATTGGACGAGGATGGAACCCGTTTACTTGATTTAAAGGTCTTTACCTGGACCAGCTGTTACCGGAAGTTAGGGAGGACTTCCCAAGTCTGGACTTTTGACAGGTCCGACCGGAACACTCTTAACTTCAGTTTTTTGTTTTGTTGTGCATAGACACAACGACTGGGTGCCTAGGTGCTGAACCCCCAGTCACACACACTTGGATCTTTATAAAAAGTGCTTAGCGGGATTGGGAGATGGGGGGTGTAGGGCCTTGTCACCTTCTTGGGCCCTTCCTTGTGCTTCAGCAGTTCAGTTGATGGCTAACACGGGTTACACAGCTCCATCTTAGTATGATTTTTAAGTTGACCCCTTTTGAGTTCCTGCAGCTGGAAGACCTATGCTAACCAGCGACAGACCAGGGTTTCCATAGATTTCATTCATGACTCCTTTGGTGGCACCGAGGCCCAGCTAACTGAGCTGAGAGCAGCTGTCATCGTTTTCTGAAGTTTCCCACCCGTGATTCATTCAGCCTCATGGCCTGTGGTTCCCTTATGTTTCCATGTCTAAAATGGTCTATACATCCCTCACCTCTCCAGTAAGGGCTCATTCTAAATGGTTGTCTTCAGATGGCTGTATTCTCTTCCTCTGGATGATGTACCGCAGTATGTCTTCAACAATAAAAGTTAAAAGTTTTCTGTCACTTTTGCCTCCCTAGTGCCATACCCACACATTTCGTGTGCAGACGAAAGTCTGTGGTCTAGCTTTTTTTTTTTTTTTTTTAGATCGTTCCCTTGCTAACTTCCAGGAATCTGATAGCCACCTCTCTTGCTTGGAATATTTTGCTTGATGAAACACCAAATTTATGTTCTCTGTACTTAACTCTGTTCCTGAGGAAATTACAATAGTGCTGATGAGTGTTATGTGAAACCCTCATAACTGGCACTCGACTGTGCTCCCCTAAATTTTCTCATTTTCCTATCCACAGAAAGTATTTTTGTCTTATTTCAAAATTTCCACAGCTCCTTTTCCCACCATTTAAAAGAAATCAGAGGGGATGTCTCTCACTTTTATGGAATGCCCGTAAACATCTCCCATACCTTTACAATAATATTAGCACATAGCTACTGTTGGGAAAGCCCCTTTCTACAGTCTTCTTGCTTTGTTCTGCTGAGGATTAAGGTTATTAAGTAACATTTGGAAGGAAAAATGCTAGCACAAAAAATTCATCTGCGCTTCTGAGAAGAGGAATCCAGGCTTAGCCCGACAAATGTTCTACGGCATCGATGTGTTATGTGTTGATGGCATCGATGTGTTATGTGTTGACAAATAGAAAAGTTTTCTCTGCTAGAGAGGTGTCTGGCTTTTGTACTTAATTAATGCTGCCTTTAACATTTTTATTTTAAAACGTTAGATGAGAAGCAATAAATTAGACCAAGGCTATGGAAAAGTAGGCCTTGCTGACAGATCCTCCTCCTGGGCACACTAGCATACCTATAATCCCAGCATTTGTGAGGCAAAGGCAAGCTCATTCTCTGGGTTGGAGGCTAGTGTCTTAAAGACACAGTGTCTTTAAGAAGAGAGAGAGAAAATTCATCTAAGTGTCTGTCTACCCATGGTCTGCACTTTCACCAACCTGGCTGGAGCCATGGCTTGGTGGTATATTATATGTAAGTCTATAACATTTGTCTTCACACACTCCCGAAGAGGGCATCAGATCTCATTACGGATGGTTGTGAGCCACCATGTGGTTGCTGGGATTTGAACTCAAGACCTTTGGAAGAGCAGTCAGTGCTCTTACCCGCTGAGCCATCTCACCAGCCCGGCTTGGTGGTTTGTTAAGAGCACAGCTACTTTTGCAGAGGAACCAGGTTCAATTCCTAGCACCCACATTCCTAGCTCACAACTGGCAATGACTCCAGTTCCTAAGGATCTGATGCCCTCTTCTGGCCTCTGTCAGCCCCTCTACACATGTGTACACACAGAAGCAGGCACATACATATAACATACAATAAGCCTAAACACACGGAAACATGAAAAGAGAGAGAAGGCGGAGCTCTGCTTGCAGGGTGTTGGTTTTTGCACAGAGCTGTGGTTCCTTGCCTGGACTCTGCTTTTCTAGTGTTTTTCAACGTCAGTGCACAAATGCTGCCTTGAAAACAGACACCCTTCACAGCCCCAAACAATGTTCCCTATCTGCAATGAGATGAGCTGTGTGAAATTCTTCTGTTCTTGTTGCAGTCTCAGTGTTCCTGAAAGTACGCCGTTCACAGCAGTGCTAAAGTTCGCAGCAGAAGAAGTAAGTGTGGGTTCTAACAGTAGCTTATGGGTGCAGTTAGCATGTTTCTGGCTTTTGTCTCTTGTGTATTTACATGCGCTGCGCCCTTTCCCTCCCTCCTCATTTTCCTGTGGTTCATTACTGGGCTCATGGTAAAGATGTCACAAGTGTAGGAAAAGTTAATCTATCTTCTAGTTAGAAAACAAGTTGAATAAGTTGACACGTCTGTTTAATGCAGCAGATGAAAAGTGTAGAGTTTTTTTGGTAGTGAATGCACCAGGTTTTTTTCTAAGAGCTAATTATTATATCCACTTGAATTGGGTAGACTAAGTATGTATGTGTACTTTTGATAAAAATTTGTTTTAAAAAATGTTTTAAAAACATGCTGGTATTTTCTGTTTTTAAGAGAGTTTTCTCCCTGGAATTATCAGAATTGTTTATGAAGCATCTCAAGGTGCAGCACTTGGAAGTGTAGGGCGATCTGCCAGTGGCAGCAGAGTGTGATTTGGGATCCTTAAGCTTTCTGATTTCATGGCAGTGTTAGTCACCTGTGTGGCATAAAGCAGATCCCTCAGTTCATTTCTTCCTCCTCCGCCCCAGCCCCTGTGCTATGTGCAAACCCAAGCTGTGTCTAACCCAGGCTCTATCGCTGTGCTCTGTGCTCTGTAACCCTGCTCCTCTGCTAGTGACGCTTCTGCTGCCGGCTGTTGGATTACAGACTTATAGAGTGGTAGTAGAGGCTGCAGTCTTACTCTGTCTTCCATGTTTCCTTGTGAGTATATTAACATGTTTTGTTTCTTTTCTCCCTTTTAGTTTAAAGTTCCTGCAGCTACAAGTGCGATTATTACTAATGGTAAGGAGTCACCTTAAACCTTAAGCACTGGAGACGTGAGTTGAATCCCCAGTCCCCTAGTGTATTCTGGATTTCTGACTTCTTCTGTGTGTTGTCACATTAAAGAGTGGCCAACTTCTTAGAAAGTTACAGATTTTCTAATGGAAATGTTTAAAACATTCAAAGTGTCATTAGAACATGAACAAAATGACCCGTAGCCTCTCTAATCTTGGAGATTGTCTGCCACCCCAAAGCAGAAATATCTACATAGTGTTTGTTTCTCATGCAAGAAATGACACTGTTTACTACACGGGTAAAATGGGATTAAACACACTGTCTTCTATAGAGAGTTGCGTCATTGCACCAAGGATCGTATTGTTGGTGTGCAACTGATGGAGGGGTCACTGCATCCTCAGACGTCTCAGCTGCAGGCAGGGGAGCTGTCTCTGACGAAGAAGAACTGAGCACTGACAGCTTCCTAGAAGCTCTTTCGTTATTCTACAAAAGGCGCCTTTAGCAAGTTAATTTTCACACACCAAAACTTCTTATCTGATTTAGGGATTGTCTTAAAAGACCCATCACCTGAACAATTCTCAGTCATTGGAGACTTCTTGGTTTGCCAGGCATGTCTCCAGCCTAAGTTATGAGAAAGCTCTGAGAGTCCTTCAGAAGAGCAACCTCCAGACCTCAGACAACAGCCAGTGACAAAGGCTACCTCAGAGCTTAGGTGCCAGACACAGTGGCTCTGCTAAAGTTCTGCTGGATCTTTTGTCCTCTGTGGCACTTATGAAAATGTACTCATGGGGGGTGTCATCAGACAGGTGACTCACCTAAGAGATTGTTGTCTGGGGTCTCTTAATGAAGTTGCTCTGCCTTTGCCTGTGCCCATAGCTGCAGTATTCTGACTGTTAAACTGTTTGTCCTTTAGAAGTAACTTACATGATTTATAATTTATTTTTCAGATGGAATAGGAATAAATCCTGCACAGACTGCTGGTGAGTGTCTGCTTGTGTGCCCATCGAAACTGAATATTTTATTCATTTCAACTAGATAGAACTTTTCAGAAGACACAGCTGTATAAATCTGGTGTGGCCGTCTCCTTGTCTCGCTAATAGTTCATCTATATATGCTAATGTTCTATGGTTTTCACTATAAGGAAATGCAAGCCTGATTAATAGTGGTTTAGGAATTGAAAATGTTTAATTAATGTGTATAACAAAAAAGTCTGAAGGTGAGACTGTGTTGCCAGGTACTGATGGCCCCTCCTCTTGATTTTGAGATAGTGAATTGCTTCAAGTCTGGATTTCATCGTTAGCATCCAGAAAGTGCCAAAAAGAGTGCTAGCTGCCATTCCTTTAAACAGCTACAGCCACTGACATCTCAAAGGCTGCTCTCATAGGGGAGCTGTGTGCACATAACTCATCGTGAAATGCTGGGGGTAGCATGGTAAATATGCCTGACGTTAGTAAAGGTGCTCTTAAGCTGTGGGAAGACTGCGACTCTCCAGACGCCTTTGGTGGACTGCTATTCGAACTGTAATACTTTGAAGCTATGCTATTTAATATAATGTAGCCTTATTTTTGAATAATACTTGGCTTCTAAACAATTGTATTTGGAAACTTTTGATTTATAAAAGTTATAGGCCACAAAAAATCACAACTCTAGCCAACGAAGAGTGACTTACAGTTGCAGGCTTTTGTTACCCCATCAGTCATCTTGAATATATACTTTAAATTGAAAGCTTTATTTGTGGAAAATTGTGAGACACAGTATTACTAATCCTGTGTGATCTGGGAGTAGATGGTTTTGGTTTTTTGATTCCAGAAGTTTTTGTTAGTTTATATTAATTTGAATTCTTGCTTACTCTCACATGCTGCCCTTTAGGTCGCTTTCTAAACTGAGTTGTGTGCATCATTGAGCTTGATTATAATATCATCAGGCGATCAAGCCCGAGTATCAGAATAGCTCAGTGGCCTCCTCTGCCCTTGCAGTGACTGTTTTCCTGTGGTGGCACCATTGATTAATGTTACTTACTGTTTTTTCTAACATGCCAGTGGCTGGTGTGCCTTACCATTTAAACATTCGTTCATCTGTGAGGGTGGAAGAGAAGTGGGAAGCAGAGCTTAGAACGGCCACCATCCGTGATGAAATTGGGACATCCTCCCTGCCTTTACTGCATCATTTGCTGGGTGACAGTGTTATTTTCCTCTTTAGACACCTGACTTCATGTTTTTGTTTGTTTGTGTAGGGAATGTTTTCCTGAAGCACGGCTCAGAACTGAGAATCATTCCTAGAGACCGAGTTGGAAGCTGCTAATATATGCTTGTTGGAACACACAGCCTTTCAGAATAAATACTGGTATTTGTTGTTGCTGTACAATTGAAATCAGGCATTCACAATACAATGAAAGCACCAAGAATCAACAGAACAGGGAAAGCGGGCGCTTGTCCCTTCCTGTTCATTTTTTTCATGGAAAGAGAGAATGCCTTTGAGTGGAGGGTACGACACCACAGGTCACACTGTGGTGACTGCTGCCTCACTGGGAGAAGAGAGTACCTCTGAGACAAATGGACTGTGCTTTAAAACAAAAACAGCACAATGGGAGGATGAGTGCCAACTCTTTTCAGGAGCATTGGGAAATTCAAATTCACAGAATTGGATGTAGTTTTTAATTTTGAAATTTAAAAGGATAATTTATCATAGAAGTATTTGACTTGACAGCATCTCCTAGTTAGATTTTTAAGTTATATAATTTGTGATGAATGTAATAGGTATTTGAATGAACAGTTAAATTTATACAAAACCAAACATTAAATTATAGGATCTAACCATTATGAGTATAAGTCGCTATTGTCCGTCAAATAGTTTGGATAGTAGAGATCTTGTGAATCCAGTATGTCGTGGTGGGGACTGACAGTGCCACAGAAGCACCCTTAGCTATATTATGAATTCCTTGATAAATAATAAAGCTTTAGGACAGAAATCCTTAAATCCAGTCTTTTTGAGGATTCTATTTTTGAGCAGCATCCAAAAGTATTGTTGCAGAGATGATCTGAAGCATTGGTGGGTGTCCTTAATGAAGAGGGAACTTTAAAGAAGCTGTTAATATAGTCACAGTGGATAAGGAACCAGGGATGCAAAGATAGCCAAGCCCTTCCCAGAAGAGCAGAGGGAGTGAGGAGGAATAGGAGGCTGGCAGTGTCCAAAGGCAGAGGTCAGAGAACGAAGCTGCAGCAGGGGTGGGAAAGTGTGAAAGGGAGAAGAATACTGGGCACAGGGTCAGAAGGCCATGCACAGGCATCAAAACTCACCGTAGCCATCTACAGGGATTTACATAAGATTTCAGGGTTGGCACCCTGTGCCCGGTACTCTTCTTCTTCAGAATGAAGGAGATTACCAACTCCCCAGGGTCATCCTCTAACCTTACGCAGACACCCAGATGTGAGCCATTCCCCTCCCACCATAACTATTTGCCTTTACACAGAAAGTCCATGTCTGGCACATGTTTCAGGATGAATTAAATGCTGACAGTGACTGAGTGAGAGCCAGGCAGCTCTGCTTTAGTGGGTTAGCTCTTTGGACGTAAGGGGTCTGTCACATGCTCCTTAGAGTTAAAGATACGAGTTCTCAATAAATATTTACTGAATTCATAAATAATGTCTTCAGGACCAGTTTTTATCTTGTGTCTCATAGTCCCTATTACAGGGCCTTACTTGATTTGGAGGTGGGGCACTTGTAAGAGAATTAGGGATTGGCATCTGAAGGGCTGTCTTAATAGATGAAGGAATTGTCATTGTCCACAGGTTTGTGGAGCACATTCTGGGGTTCAGAATTATGTAGCAATACACACCTCATGTTTGCTGGGTTTTTAAGTTTATGTCTAGTGCCCAGAGACCTTATTCCATATACTATTAGGCTTCTGTTAACCAGACATTTGAAAATATTTGCTACCTAATTTTGCTTACTATTAAATTTCTTCCATTCTGCCTTTGCACAAAATTTGCTTGTCGGTAATGTTTATACAGTTCTACAATATGAAATGATTTACCTAATCATTTGAAAATACATAGTCTTGAAAATATTTTACTCAAAAACTAGATAATTTGTTAGTAAATAAATGTGATCTATAAGTTCTTTGTAGAGAACATTTTAGGCATGGTATTTAATTTAAATGTCTATAATTAATACCTTAGGAAAATACATTTTGTTACACTGTAAGTCATGGATACCTTTATTTTACAATAAGACATACTAGCCAGCAAACCTATTGAGCCAGATTATTAATACTATTTTTGTAAATGCAGAGATAAAAGGTAAGTCATAAAAAATAAATGTATATTTATAAATGTCAATCCTTTATACGGAAGAGGAGAACCTTTGGTGGTTTCAGCCCTGGGTGGTGTCCAGAATGAAGTTGGGAAATTAGAACTACTGACTTCAGAAGTCATCCCTCGGGTTCGCACTCCTGCATGAGGACCTCTGTAAGCAGGTCTGGGGGCTGCGTGTGCTGCTTGGGTGTTAGCACCATGACAACCTTTCCGCCCTCGAGAGCAGGATTACAGGTGAAGGTCAAAGTACCCTGGAGTCTTGGGCGTTCCTTTATGCTGCTTGATTCTGGAGTCATCTGATGGAGCACAGAGATAAAGGATACTGACATTTGGTCACTTCTGGGAAACTGTCTTTACAATCCAAGTCAGTGGGTTTTGGATGCTTTAATTCTTAGGTTTGGTTGCTATTTGAAGAAGATGTATATAAATAGGTCCAAAGCAGTTGGTGCAGCCAATAAAGGTGTTCCCTTACAATAACCTGAGTTCTGTCCCTGGGACCTGCATGGTGGAAGGAGAGAAGTAACCTCCACATTCACACTGTGACATATACATTTATACACACACACAAATGTAAGAACATTTGAGCTACTATATGTCTTAGCCCTGGAGACATTTGGGCAAACATTTGTAGATTGGGAGCATCAATATACTGTAAAGGAGCAATCCTAGGTCCTTACTGCACCCAAGGCTATTTATAAAGCTCGGTAAAATTCTGTGTGGACTTGTCTTTACAATCTGTTAAACGAGGGCTGTGCAGATGGCTCAGTGGTTAAGACTGCCTCCTGATCTTGCAGAGGACAAAGGTTTTGTCCCCAAAAACCCACATAGTGGCTCACAACCATCTCTAACTACAGTTCCACGGGATCCATTGCCCTTCTGGCCTCTGTAAATGCTGCACTCATGTTCACACACTTGCAAACAACACGTGCGCACATGTAAATTTTGAAGAAGAAAAAAAAAAGGTAAATGTCTGCTGAACTTCAAGTGTGAAGAACAGTATAACATAGCTTGGTGAGTGGGTGCTAAGTGGTTCCCACTCACTGGAAGGATTAGTAAGAATGTGCCGTGGCTTTTGTGCCAGGCTTTGCCTTCGAGGCTCCATATAATCTGGAGAAATCTTTGTGTCCACTTTCTGCAAAGTACTAATTTGTATTGAATTGTACATTTAACAAATGAAACAAGTTCCTCAGCATGCTGGAGATGTATAGTAATAAATGGCACCCCTTTGAATACACAGTGTAGTACGATACGGGTAGAAGGTATAGAGTCCAGAGGCTTAGGGCACACATACATAATCCCAGCAGTAGGACTGCAAGATCAAGGGGAGCCTGGCCTGTGCAGCAAAGTGCAAGAACAGTGACAGTACCTGTCTGGAGTTTTACTAACATAGGCTCCGCTCACTCAATCTACCATCTGTACAAGAGGCCTTCCTGGACTGGTGTTTGTGCATGGGCAGCCGTGACTGCTATGCTCATGGTTTAATTCTGCAGCTGTACCTAGCATCAGAGGCCATTTAGCCCTTTGGTGTGCCGGACGTAGTCGTATGCGTTCCTACCTTCACTTCCCCATCTGTGAGGCCAGGAAACAAACCCATGTCCTGGGAGCGAGAAGCCTCTGCTTCCGAGCCAAATCAGGACTTGTCAGTCACCTCTCCTTTTGCAGAGCAGTTATTAAACACAGGATCATTTGTCTCTAACTATGAGTTTTCTAAGTCCAGTATCATGGTTTGATTAAGAATGGCCCCCATCGGCTCAGAGAGTCAAATGCTTTGTCACCAGGCACTGTTTAAGAAGGACAAGGAGGTGTGACCCTGTGGTCATTAGGGTTGTGCTGTGCGGTCAGGCCTAGGCTCTCTCATCTCTCTCTCCACTTTCTCATGCTCTCACCCTTTCACTCTCCTGCCTGTGGATGAGAATGTAGCTCGCAGCTACTCAACAGTACCATGCCTTGCCTGCTTACCACCATGTTTTCCACCACGATGATGGATCAAACCTTTAAAACTGTAAGCAACCCCTAATTAAATGCTTTCTCCTTTAAGAGTTGGTTTAGCCATGGTGCCAGTTCACAGCAATAGAACAGTGACTAAGATAAATATGGCCAAAACTTGGTTTCAAAATTGGATAGCATTGGAAATGTAAACGAGGAAAATACCTAATTAAAAAAAAATTAACTGCTGATAACAACTACTTTGTAAAGCAAAGAAACAGATGAAAACTTTGAAAATTGCAGCTATTTGTGCTTCATCATCAGTATTTGATTAGGGTGTCCAGAGTTCCCACACTTACCAGCTACTTGGCTTAAAAATGTTATTGTCTGCATTCTCCATTTCCGTGACAATATCCATTTATGTAACAGTCATTTGAAAAGGTTTGTGGCCCTGTTGTCTGATGTTTTTGCAGAGAGTTATGATTTTGTTGTTGATTACAAAATAACAGACAAGGTTGACAGACAAATGGAGAGCCAGTTTGGGGTATAAATCTCTGGTTCTCTGGCAAAACTCATTTGAAATGTAAAAGCTGTTACTGAGAGCATATCGTGATGATACATCATGTCAATATTTGTTTGGCTGCCTAGCAGGTTTAATAAATCAACTCTTAAACATACAGTTTACAGTTGATAAGTTGTTACAGAAATAAGCTCTGCAGTTGGTGTTTTCTGCTCCACAAACATTTTGACAAGAATTGAGATGCTGGAGTCTCTGGATATTTTCATTTTGATGTTTTGTAGATAAATATATGGAGAGATTAAGGCTTTTTCCGTTTTTAGATGTCCACATCGTGTACGGATGAAGCAAGGCGTCTGGAGGTAGATTACCAAAGTAACGGTAGAGATGGTCTAGTGTTGTGGTTGTCTACATATAGCCCAACAGATGTAGCTTCTCAGAACGTGGAAAAATGAAGATGTGGGGCGGTGGGGATTGCGGCATAAGTGGGAGTTGCAGTCAGTGTGGCCTCGAACTTGCACAGTCCTGCTATTTGAATTGCAGTGCAGAGTAGGTCATAAGAATTGCTGAGGTCTCATCACCAGAGACGAAGTCTGAGCTGTGACTGTGTCTCAGTCTGGAAAGAGTATATCGCATATCCTGATTTAATGTTTAAATGGATCCAGTGTTTACCTGTGAGAGTCAGCATAGTGTTTATGTTTTAGAGTGGTACTTATTCATAGAGGGACTCTCTAAAATGTACCCTATCTCATTTTTCTTAGGTTATATATTTTTAAATCTTTATTTTTAAGACAGTATATCTCTAGACATTAGAAATGTTAAGTAGGTTTTGAAGACACGGCGTCCTTGTTGGAAAGAAAGAGAGAGAGAGAGAAGGGAGGGAGAGATGAAATATAAAATTCTGACCTGCCCTGTGTCTTCTGCTCCCCACTGTCCTTCCCAGCCCTGCATCTGAAAGAAGTCTCTTGCTGTGGGAAGCTGCTTAAGGACTTCCCAGAATGCACTTCATTTGTACCTTCTGCCTATACACTTTATAGTCAGCTGTGTCAGGGTTGGGCTTCACAGCCTCACCTCATCAGGTTGTCTAAACCCATTGGTATTTCTGATTTCTGCCTTTATCATATAAATCTTTTAAAAAACTATATGTATGACTGTTTTCCTGTATGTATGTATGTATGTATATATGTATGTATGTATGTAGTATGTATGTGCACCATATGCCTGCCTGGTGACTATGGAGGTCAGGAAAGTACATCAGATCCTCTGGAACTGGAGTTACAGATGGTTGTGAGCCATCCTCAAACCCAGGTCCTCTGAAAGAGCAGCCAGTGTTCTTCACCATTTACCCATCTCTCCAGTTCCTACCCACTTTCTTTGTAAACCATAACTCTGTTTGTTCTGATTCAAGATAGTCTCACACTCCTTCCATTGTTTTACTTGGCTTCCATATTCTATAGAAGATTTAAATTGACCTGTGAAACCACAGAGCTTGAAGAGCGTTCTTAAGTGCAGCAGTTGCCAGAGATCTTTCTAGAATCTTTGTATGTAGGAACCACCTGTTTGCAATCTCATGAGGTAACAAAATGTGCAGGTTCACCTACTAGGGTAACAAGTACCCCCATGTTCAAATAACTCACAACTTAGTTGAATGTATTAATATGAACTTGGGAGGGCCATGCAGTCAAGTGAATGTAAGGGTGTGTGCACAGGACCCAAAACTAATTAAAGGACCGCAAAACTCAATGGAAATAGTTTGGGAAGGGCTTGAAGAAAAGGCATGTAGAGAAGCATTGCTATGTAGTGAGGATGCTACTGTATCCTCAGGAATGTACACTGTCAGCTTGCATCAGAGTGCAAAGTGCCCTGCCTTTTTGGGGATTGTAGGCTAGAGAACAGTGAAGGATAGCACAGTGTCAAGTGCTTTTAAAAGTTAAAGCCTATCATTTAGTTTAGATGAGAAACATATCCAACTATAGAAGTACCTCTTCTCACTATGGGGGACTGTGGTGTTTCTTATTAACACACTCCTCTTGGTGTGACCAGGTATGTGCACAAACTGTCTGATTCCTGTCCAGTTTCCTGCACTGCAGTGTTGCTTGCTGTACACAGCAGTATAGAGAAAAGGTCAGTTCAAGGGGTGTGAAGGGGCCAGAGGACATGGAAAGCAGTTGGTAAGTTAAAAGCTTGGTCTGTAGGAACAAGACTGGGTGATGTGGAACTAGTTAAAGGGGTTATGTTAGAAGACATGGTGAACCATCCTAGAGGGTAAGTACAGAGAGAGTGCTTCACGGTCACAGGTCCTGTATATCTGAATTTACCCAACCACAGATCATATTGCTTGAAAAAAATAAAAGCAATTACATGCACAGCTTTCTGCCCTTTACTTCCCAGCCAATGATGTCTAACTATCACATAGCAGTTACATTATTAGTGTCAAGAATCTGGACATGACTTAGAAAGTATACTGAATAGTGGGAATGGGCTATCCACAATTATGTTCCATTTTTGTATGAGGAACCTAACTCTTGGTTGGAGTCCTCTAGAGTGAGCTATAGAGAAAGCAGCTAGCCAGCAGGGTGTCCACAGAGATTTTAGGACATCACTCATAATGTAATGGGACAGGTGACATGGTGACTATGGGCCCTCACTATAACTTGAAATGTCCTCCAGAAGGTTGTATGGCTGAATGCTCCATCCACAGACACTGTATGGGAAGGTGTGCAGGATTTGGGACATGGGGACCAACTGCTAGAAGTAAGTCACTACAAGTGAGCCTTAGAAGATTAAGCCTGTTTTTGCTTGTAGCCTGCATGCGTTGCTTCCTGCTCTAACTGCCTTAGGATGACGTTGGCCACACACCTTTGCCAACATAGATGGAACCACCCTTGCTGAAATCACCCTCTGGAACCATGAGCCAAAATAACTCTCTTATGTTGTTTCTGTCAGACATTTTGTCACGGCAGAGGAGAAGGTAACCAATAAAGATCTCAAGGGCTGTTTGTGCCTGAAGTGAGCACACAGACACACTCCGTAGCTTAAAGGACTTGAGACTTCTGGCAGACATTAGTATCCATCCATCATGGAATTGCCCCCTCACATGGACAGATCTGCTCAAGAGCAAGGGTCACAGGAGAATCAACAAGAGGCTCAAGTAGCTTTTATTCTTTCTTAGAAAAGCTGAAGAAATTATCTTGGACTCATCACTTCTTTGAAGATAAAGATGCCCATATCCTAATGGATTTTACTGTGGTGGTGGTGGTGGTGGTGGTGGTGGTGGTGGTGGTGGTGGTGGTGGTGGTGGTGGTGGTGTGAATGACAACTTTGTGAAGGAATAGGGACAGAGAGCAAAGTGCCACAGACTCCTGCGACCTCTCGAAGAGTCCTGATCTGCCTGCTGCATGAGGCCTTAGATCTAAAATGGCTCCCAGCACACCGGTGGGCCAGAAAAGAGGAACCAAGGGCAGGGTGCGGACCACTTCCCAGTCTTAGCAGGAAGTCCTCACAGGTGATGATACCACCACCCCAACTCCTCCTGAGTTACCTCATCAGGCATGGCTTTCACTGGAGCGTGGGGAAGGTGTGGTGAGTTACGATTGGCCAAGGATTGAGGGATTCGAGATTGGCTCAAACATTGTATATAAGTTTATGCACTGGCCAGATTCTGGTCTCCAGTCGGATTTCTCCAGGATGCATCATCTGACTCTGTCCCTTCACCCCTAATCCTCGCTCCTGTTCCCACATATTATCATCTCTGAAAACAGAACACAGAAAATTTCAGTATCGCTTTGAACTTAGATGCAAAAATCCATAACAAAATTAATTCAAACATATCCACCAATGTGTTCTTAAAAATCTATACTGTGACCAGGCAGGTTTTATCCTCTGTATACAAGAATGATTCAATATTTAAAAACATTAATTTATATAATACATAACGACAGGTTGAGCAGAAGAAAATCTATGGTCCTAGCAATTGACACTTAGAGCATACTTGAAAATCATGTTAACATAGATTCATGATGATGGTGATTAAAAAAAAACAAAACAAAACCTTTCAGACCATTGGATAGAGGGTTATTTTCTAAACTTGTTATAAAGTAACTTTAAAACCCTACAGTTGATAGTAATTTGATAGTAAATTGAATAATGAGATTATAGATTAAAACCTGTTCATTTCTGGATTATTAAATAATCTTTATTTTATTTATTTGCTTGTTTGTTTTGGTATGGTCATTGCTCCTTCTATTCTGTATGAAGTATGAAGACTCCTAAACATGGTGGTCATGGTGAGTTTCTTCTTGAGAGAACTAATACTTAATGGGCTTCTTGCAATGTGCCAAACTCTATGTTAGGTTTTCCATTCATATTTAATCATCAGAACAGTCTCTGAGTTCCATAATTTTTTGCCAAGTTTACACAGCTACTCAGCAACAAAATCCCACCCCGAGCTTGCATCGACACGCCACTTTGCACTCATGGATCATCAGCCAGCTTTTCCCAGTGATACCCCCAGGAAGTTGCCTGTCCTGAGAATACAGAAAGCTCGTTCCTCCCTCCTTGTCACTCTCGTCCACAGATTTCTCCTTTACTTATTTCCTTACCTTCGCCTACTCTGCGATACTGCCGCACACCGGAACCCATGAATACAGAGCGGGAAGTGAGAGGCTGTGATCACTCAAAGGCCGTGCTTGTGAGGTACCTTAGCTTCGTGCTTTTTATGTGTAGCTGTAGCATTCAAATGAAACAGTTGTCTGGACTGTTTTCCATACCATAAAGCACCCGACAAAGGTGCAAAGGGCTCTACCCAACAAGTAACAGCCCCTTCATTACAAAACATCATAAGCACCCAAAATATCCTCCAAGGAGCAAACTGTAAGCTGGAAGAACCTTCTAGAGTATATAGAGGCTTCATAGTAAATGAAAAGCTGAAGCAGCAAAGCCGATTTTAGGTCCATCTCCACTTGTTAAAGACATCTTAAAATAGAAGACATAACAAAAAGAAAATCTGCCTCTAAAAGCTTTCTTTTGAGAAAATCTGGGCAGAAAAAAAAAGCTTGGGCAGAAAAAAACAGCCTTTATAAAATGAAGATCCAGCTTGCCTATCCAAATAATCACTATCTTCCTGTCTGGAGGTCCCAGGCACAAGGTAATTGCCTCTCAGTGCTACTTTGTTACCCGTGATCTGAATAAAGCACTCTCAGAAGCCCCTTGGGAGCAGTTCCCCGGGAGTCCTTCAGGGAGCCTGGAACTGTAATTTGTTCCAGGCACTCTGAGCAAATTACATTCTTTCTTGAGCTCTAAACTTGATAATTAGACGAGTTCAGTTAAAGTTAAAAATACAGTGAAATAGAACATTGTCCTTGTGCCAGGTGTCAACCTGGGGTGGGGACAGAATGGAGGGGGACCTCAAAGACCAAACTCAAGGTTTTGGTGCAAGCTTTGCACTTGTGTTGGATGGGGTGTAGGTGTCAAGCTCATGTCAGTCTTGCATCTTTACCCACTGAGATGTCTCTCAGGACCAGCAACAAAAACTCCTCAGTGTTCTGCTTGCTGTAGTCCACAACCCATCCAGATTCTAGAAGATTACATTCTGGAAGGTTCTGCGGTTCGCTGTGAGTGTCCTTCTGTGGCAGAAAGCCAGGGGTTGAAAGGGGTTGAAGGGTTGAAATGTTGGTCTAATCCTCGTGACTCAGCCTTGCAAGGGGTGCCATCATAGTCCTACACTACTATGCCCCACTGTGTAGCCTATTTTACCAAGGCTATAACTTCATGTACCAGATTTCTGCCCTTTTCATTTATCCACCAAAGGCATGGTTTTGGTTTGTTTAACACTACTACACTCCAGAAAATTTGGAAGAGGCACTAACATTCAAACGCTAATCATAGTGGTTGTCCAAAGTAGGCCATTCGTATCCCTGCTATGGTTCTCTGCAGTCTACATGCCCACCTCCTAACATGCAAGCATCCCCCCATCTGACTGACTAGTGAGTGAACGGGCGGCCAGCTAAGCCCATACTCTGTATTCTCAAACACAGTGGCACCATCCTTCACAGATAAGTGCTGGGCAAAGATGCAGCTGCCTTTGTTATTTGTGTCACGTAACCTCTATCGGTACTTTATGTGTGTATGAAAGAAAAAAAAAATCGGACCTTAAAGAGCAGACAGTGTTAGAAAAGAAGTGTCTGTGCTTCTGTCTAGTGTATGTGTTTTTTAAACTTCAGAACATTAAATGAATATTTTATTTTTAACTTTCTGTTCTTACTTTGATTTAATGAAGACACTTCCAGTTTTCATTTTGTTTGAAACAAACATTTTCATTGTTTTCATTGTTTCTGCTCTGCCTGCTGGCTCAGTCCTTGTTTCACTGTCTTGGATAAACCGTACAAGTCACTGGAATGTGGTTAGCTAACAGCTGAGCCTGGCCTGCATGTCTGTCTTAGTAAGAATTTTACTGTTGTGAATAGACACCACGACCAAGGTAACTCTTATAAAGGACATTTTAATTGGGACTGGCTTACATATTCTGAGGTTCTGTCCAAGGTGGGAGCAAGGCAGCATCCAGGCAAGCATGATTGCAAAGGGAGCTGAAAGTTCTACATCTCAATCTGAAGGCTGCTAGGAGAAGACTGGCTTCCAAGTGGCTAGGATGAGAGTCTTAAATGTCATGCTCACTGTGACACATCTACTTCAACAAGTCCACACCTACTCCCAAAGGGTCACACCTCCAAATAGCACCACTCCCTGAGCGAAGCATATTCAAACCATCACAGTGTCTATGCATTAACCTGCCAGGAGGCCAAATAGAAGAACATGCCACATCACAGGAACCAAACAGAACACAGATTTCAGATGGTATGTATGGGCAATGTGACAGCTCCAGCAGACCAGCACGGCCCTCTGCCTCCATCTTCTGCCAAGCAGCCTCTTTTGGAGACAGGAGAAAAGAATGCTAGAACAGAGGGCATGTGTACATGTGTGTTCTAGGTGTTCAGAGTATGCAAAGATGAACAAGAAATTCAGTGACGTCACGGCTCTCCTCACCGCCTCAGAGGAGCCACAGAGCAGGTAAATGTCTTATGCTTGGCACAGTTGCATTGATTAGCTATTGATTTTCATGTTTCCCTTGGTGCACTGTGTGTGGCCAGGACATATGGTTTCCATCCAGTGTCATGCTTGCACCCAGGAACAGGCACAGTATGTTGAACTGTGTGTGGTCATATCAATCCCAAACTTTTCTTTTCTTTTCTTTTCTTTTCTTTTCTTTTCTTTTCTTTTCTTTTCTTTTCTTTTCTTTTCTTTTCTCTTCTCTTCTCTTCTCTTCTCTTCTCTTCTCTTCTCTTCTCTTCTCTTCTCTTCTCTTCTCTTCTCTTCTCTTCTCTTCTCTTTTCCCTTCCCTTCCCTTCCCTTCCCTTCCCTTCCCTCCCCTCCCCTCCCCTTCCCTTCCCTCCCCTCCCCTCCCCTCCCCCTCCCCCCCTCCCCCCTCTCCCTCCCCCTCCTCCCTTCTCCCTTCCCTTCCCTTCCCTTCCCTTCCCTTCCCTTCCCTTCCCTTCCCTTCCCTTCCCTTCCCTTCCCTCCCTCCCCCTCCCCTGCCCTCCCCCTCCCCTCCCCTCTTCTCTTTTCTTTTCTTTTTTCTTTGTTTGTTTGTTTGTTGTTGTTGTTGTTGTTTTCAAGACAGTGTTTCTCTGTGTATCCCTGGCTGTCCTGGAACTCACTCTGTAGACCAGGCTGGCCTCAAATTCAGAAATCCACCTGCCTCTGCCTCCCAAGTGCTGGGATTAAAAGGTGTGCGCCACCACTGCCCAGCAATCCCAAACTTTTAAAGATTTATTTTTTATCTGTATGTGTGTTTCTCTGCCTGGGCTTGGTTGAACATGTGTATACATTGCACACAGCCAGAAGGCATCAGGTCCCCTGGAACTGGACTTACAGATGATTGTGAACCTCCATGTGGGTGCTGGGAAGTGAGCCTCAGTCCTCTGCAAGAGCAACCAGTGCTCTAACCTCTGAGCCATCTCTCCAGCGCTCAGTACTAATTTATAACATTAATTTTGAGCTATCATTCTCATCTTATTTTGCTGTTCTAGGAATTTCCCTCAGATTAGGTGGAAATGTTTTTTAATATGGGTAGTTACAGTGTTAGCAACACTCTTGCAATTTAATGAGAAAGGAGACCACTTTATTGATGAATATTTATATCAGTGGAATTTGGATGGCTAACATATTCAAACCCAAAAGAAATGAAAAAAATGAGAGAGAGAGAGAGAGAGAGAGAGAGAGAGAGAGAGAGAGAGAGAGAGAGAGAGAGAAACTAGAATACTAAGGCACCAGAGACAAAATAATTCAATGAGGTACCATCCTCCATCCAACTGACAGTGGGGAAGATTAGAAGATAATGCTGACAGTTGAAAAGAGGTGTGTACTTGGTACTTCCCATACAGGACAGAGATGGCTAACGTGGCACACTATCTCACCATGGCTGCTAAGCTGTGTTATGTAAAATCAGATGTTCTTTCAGCCAGCAGCTCCAGTGGGGGTTCATGCCCACTGGAAGTGGTCAGAGATGTCTAAACTCAAATTGTAGTGTTATTTCCAACACCAGAAGAAAATCAATATGGGCTCACATAAGTGTTTGTCAGGAGAAAGTCAGTTCCTGAAGTACAGTAGAGAAAAGATAACCATACTGAATAATATCCATAATATGATGTTAAATTAAATTAAAATAGAATACAAGGTGGCATATTTAATATTTAGCTTATTTTGTTAATGCGTATTACTTTTAAATATTTACCAACTGGATGAGTTTTATCTTTTATATTCAAGTTAAATTGAGTATAACTCATCTGTATGTGTTTGACCTTTAGTTTTAAAAAGAGTTGCTGATATCAAATATTCAAACTCAGAATTAAAAAAAGGTCACGGGGAATATATTAAGATTTCAGAGACAGTGAATGTTTAATGCATTACCTCTAAATATTTATCTAGCAGGAAAAGGCCACATCCTCTCCTTCTTCTTTCAATTTCCTGAACAGATTCCGATATTTCAAGTCTTTGATAGATCTCACATCATCTAAGGCTTTTACAACAACCTCCACGCCCGCCCTTCAACCCACTTCTTTGAGAGTGGCTTTCTCCATTAGTTGCTTTGTTGTAAGTAAAGTAACTGCGAAAAAACAAATACAAAAACAAAGGAGGAATATTTTTTTTACTTTGATTCTCCCAAGTGATGGATATTTCAGTTTCAAACTGTAATGTGTCGATGTTATAGTTACTGACTACATTTTTTAAAAAAGTAAACGAAGAAGCAGAAAACGAGCAAAGTGTTTAATATCTTGCTACAGTTGCCTATTGAGTCAGGATTGCTGGCTCAAGGAAGCTGACAGCAGAGCTTGTGTTTATTGCTTCTGTGCTGGTTTTCTCTTGTATCTTGAACTTCTGGTCTAAAGATCCTGCCAGAGAGAAGATGGAATGCTTAGCTGTCAGAGTAATGTCCTGCCGCCCCAGCTTCATTTTGTGGGACTCACTATTGCCCATTCTTCCATGACACCCTGGAGTGACGACAAGCTTGGTAATGTATCTACTAGACTATTGATTCCAAGCTTCTACCCACATGTGTCACCGTGGCCACAAAGATGATGCTCTCCTGTATACTTTATAAGGAAAGTATTTCTTCCAGTAGTCACTCAGAGAATGGCAGCAACGGTAAAACTAACACTCTCCTTATTCTGGGCTAAATGTGAGATTTGTTGAGAATATTTAGTGTTGGGGAGACCTTTTCCCTAGAGAACAGGAATTAAGCTCGGAACCCTGCCCTTGCCATGAATGCTTGTTGCTTCAGATAGAGACAAGTTTGATCAATACTGAGACCATGATCAGAAAGTATAATCAATAAAATCAAGTTTTATTTCATGGTAATTGTGATGTTGAGAGTCTTTGGGTAGTTGTAGCTGAGTGGTTTTTGTTTTTGTATATTTGTTTTTTTAAATGGAACACTTCAGGAATTTGCATGTCATCCTTGCACAGGGGCCATCCTAATCTCTGTATGTTCCAGTTTTAGTGTATGTGCTGCGGAAGTGAGCCCTAGCTGTGTGTTCTTACTAGAGGGTGAATCCCTGGGTGAACTCATCACATTAAAGCCTACATCCTGGGACTAAGCAACCCACAGTTGTTAAGGAAAACATTGGGAATGGGTAGCAAGGCAAGTTCACGCTTCCCAGGAGTGAACTGCAGTATCCACCCGGCTGCAGTGCTTGCCTACAGCACACTTGGTTAAGCTGTGCATCGCAGAAGCAGTTACATCTGACAATAGTGTTAATTCCTCACACAAGTCCTACTGCCAGACAGAGACAGCAGACAGAGACAACCCCTCAAAGAACTTCCCGGCTCACGTGTGACTGTGAGTTTCTTTTCCTTGGCTCCCCAATGTTTTCACATATAACTTCATAGGTCATAAAACTCAATTTTCTTTCACAAAGATTGGTTTTGTGTCAGAGATCTGATGCCTTCTTCTGACCTCTCTGGGTTCCTACATACCCGTGGTGCACATAAACTCAAGAGCACACACACTTAAAATGCCTTATAAAAGGATAGCAACAAGGACACGAAAGATAATATCAGGTGCATTCTGAAATACCCTTGGCTAAGTTATTCAAGAAATAATGTGTAGATGTTCAAAACCTACTGACTTGGGGTCACCATAGGGTTGGTGCTTCATTTTAGCCACACCCTTCCTGGCATTCTCTTTCTCTGTAATTAATGGTTAACAAAAATTGTCCATTGAAGTGTTAAAAATCCTAATTACTTGGTAGATTTAATGCATTTGTGATTTAATGCATTGTGATTAAGGAAGGTTGATTCTTGTTCTCTAAAAGGCTAGGCAAATAGTCTGAGCACACAGTAGGACAGCAGTCTTAAATCTTAAATGATCTCAAGATGTATTATGAATGTGGCTGTGAGGTCCAGCGCAAGCTCCTGTCCGTTATCATCGCATTGCATTGCCACGATGACCCATGAAGAGTATGATGTTAATGTCGTTTATGGTAAGTCATCCCAACAGTAACTGAGCAAGAATCTTCTTGAATGTGTTTGCATTTAGGGAGGAAAAGGTCAGTAGAGGTTTTTCTTCTAAATCAATCCCTCTGACATTTTTTTAATGCAGTCAAATTGCTACTTTGAATTGCTGTATAATTTTTGTTGATTACTGGGTTGGCTGTTGCTCCTGAACACGTCTATATATTAAGTCAATATCAAATATTGGCAATGTGAGCAACATATTTGCACCTTACTAGTACTGAAACCTGCCCAGACGCAGAGTGCTCCGGTTCCATGGATGCATTATTAGTCAAGATTTTAACTGACTGGAAAACAAATCCGAAATACTTGGAGTTAAAGGGGACGACACTTACTCTCTGCTGAAACTCTTATGTTTCTTTCTTTCTTAAATTCATGGAGGCTATAGCATTTCACTAGCCCATTACCTTACTGCTCCTACAGCATTGGACTTCTATCAGCAACTCACTTCTTAGACAAAAGTGGCCATCAAAGTTCCAGAAATTCTGATCTTATTCTTGGTAGAAGGAAGAAAGATGGTTTCTTTTTCTCTTTTTTCTTTCTCTCTTTCCTTTTCTGAATCTCACAACTTGTTTTGTGACAAGATCACTGAGTCAGAGGGCTACAGCAGGCAGCAAAATGAGCTTTACAAAGGTTCTGGGTTGGGTAGCCATATGTAGAACTTAAAGGGGGAATCCTGTGACTATTAAAAATGAAGGAGGCAGGTGTGGTGGTGTGGTGAATGCCTTTAATTTCAGTATTCTAGAGGCAGATGGATCTTTGTGAGTTCAAGGCCAGCTTGGGCTATGTAACAAGTTATAGGAGATCCAGGGCCACATAGAGAGAGACCCTGTCTCAAAACAACAAAAATCACAACAATATAAAAAAAATAACAAGTGTGAGTCCATGCAAAGGATCTGTTTCCAGTGTCTGGAAATAGCATGTCAAGTCCTGAAAATGACGGTGCTGGCTGGACTCCAGGCCTTCTGGTATAATTGCAGTATGGCTCCATATGACTAAGAGGGAAAGAGTCTGCACGCTGTCTTCATGTTCACCACTTAGACAAAGAGCCCCTGCCCACTGGCTGTCACTTTGTCAGAATGTCTTAGATGTAATCTTTGCAGAAATGTCATTCACAGTGCCACCATGAAAGAGTGGTCTGCACCGAAAGCCTCTCTGTACTACACAGTTATACTCCAATTTTTTTTTCTCTTAGTGTCACAGAGTCTTCTTAAGGACGAACGAGAAGTACCAGAGAGCATTTGTGAAATAATGCCACTCCTGCCGCCCAGAAGTAAGTAAGGCTTAACACAGAGGGACTAGGATTTGTTTTAAAAAAGAATAATACACCTACAAAGCCACTCCTGCACCCAAGCTTAGCTTAGGGACCATTACAAAAGATAGAATGGAATGACTGTTAGAGACAGAGGACCAGGGGGTCTTCTGTGAGATTGTGTCTCGTAAAAATGTCAGAAGCAACGTCCGTAAAGTCTCACCAAAATGGCTGCCTAAACATGGATCTGAGCAAAGACATCACTATCGGACATTCCAGGGCAGATGGGGAAAGACCGCAAGGCCTCACCCCTACACAGAGAGCCACAGGTAACTAAAGAACGCCGAGAGTGAGAGGAACAGCCTTCTCCACAGAGTGCAAATGGTCATCTCTGAAAATGAACACATGAGAACGTAGCAGATTGTACTTAGGAATGTACATGTGCACATTCATGTAACGTGACAACAATTAATTTTTAAAAAGGGGCCATGAACTTGAAAGAGAACAAGGAGGGGCCTAGGGGAAGGTTTGGAGGAAGGGGGAGGAGGAAAGGATGCAATTATATTACACTTTCAAAAATAAAATGTGTAATATTTAAAAATGAATAAATATCATAAATAGCAAGTAACCCCAAGCCAAAGAAGAGTCTCGTTCCTGTGACTGACGTCATCACCATTTAATTCCTTAGGAGTCAAGAATAAGGTAGGCAAGATTCTGGTTCACAATTCAGTATTTGAACTCTCTTTAAGAGAGAGATGACTTCCAGAGCATTTTAATGCTAAGATGTATAAATATTGATGTTGAGGTTGGAATAATTCCCTCTGTGGGAGACTGTAAACACCTTACAGATCCTTAGCAGGGTCACATTGAAATGACCAAACATCTCCATATATGATTTCACCCTGGGTACCCCAGAAATAAAACAAATATTGAAAGAATTAAAAGTCTTGATTAATGGGGAGAGGGCCTTTATTTCAATGCAGTTAGCGGAGTTTGGAGGAGTTTGAAATGGGGGGAAGACCTAAATGCCTATTTCTGGACATACAACAAGACAGCAAGGAAATAAAGTATGCCTCTTGAATCAGAGAGTTTTAGGTGATGTTAATCTGAAGAGGATAAACAGTTTCCAAAGTGCAGACCTTTTTATGACCCTTGATGCCCTCCCAGCGTAGGGAACATCAGAAGTGCTCAGAGGGCTTGTTCAAAAACAGATACAAGACCCCAACCCAGTGCTTCTAACTCACCACACCAGGCTACAAGTACAAGATAGAGGTTTAAAATTGGCTTTTTTTTTTTCATAAGCCTTTGGGTGGTATTGGTGGGTTGATGGGAAGAGTCTGGGACCGTGATTTAAACCACCACAGCACAGAGTATTCATTAAATCCAAATAGTGCTGTGCCTCTGCTACATTCAGGGAAAGGTAATATTTAGAGCCCGCCTACATCTCTGACAGAGATGCACAGTTCATCCAAATGCTTAATCTGCAACTACCCATACAGCCAAATTCTGGAAAGTTCAAAGCGTCAATAAATTAACCATTTGGCTTGACTTTGATTGACATTGTATTCTGCATCAATCCAATCTTATCCCATAGATGCAGTCTTACTTTCTGGTAATAATTCAGATTGAGAAGGCAGCCACTACCTGCCATAGTATATAGGTGACACTATTGTGAGAAGCCCAGTGTGGCTTTGGTGGGGACAGAGTGACTTGGTTCCTGTCCCTGGGACAGCCATGGTGTGAGCTTCCGTGAGTGTTTATGGCTGCTGTGGTCATAGGGCTTTTGTAATAATGTACATATTTCTCGAACCAGTACTAGCAGGGCAGGACTCTTTCCTTCCTAGGAATGTCCTCCCTGTTGTTAATGACTTCATGATAATTAAAAACAGCACTAGTCCAGGAGTTGAGGGTGTGGTTATGTCTTGGCAAAATGGTAAACACTAGGACCCCCAGAACAGCCCTTAAGGCTATGCAAAATAGATCTAAATACCTGAGTTCAAAAACATATAATTTCTCAACTATGCAAAAAAATAAGGATGCAATATGAATTATATGAGGGGCTTCATGAATCTAAAGGAACAAAAGCAACTGCGCTGTGAGCCAACTTGTTAGAAAAATACTAAAGAAGAGATAAAGGGGTTTAGGGGTTGGGGTTTGCAGGAGACCCCACCCAGCTAAGTTGTTTGTTTATGCTTTTTTTTAAAAAGATTTTATTTATTTATTATTATAAGTAAGTACACTGTAGCTGTCTTCAGACACACCGGAAGAGGGTGTCAGATTCCATTATGGGTGGTTGTGAGCCACCATGTGGTTGATGGGATTTGAACTCAGGACCTTCGGAAGAGCAGTCAGTGCTCTTACCCACTGAGCCATCTCACCTGCCCATATTTTTGTTGTTGTTGTTGTTTTGTTTGTTTTTGTTTTTGAGACAGGGTTTCTCTGTGTAGCCCTGGCTGTACTGGAACTCACTTTGTAGACCAGGCTGGCCTCGAACTTAGAAATCCACCTGCCTCTGCCTCCCAAGTGCTGGGATTAAAGGCGTGCGCCACCACGTCCGGCCTTGTTTGTTTTTGCTTACAGTAACAAATCAGGCAGATGGATTTCTGAGTTCTGGGTCAGTCTAGGACAGAGCAGGGGAAGGCCCAGGTGTGATGGAAATAGTAATTTCAGGGTAGGGTCCCACCCAACTAGTTTATCCTCTGTGCTTAATAAAGGCAGACAGACCTCTGAATTCTTTTGCAGTGTTAAGAGAAAATGTGTGCTTGCTGTTTACTAAAAATCAAAGGTCTGGGTCAAGGGATGCTGGTTCATAGGATAATCAAAAGAAAACCCGGGATAAATAACTGAACTGATATGTAAATAAAAATTAGCTGGACTTTTGATCAGCATGGGATGAGCTAGGAGAAAGTAAGAGCAGTTCTGTTTTAGAATTTTCTCTAGAGAAAGCTGAGCTGTCAGGAGATCTCTGGAGGCTAAAAACAGCTCTTCAAGAATTTTTTTCTAACAGGATTTTTGACTTGGTTGGAAGATCCAATAATTTTTATAGCAGCTTTTCTGACTTTGGTCAGAAAAACCCATGAGCTATCTAGATAGCTTTTAGAATTTTTACTAGCAGAGAAAGCTGTCTCATCCAGAGAATTTTTTAGAATAGCTGTCTAGAGCAGAGCAGAACACACACACACACACACACACACACACACACACACACACACACACACAGAGAGAGAGAGAGAGAGAGAGAGAGAGAGAGAGAGAGAGAGAGAGAGAGACTGTGTTTCTCTTTATATACAAGCTTAGATTTGCATTTGCTACTTCAGATAAACTATTTCAGACTAAAGACTGGATGATCTCTCATTTAGAAGGATTATATTTTTGTGCTTCAAGGCAAACAGCATCTCAGGTGGTGCCAGAAATGTGCAGAACCATTAGTCTTAAAAGCATCTTCAAGATAAAAGCACGGTACTGTATTATGCATGATGATGAAGAAAATGAAAACTTCAAAGGAAATAGGGTAAGAATCTGACTCTGAAATTGACTTCATTTCACACAAAAGAGCACTCGTTCCTTAAAAAAAAATGAGCAAGAGGGCTTATCTGTTTGTGCCAGATAACCAATTATATGCCAATGTGGTCAAACAAACACTGAATCTTGAAATTTTGATGATGTGAGGTAGAGAGCTGGAGGTGGCTGCAATGTGCTGCAGTCCTGTAAATATGAAAGTTAATTGTCCACGGGGTCAGTTGATCACAAATGCAACTGTGATCATATTCATTAGTAAGAATTCACCACATCCCAAGGTAGAGAAACCAGGTCTGTGAATAATAAAACCCTACCACTTCCAGATATATTGTAATGAGCACAAATCTCAGGCCACCCTTGCCTAGGTTTTACTGAAAGTTTGTTTATAGGCTTGAAGATGTGACTGGTATGTTTGACATAGCACAAGTGGTAGGCAAAGGCAAATAGTCACAGATGAGATGAGACAAGAGGTGCTCTCTTGCTCTCTGTCTCTCTGTCTCTGTGTCTCTCTCTCTCTTTCTCTCTCTGTGTGTGTATCTTTCTTTCTTTCCCCTCTCTGCAACTGAGAAGGCATTTCATCCATCTGCCATGACAGATATTGCTTTATGGGATGCCTCTGTCGTGCTCCACTGGCTCCCACTGCATTTGATGTTTCTGACATGAACCATCTACTGCTTATCACTTAAGGTCACTTCTCTCAAGATACTTAAAATATTTTATTTTGAATTTTAGGAACTTTTTTCTGAGACAAATTTCCTTTGTTTATTTCTGGTTGTCTGGAACTAGCTCTGTAGTCCAGGCTGGCCTAGAACTCACGGATCTGCCTGCCTCTGTCTCCCAAGTGCTGAGATGAAAGATGTGTGCCAGCATCGACTGACAATTTTTGGAATTAATGAAATGATGGAGAAGACAGATTTGAGGGTCTGTATGCATCCACCATGCAGCAGTTTCCTCTGTGGTGCATATGCTAATGTTAATGATGCCATACTGAACATGGTTATTAACTAAAGTACACATTTAATTAAGATTTCCTTAATTTTCCCTCTTACCCTCCATCCCCCCCCCACCATCCCATTGCGAGCCCACCATCAACAAGAGGTGTATGCATCTTGTACTCTCAGGTTCCCGGGGATGGGGCATTTTTCTACTTTGTCCTTGAAAGTTTTGAGGAACACAGATAAATATTTTGTGTTATGTTCCCAAGTAAAGATACTTACAGACAACATTCAGTTGTTTCTTCTTACACAGGAGGCATTACACCTGATCTGAGAGGAGTCTGCAACCCTGCATCTAGATATCTGGGTTCTGAATGTGGAAGAAACAACAGCACCATATATCAATTGCTAGTCTGAGCACCCAGACTCCGTTCTGAACATATATGATATGCCAAGTAAGGCTTACAACCAGCCCTTTATCCCAGTAACACATCAGATGACTCTAACTGGTGAGACACATGGCAAAGATGAAGACCACCATGGAAGTCAGGTTGGCTCCCTCTGTGGTATAAAATAGTTATTTCATTTAATGAGATAGCGTAAAAGGGAATAATTACTTAATATAAATAAGATTGCTGAGAGCTTGATTTTGCACAGAATCCTATGTGTTCCCTCCAGTGGACATTACTTCCCACCCCCAGGCAAAGGGGATGCACCCCCTGCTGGGCTGGACACCCATGTGTCATCGGATGAGGGCTTAGTGTGGTGACCATGACCATAGTGAATTCAGCCTTAGTAAAGGTAAGACATCTTGGATCCTGTGGTTCACAAGACCCACTCCAGAACCTGGACTTGTTGCAGAACCCTCCTTATTTTGTCACCTGCTCAGATGTAGAAGCTTTCCAACGAATAACTGAGTCAATGGGGGTCACATTCATGTTTTCTTCCCAGGATTCAATGGGGCTCATCAAGCATTACACCATGCACATGAAGGCAGATTGTAAAGGTTTAATAACTTGATGTTTTACTTAATAGAATTATGGTAAATGCCTTAGACCATATGGACTGCGCTAAAGGCTCAAAACTGGGGACTCTTCCTTAGAAATATCATTGGGGTATTAGCTGTAATTTCGTATGCAGAAAAAAAAATCCCTGCCCTTGGTCATAAGCATGTCTTATCAAGTCCTCATGGGTATTTACTTCACTCTTTCTCTTGACTCTAATAGCCAGGCCAGTGCTAACGAGCAGAGCATCATGCTGTGTGAGAGAAAAATAAATACAAGGGGTCCCCGTGGGTTGCATTATGGCAGAGAGATATGTCCTGGGTTGAAGCAACTCAAGTGTCCCTTGGATGAAAACGGCAGTTCTAATTAATAGAGGAGTTTAATTTGTCAAAAATGGTAGTCAAGCAATAGATTGAAAGAGCAGAGCTGATTCTCAGCAGTAAAGAAAGTGATTTGATGCTCGGGGAGGAGCCACCCTGGTGCACAGTTGGCTACTGTCATTATCTCAGACCAAACGCGGATCTGTGAAGAGTCAGCGCTCCAGAATCCTCTGTCCTTCAAGCTTCGTTCAGGGACACGAGGCTACTTTTGATTTACCGTTTATATCGAGAGACTTCTTGGCTTTTTTGACTAAATAGCTCTAGCTTCATGTTTTGAAAAAAAATCACTTGGAGATTTAGAAATAATGAATGGGAGAATTCCAAATGTGCATTCAGAGTATGGCTAAGATCCAGCAAACCTACTGTGAGAAAGACAGAAATTAAAGCGCCAGGTATCCTTACACTGTCTCCAGCTGAGAGATCCCTGTGGTCTTCAAGGTCCTCAGGGAGTAGAGAACCAGTCCAAAGAAGTCTGCATCTTCCTGCAGAAGGCGACAGAAGGAGGGTCCTTTTCCATGGCTTACTGCATCTTCTTAATGGTTTTCAAGTGAATCCACCCATCTTTTCCTTCCCACACAGGGTTCTGTTCTGAGTGTGCGCAGTGGATCAACTTTAGGCGTTCCAACGCTAAGACTTTGCTGTGGTTGACCCCAAAGCAACTCTGTTTACTTATGGGGCTCGCCTGGTCCCTTTAGCATAACAAATGAATCATTCCAAACTGTGCCACCGGTGCAGTTGCTCAAGTTGACCAAATTTCCTCTTGAGATGAACCTTTGTTCTAGTCATCTAAGTCATCACCACCATTGAGATCAGAAGTTGCATTTCTATGAAACATCCCCCACTGCCTCTCTATCAGGCAACAAAAACCAACCACCATGATTGCACTGGTGGATTCCCACTGAGTCTGTCGAGGTAGACTCCTTAAAGCCTTTCCAGTAAAAGGATAAAGAGCCAATGCCAAATCTCTGTATTTCTCAGTCTGAAAAAAACCTTTTCTATTGCTATCTCAAGTTCATCTAATAGATTCATCAGTTCAGATCAAATCTCAGTCATACCTGATTCCCTGGACTAACATGCCGGTCTTAGAATCTCCAGTTAGTTCGCTCAGATCAAGGATATTGGACATATGATACACTTTCCTTCTTGGTGTGTTACAGTTACAATCTGTTTCCTGTGTAACGCCCAGGTAACTGCAGCTCTAACGCCAGGTGCTTTCTGGGACAATACTGGAGGTGCAGTGTCTGAGCAAGAAACATGGCTGCCGTCAACAGTGCCTGTGCCGAGCCCTTGTCCCCTGCAGCAGCTGTGTGTCGCCTTGAGTAATACTGAGAAAAAAACATGGCTTCTGTGATTTATGCTTTCTTGCATACGATGCTATTGTGCTTGTGAAATGATATAAACAATGGCTTTTGAAAACCGATTCAAAGACACTTGAACAGAAAAATATATTCACCATGGGATGCAGGGTTGAAGTATTCGGCTTTGGGAGATGCATTATCCCAGTTCTGTGTATAATTTTGTTATGGCTTATTTCCCTGTCAGGGGCTAAAATCGCTGCCCTGTGGTTTCTCACAGGGGTGGCTTCTGCTGGTTACAGTGCACCAGCTACTTTCTTTCTTTTCATTTCCATTACATGTCTGTTGCCATGTCATTAAAGTGCCATGGTACATCATACATCGATCAATGTGCAACGGCTCCCTTTGCCCTAACTTCTTGCTTTGTTTTTGTTTTGCTTTGTTTCTTATAACTCTTCCTATATCTTTTTGTCTTGCTTGTAGCTTATGAGTCTTCCTATTTTTGCTTTTCAATGCAGTCAGTATGGAAGAAGTCCAGAACTGAATTTGATTTTTAAAAACTGTATGACAGTATTGGCCTCTAAAAGAGAAAACCTGTCTGTTTCCATTCTGTATATTGATTCATTTAAATAGATCCTTTTATCTTACTTAATTTGAAAAAGTAAATTATACAATTATTCAAAAGAAAAATGAAAATTTATTATAGCAACCATATTATAATATAATTTAAAGTTTAGACAATTGCAATGCCTAAGCAAAAGTAGGGGTAACAGGAAAATAAGAAATAAAAAACAAAAATAAAAGACCTTTATTTCTCCCTTCAAACACTAGGACTATTCAAACGGAGGGATACCTTCTGCCTTTCTACATATTGTTAGGCAGCACTGGGCTCAGACTGTCCACAGTATTTTCCTTCACTTAATTATCATTATACCATGAGTGTTTCTCCATATCATTATATATCCACCAACAGGCTGGTCAAACCCAAGGCCTTGTGAACATCACCTTATATCCAAGCTACAGCCCAGCCCTGTAAAGAAATACCATTTTGTTTTGCTTGTTTTACTAATTTATTCCTGTCATTTATTATTGTAAATATAGCTTTCAAGGCTTTAAATTATTTTTTTAGACTCCAGAAATAGCATTGTTCTAAGACAACAACAAACAATGGTTTTGTCTGTGGTTCTGGGATTGCATGTATATTCGGACACTTCCCACTGCTGACTCCAGGGTGTTTCTGGGAAGGGTATTTGTCATATCGGGCATGTCCCTTTTTCAAGACAGCAAGCTAGTTCATATTCCTAATGTAGTAAAACTAAGGTCAAATATTCAATTTGGTTTCAAACTGAACAAAACTTCAGCCCTTTGTCCACTCTTTTGACTCCATTCCAAGACAGTGTCTTGTGCATGCACAAAGAAGACCACAGATAAAATAAGTCATTGAATTATTCCTATGAAAGCAACCATGCTAAAATAGAAAAATTAAAATTATTTTGCATGCAAGAGGATGTCTTTATTCAAAACAATGAATTGATTATTCCAGAGTCATTTTGTGAAATATACCAAAACGGAGCGGCCTGCCAATGAAAGTTGTATGTTGCTTTTGTAAGACCAAAGACATCCTTAATATTGGGATCTTTTCTTCTCGTTGATTACCTGTCTACAATTTGAAATAACAAAAAAATGTGGGAATGTATGCTCTTAGTTCAAGTCAAGTCAGGTTCACCATGCTCACCAAATTCAGCAGGCATCTCTGATACACACGAGAATCTTGCTAGTCAGTTATTGACCATGGAATAAATTAAGAACTGAGAACAGCTCCAAACTTTGTCTCTGTAACTCCTTCCCTGGGTGTTTTGTTCCCAATTCTAAGAAGGGGCACAGTGTCCACACTTTGGTCTTCATTCTTCTTGAGTTTCATGCATTTAGCAAATTGTATCTTATATCTTAGATATCCTAAGTTTTCGGCTAATATCCACTTATCAGTGAGTACATATTGTGTGAGTTCCTTTGTGATTGTGTTACCTCACTCAGGATGATGCCCTCCAGGTCCATCCATTTGCCTAGGAATTTCATAAATTCATTCTTTTTAATAGCTGAGTAGTACTCCATTGTGTAAATGTACCACATTTTCTGTATCCATTCCTCTGTTGAGGGGCATCTGGGTTCTTTCCAGCTTCTGGCTATTATAAATAAGGCTGCTATGAACATAGTGGAGCATGTGTCCTTCTTACCGGTTGGGACATCTTCTGGATATATGCCCAGGAGAGGTATTGCTGGATCCTCCAGTAGTACTATGTCCAATTTTCTAAGGAACTGCCAGACTGATTTCCAGAGTGGTTGTACAAGCTTGCAATCCCACCAACAATGGAGGAGTGTTCCTCTTTCTCCACATCCTCGCCAGCATCTGCTGTCACCTGAAATTTTGATCTTAGCCATTCTGACTGGTGTGAGGTGGAATCTCAGGGTTGTTTTGAATTGCATTTCCCTGATGATTAAGGATGTTGAACATTTTTTCAGGTGCTTCTCTGCCATTCGGTATTCCTCAGGTGAGAATTCTTTGTTCAGTTCTGAGCCCAATTTTTTAATGGGGTTATTTGATTTTCTGGAGTCCACCTTATTGAGTTCTTTATATATATTCGATATTAGTCCCCTATCTGATTTAGGATAGGTAAAGATCCTTTCCCAATCTGTTGGTGGTCTTTTTGTCTTATTGACAGTGTCTTTTGCCTTGCAGAAGCTTTGCAGTTTCATGAGGTCCCATTTGTCAATTCTCGATCTTACAGCACAAGCCATTGCTGTTCTATTCAGGAATTTTTCCCCTGTGCGCATATCTTCAAGGCTTTTCCCCACTTTCTCCTCTATAAGTTTCAGTGTCTCTGGTTTTATGTGAAGTTCCCTGATCCACTTAGATTTGACCTTAGTACAAGGAGATAGGAATGGATCGATTCGCATTCTTCCAGGGATCCATCCCATAATCAGCTTCCAAACGCTGACACCATTGCATACACTAGCAAGATTTTGCTGAAAGGACCCAGGTATAGCTGTCTCTTGTGAGACTATGCCGGGCCCTAGCAAACACAGAAGTGGATGCTCACAGTCAGCTATTGGATGTATCACAGGGCTCCCAATGGAGAAGCTAGAGAAAGTACCCAAGGAGCTAAAGGGATCTGCAACCCTATAGGTGGAACAACATTATGAACTAACCAGTACCCTGGAGCTCTTGACTCTAGCTGCATATGTATCAAAAGATGGCCTAGTCGGCCATCACTGGAAAGAGAGGCCCATTGGACACGCAAATTTTATATGCCCCAGTACAGGGGAACGCCAGGGCCAAAATAATGGGAATGGGTGGGTAGGGAAGTGGGGGGGAGGGTATGGGGGACTTTTTGGATAGCATTGGAAATGTAATTGAGGAAAATATGTAATAAAAAATATTAAAAATTTAACAGTATGTTTTTAAAAATAAAAATAAAAATATTTATATGAAAAAAAAAAGAACTGAGAACAGGGCACATTTGCATGGATGTTTGTTAACATTAAAGTTAAACTATATAGACAAATACATGATGGTTTTGAGGATGATGTGTTTTCCCTAAGCATCCTCTCCAGACCTGATGAATGGAGTAAACAGAATTTGGACAAACAATAAAGTAATTGACCAAAACATCTGAAAATGAAGAAGAAAAATCCTACTGAGAATAAACACAGAGGCAGCCTTCAAGCATTCAAATAAACGACTTCTCAAACTTAGTGTGCTTATATCACTGATAAAGAAACCTGGGCGGGGGAGAGAGAAAACACAAGTATTTTTATTTGCAGAAATTTCAGCTTTGACATGGTAACCATTGTGGAAGAGAATTTGGATTCAAGACTGTCCAAATCACAGTATTTGTAAGCACATTAGCATCCCCACTGGAATGCGTTTTTAAAAATCTGTGTCTTAGAAGTGCAAATTAGATCCAGTACATAAGATATTCAGCAGGATAAAGGCAACTCAAAACAGAGCACCCGAACAACAAATTATCATTTCTGCATACTTTGACTCCATGGCTCTCAGCTGATGTAAAAAGACATGTTGAAAATAACCACACGTACAAGTCCATTGAAGCGTTTTCACAACAAACCAAAAACTGGAAATTATCTAAATTTCCACCAACTTTTGGTGTATCCATACAAATGATTTCAATAATAATAAAGGCACACACAACATCACTGGATGTGAATGGGAGGAGATCAGCCTAAAACAGCACATGGGACCTGATTGTGTTTATATGGACTTCCAAGCTGGCGAACCAAGATGTCTGGATAGTAATTAGAAGGAAGATGTGTGGCTGGTGAGAGTTTCAACTGTAGAAGAGCAAGAACACAATAGAATTTCTTTACTCTTAAGCAAGTTTATAGGCGTACATAAAATATATGGCATTTTACATCTCCTGTGTACAAATAGTTTGGGGCCACTAAGATGGCTCAGTGGGGAGACGTTCTCACAAGCCTGATGTACTGAGTCCTATTTCCAAAAACCATGGTGGAAAGAGGAAACAAACCCCTGAAAGTTGTCCTTTGACCTCAACAAGCACACACCTAGCACACACACACACACACACACACAAACATACACACACACAGAGAGACCCATGCACCCTCACCCCTGCACAAATTCCAAATAAAATTAAAGTTATTTATTTATTTATATAAATAAATGTATAATAGTTTTGATTACATATAGGAACACATATTATATATATATATATATATATATATATATATATATATATATAGTTAGAGCACCTATTGTATACAGACTTCTATTAAAATGGATATGCTAAATATATTTAAATTATACTCCAACTAATTGTTATTTATGTAAAGGACATTTACATAAAGTCAATATTAGCAGGCAGGCATTTATCAGGGCCCACTGCATGATGGGGTTTAGTCTCATCTATGTAGCATGCCAGTTCCTGGAAATGTATGCTGTGATGCCAGAAGAAAATGCCGTGTGGATACAGCACAGAAAGCTCACACTTATAAAGGGCTTAGCCCAGTAATCAGCAGCTACCATGCCACAAAATTTGCACAACAATCCCAAGGACTGCATGAGCAGTGTTGGGCATCATCTTCTAGCCTGGGTACATGATTGCTATGTGGCCGTATAAACACTGGGAAGATGGAAAGCATTTTATGATCCCTCTTTCTTTACCTACTTCTGGAGTCTGTTATCTTTTCCATAAGGAAAGTTAGAAACCATGTACTTTCCTGCCTCCTGTTCTATTCCTGAGCTTTATACAGGGGTCAGAGCATATAAGGAGAAAAGCCAGAGAGATTCAGGACCGTGGTTCTCATTGCTCCCACTGGAAACTAAAGGTGAGATTTGAGCATCCATTTTTCAATTTGCTCAGCTAAAGTTGTGCTGCTAAGGGGTTCGATCTAACTTTTAGTAGTCATCTTGTGGTCCTATGTAGTAAAAATATTTATACAATCTTTCATCTATTTGTAGTATGAGATATTGGAAAGGTTACGAAGAAGTTATGGATAAACATCCATTTGCTAATTTCCACTGTAAACAATCTAGTCACTTGCCATTTATGTTTCAAAATACAGGATAATTTACCCAAAAAATTAGAGCTTCCAGGAGTGATAATCCACATTTCAGTTGGGTTATTGTTTTACTGTTTTCTTCTTGAGATTCAGTAGTTCTTTCCAAGAGCAGCATAGGGAGGGAAGAAACAGGACCTAGTCTAGTTTGCTAAAAATTAAAAATTAAAAAAGAAATAACTGAAGAGAAGATTTAGTGATCTCCATGGGTCTAGGATAATAATCCCGATCCTAGTGAATGCAATTGAATTGAATATGACCTGAGTCATATATTCTTTTTCACAAAGAATTTATTCAGTTTACTCTGATGCAAACAGAAGTTTATACTTTGCCATTGAACTCCCAGTTAGCTGTGTTCTCTGACTTAATTTTACCTTCCAGAGTGAAGTCAGCTCAGCAGTCCATCAATGGAAATCACAGATTAGGATCAGGACACTTCAGCAATGAAGTTCTACCTTTGCCAAGAGGATGGCATCTGGGAGTTCTTGTGTTTTACACCCAGCACTTGGTAACAACACATCTGCAGCTACCATACCTGCAGCCGCTGCATTTTTCCTTCAGTTCTGCAGCAAACTTTATGAGCCTCACCTTCCAGATTTAATATGGCCTTTGAATGTTTTGCTTTTAGAACTTTGATCTTTCATTATTAGAGCTCTAATTTTAGGCACACACATGGCCTTACTTTCAAATAATAATGATGGCATGTTTTTTTTTATTGTGTTCAAATGTTAAGTCCATGGGAAGGCTATCCCGTGAATGTTGTTGACTTAATGAGAACTGGATGAGGCAATGTAGAAAAGTACTTAGTATATAGATGGGCATGCTGTAAAGAGTGATTACACAGAGCTGTTGTGTGATGACATTTCCCAGGGGAGGGGCTTTGCTTTATATATAATAATTAGAACTGGTCATGTCATTGTTGTCTAAATACATTTGGCATAATTCCACAGGAACAATTTAAAGTGTGAACATATATGGTGGTTTTTCCTTTCTTGGAGATACGACTCAGCCCTGAAGAATACTTGCTGCCTTTGCAGAGGACTTATGTTTGGTCCCCAGAACCTATACCTGTAGTCCAAAATCATCCCTAAGTCCAGTCCTGGGAGATCCAATGGCCTCTTCTAGCCTCTGAGGCCACCTTCAAGTCTTATACACATACGTGTAGGTGAGCACTCATACACATAAAATGAAAATAGTTTTTAAAGGCTCTAAGGTTTTATATGGGTTTCTGGTTTGTTTGTTTTTTTAGGTATCTACTACCTAGAGCAGGGGTGAGTTGTGCGTGGTCCCCTGGCCTCAATTGTCTGGTCCACTGCTCACCCTCTCATCCTGGAGAGAATTTTGGGACTCCAGGAGTGCTCTGCTTCCCTGCAGGAGAACAAGGAACATCCAACTTAGACCCCTCTCCCACCAACACTTCCCCTACCTGCCAGTAGGATCCACTTGAGGCACAGCCAGCCTAGGTGAGTTGCTCTGTCCCCTGACCTCCATCATCTGGCCCACAGTTCTCCATGCCTTCCCAGGAACATTCAACTTAGAACCTTCTCCAACCAATCCCCTGCTAGCTGGATCTACCTAAGCCATAACCAGAGGAGATGAGCCATGGCCTGTCCCCTGAGATCCATTGACAGGCTCTGCCTGCTTATCCCAGGAGTCCTGCTGGCATCAGGAACATCCAGCCAACACCAGGAACAACCATATAGTTAAAGGACAGCATAAAAACACAATCATCAAGAGGCAGAGAGGTACAACACCACCAGAGCCCAGCTGTCCTGCTACAGCAAACCCTAGATATCCTAACACAGTGGAAGCAAAAGAAGATAGCCTTATTTCCAATCTAATAAAGATGATAGAGGCCTTTGAAGAGGAAACTAAAAATCTCTTGAATAAATACAAGAAAATATAATCGAACAGGTGAAGGAAATAAAACTGTCTAAAACCTAAAAAATGGAAATAAAAGTAATAAAAAAATACAAATTGGGGGAATTCTAGAGATGAAAAACCCAGGGAAGAGAACAGTTACTACACATGCAAACATCACCAAAAAACTGCAAGAGATTGAAGACAGAATCTCAGAAATAGAAGATACAATTGAAGAAATCAATACAGCGGTCAAATAAATGCTAAATCTAAAAAGTTCATGACATAGACATCCAAGACATCTGGAACACTATGAAAAAAATCAAACTTAAGAGTAATATAAAAAGAAGGAGAAGATTCTTAACTAAAAGGCCCAGATAATATTTTCAAGAAAATCATAGAAGAAAATTTCCTGAACTTAATGAGAGAGATACCTAAATACATGCAAGAAGACTACAGCATGCCGAATAGATTGGACCAGAAAAGAAAATCCTCCTGCCACATAATAGTTAAAACACTAACTGTACAGAAGAAAAAAAGAATATTAAAAGCTGCAAGGGAAAATGGACAAGTAATGTATAAAGGTAGATCTGTCAGAATTATACCAGACTTCTCAACAGAGACTCTAAAAGCCAAAAGGACCTGGGCATATGTCTTGTAGAGTCTAAATGATGTCAGCTCAGACTACTATATCCAGCAACACTTTCAATCACCATAGATGAAGAAATCAAATATTCCATGACAAAGCCAGAAAATGTGGTTCAGTTACACTATGAAATACTACTTGGCTATTAAAAACAAAGACATCATGAAATTTCCAGGCAAATGGATGATGGAACTAGAAAATATCATCCTGAGTGCAGTAACCCAGACCCATAAAAACACTAATGCTATGTACTCACTTATAAGTGGACATTAGCCATAAAGTACAGGATAACCATGCTACAATCCACAGCCCCAAAGCAACCAAAGGAAGCTCCAAGAGAGGAGGTTTGAAATAAAAGGTAATTAAATAGACACTGGAGGTAGATGGACAGGGGAAACTGGGTAGTAGAGGAGGTGAGGAGAGGAACTGGGGTGGGTATTAGGTGTGGGGAACAGATTTGGGAGAGGGCTAAGAGAGACTGGAAATCAGTGTAGGGCATCTCTGGGGCTTGCTGGAGACCTGAGATGGGTAGGCTCTCTGGAGTCTATATCCCTAGCAGAGACTCCTAGCAACAGAGGATGTGGAGACTGAAGTCTCCTCCTATAGCCAGGCAGGTCTTCCAGTGGAGGAAGGAGGACATCAACCCACCCACAAAACCTTCAACCCAAAACTTGTCCTACCAGCAAGATGCATAGGGATAAAGATGGAGCAGATACTGAGGGAATAGCCAACCAATGGCGCCCGACTTGAGACTCATCCCATGAAGAGATCCAACCCCTGACACTATTAATGATGCTCTGCTGTGCTTGTAGACAGGAATCTAACATAACTGATTCCCAAAAGGCTTCATCCAGCCCCTGATGAAAACAGATGCAGAGACCACAGCCAAACATCAGGCAGAGCTTGAGAAGTTGGGTGTAAGAGTGGGGGATAGGACTGAGGGAGCCAAATAAGTCAAGCTCACCACAGAAGACCTACAGAGTTACCTAACTGGACCCATGGGGTGCTCACAAAGACTGAACCACCAACCAAAGAGCATGCAGGGACTGGACCTAGATCCCCTACTCGTTTGTAGCAGATTGGCAGCATGGTCTTCATGTAGATTTCTAGCCATTAAAGAGGGTGGGGTGTCTCTGATTCTGTTGCCTGCCATTGGGTCCCCTTTCCCTAGCTAGACTGCCTGGTTGGACCTCAGTGGGAGAGGATGTGTTTATTCATACTATGAATTGATGTCCTAGGGCAGGTGGTACCCAGAGGGGCTTCCTCTTCTCTGGGGGAAAAGGGAGGGGTAACTGTGGGAGGGACTTGTGAAGGTGGGGCTGGGAGGAGGGAGGAGGGAGGAGGTGTGACTGAGAGACTGAGGTGTAAAGTGAATAAATAAATAAACTAATGAAAAAAATCTACTATCTAATCTCAACTTGGTTAGTAATTTCTTTTCAATATATTATTCATATATATTTCATTTTCATTTTCATACACACACACACACACACACACACACACACACACATAATCCAGAGTTCTTACATTCTTGAGTTCCAGAGGGTTAATGCCCTCTTCTGGCCTCTGGGAATGCATACATGTGATGCACCTACATGTCAGCATCATACAAATCAATGTAAGATAAATTATTTGGAAATAAACATAAAACAAGTATATCCTGAACAATTAGTCAAAATCAATACAGCCATTTATTTAACAATATGCCTTGGGGGTTACACGCATTAATCCATTAAATGACTTATTTATAAAGGTTAATGTGCATATAAGTATGAATCATAACATTCTTACACCTAGCGTCTAACAGTTCAGCTGGGACAGAGACTTGAACAAAGGAAGACCGGAAGTGACATAGTAAGTACTACTATAGTGATCTACAGGGTGCCATGGAAACACAGAAACGAGAACCCAGTGCCTCCAGGGATATCAAGACAAGCTGCTCCTGGCACTGGATGTGGACTTGTGAAAGAGTGAGAGGTCTCGGAAAGGAATTGCTGGCCATCAGGAAGATGCTAAGCAGACAGGACAGTTGGGAGAAGGTTCAGCAGATGGTAAGGAACTCCTTCCCATGCTAAAGGTTCTGTGTGGAAAATCCAGAGTGGTGGGAGCCAAGATCAGGGAGGAGGTGAATGTAGGTCAGAGAGGGTTGTACGCCTGCATGAGCTGAGGAGGTTATTTTGTCCTAAAAGCAAGCCCGACCGTGCTTTTAGTTCCCCCGAATGTCTCAGTGCATTCTAACAAAGAAACGGCTTCTTGCATTTGTTTGGATCAAGTTTTTTTTTTTTTTTTTTTTTTTTTTTTTTTTTTTTTTTTTCCTGACAGGTCAGGCACGCTGCTACCACCCACTCAGGAACAGATTGTGCCAATACCTAATAATGGTCCACCCACATGGACTCTTAAAATCAGTGTGACTATGAGACTCTGTAGCTTGTTCATGTTTGTAATGAATTTGGTCTCTGTTTTTATCAAACGATAAATAAGAAACTAATTGTGGATTGTCTAGAAATACCCGCAAATCTTAATTGTCTTTTAACAACAACAACAACAAATGCTTTGAAAATTCTATTTTGTTTTGAGTCATACTGGGGCTGTTTTTATAAAATGTCAAGTGTTGCACACCTGCATTTGGTAGATGCCACCTGCTGAAGGGCTTTCTCTTCACACCCAGTCTAACCACAGTGCCAAATGTTGGTGAGCCGATAGATCTAATAGAACATTCAGTCATGTATTCTTCTTGGACTCTACCTGTAAAGTTAGCACCAGGTAGACTTCTATGACTCAACGTCAATTGAACATACAACAAGGGAAGAAATAACAAAATGTTTCAGGGGAATATGTTCACTCATACAAAAGTATGAACTTGGACCATCATGAGCCAATCTTCTTCCAAAGACCCCTGCTTAAAAACACCACCTTGAGCTTGGAGTTAAGCCTAGAGATTTTAACAGGACACAAACATTGACCCTCAGTGGTCCTAACATGTGGGGAATTGCAGGCTGGTATCCAGTTGAGCTGAGGTCTGAACCCCAATGGTCATAATTTACCTACATGACACGGTAGGCATTTCCTCATGCTTCTGGAACTCCAACCCCTGCCTAAGGTACCACCTCCCAGAGCCCCCACAAGAGAAGCATGGTTAGTAGTCACATAAGCAATGGCCCAAGCTTCTGACCTTCAGGCTAAACTCCTCCCCAGTTACCTAGCAACAGTGAAGACCATAAAAAAGACTGTTAGGCCTCCATCTCTCTCTCTTACTCTTACTCCTTTGTTCCTCTACCTCTCACTTCTCTCTCCTCTTCCTGTTCTCTTTGTCTTCTCTTCTTCTCTCTCCTTTCTCTTTCTCTCTCTTTCTCTCGAGCCTTTCCTCTTCCTCCCCCTCCCCCTCCCCTCCCTCCCTCCCTCTCCCTCCCCCCTCTCTTCTACCTTCTCTCTTTCCCCTGCATTTCTATAATGAAGCTCTTAAACCACAGAGTGTCTCTGCTCCTTCAAGTTCCACTGCGCACTCTGGTCAGTGTTGGGCACTTCTTCCCCTATTCCCTCTCTTCCACAACCCTGGTGGCTTTAGCAAAGTAGCTCTGGGGGGGGGTGGTCCCCAGGCAGGGCTGCCCCTTGGCCACCCCCTGAAGAGTGGGATAGAGGAATGCCCACCCAGGGATGAGTGGGTAGGGTAGGTAGCAGCCCTCCCATGCCTGACTGACCAGAGAATAGGGAAACTCTGGTGGAGTGTGGGCATCTTTTTCCTTCCATTCTTCCGCAGCACCCCTCCCCCTTTTATTTTGTTCCCAACACTAAAAGACTAGAAAAAGTTGGCATTTTCTTGCTGAATCTTCACCACCTAGAATTATTCTCACTGACTATTAAATATTCAAGGCAATTCACTGGGCATGAAAACAGCAAGTGAAATTTATACAAACCAGTTTTCTGTTCCATTTGATTCTGTAAAATGTCAATGACTTATTCACCAAAGGCTGTATAGATTACACGGAGGGCCAACGTAAGTAAGACTCAAGCTGTATGTAGGAAAGAATCAGGGCTTACTTATGCAAGTCAACACAGGAGGGTATCTGTTCATTTTGTTCATTATACAAACTTTCTGTTCTGCATTAAGAGGTTGTGAAGTGGTTTTATATCTGACCTGAGCAGTTGAAGTCACAGAGGGGCCATTTCTGAGACTAGGATTTTGGAAAAATATTTATGTTCCACAGGAAAATATGAAGAGTCAGCCCGGCTAGCTGCATGCCAGGGAGCAGTGGACAGTAATGGAAGATTTTCTTTCTCTCTTGAAACCACTAGAAATCCGTGTTAAGGCCATTGGTGAAGGTGCAGCCTCAGTTACAATTGATGGCCCAGGACTGAAGGGGTCATGCAGTGTTTTGGACATGCTAGAACCATGAAATGACCACCAAGAACAGCAGCAACAGTGGAGTACAGGCAGCTGGAGCCTAGAAGATATGTGTGCTACAAAGGGCAGAGCTGGAGAAGCGACCCAAGCCCTTGGAGGAGCCCAGAAGATCTTGAGTTGGACTCCAGACATTGGATGGTTGGAGAATGATTTTTGCTTTTGATTGTGACCGTGCCCTGATATTTTTCCCTCTTGAAGGAAGAACATGTTTTAGTGGAGCCCACAGTTAAGAGACTGAATTTTTAAAAGACTTTGAATTTTAAAAGTTATTGGATATTTTAAAGGGATTGAACTTTTAATATGTAAAGACTGTGGGACTTTTAAAATTATTTAGATCTTGGGGATAAATAAGTATGTAAGAGTTAGCCGGGCGTGGTGGCACTTGGGAGGCAGATGCAGGCAGATTTCTGAGTTCGAGGCCAACCTGGTCTACAGAGTGAGTTCCAGGACAGCCAAGGAGGGCTACACAGAGAAACCCTGTCTCAAAAAACAAAACAAAACAAAACAAAACAAAACAAAACAAAACAAAACAAAACAAAACAAAACAAAACAAAACAAAAAAAGTAAGGGTTGAGGCTTACTATGATGTGTTTGTGTGTCAAGTTGACAAGGGGTCAATTGTACTGGCTAGTTATATGTGTCAACTTGACACAGGCTGGAGTTATCACAGAGAAAGGAGCTTTAGCTGGGGAAATGCCTCCATGAGATCCAGCTGTGGGGCATTTTCTCAATTAGTGATCAAGGGGGAAAGGCCCCTTGTGGGTGGGACCATCTCTGGGCTGGTAGTCTTGGTTCTATAAGAGAGCAGGCTGAGCAAGCCAGGGAGGCAAGCCAATAAAGAACATCCCTCCATGGCCTCTGCATCAGCTCCTGCTTCCTGACCTGCTTGAGTTCCATTCCTGACAACCTTTGGTGATCAACAGCAATGTGGAAAGTGTAAGCTGAACAAACCCTTTCCTCCCCAACTTGCTTCTTGGTCATGATGTTTGTATAGGAATAGAAACCCTGACTAACACACTATCCTTCCTCTAGAAGCTCAGTAATAGACAATGTCCAACCCAGAGCAAAGCATGGATTCTCAGAATCTCCAGAGCCACCTAAGAGGAGCCCTAATCCTGTGTTTGGTCTTCTTCACTAGCTGTTCCAGGATGTACCCCTGTTCCTGTGGCATCTCTGGTGTCCTGATCTTGGGTGGTCTTTGACTTGTCTTTCTCAAAACGCATCTACTCTGTGGTTTTGGGTTGGGGGTTAGGGGTTGTTGTTGTTTGGGGTTTTTTGTTGTTGTTGTTATCTGTTTTTTTTTTTTTTATTTTTGCTTTGTATCCTTTAATTTTTACCAGTAAGGTAATGCAGGTGTCTTAGTCAGTGTTTCTATTGTTGTGACAAAATACCATGAACAAAAAGCAAATTAGGGAGGAAATGATTTATTCAGCACATACTTTCAGACCTATAGTCCATCACTGGAAGAATTCAGGACAGGAACTCAAACAGGGCAGAACATGGAAGCAAGAGCTGATTCAGAGGCCATGGAGAGTGCTGCTGTTAAATTTAGGCCCCCGTTCTTCCCCCCAGTCACATGCTCTCAGAAATAAGACTCAGACTCAAAATACATTTACAGATACCTTGGCCATATAACTAGGCTCTTCTCTGACTATATATAACTTAAAATATCCCGTTTATTCTAGCCTACATTCAGCCATGTGACTGGTTACCTGTGCTCAGGTACCATGTGTCCATCTTGCCATATCTTCCTGGTGAATATCCTACCATGGCTCTATTCCATAATCCTTTCTCTCCTACATGTCCCACCTCTATTTACTGCCTAAGCCATAGGCCATAGGCTTTTTAATTGACAGGTGATGCATCCATACAATACACAAGATAACCTCTCTACCATCCTGTTTACTGGCCTTCTCCCATGGCTTTCTCAGCCTGCTTTCTTATAAGACCCAGGACCACCAGCTAGAAATGGTGCCACCCACAATGGGCTAGGCTCTCCCCTATTGATCACGAGTTGAGAAAATGCCTTACAGTTGGATCTCATAGAGGCATTTTCCTTAGGCCTCCTTCCTCTCTGATGACTCTGGCTTTCATCAAGTTGACATACAAAACCAGCCAATTCAGCAGGCATTTTGAATTTCATACCAATTCAAAGCATGATTTTAAAGATAGTTGATAAAAAAATACTGACATGGGGAACCCATTTGAAAGAGTGAGCACCAGGAGGTTGGAGTGGTCCCCAGCAGGATACAAGGCAGCAGAAGGGAAACTGAGAGATGTTATCTTTCTCCTTGATGTTACATTTTCTAAATAAAAATAGTCTTAATGTGTATTAAATGTTTTGGAGAAAATATGAGTTATTCGATGTGCTCAGCATTTAATTTTTTATTTCTAGTAATTTTGTGTTCATAATTAGCAAATAAGCTTTTTTTTAATTTTGTATTTTATTTATTTATTTATTTATTTTGTAAATGAGAATCTCTTTGCAATCTCCCTATTCACTGCAGCTGACAGAGGATGGGGATGAATGACTTAAGCACTAATGGCTATTGACTGTTAAGTGGGCATTGCACCTTTTGATGGAAAAAGGGAAAAGAAACCAGTGAGATTTATCACTCCTAATTGTAGCTCCTCGGGCTTTCTGCCAGTTTGCATAGGCTTCTGTTTCAAACTGCAAGGGTTATGGTCCAAACGCATGATTTCTTAGAGCCATTAAACACGGCAGCTGGTGTGATTTACAAGAGCCTAAGGTTGTGCTCAAATATGGGACTAAGAAAAGCAAGACGGTGGGAGAGAGAGAGAGAGAGAGAGAGAGAGAGAGAGAGAGAGAGAGAGCGAGCAGTGGGCTGTGGACCTCAAGTGGGCGTTCATCAGCGTCTACTTCAGGCTCTGATTAGTGGTATGAGCTTGCCAAATTTCTTGCTCTGTTTTGTCTGTCAGTGGGAGCCCTTAAAATCACAAAATACAGGGCCATGAAAAACAAGCTGTAGTGGAAAAATTAAAGCTGAAATGAACAATTGGAAGTAAATCTAGAAGTTTCTTGCAGAGTGCATGAGCTCACAGGTAAGCACTAAAAAAACTTCAAAATTATTAACCGTGTAGGCTTCTTTTTTTTTTTTTTTTTTCTTTAATGGAAGAAATTGATGCCCATTTTCCATCCAGAAGACTGGGAATGGATATGCTTCCCCGATGATCTTTGCTGTTCTGTAAAGCCATCCCTCACTAAATCCTCCAGAATCCCGAGCACTGTGTCTCAGTCAACAGAACCCATCCTCATGAAAGAGGTTCCATGTCCTGATCATTGTCTCTCAGTCAGCAGAACCCATCCTTAAACTTATTACAAACCCTTCCTCCCTCAGACCTTATCCCGAGCACTGTTTCTCTGTCAATACAACCCGTTCTTGTGCAGAAGGTCACAATTGTTATACTAAAGAATAATTTACATTATTCTTTATAATTATATTGTATATATAATTATAATAAATATGATATAAATATAAAATGACAATATATAACATAATTATATATAATATACTATAATTAATATTTATTTATTTATTTATTACTAGTGTTGCTGGGGACTGGGCCCCGGTGCACCCATAGAGTTCAGAGGACAGCTCTGGATAGCTGGTTCTCTCCCACCATGTTTACATAGGTTCTGAGGGTGGAACTCGGCTGACCAGTTTCGCATTGCAAGCACCTTTCCTTGCCTGGCCTTCTTTTTACAAGTGGCTATCCAGTTGTTCTCCCCAGCACTGACTAAGAGGATTTTGTGTGCTCTGTATGTTACTGCCTTTGCTCTACACATGTCATCAGCTGCCTGTGTTCGTGAGACTGCTTTTTGACCCTCTTCTTTGTTCCATCGGCATATGGTGCTTGACCATGTGTCTTTAAATGTTATCTTGAACATGTCACTCAAGATATCCAGCAAGGAGCTTTCACCCTCAGAGAACTTCCGGCATCACCGCCCTCTGTGTAACAGCACATATTCTGAGCTATAGATTGGCACCCCAATGACCATCTTAGAACCAGGTACAGGACCTCCAATCCATTCCTGAGCCTGGCAACTGCAGCTTACAGCTCATGATATTCCCAACTTTATAATTTAACATTCCGATGTTAACTCTATCTTTCAGATATGAATTCCTCTTAGTGAAGAGTAAAATCCTCCTTTTGACATTACAATGTCAGCGACTAATTAACACATTTCTGGTAACATTATTATTAATGCATCTTACTTGATAACCAATTAAAATGCTGTTATATGGTGTCATTCCTTATTATCTTTTTCTTCAAGAATCAGAAATAACATAGTTGGTCACAAAACAGGCCTCAACAGATACAAAAATATTGAAATTGTCCCATGCATCCTATCAGATCACCATGGACTAAGGCTGATCTTCAATAACAAAATAAATAATAGAAAGCCAACCTTCACGTGGAAACTGAACAACACTCTTCTCAATGATACCTTGGTCAAGGAAGGAATAAAGAAAGAAATTAAGGACTTTTTAGAGTTCAATGAAAATGAAGCCACAACATACCCAAACTTATGGGACGCAATGAAAGCATTTCTAAGAGGAAAACTCATAGCTCTGAGTGCCTCCAAAAGGAAACTAGAGAGAGCACACATTAGCAGCTTGACAACATACCTAAAAGCACTAGAACAAAAGGAAGCAAATTCACCCAAGAGGAGTAGACGGCAGGAAATAATCAAACTCAGGGGCGAAATCAACCAAGTGGAAACAAGAAAAACTATTCAAAGAATCAACCAGTCAAGGAGCTGGTTCTTTGAGAAAATCAACAAGATAGATAAACCCTTAGCCAGACTCACTAGAGGGCACAGGGAATGCATCCTAATTAACAAAATCAGAAATGAAAAAGGAGACATAACAACAGATCCTGAAGACATCCAAAACACCATCAGATCCTTCTACCAAAGGCTATACTCAACAAAACTGGAGAACCTGGATGAAATGGAGAAGTTCCTAGACAGATACCAGGTACCAAAGTTGAATCAAGATCAGGTTAATGATCTAAACAGCCCTATATCCCCCAAAGAAATAGAAGCAGTCATTAATAGTCTCCCAACTAAAAAAAGCCCAGGACCAGATGGGTTTAGTGCAGAGTTCTATCAGACCTTCAAAGAAGATCTAATCCCAGTTCTTCACAAACTATTCCACAAAATAGAAACAGAAGGTACTCTACCCAACTCATTCTATGAAGCCACAATTACTCTGATACCTAAACCACAAAAAGACCCAACAAAGATAGAAAACTTCAGACCAATATCCCTTATGAATATTGATGCAAAAATCCTCAATAAAGTTCTTGCTAACCGAATCCAAGAACACATCAAAACAATCATCCATCCTGACCAAGTAGGTTTCATCCCAGGGATGCAGGGATGGTTCAATATACGGAAATCCATCAACGTAATCCAGTATATAAACAAACTCAAAGACAAAAACCACATGGTCATCTTGTTAGATGCGGAAAAAGCATTTGACAAGATCCAACACCCATTCATGATAAAAGTCTTGGAAAGATCAGGAATTCAAGGCCCATACCTAAACATGATAAAAGCAATCTACAGCAAACCAGTAGCCAACATCAAAGTAAATGGTCAGAAGCTTGAAGCAATCCCTCTAAAATCAGGGACTAGACAAGGCTGTCCACTTTCTCCATACCTATTCAACATTGTACTTGAAGTCCTAGCCAGAGCAATTCGACAACAAAAGGAGATCAAAGGGATACAAATTGGAAAAGATGAAGTCAAAATATCACTCTTTGCAGATGATATGATAGTATATATAAGTGACCCTAAAAATTCCACCAGAGAACTCCTAAGCCTGATAAACAGTTTCGGTGAAGTAGCTGGATATAAAATTAACTCAAACAAATCAATGGCCTTTCTCTACACAAAGAATAAACAGGATGAGAAAGAAATTAGGGAAACAACACCCTTCTCAATAGTCACAAATAATATTAAATATCTTGGCGTGACTCTAACTAAGGAAGTGAAAGATCTGTATAATAAAAACTTCAAGTCTCTGAAGAAAGAAATTATAGAAGATCTCAGAAGATGGAAAGATCTCCCATGCTCATGGATTGGCAGGATCAACATTGTAAAAATGGCTATCTTGCCAAAAGCAATCTACAGATTCAATGCAATCCCCATCAAAATTCCAACTCAATTCTTCAACGAATTAGAAAGTGCAATCTGCAAATTCATCTGGAATAACAAAAAACCTAGGATAGCAAAAACTCTTCTCAAGGATAAAAGAACCTCTGGTGGAATCACCATGCCGGACCTAAAGCTCTACTACAGAGCAATTGTGATAAAAACTGCATGGTACTGGTATAGTGACAGACAAATAGACCAATGGAATAGAATTGAAGACCCAGAAATGAACCCACACACCTATGGTCACTTGATCTTCGACAAGGGAGCTAAAACCATCCAGTGGAAGAAAGACAGCATTTTCAACAAATGGTGCTGGCACAACTGGTTGTTAACATGTAGAAGAATGCGAATCGATCCATTCCTATCTCCTTGTACTAAGGTCAAGTCTAAGTGGATCAAGGAACTTCACATAAAACCAGAGACACTGAAACTTATAGAGGAGAAAGTGGGGAAAAGCCTTGAAGATATGGGCACAGGGGAAAAATTCCTGAATAGAACAGTAATGGCTTGTGCTGTAAGATCGAGAATTGACAAGTGGGACCTCATGAAACTACAAAGCTTCTGCAAGGCTAAAGACACCATCAATAAGACAAAAAAACCACCAACAGATTGGGAAAGGATCTTCACCTATCCTAAATCAGATAAGGGACTAATATCCAATATATATAAAGAACTCAAGAAGGTGGACTCCAGAAAGTCAAATAACCCCATTAAAAAATGGGGCTCAGAACTGAACAAAGAATTCTCACCTGAGGAATACCGAATGGCAGAGAAGCACCTGAAAAAATGTTCAACATCCTTAATCATCAGGGAAATGCAAATCAAAACAACCCTGAGATTCCACCTCACACCAGTCAGAATGGCTAAGATCAAAAATTCAGGTGACAGCAGATGCTGGCGAGGATGTGGAGAAAGTGGAACACTCCTCCATTGTTGGTGGGATTGCAAGCTTGTACAACCACTCTGGAAATCAGTCTGGCGGTTCCTCAGAAAATTGGACATAGTACTACCGGAGGATCCAGCAATACCTCTCCTGGGCATATATCCAGAAGATGTCCCAACCGGTAAAAAGGACACATGCTCCACTATGTTCATAGCAGCCCTATTTATAATAGCCAGAAGCTGGAAAGAACCCAGATGTCCCTCAACAGAGGAATGGATACAGAAATTATGGTACATTTACACAATGGAGTACTACTCAGCTATTAAAAAGAATGAATTTATGAAATTCCTAGCCAAATGGATGGACCTGGAGGGCATCATCTTGAGTGAAGTAACACAATCACAAAAGAACTCACACAATATGTATTCACTGATAAGTGGATATTAGCCCAAAACTTAGGATACCCAAGATATAAGATACAATTTGCTAAATGCATGAAACTCAAGAAGAATGAAGACCAAAGTGTGGACACTGTGCCCCTTCTTAGAATTGGGAACAAAACACCCAGGGAAGGAGTTACAGAGACAAAGTTCGTAGCTGTGATGAAAGAATGGACCATTTAGAGACTGCCGTATCCAGGGATCCATCCCATAATCAGCTTCTAAACGCTGACACCATTGCATACACTAGCAAGATTTTGCTGAAAGGACCCAAATATAGCTGTCTCTTGTGAGACGATGACGGGGCCTAGCAAACACAGGAGTGGATGCTCACAGTCAGCTATTGGATGTATCACAGGGCTCCCAATGGAGAAGCTAGAGAAAGTACTCAAGGAGCTAAAGGGATCTGCAACCCTATTGTTGGAACAACATGATGTACTAACCAGAACCCCGGAGCTCTTGTCTCTAGCTGCATATGTATCGAAAGATGACCTAGTCGGCCCTCAATGGAAAGAGAGGCCCATTGGACTTGCAAACTTTATATGCCCCAATATAGGGGAATGCCAGGGCCAAAAGAATGGGAATGGGTGGGTAGGGAAGTGGGGAGCGCTATGGGGGACTTTTGGGATAGCATTGGAAATGTAATTGAGGAAAATATGTAATAAAAATATTTAAAAAAATAATAAAGATGTTTTCCCTTATAAAAAAAAAGAAATAACATAGTTACTTAGAGAAAATCACTATATTTAATCATTTAAACTCCATAGACATAAAATAAAAGAATGGCAATTTTATTAGAAATTATAGTATAAATGCTTTTCAAAGATTATTTTCTTGGTCAGTTATTAAAACTACATAGTATAACTTTATATGATAGAAAAATTTTAACTACATTAAAGTATTCCTACACTTTAGATCAACCCTCTCACACTTTATAAAAGCACATAAGTGTATGAAAAATGAATTCTGTGAGATAAAAGTGTTGTCAGAGTAGGTGCATTGACCATCTATGTGTTTATTTGACTTTCATACCAAATATTTTTAAAAGCCTTGGAAATTTCAGGCTTGAAAATAATACTTGATCTTTAAAAATATCCCTTTCCCCCTTGAATTTCAAATAGATGAATCACGAAGGATTTACAGCCAATCCCCCCCATAGTGTTCTTAACAGCTTTATTGAGATGTCATCCATACACCATCCAATTTACACATTTAAAGTATACAGTTTGCTGGTTTCTAGCATATTCACACAATTCTACAGCCACCACCACAGTTGATTTTAGAACACTTTTGTCACTTCCTTCAAACAAACAAACAAACAAACAAGAAGAAGCTCAACTCAAAGCTGCCCTTCACACTTGGCCTCAAACCTCCAGCCATCTGCAGCTGTTCCTGTATGTCCCTACAGATCTTCCCCTGACCTTTTCCTATAGATCACACAGTCCAAACAGCATGGGCTCTTTTCTGGATAACTTCCTTTTCCTTAGCTGATACATTATCTCATGTGTATTATGTAGGAGAAGGATCACTGGGTCGTGAGATAGCTCTATGGAACTCTTTAATTATGCCAGCTTGTTTTCCAATGTGGCTAACACATTCTGGATCCACAGGAGTAATTTATCAGGGGTCTAGTTTACTCAAGATCTGTCAACACTTGTTATTGACAAGATTTTGTAGAAATGAGCCTATAGGTAAGGAGCTACATTTTGCAACTATATTGAGAACATTCTCTGGTGCCTGGTAATGTTAGGCGATCTTTCAGGAGCTTGATTGCTGTTTCTTTGGGGAAAGGTCTGTTCTGAGTCTCTGTCAACTTGTAATAGACTTATTTCATTCCAGAGATATAAGGGTTCTTCCTACTTCCTCGATTCAAGTTTAGGTACAAGTTTGATACCTGATTTCCTGACTTTAACATCTATCAACCTGCCCATTGTTTTTACTTTCTCAATAGGATTTTTTTAAAGATTACTTTATTATATGTATGTAAATACACTGCCAATGTCTTCAGACACACACCAGAAGAGGGCATTCGATCCCATTACAGATGGTTGTGAGCCACCATGTGGTTGCTGGGAATTGGACTCAGAACCTCTAGAAGAGCAGTCAGTGCTTTTAACCACTGAGCCATCTTTCCAGTCCCCTCAATAAAATTTTTGATGCATTAATATTCTTCAATATCCTGAAACCCAATTTATCTGTTATTTGCTTTGTAGTGTACTCTTTTGGTTCAATATCTAGCTGACAACCCACATTTACTACTCTTTTATTTTTGTGCTTCATAATTTTACATTCCACATTTGTGTATCTAATGCATTTTGAGTTCTTTTGTGTTCGTGGCATAGAAGACCAGCTTCCTTCTTTGGTCTGTTTCTGAACTGCTTAGTAAAACACAGTTCTTTCACCTATTGGCTTATCCTGATTTTCCACAAGTCACATGACTACCCAGGGACATTCTGTGAGTCTTTGTCCTCCATTCACCTGCAGGATCTCCTCGTGCCAGTCACTGTTCTGAAAGCTGCAGTTGAACAGAAGATTCCAATATTAGAAAGGGTGAGCTTGGCTCTCCTCCTCTGCGTCATTTCAGCTATTTCTATGTTGTGTATTTCCCTATGATTCTCTGCAAATGGTTTATATTCACTTCATACAAAAACAGATGCAACATTTGGATATTTGTTGTTCCAGGAAATGGGCCACTGTTGTTCTCAAGTTTTATCTGAAGAGTGCTTAGTCTGCTGTCACCTCCAGTGGAGAGCAGTGAGTGCCACTTCTGTCCTGCTGGGATTCCAGCCACGGTGTTCAAGGAATCATTTGCAGGCAATTGATCTGGTTCAGTTTACCTATATTAACTCCATTTGAGTTTCCTGGTGCCTGTTAAACTTTATCAAACTAGGTTGTGCTTTCCAGACTCTATGGTGTGTGTGTGTGTGTGTGTGTGTGTGTGTGTGTGTGTGTGTGTGAGCATATGCTCACCAAGGTCATGCAGGTGTCTTTGGAGGCCAGAAAAGGGCATCCAGTTCTCTGACCTGAAGCTACAGATGCTTTTGATTCACATGATGTTGGCACTAAAACAGGAACCCAGGTCTCTACAAAGATGGGAAGTTCTCTTAACCACCATGCCATCTCTCCAGCCCTGACTCCTTTTGTTTATTAACAACTAAATTCACTGATGTGGCAAAAAAAAGTCACAATTTTCTTTGTGTCATACTAAACACATAACAAAATCATGACTATGGATACTTAATAGGACTTTGTTTGATGGATTTGTTTTGTGGGTTTTGTTTTATGTTGTTTCAGCTAATGGGAAATAATATCAGCTCTTGAAAAGGCTCCTCTAATAATAAAGCAATTATTTTAAATGACCTATTCCTTTTCAACACGTCAATATGAAAGATGGAGTGGCTGTCCACAGGCAGCAAGGTGGAGTCATTGTTTGAAATACTCATAGGGGGCTTTTCTCCTCTCTTCTTTACAGTACTGTGCTGAAGGCTGTTTTCTCTTGGTTTTTGTTAGGTTGGAAGAGGACTGGTTGTTTTATGGCTTACATAGAACAATGCTTCATATTAGAAGCCAAGTCATCTTACTAAGTGAGGATTTAAGTGTTGTCACACTGGCCAATGCCTCTCTAACAAGCCCACAGCTGATTGTGATGCCAGCCTCACAGGTGACAGGGCACAGTGCAGACAAACCCAAGAACTTGTCTTTCCTGTGATATGTGCATATTTTGGAAGATAATGTGTTATGGTATCTTACTTCTCTTAAAACATTTCTTGAAAATCCTTCAAGAGATAAATCAAACATACAGAATAACTCTTGGTCATTTTACAGCAGGAAGAGTGGTAACCAGCAGAGCTCTGAACTATGGTCTTTTCCCTTTGCTCAGTTCTATTTATACCAATCTCCACTGCATATTATCTATCTATCTATCTATCTATCTATCTATCTATCTATCTATCTATCTATCTATCCATACATCTATCTATCTCTATCATCTGTTTATGAATTTCTTCATCACCTCTTATCTAATTCTTCAGTGTAATAATTCTAGAAAAATCTTGAGACCAGAATGCTGAGACCAGAATCTTTCTCCTGTTTTCATTCGAGCAGGAATGTTTCTGCCATCCATTTTATGCATCAGGCTTTGTGCTGACTAGTTCCCATCCTCATGCTGCGTGTCTTTGTGTATGTGATGGGGTTCTATCTACAGAGCAGTGTTACATTTGGTCTATCCATTCATATCTGAACACTTACAACTGAAATTCAGCACTGTGCTTTATAGACTCTCCAGCAAATAGAGCATTTCTCTTCATACTGTTCTGTCAACTATAAAAATATATGTCATGATATTGAGAACCATTTTCTCCATTGCTGTTTTAAACCCATTTGGTCATAGAATAGCACTGAACTTTTGTGAACAACATTATGGTGTCCAACAACTGCATGTTTATAAAACACATACTCTCATGAGTCCTGAATGACACCTTCACCAGAAAAACATTCTACTGGGTGGGAGGGGCCATCACATTGTGGGTTTATTTTTCTTGGAAACAGTGAGCACATATGTATTTTGTTGGCCTATACTGTATCAATAATTTTTCTGCTCCAAATACTTTTGCATTGAGTAGTTATTCTATGCATAGAGTGTGAAGAGTCGTTCAAATGTTCTGGCTCAAAGTACTCTCTGTGAGATATAATTCTCTGTTTATAGTTGGCTTCTAAAATTTTTCTTACCTGAATCACTCCAAAGGACAATTTTTGGAAATATCTGTCAACATTTTTAAAGGCTGTCAGGGCTCCCTTGTTCTTTCAGGCATTCATGTTCACTTGATGGGAAGTTGGAATTGTCTGCCTGGAGGTCTTCCAGCTAGAAGTTACCTCAGGAGCAAGGCCTTCTGGGAACTCTGAAACCACCATGGACAGCCCTGACAAGGAACTGTCCCTCCTGAGCCTTTACCTTGTTTTTACTTCTTATGTTTCTATCTGCTGAAACCAATTCAGCTTATTTTATCTTTGGCAGCCTTCTGTTTTTTTGAAGAGTGTTTTTGGTTAGGTCAAATGTGACAGCTTATAAGTCCATTTTCTTTTATCTGCTGGCTAAATGCGCTTCTGTGGTTCCCTGTCTTGCATAGTCCCTGACCAAAAATCTACTTCTCTGTTCTTATCTTTGTCTCAGTCTCATTTTGTCCCCCTTCTCCCTTGTTTGTACTGAAGGAACATTCTCCCTCTTTTAAAGATTTATTTTGATTATTTTAAATTATGTGTGTCTGCATGTGGTACATGAACATGAGCGCAAGCAGAAGGCCAGAGACATCAGATCCTGTAGAAACCAGCATGAAAGACAATTGTGAGCCAACCCACCTAACCTGGATGCTGAGAACTAAACAGGGACCCTCTGGAAGGATATCAAGTAATCGTGACTGCTGAACCATCTCTCCCATACTTCTTTCTAGAGTATCAATGTTAAAGAATTTACATATGTGAAACATAATTCTATTCTATAGTGGAATTAATTGTTTGTGTTTGTTTTGTTTTCTCTCTAAGAACAAGTGCCTGCAGCTGTGTGGGCAGACACTGTTTTGTTTGTTTGTTTGTTTGTTTGTTTACTTTGAGTAAAAATCACATTGTCTCTGAGACTTGATCTCCACTCATGAAGGGAGACATTTAATCCCTATCCTCTGCCCTGATTCAAATTGTAACTATGCAATGTATTTACTAACTAAGCAGTAAACACAACTTACAACTGTCCCCCGAAATGTATTAGTCTTCTAAGAAACTCACCTTCTTCAGGAAGTGATGCTCTAAGGAAAAATAGAAGGTGAAGTGGGACTGAGAACCTCATCAGTGCTACCCACAGAGTCCCAATGAGCTGCAGGAAGGCACAGCAGCCCACTGCAGAAAGCATCTGCTATCACCCTTTAGCTAAGGTGCACTGTGGCACCTGCCTCTGAGCCAATCATAGAAAGGAGAAAGGGTGAAGCATTCACTTGATTCTCCCATGACTACCATTTTTGTCTGTCAAATTTTTTCTGGAAGAGAAAGTCCACCAGCCCTTCCAAATCTTTCCAAGCTGTGGAAGAAACCAGACAATGGAACATGTGATGTGCTACTTCATCTAAACTGGGATATATTTGAGGGTCCAGGGCTGCACTCTGCCACTGTGGTGGCTGAGATGCCGTGGAGAGCTGAGGTTCTACCAGACATATGATGCCAAGGGCCAAGGTGATTGTAAGATAGGTCAATGCCACTGGCTCCAATTAATACTCACTGATGATTGGCCATTAAGAACATGTAAGCAAGAGGAGGGTGGGCATAGGGACATTTGGAGAGCTGATTCAGTATGCTTTAAGAGCACAAACTCCTGCTATGGAGGACCCTGGCTTGGTTACCAGCACCCACATGGTGGCTAACTGTTGAGCGAATCAGTTATGCTACCACAAAGTCATCTTCTGGCTTCTGCAGTCACCTGTATGTATGTGATATACATGCATGCACCCAGGCACACAGATGGCATGCAAAAAAGTATATATAAATAAGCAAAGTTTTGTACTGACTTTTTTTTCAAAATATATGCAAATGTTATACTATATTATCATTATGCTAAAGTATCTTATTAGCTAGGAGCTATTTTGTACATTGGAAGTTTGAAATGTCTTTACAAAACTATCAAAGTGTTAATAGAAGGAATTAAGTTATACACGCAAACTTAAAAGTTCAACAGGGAACACTGAACTTCAGACACGGAGCTCAGGCCATCCGTTCACCAATACTGTTGAAAGCCATAAAACTGGGGGAGGGGTCATTCTTGCTCCTGGGTATGGGAGGCTTGGTTCATCCTGGTGGGAAAGATGTGGCAGAGCAGAGACATTTAGCTTGCAATAGACCAGGAGCCAAGGAAAGGGAAGGCAGCACTCCACTGGCCTTCCCTCTTTCCCTTGCATTCCACCTAACCCTCACTGGGAGATCATGCACATATTCCAAATGAGTCTTGCCCCTCTGCTAGTCCTCCCCACATCCTCCCCTCACCCTCACATATCCACCCCCCAACGAACACAGTCATAGATCTGCCTCATCTGGTCTCAGTGGAAATACACCACCTCCTAACCCTCACTGCTTACCCACCCATCCCTTCACCTACACACACACACACACACACACAGAGAGAGAGAGAGAGAGAGAGGCCTCATCCACTCTCAGTGATTCTAAATCCAGTCAAGTTGACCATAAAGACCATCACAAGCATCTACTCAGTACCCAAAAGTGTTTCTGAGTCTTGCTGACAGAGTACTTGTTCTCAATCTGTTAGTGATGACCCATTGCGTGGGGGGAGGGGGTGTCCAGTGACCCTTTCACAGAGGTTGCCTAAGGCCATCAGAAAACAGATATTTGCATGGCATTTCATAACAGTAGCAAAATTACAATTATGAAGTAGTAACAAAGAAAATTGTATGGTTGAGGTCACCACAACATGAGAAACTGTATTAAAGGCTACTGCTACGTTAAGAAGGCTGAGAACCACTGATCTAGATCATGACTTGAAAGTGGGTGAGAGTGCAGGGACGTTCGCTATTTCAAGGGGGAAAGAGGTTGTGATGGGCAAAGCTGAGTGCCAAGGTGAAGACCACAATGTAAAGACAGCGTGCTCTGTGAAACCATCTTTCCTTCAGCCCCTCTCAGACACAGAATCAGACAAACAGAATGACTAGGAACTGTGTGTAAGCAAGGCAGGGATTTGGTGATTGAAATTCAAAGGAGAAGGCAGTTTGATTTGTGAATCCTTGACTGCCTAGGGTGGTGGGCATAAAAGAATATAAATTAGTAAATAAAAGGAAGACTGTTATAGGAGATCAATTATATTAACCATGAACTTGAGAAGATGGAGCTGGTGTTATGGAAAGCCAGAAATTAATGGCCTAGGAATAGAATGATTAGAACTGAAATTCTAGGTATGATATAATTATTGAAGTGTTGAAGTGAGATGGCAAAATAAATCTTGGGAAAGTGTGAGATATGAATTAGAATATCTAGAACCCAGATTCTGGGCACTTGCTAATATCAGGAGTTCTGTGGCAGGTGCCAACACCCCAACAAAGTATAAATCATTTGGATGCAGCTAACCAAACACACACACTTTCACATATAAGCCAAGTTGTCCCCAAAGTACATACATAACCAGTATGCAGCAGAATGATAGAGACTTCTATTTGCATAGCCTTGAGACGAGGCTCCCTTTAGATTCCAGAAGGGGAAAATTATATTCATCATTCCATTGTAGTTAGAATTTGTATCTAATTAAATTAAGGAACAGATTGACTAGCTTAACATATTCCAATGTTCATATGGCATTGAAAATCCTTTGGTTGGCAGCTGTGTAAATCAGCAGGAAGTCAGGCAGAGTCAGCGAGGAAATGAATATTTAGAAGTGGAAATAGCAGTGCTATTTCTAAATGCCCCTTACTGCTTGCTTACATGGAGACACCAGTAATTAAGGCATGGTTTTTAATAAGGCATAAATACATTATTAAAATATGATAGTAATTAAAACATCTTATTTTCAATGTGTTTCCGCTTAAATTTTCATATCTCCCCTTTTCAATTTTAAGTAGCTAAACACATAAAGAAATTGGACACTTTAGGAGTCTGGCTCTCTTCTTCCATCACGGGTTCCAGGGATCAAACTTAGATGGTCATGCTCAGTGGCAGGTGTCTTTATCCACTGAGCCATCCCACACTCCCCAGGGTTTTGTAAATTCATGAATGAAATAGACTCACCATTAATTCTTCACTGGGTATTTTACTCTTCAGTAGTTTTCCAAATTGAATAATACTATTGTTTAAGTTTGGGTTCTATTTTATTTCCTAATAATGTATTTCCAAAATATGCTAGCTACAAGGTGACCTTGTGCAGATCTGTTTATTTATTTATTTATTTATTTATTTATTTATTTATTTATTTTGCTCTTTAAAAATTTGTGCCGGGCGTGGTGGCACACGCCTTTAATCCCAGCACTTGGGAGGCAGAGGCAGTTGAATTTCTGAGTTCCAGGCCAGCCTGGTCTACAAAGTGAGTTCCAGGGCAGCCAGGGCTACACAGAGAAACCCTGTCTGGAAAAAAAAAAATGTTTATTTAGGTTTTTGTTTATATTTATTTGGTTTTAGAACATTCTTAGTTAGCTTTTGTTTATTTGTGTATTTTGTTTTAGAACATCCTTCACAATATGTGAATGGTAAAGTTAAACAGTTACCATATCCAGATACAATGTTTCATTATTCTTGGTTTCACGCTGTCTTAGTCAGTGTTCCATTGCTGTGAACAGACACTGTGACTGTGGCAACTCTGATAAAGGAAAGCATTTCACTGGGGCTGTCTTGCAGTTTCAGAGGTTTTGTCTGTTCTCATCATGGTTGCATGCAGGCAGGCGTAGTGCTGCAGAAGTAACTGAAAGTTCAACATCTGGATCTACACAGCAGGAAGAAAGAGACACTGGGCTTGGCTTGAGGTCTTGAAACCTCGAAGTCCATCCTCACTTCCTCTAACAAGGCCACACCTCCTAATCCTTCCAAGTAGTGCTACTCCTTAAGCGTTTAAATATATGAACATGGGGCCATTCTTCAAACCACAACACAGGCTATTGGGGGGCAGGCATTTCTTGACTTTTTAACATATGATTCTTTCAGGTCATCTCCCTTCAACCGCTTTTTATTTTGTTCAGTTTTCCATGTCTGATTGTATTCTGAACTGATCTTTATCAGTCACATTTAAACATAAAAGTTATGTTTATGCTCCTTCCTGTAATTATCAAGAAAAGCCTTTTTTCGCCATCTTGGGAGCCAGCAGGAGACTTGAATGCCAAGTTCCATTACTACTGTATATCAGCTCCAAAAACATTTTCAAAGTGTGAAGAAATTCCATCAGATGTCAAATATTCTCCTAAAATCAATTTAGATGATGAGTCTGTCATTAAACAAAATGTCACAAATATTGCTTATTGATCTTTATGAAATGCCAGAAGAAAATAGTATTAGTCTAGTTTTTATGCTGTTCACAAAGGGGAAACACTCATCCCTTCAGCTTGAAAATAGGTGGAAATCTCTCAAGAATGATATCATGAATTTAGACGACAATTTACAAATTCTCTGAGGAGTCTCTCAGTTTGGAAAACCAGTTAAGAATTAGGTTTTTAATTTTGCATGTCAGCCCCAGTGGCTCTCCAGCTCACAAGAGATATCGATTTTCTAACATCCATTGTTTCTGAGGTTTCAGCTCCTGTCATTTCTAATCCAATTTGAATTATTTGTGTGATGCACTATGATGCATGTGCTTCCACCCTGTCCAATCGGGTTTGCTTGTATTCCCATTGGTTAGTCTTGACATTTTCGTGGGAACTGACTCTGGGGTGAGTGATTGGTGGTGCTTTGTGCTAAACCAGGTGCAGCTGTTTGTAATGAGGGTGAATTCCCTCCGCTCCACTTTTCTTGCATTTGAAACTCCCAAGTCAAGGAAACAGAGGATGTTCTCCATAGTAGAATTCACAACCTTTAAAAGAACAGCATTGATAAAAGAAGAGTACAGGGGACACTGCTGTGACTGACTGTGACATGCCCTCTCTCCAGACATGGCCGGTGCTATGGACTTGGCTCTGGTGTAAACTCAGTCCTCCTCCCTCCTCAGTCTGTCTGCAGGGTGATGTCTGCAGGGCCATCTCTCAACAGGACCTGATGCCTCTGTTTATTTTCTCAGCTAGTTCATCTTTTCTTCACCAATTACACCCAGATGGGTGAGTCACAAGCTTATAATTTTCTTCTTCTTGGCCCTTAAAGGCTCCTTAGGAACTATTCCTCTCTACACCTGTACTTTTCATTGAATATAAATGGGCTTTAGAATCTATAAATAACCCAATCGACACTGTGGGCTACCTTCAATTACTGACAAGCTGCTGTTCTCGAGGTGTTCACACTGAGCCTACATGCTGTTGGCACCAGCAAACCCTTCTCTTTTAATTTACTCAGGATGTATATATACTCTGTGCTATTCACTTGGAAGTTTTGGAAATAGAAAAAAAGAAAGAAAGAAGAAAGATGCTGGCTCAAATCCTCTGCAAGGAGCATCAGCAAACGACATTTACCTGCTGCTTGGAACTGAGGTTGCTAAGTAGACAATGAGGAAATTACTCTTAGTCTGCTGTTTGTACAAGAACAATCTTTATGAATGGTATATGTATACTTTTACATTTAGATTCTGACTTGTGATGGTTTTTAAGGAAGCACCAAAACTGCCTAATTCAACTTAACTTGGAAATCACGAGAAAGATGCAATTGTCTAATGGGACAGCCTTATTGAGGTTTAGAGGGCTCTTTCGTTTTAAACTTCTTAATGAAGAGACTCTAAATATTATGTAATTGTATCTGATTTCTATCATAAATAGACTAATTTCTAACAAATATCTGAGTTTGGGGCATTATATTTTGTTAACAAAACTTGGGAAAGTTCACTCTAACTGGTTAATTCCGACCAGTATTTGGTAGGCATTTTTATAGATCAAATAAAATGGAAAGAAAACAGTAGGGATTCACCTGCAGACAAAGCAGCACATTGTAGCCAAATAGGAGAAACAGCCACTGACAATTATGCCAAAAGCAAAGCAAATTCTGGGACAGAGAATACAAATTGCTTAAAAGGGATACTTGCCATTCCTGCACACATCCTCAGCAAGAGCAGACACCAGGGTCAGGGTGAGGTCCATAGGCAGACAGGTGTGACCTCTCAGGGCAGTGTGAGCTCTCAAGCTACTGTCACTACCGAGTTTTTAAAGTTTCCTAAGTTTATCTTAATGCAAACAATAGCTTAGGTGTAATTTGTACAGAATAGATGAGAACTTCAACATATCCTAGATGCTATGAAAGGAACAAAACAAATTTTTCATAAATGCTAAGGTTCTGACTTTTCTTTATATGATAATTTGTTCTAGGAATCTAGAAAAATAAAAGTGAGAGTTATACTGTTTCCCCACAAATACATTTTCCTCTGAACTGCAAATTATATCTACTGAAATAAAATCTGAATATAAGGACCATGGAGAGTACTGTGCCCATAGCCTATGGTTTCTGAGACCTGTTCTAACATAGGCAATGCATTAATATTCTAAGACTGATCCTTCAGTACCCCAGTAACTGGTAGACTATTGCTCTTCAGGTCTTTGCTTCTTGAAGAAGTCAGTGATGAGACAGCTTAAACAGAGCTTTAGTGAGACTGAAGTAAACTGTCTTGCAGGAACTGGGCAGTGGCATACTGGGGTCTGTGCTGTAGATTTTTCATGTGTATGTATGATGTACAGAGGATATTTGGGGGGTAAGATAAATCTTTTTTGCCAGAGACCAGCTCCTGCTATAAGATTCAGATCCTGAGATCAGGAAGGGATGTTGGCAAAAGTGAAGGCACTGACCACCTGCTAACTTTCAAGCAAGTGGCCCAAAATAGCTCAAGTGGTCTTTATTTATACAGGCACAATCCTGCTCACCTAAGCAGTGGCAGCATAGGTTATTCTACTAAAAGAAATCATAGCATCAGCATTAGAGACGCTCCATCATCACACAAAGGACCATCGTCATCCTTCCTCCATCCCTACTCCCACTGGGTCAATCACCCCCTTACCTTATTTTATACTTAAAGCACAATTTCAGCACGCCAAAAATAAATGTCTGGCCAGGAATGTCCTGGTAGCAAATGCAGTTACACAGTTATGCAAGGTGAGAGACAGATTAAACATTTGTGGGTACAAGTCCAGTCATCAGACAGCACCCCTGTCATAATACTTTCTCAATTGCAGACAGAGACATGTTCACAGTACCAAGCAACCTTTGCTGATATGCATCTGATACCATCTCTCCAAGAACCATTTTTAAATCTCTATTGATCAGACATAGCTTCCCTATTTTCTAAGTCTCAGTTGACATAGCATCCTCATCTTGATTCTCTGTTGATCAGACACATCTTCCTCAGAACAGTTATTCAAGCAGGGCTCATTGTTCTCCACAACTGCCACAGGCTTACATGTCCCCAAATACCCTGGATTAATGGTCACATCTGGACAATTGAGTCAGAAAGAAGAGAGAAGGGTTTCACCCTTGTAAAGAGTATTGAAGAAAATGTAGAGTCATCCACAGGGCTTTTAGCCTGTGTGATCCCAGCCTTCCTTGCCTGTGACCGACAAAGTGAAACTAAATTTTGCTCTGAGTGTAGACAGCATAGCAAAGGCAAAGAGAGCTTGTAGCACTCTTTGTAGATCTGGGAAATAATCATAGAGGTCACCAAACTTCACATGTCCTTGACAGGTGGGAAGCAGTTTCCATGGATCTTATCACAGTAGAGCCCAGGCGACTCCATGGGTCTTGCCACAGGAGAGTCCCATCAGTGAAGCACTCTATGCTGTTCCCCGCAGATGCTGCATGGCCTCTGCCACCCCATTCCTTCCCAATCACAGTGGACCAGATTTCCATGTTAAAGTATTTCTTCCCATTATCCTTTCAAAAAGCCCACAATGATTATAAGGTGAAAGCCAAAATGCAAATTATATTGTAGCAATGCCATGATCTTTTGGATATGCAGACCCTTCATTAGTGCAGATGTGAGGCAACAAGTACACCTCCTAACATCTTAACTCATGATATAAGGGAAGCAACCTTACTGCAGCTTCAAGGATATTCAAACACATAGTTTTCTCTATCACCCTTAGACACAACCACCCAGGGGGAGCTACTGTCTTTGCTTACCTCATCTGGACTTCTGGTCTACCCAACTACCATCCATCTTCATTCTAGCAGCTGTGGAATTGACTCATACTGTACTGATTTTTCTTCTTATGTGAAGGACAAATAAATAAATTGTTGAAGAACAATACTTTTTTAATAAAAGGAGGATTTTTTCCTTAAAATAAAGATTTTTAAAGTCTAAATGCAGTGCCTGCCTAGGAAAAAAAGAAACAAAAGCTTTCACCTAGAAAATATGTATTTTTTGGAATTGGACAAATATTTTGAAATTAGCCAATGAAAATATGAGACTTTTCCTTCTAGATGAAATATTTTGACTTCCTTCTCAGAAATATTGAAATGATAAAAATAAGTTCAAGTCTTTTTTTCTAGATGTCAGAGTTGATGGTTGCTCCCTTCAGATGAATTGTTGGGTTCAGGGTAAAGGCAGAGAAAACTCACCCGAAGCTTAAAAATTACAACTTTATTTTCTGGCTAAGGGGGCTAGTTTGGGATCTGAACCATGTCCCTAAAGGGAGACTGTACATTTTCATAGGATGAGAACACAAAGCAAGGGGATTTGGTGTGGGCTGTTGCATTGACCAGTCATAGTTTGACACAAGGGGTTAAGCAAGGAAGTTAACATTGGTGAGTGGGCCTTATCCAGGTCCCCTGGTTTCAGGGTCCTTGAGTCAGCTTTAGCAGTCAGGTCCCAGCCTGGACTCTGACCTGGAATCTAGAGTAATAAGGGAACAAAGAAGCGAACGTTTAGTCAGTTAAGTCAAGAGGAGCAACACATTTGTGACTTGTGTACCTTAGTTTAGATAACGGGACAACAGCATCTTCCCTCTTCCCATGCTTTACTGGTTAACAGACAAACATGAAACATCTGAAGAAGCAGGAGAGGAGTTGACTTCTGGGGCCTGGGAATATGAATTCAGTTTTGATACTGACAGCAAGGTGGAACTCTTTCCTCATATGTATTATGAGAAGTATCACTCAGAAACATCCTTAATGTTTTCCATTTTATAATTTTATAATAGTAAGAATAATTATAATTTTATAATAGTAAGAACTAACATGAACCTATTCATCATCATCAGGTAAACTCTCTGGACAAATTACACCACAAATTTAGAGGCACAAAAAAAATTAATTTGATCGCATGTTGTAAGATCTGTAATGGATTTTTAGCCTATTTAATGCTGCAGTGGACACAGGAGGAGGCATGTGCATCTTCAATTTTTGGATATCACCCAAAGTGGAGAATAACTGGGTCATAAACTAATTTTCTGAGAAACCACCATCGTGTGTGCCATCGGAGGTGCACATTTCACCTTCCCAGTAACTGCACCTGAGTTCCTATGACAGCATTTACCTTTTGTTTTGTTGATAGGAGTCATCCTTAATATCTCCTTGTGGCTTTGATTTGGCTACAAACCAAAGTTGTCTCAAGATGTTTTGAGATGAGCGCTGTATTTTTGTCCAGTGGAATCTCTTCCCAGGCAGCTGCAATAGCAGATGTTGTCTGCTAAAGTTTAGATATGGCACATTAGCATCCCCAAAGACCCCTGTACTGGCAGCTCACTCACTCATGCAGCAGTGTTGGATAATGGAGCCTTAAAAAGTAGTCCTAGTGGAAAAGGTTAGGCAATGGGACTCCACCCTGAGAAGGGAGTAGTGTTCTCACAGGATGGAGGCCTTGAGAGTACTTATAAACAAACCTGACTTTACATGAACACTTACCCATTACATACTATCCACTTCTCCCCCTCTCTTTCTTTCTCTGCCCCTCTTTCTCTGCCATTGCTAATGTAGTCATCTTGAGTCTCTAAAATGCCTCTCTCTCTCTCTCTCTCTCTCTCTCTCTCTCTCTCTCTCTCTCTCTCTCTTTTCTGTTTTAGAAAATACACAGGCTCTGGCATGTTGCTATAGCAACATAAAAGAACTAATAGACAACTTACATGTTTGGGGAATTAAGGGAATTTTGCAACAAAATCTTCTTACAAAGAGCACAATAGTCTCCTCTGGAGGGAAGCCTGTTAATTTAACCACTATTAGAAATAAATATTGTGATCTGTAGTTATTCTGTTTAATGTGAAAAAACCCCACACTTCTTCTGAAAAGAAGAAGATGAAAGAAATTGTTTAAGGTGTCCTCCAGCATGCAAGGTAAAGGCAGCTAATTCAGAAATCACGATTCTGTCCTCTTGTAGAAAGGCTAAGAAAGGGCAGTAAAAATCAGGGCTCTAAAGGTTCCTTTCTTTCCTTCCCACTCTGAAAACCCAGCGAACATTATTATCTCCTTTGCTTTACACTAAACCAAAAGACAGACAGGCTAGTTTTTAAATATAAACTATAACTGCTTTTAATTGTACCCTTTAATTAAGTCTGGCTTATGTCTGGAAACAATAAGTTATACCAAAGAAAAATGGCTTCTCTCACCTGTAAGAGATCCTATGTGTAAAGAAAATTATGGCTTTGAGTCTCATTCTCCAAAGCACCATTCAAGTTAAAGCCTCCATCAAAGCAGACACATCCACCAGGGCTGGAGCCCAGAGTCTCTATTGTGTCTGAATGCAGGAACTGAAAGTCTCCTAAGATGAGTGAGGTTTAATGAGGTGTTAGTTGCAGAAGTCTTGCACTCCTGTGTGTACATGTTTGTAAAGACATGACTATATCAAGGCTCTGATTCAACAGGACCTAACTTTATCCTTTAAACATAGATTGCATTTTTAGTATGAGAACTGAATATTTTAGCATGTTAACTGTAAAGATAATTTATTATGATGTCTTTGGTCAAAGAATTTTCCATATGTGGTAAGCAGAAATCTCAACTGAGAACTTAGGATGTTGGGTACATGGTGTCTCAGCTACCCAGTTGGAGAAAGATGTTGAAATTCATGCATGAGGAGCTTTGTCTCACTGTTAATACCCTTGGGAGGCTACTGGAGCAGAGGTTCTCACTGGTGTGTGGTATATACATATTAGCCCAGTACTCATGAGGCTAGAGGAGGGAGATTGTGATTTCAAGGCCAGCCTGGGTTATATAGATAGAGACCCTTTCTCAGAATGAATGTAGGAGAGGAAAAGGCAGAGGAAGAAATATAATTGACTGGAATTGGAGGTTCTTAGCCATATATGGGTATTGGAATTTACTTAAAAAAAAAAAAAAACTCCAAGGTCTAGGACTTATCTCCAAGGAAGTGTTGATTCAACAATCCAAGGCTGTATTCTAGAAATAAATGGATCTCTGTTTGCTTGTTTGACTTTTTCTCTGTGTATGTGTATGTGTATGTGCATGGGTTGTTTGTAGGTATGTGCAATTGTGGGTGTGGCTATGTGGATATATACACTCATGTGTATATATATGGAGGACAGGAGTCCATGTGAAGTGTCTTCCTCTGTAGTTATTTTGGAGTGGGGAGGGGCACATTATCTGGGGATTCAAGAATTCCAGTGGTGATATGCTGAGCTACAGAAAGGAACAAGAAGCTGGCAGGTCACAGCCCAGCAAGACACAATAATTTTCTGTAAATTTCAAACAGCTACAGAAAAGGTCCTAGAAAGTGTCCACCATGAAAAATTGTTAATGCCACATGCAGACTGACTTCAGTATTAAGTGATGTATACATTATTGAAAATCACACATTACCTCATTCATGTCTACATTTTCTTGTTTTATGTACCACTTAAATGGAATTTTAAAAAAATCAAGGAAAGAAATAAATTAATTGCCATCAACCTAAAAAACAAAAAAGCAGGTAAGAAATGTTATTCTCAAACCTACCTAAAGGAATACAATTTAACTAACATCTTCACCTATTTTTGACCTTTGACAATGTAAACCTGTTTACATTGCTTAAGGTCTTAATTTATTTGTAGCACCAATAGAAATAATTATGTATTTCATAGAAAATAATACTGGAATAAATGAAATGTTTCCTAGTAGATCTAGAATCATAGGAAACTTACTAAAGAAAGTTCCATTTACTCTATATGTTCCCATTGGGAATATGTATTGTACATTAATCATTAAAGTCAAATACTGTTGACCTTTTACTAAGTAGTCTGTATTTTATGCAAATATCTTTCATTTTGTGAAGGTTCTCCTGTTCTAAGAAGGAGGACAAAGTAGAACCGTCACCCCACAGATCTCTTTAGGCTTAACACTGGCCTAACACTCTTGTGTTTGATGAGCTTAGCAGTCTTACAAAGCATGGTGAGGTATTCTGTATAATTTCTGTTTTGACTCTTCTGCTATTTGAGGAAAGACTTATGGGGTGGGGAGGACAGTTACAGGAAAAAACAAAAACAACAACAACAACAACAAAAAAAAAAAAACGCTCTTAATCAGACCAAAGGCATTTGCTGTCCACAAGGCTTAGACTTGAGCACAAGTGTCTGTGGATGTCTCCACTTGGCAGTCATCCCTTCTCCCTGTCCATGACCTTTGGAATTCAGTTAAACACTGGGGTGGAGAATGACATTTAAAATACTTGAAGTTCCTCAGTGCAGGATTTTTATCTGTTCTCCTTCATTATTTGTTTAGTTGGTACTTAACATGAATTTCAAATCATGGATATGCATTTTCTGCTTTGACCACTTCACAGCACCATGACTCATTGGTGAATATCTGATAATCCTGTTGTCTCTGGTTGTCTCAGCTTCCATTGCAGCTGAGGCCTTACCTTCCCAGATCTACACAGTGGCCCCTTGGGGAGCACCACAAGGACTCTGATCCTACACACGTTGCTAGACCTCAGTTGTTGTCCAAAGCCCCTCAATATTGCATCATTCATGTCTCCAAAGAGAGGACCAATAGTCATCACCTTTATTACCAGGTTCTGCTGCAAGCTCCAGGTGAAACTCCAACCTTTTGAACAGTAACCATGTCATTCCCCCATGTGCTGGCTCTAAAGAAACACTTGTGGATACATTGGACTATTAAATCCCATGAGTGCTGTGGGAAGACCTTAATGGACATTCTTGGGAGAGATTGGAAGACAGACACGCTGAGAGGAATGTGGACAGAGGAGGTTTCAGAATGAAACAAAGACTCTGTAGTGCATTGAGAGTTCTCCGTATGACATTTTGGCTAAGAGTCTGTGTGTGCTTGTCAGGCTAACACTGAAGAGAAGTGGGGGTGGGGGTGGGGGTTGACTTCAGGCCACTGAAGTTGAAACCTCCTGCAATCCACAAGTGTTTCTTGTGTTTTTGGCCAAAGAATTGTCTTGGGCACAACTAATTTCTAATTACCAATTAACAACAATTATAAAAGCTTTCTTTATTTTTTGTAAAACCTTTTGTAGTAAACTAAAACACTAAATAATAAAAGGATACTGTCTCTGAATCTTTTGGGTGAGAGCAAGGATTTAAGGTAAACTTCCCTTGAGAAGCATTAGTTAATAAAATACTTTCCACTTAGAAAACAATGTATACTGAAAGATTAAAACTTGTGGCTTCTTGTAAAGAAGCAGAAACAATAAAATTTTTTCTTACATAATGTAAAGCTATATTAGCCATACCTAGAAGCAAAATTTTCCAGTTTACTAGAAGTAAAAATCTTTGAATTTAAGCATTATTTTAAACATCTGAATAGATCTGTAACACTGTTAAAAAGAAATTTTCTTGAACACAGGGAAAAACTTTTTTAGGCATTGTTTGCAAAACAAAAGAAAGGCCACAAGCCACTCTGGGGCTGCCCAGAGCCATGTATTGACTCAAAGGTAAAATACTTTTTAATCTGAGCATCAATCTTAAATTTGCAATCAAACTGCAAGCTGCAGTCAATGGAACAATGGCAGTTTTAACCATAATTTTTAAGTTTTTTGTGCAAGGTTAGGATAATACCTACAACTTTGGGAAAGCAAAACTTAAGTTTAAAACAATTTATCATCTTTAAAATCAATATTAGAAGCATTACTATCATATTACAAAGTTTGGATGTCAATTAATACCTATGAATACCTATTAAATCAAGCTTTAGCTCTTCCGGCCGGACCAGCACCAGGATAGCTAGAGCGCAGGGTCCGCTGACACCCGCCAGCTACCCAGGACCCCCGCCACGGGATTTTGAGACTGCTGGTGAGTGGAACACAGCTTCTGCTCCAGTACAATCACATGGGACCTGGGACTGCTTTGGTTGGAGAGGCAGAAATCCGGCCTACATAGGGCCACAAGCCTCTCCGGTCAGAAAAGCGCCTGGGTAGCTAGGGCGCAGGGTCGGCTGACACTCGCCAGCTACCCAAAACACCCGCCACAGGATCTTAAGACTTCTGGTGAGTGGAACACAGCTTCTGCTCCAATCCAATTGCGCAAGGGACCTGAGACTGCATTAGTTAGGGAAGCAGAAAACTGGCCTGAGTAGGACCACAGGCCTCTTCCAGCCGGACCAGCACCGGAGTACCTAGAGCGCAGGGTCGGTGGACACCCGCCAGCTACCCACGACCCCCGCCACAGGATTTTGAGACTGCTGGTGAGTGGAACACAGCTTCTGCTCCAATCTTTAAACAGTGACAACGTCAACAACTAACCCCAGAGATTACCAGATGGCAAAAGGTAAACGTAATAATCTTACTAACAGAAACAAAGACCACTCACCATCATCAGAACCCAGCACTCCCACTTCGCACAGTCCAGGGCACCCCAACACACCGGAAAAGCTAGACACGGATCTAAAAGCATATCTCATGATGATGGTAGAGGACTTCAAGAAGGACTTTAATAACACACTTAAAGAAATACAAAGGAACACTGGTAAACAGGTAGAAGACAGTAAAGAGGAAGCACAAAAATCACTTAAAGAATTGCAGGAGAACACTGCTAAAGAGTTACAAATACTTAAAGAAAAACAGGATAACATAATCAAACAGGTAGAAGTCCTTACAGAAAAACAGGAAAACACATCCAAACAGATGATGGAATTGAACAAAACCATACTAGACCTAAAAAGGGAAGTAGACACAATAAAGAAAACCCAAAATGAGACAACACTGGAGATAGAAACCCTAGGAAAGAAATCTGGAACCATAGATACCAGCATCAGCAACAGAATACAAGAGATGGAAGAGAGAATCTCAGGTGCAGAAGATTCCATAGAGAACATCAGCACAACAATCAAGGAAAATGTAAAATGCAAAAAGATCCTAACTGAAAACATCCAAGAAATACAAGACAAAATGAGAAGACCAAACCTACGGATAATAGGAGTGGATGAGAATGAAGATTTTCAACTCAAAGGACCAGCAAACATCTTCAACAAAATTATAGAAGAAAACTTCCCAAATCTAAAGAAAGAGATGCCCATGAACATACAAGAAGCCTACAGAACTCCAAATAGACTGGACCAGAAAAGAAAGACCTCCCGACACATAATAATCAGAACAACAAATGCTCTAAATAAAGACAGAATACTAAAAGCAGTAAGAGAAAAAGGCCAAGTAACATATAAAGGCAAGCCTATCAGAATTACACCAGATTTCTCACCAGAGACTATGAAAGCCAGAAGATCCTGGACGGATGTTATACAGACACTAAAAGAACACAAACTCCAGCCCAGGCTACTATACCCAGCCAAACTCTCAATTAACATAGATGGAGAAACCAAAGTATTCCACGACAAAATCAAATTCACACATTATCTCTCCACGAATCCAGCCCTTCAAAGGATAATAACAGAAAAAAAAAACCAATACAAGGACAGGAACCACGCCCTAGAAACAACAAGAAGGTAATCCCTCAACAAACCTAAAAGAAGACAGCCACAAGAACAGAATGCCAACTTTAACAACAAAAATAACAGGAAACAACAATTACTTTTCCTTAATATCTCTTTTTTTTTAAAAGATGATTCAACCATTTTTTTTTATTTTTAATATTTTTATTACATATTTTCCTCAATTACATTTCCAATGCTATCCCAAAAGTCCCCCATAGCGCCCCCCACTTCCCTACCCACCCATTCCCATTCTTTTGGTCCTGGCATTCCCCTATATTGGGGCATATAAAGTTTGCAAGTCCAATGGGCCTCTCTTTCCATTGATGGCCGACTAGGCCATCTTTCGATACATATGCAGCTAGAGACAAGAGCTCCGGGGTTCTGGTTAGTACATCATGTTGTTCCAACAATAGGGTTGCAGATCCCTTTAGCTCCTTGGGTACTTTCTCTAGCTTCTCCATTGGGAGCCCTGTGATACATCCAATAGCTGACTGTGAACATCCACTCCTGTGTTTGCTAGGCCCCGGCATCGTCTCACAAGAGACAGGTATATTTGGGTCCTTTCAGCAAAATCTTGCTAGTGTATGCAATGGTGTCAGCGTTTAGAAGCTGATTATGGGATGGATCCCTGGATACGGCAGTCTCTAAATGGTCCATCCTTTCATCACAGCTACGAACTTTGTCTCTGTAACTCCTTCCCTGGGTGATTTGTTCCAAATTCTAAGAAGGTGCACAGTGTCCACACTTTGGTCTTCATTCTTCTTGAGTTTCATGCGTTTAGCAAATTGTATCTTATATCTTGGGTATCCTAAGTTTTGGGCTAATATCCACTTATCAGTGAATACATATTGTGTGAGTTCTTTTGTGATTGTGTTATTTCACTCAAGATGATGCCCTCCAGGTCCATCCATTTGGCTAGGAATTTCATAAATTCATTCTTTTTAATAGCTGAGAAGTACTCCATTGTGTAAATGTACCATAATTTCTGTATCCATTCCTCTGTTGAGGGACATCTGGGTTCTTTCCAGTCTGGCTATTATAAATAGGGCTGCTATGAACATAGTGGAGCATGTGTCCTTTTTACCGGTTGGGACATCTTCTGGATATATGCCCAGGAGAGGTATTGCTGGATCCTCCGGTAGTACTATGTCCAATTTTCTGAGGAACCGCCAGACTGATTTCCAGAGTGGTTGTACAAGCTTGCAATCCCACCAACAATGGAGAAGTGTTCCTCTTTCTCCACATCCTCGCCAGCATCTGCTGTCACCTGAATTTTTGATCTTAGCCATTCTGACTGGTGTGAGGTGGAATCTCAGGGTTGTTTTGATTTGCATTTCCCTGATGATTAAGGATGTTGAACATTTTTTCAGGTGTTTCTCTGCCATTCGGTATTCCTCAGGTGAGAATTCTTTGTTCAGTTCTGAGCCCCATTTTTTAATGGGGTTATTTGACTTTCTGGAGTCCACCTTCTTGAGTTCTTTATATATATTGGATATTAGTCCCTTATCTGATTTAGGATAGGTGAAGATCCTTTCCCAATCTGTTGGTGGTTTTTTTGTCTTATTGATGGTGTCTTTAGCCTTGCAGAAGCTTTGTAGTTTCATGAGGTCCCACTTATCAATTCTCGATCTTACAGCACAAGCCATTACTGTTCTATTCAGGAATTTTTCCCCTGTGCCCATATCTTCAAGGCTTTTCCCCACTTTCTCCTCTATAAGTTTCAGTGTCTCTGGTTTTATGTGAAGTTCCTTGATCCACTTAGACTTGACCTTAGTACAAGGAGATAGGAATGGATCGATTCGCATTCTTCTACATGTTAACAACCAGTTGTGCCAGCACCATTTGTTGAAAATGCTGTCTTTCTTCCACTGGATGTTTTTAGCTCCCTTGTCGAAGATCAAGTGACCGTAGGTGTGTGGGTTCATTTCTGGGTCTTCAATTCTATTCCATCGGTCTATTTGTCTGTCACTATACCAGTACCATGCAGTTTTTATCACAATTGCTCTGTAGTAGAGCTTTAGGTCCGGCATGGTGATTCCACCAGAGGTTCTTTTATCCTTGAGAAGAGTTTTTGCTATCCTAGGTTTTTTGTTATTCCAGATGAATTTGCAGATTGCACTTTCTAATTCGTTGAAGAATTGATTTGGAATTTTGATGGGGATTGCATTGAATCTGTAGATTGCTTTTGGCAAGATAGCCATTTTTACAATGTTGATCCTGCCAATCCATGAGCATGGGAGATCTTTCCATCTTCTGAGATCTTCTATAATTTCTTTCTTCAGAGACTTGAAGTTTTTATTATACAGATCTTTCACTTCCTTAGTTAGAGTCACGCCAAGATATTTTATATTATTTGTGACTATTGAGAAGGGTGTTGTTTCCCTAATTTCTTTCTCAGCCTGTTTATTCTTTGTGTAGAGAAAGGCCATTGATTTGTTTGAGTTAATTTTATATCCAGCTACTTCACCGAAGCTGTTTATCAGGCTTAGGAGTTCTCTGGTGGAATTTTTAGGGTCACTTATATATACTAGCATATCATCTGCAAAAAGTGATATTTTGACTTCATCTTTTCCAATTTGTATCCCTTTGATCTCCTTTTGTTGTCGAATTGCTCTGGCTAGGACTTCAAGTACTATGTTGAATAGGTATGGAGAAAGTGGACAGCCTTGTCTAGTCCCTGATTTTAGAGGGATTGCTTCAAGCTTCTCACCATTTACTTTGATGATGGCTACTGGTTTGCTGTAGATTGCTTTTATCATGTTTAGGTATGGGCCTTGAATTCCTCATCTTTCCAAGACTTTTATCATGAATGGGTGTTGGATCTTGTCAAATGCTTTTTCCGCATCTAACGAGATGACCATGTGGTTTTTGTCTTTGAGTTTGTTGATATACTGGATTACGTTGATGGATTTCCGTATATTGAACCATCCCTGCATCCCTGGGATGAAACCTACTTGGTCAGGATGGATGATTGTTTTGATGTGTTCTTGGATTCGGTTAGCAAGAACTTTATTGAGGATTTTTGCATCAATATTCATAAGGGATATTGGTCTGAAGTTTTCTATCTTTCTTGGGTCTTTTTGTGGTTTAGGTATCTGAGTAATTGTGGCTTCATAGAATGAGTTGGGTAGAGTACCTTCTGTTTCTATTTTGTGGAATAGTTTGTGAAGAACTGGGATTAGATCTTCTTTGAAGGTCTGATAGAACTCTGCACTAAACCCATCTGGTCCTGGGCTTTTTTTAGTTGGGAGACTATTAATGACTGCTTCTATTTCTTTGGGGGATATAGGGCTGTTTAGATCATTAACCTGATCTTGATTCAACTTTGGTACCTGGTATCTGTCTAGGAACTTGTCCATTTCATCCAGGTTCTCCAGTTTTGTAGAGTATAGCCTTTGGTAGAAGGATCTGATGGTGTTTTGGATGTCTTCAGGATCTGTTGTTATGTCTCCTTTTTCATTTCTGATTTTGTTAATTAGGATGCTTTCCCTGTGCCCTCTAGTGAGTCTGGCTAAGGGTTTATCTATCTTGTTGATTTTCTTAAAGAACCAGCTCCTTGATTGGTTGATTCTTTGAATAGTTTTTCTTGTTTCCACTTGGTTGATTTCACCCCTGAGTTTGATTATTTCCTGCCGTCTACTCCTCTTGGGTGAATTTGCTTCCTTTTGTTCTAGTGCTTTTAGGTGTGTTGTCAAGCTGCTAATGTGTGCTCTCTCTAGTTTCCTTTTGGAGGCACTCAGAGCTATGAGTTTTCCTCTTAGAAATGCTTTCATTGCGTCCCATAAGTTTGGGTATGTTGTGGCTTCATTTTCATTGAACTCTAAAAAGTCCTTAATTTCTTTCTTTATTCCTTCCTTGACCAAGGTATCATTGAGAAGAGTGTTGTTCAGTTTCCACGTGAAGGTTGGCTTTCTATTATTTATTTTGTTATGGAAGATCAGCCTTAGTCCATGGTGATCTGATAGGATGCATGGGACAATTTCAATATTTTTGTATCTGTTGAGGCCTGTTTTGTGACCAATTATGTAGTCAATTTTGGAGAAGGTACCATGAGGTGCTGAGAAGAAGGTATATCCTTTTGTTTTAGGATAGAATGTTCTGTAGATATCTGCCAGATCCATTTGATTCATAATTTCTGTTAGTTTCACTGTGTCCCTGTTTAGTTTCTGTTTCCATGATCTGTCCATTGGTGAAAGTGGTGTGTTGAAGTCTCCCACTATTATTGTATGAGGTGCAATGTGTGCTTTGAGCTTTACTAAAGTTTCTTTAATGAATGTGGCTGCCTTTGTATTTGGAGCATAGATATTCAGGATTGATAGTTCCTCTTGGAGGATTTTACCTTTGATGAGTATGAAGTGTCCCTCCCTGTCTTTTTTAATGACTTTGGGTTGGAAGTCAATCTTATCAGATATTAGAATGGCTACTCCAGCTTGTTTCTTCATGCCATTTGCTTGGAAAATTGTTTTCCAGCCTTTGATTCTGAGGTAGTGTCTATCCTTTTCTCTGAGATGAGTTTCCTGTAAGCAGCAAAATGTTGGGTCTTGTTTGTGTAGCCAGTTTGTTAGTCTATGTCTTTTTATCGGGGAGTTGAGTCCATTGATATTAAGAGATATTAAGGAAAAGTAATTGTTGTTTCCTGTTATTTTTGTTGTTAAAGTTGGCATTTTGTTCTTGTGGCTGTCTTCTTTTAGGTTTAGTACTACCGGAGGATCCAGCAATACCTCTCCTGGGCATATATCCAGAAGATGTCCCAACCGGTAAAAAGGATACATGCTCCACTATGTTCATAGCAGCCCTATTTATAATAGCCAGACTGGAAAGAACCCAGATGTCCCTCAACAGAGGAATGGATACAGAAATTATGGTACATTTACACAATGGAGTACTACTCAGCTATTAAAAAGAATGAATTTATGAAATTCATAGCCAAATGGATGGACCTGGAGGGCATCCTCTTGAGTGAAGTAACACAATCACAAAAGAACTCACACAATATGTATTCACTGATAAGTGGATATTAGCCCAAAACTTAGGATACCCAAGTTATAAGATACAATTTACTAAACGCATGAAACTCAAGAAGAATGAAGACCAAAGTGTGGACACTGTGCACCTTCTTAGAATTGGGAACAAAACACCCAGGGAAGGAGTTACAGAGACAAAGTTCGTAGCTGTGATGAAAGGATGGACCATTTAGAGACTGCCGTATCCAGGGATCCTTCCCATAAGCAGCTTCTAAACGCTGACACCATTGCATACACTAGCAAGATTTTGCTGAAAGGACCCAAATATAGCTGTCTCTTGTGAGACGATGCCGGGGCCTAGCAAACACAGGAGTGGATGTTCACAGTCAGCTATTGGATGTATCACAGGGCTCCCAATGGAGAAGCTAGAGAAAGTACCCAAGGAGCTAAAGGGATCTGCAACCCTATTGTTGGAACAACATGATGTACTAACCAGAACCCCGGAGCTCTTGTCTCTAGCTGCACATGTATCGAAAGATGGCCTAGTCGGCCATCATTGGAAAGAGAGGCCCATTGGACTTGCAAACTTTATATGCCCCAATATAGGGGAATGCCTGGGCCAAAAGAATGGGAATGGGTGGGTAGGGAAATGGGGGGCGCTATGGGGGACTTTTGGGATAGCATTGAAAATGTAACTGAGGAAAATATGTAATAAAAATATTAAAAATTAAAAAAAAAGAAAAAAAAGCAAGCTTTAACGCTTTAATAAAGAAGCATTGCTTTAAATCTTATCTTAAATTTTACTATTTAGGATAGGAACCACATTAATCATTATCTAAACTAGAAATATCTTTAGAGACCCAGCCTCTAGGGCTGCCTTAGGCCACGTGTCGGAAGGACTCTAAACTTGAGTTATCAAATTTTACATTAACCATCTGTAGCAATGTAACAATTATTAATCTTAACCAACAACTTATGAGCTGAATGTGAAAACATGTAGAGCACATTTTTAATAAAAAAGAACCAAATGAAGCAGTTAATTTTAGACCAATCAGAATATTAATCTTTGTAGCTACAATCATAGAATAAAAAAGCACTTTACCATTGTCAAACACATTAATCATGAACCATTTATCAGATTCGAAACTAAGAGGCTGTGCACTCGCTGCTTTTTCTTAAAACGAACATTTTTTCCATCAGGGTCCCTCCTGCCACGTGTCTGGTTTTTGGCTGAAACACGTGGCAGCTCTTGGCTTTGCAGATAAAGTTTTTTATACCATCTTTATTATCCAACATAAAACATAGAACATTCATTCATACAGACTGGACACGAACATACATGAATTGAACACGAGAACAGATTGGTGCACCAGACATTAAACAAGACACAAAAAGGGGGCAGAGTACTCCTGCTATTTGGGACAATTTCCTCCCTCATGATGCAGTTTTTATAACTGCGGCAATCCGCCTGATTATTAATTTCCTTTTAATAAACCCTTTCCTTTCTCACACCTAACAATGTAGCTTTTGCGAGCCACGGCCTACCACCTGTGCCTAGCTCCTCTTAAGCTTCACTGCTGAATCTAAGTGAACCAGTGCTCGGGTTTAACGCTGTCTCAGCTTAGCCCATACCTTCTCCGGTATGAATTTCCTTTATCCTTTAATTATTCCATGGAGCTCCAAACCAGCAGTGTCTCTTCCAAAAATCCTTTGCCGTTTCTCAGTCCCGCGTTGGTTCGCCAAATGTTGTGTCCGGCCAGCAGATCACAGCCTGGGTTCTAGCCTGGAAAGACATTTTGGAAACCTGGAAGAGAAGAGGGGCTAGGCGGCGAGAGAAAGGAATGTAGCTAAGACAACATTCTGATCAAAGCTCAATTTTACTATTTCCAGACACTGAGTTATAAAGGAAGGGGGAGGGAACCCAATTTCCCGCCAAGTAACTCAGGGTCCAGTAGCAGGACAAACACGAGTGTGCCTCCTCCAAGCAGCAAAGTGACAGGGTTCAGCGGTGGGCGTGGCAGGACAAATGAGCAGGAAGCTCTACCCTTGAGCAAGCAGGTTCAAGGAGGTGGGGGAAGGGAGACCACACTACCCTATTCCAATTATTCCCTCACCATCAATTATGAAGACTTTTACACTCCATTGCTCACTTCACTGTCTACTCTGAGCTGCTCAGTTCAGCCCTCAGCTTATCAGCATCCCCACACTTCTTGACTGTCCCTGTGGCTGTCATTCAACTGCAGTTGTTTGTTATAAGTTGACCCAAAGCTCCTTGGTTCATGATTGTTCCACATTCCCAAGTTCCCAGTGTAGCTTCTAGCATTATATAGCAGCTCCTCCATGGTATGACATTTTGTCTCTGCTGATGAACCCCACTGGAAGATTCACTGCCTTACCAAAACCCCAGTTAGATTTTTAGATTGCAAGAGCTGTTGGGCTTGTTCCCAGTTGGTAGGAGTTTCCTGGGAACCATGTCAGCGAGGTCCTGGGAACATTCTGTTGTTATTGTTTTAAGAACCTCTTAGCTGTCCTGTCATCCCTTTGTGATTCTAGTTCTGTTCTGATATTTCTCTGTAGGAAAAAAATGCATTTTTCCTCATCATTATTGCTCTCTGTCAGTGCCTCACACAGAGGCAGGGTCTGATCTGCCATCTTCCCTCCGAGGCCCTTATCATGCTGTCTTAAAATGTGAATTAACTGAAGCGGAGCATATGTATGAAAAGTCCCATATGATTCTTCCATCTTTTAAAGGGAAGCCTGACAAAACATGAAAAAACATAACAAGCTTAAAGAAATCTAAAGATTATGAAAGGTCTAACATCCCATGGACATATTTACATCGTGTCTGTCAAGAATAGACTCGAGTGTGTAAAAAATAAACAAAGATTCTAGTTTGTAAATTGTTTTATATCACTCCAAATGCCTTTGTTTTTAGGTTGTTTGGCTGCATTGGGTTGGGTCTGTCTTGTCTGACAGTGCTGTGAATGGAACCCAAGGCCTCATGCATTCTAGACTCATGCTCTACTACAGGTCTTCACCATGAGCATTGGCAGCAGCCAAACTGCAATCTTGCTGCAATTTTGAGAATACACTTTGCTCTTCTTAGCTTCCCACCATTCTTTATTCGAGAGAAAAGAAGTCACAAAGGTCTGTCTCAGTTCATGGAACAGGAAGAGTTTTTCTTGGTTTTGTTTGATACGTTTGTTACCTGGAAGTAAGGAGGAGCAGAGGAAGAAGTGGAGAATTTCTTGGCATTACTAAGTGGTCCCTCTCTTTGCTTCTGCTGCTTCTGCAATCTCTTGTGTATGATGCCCGGGATTTCAGCAAATACATGACCAAAGGACAAAGGTGAAAGTGTTATTCATGCACTGCTCTTAGAAATCAGCTACAGATGTACAGTAACAGTGATTCAACCTCTGGCCTCTACAAATCGCCTCAACCTGTATTTCAGGGCACTACCACAATCGGCATCACCTTCACTTTGTGACCTGACATGAAAGGGGTGTCAAAGAACTCACTCAAAAGAACCTTGAATTCTGAGGAATTTCAGAAGGCAACTGCAGCCTACCAGGCAGGGCACAACTGATGTCCCCAGAGCTTATTGATATATGAAATGAAAATGTCCTCATTTCCCTGGTGGGCTTGTAGTTTTTGAGTCAGTGACTTTGAAGTTGGGGATCTTCGAGAGTAAGGGATGAACTGAGTTCAAGGTTATCAGATCTTTTGACTCTGTGGATATCTATTTATTCGCAAATGCAAATAGGGAGACAAAGTCAAGACTTCAGACCTCCAGGCTGCCTGCCTCTGATGGGTCTGTGGAATGTTTCTGAACAGAGCGGTTTTATCTGAATTTGTGATTCTCCCTACAATGATTCTCTTTATCACATAGCATTCTTCAGTGTCTAACTGAAGCCAAGTATCAGAGCACATCCTCCCAGGCCATGTGCTCACCTGCAGCAAAGTCTCTCAAAAGAAGACAAAGTACATTAGCTATTTTAAGTAGCTATTGCTGAAATGGACATGAACAACTGAAAACAGTAGGAAAGTGTGGGCAGTGAACCCAAGCAATTTTCCATTGAATGCTAATACATTCAATGTTTCATCTTACAAAGAAAATTCAGATACCTCATCAAGTCTTATACTGTAGCTAGTTCAGTCATCTTCACACATGAATTAAATGGAAGAAGCCCTTAAGAAAATGTTGGAATGTTCATGTCACTCTTTACAGTTTCTGCAAAGAAAGTGGGCAAAGCTGTGGCCAAAATGTTTAGGGAAGACTAGTGGTGCTTTTCCTGCATTAGCCTTGCCAAAGATTTCTAAATATTTTGAGCATGTATCTATCTTCAGAATGGCTGTGTCTGCAGTGATAATGTTTGCAGGCAGCCAGTTCTGGGGAAGCTTGAATTGTCTAGTAACACAATGTTTCCTAAAATGAGAGGCTGAGGTGCAGAAGACTTGTTCCAGGTGGGTTGTGTGGGGTGGAGACATCATAAAGTGGGACTACACATGTTCATCCTGGGTCAGTGTGTCAGCTGTGCCAGCTGTGTCAAGTAGGTCAAGTGGGTCAGTGGGATCGGGGGGGTCAGTGGGTCAGGTTGTTCAGGTGAGTCAGTGAGTCAGTGGATCAGGTGAGGTGGAGACATCATAAAGTAGGACTACACATATTCAGCCTGGGTTGGTTCGTCAGTGGATCAGGTAGGTCAGGTAGCACAGTGGGTCAGTGGGTCAGGTGAGTCAGATGGTGGGGTGGAGAGATCAAGAAGTGGACTACCATCTGCACCTGGAGCTGATCCTATACCACAGAGCCCTGAGCTGATCCTGTGCCACAGCACTCTACACTCAAATAGGAGAAAGCTTGTCTCCCAGAAGTGTGGACAAGTCTGTGAGCACAAGTAAGACCACCACTTCTGCACAGAGGGACCTGCCTGGAACTCTCATGACACAGGAACTAAGAAGCAGCCTGGGACAGGACCCTTTCAGTTGCTGTCTGTGCCCAGAGCTGATCCTGTGCCACAGTGCTCCATACCCAAATTCTTCCTAGAGAGAACTGTCTCCCAGGAGTACTGACACACAGTCCTACAGAAGGGACAAGCCACAGTCAGAGACAGCAAGACTAGCTAATGCCAGAGATAACACAAACATCCAGGATCTAAAAATAGAAATGGAAACAATAAAGAAATCACAAAGGGAGACAAGCTTAGTAATAGAAAACCTAGGAAAGAGATCAGGAGTCATAGATGTAAACATCACCAACAGAATATAATAGATAGAAGAGAGAATCTCAGGTGCAGAAGATACCATAGAAAACATTGGCACAACAGTCAAAGAAAATGCAAAATGTAAAAAAGATCCTAACCTCAAAAACCCAGGACACAATGAGAAGACCAAACATACGGATAATAGGTATAGAAGAGAGTGACGATTCCCAATTTAAAGGGCCAGTAAATATCTCCAACAAAATTATAGAAAAAAATTTCCCTAACCTAAAAAAAGAGATGCCCATGAACACACAAGAAGCCTACAGAACTCCAACCAGATTGGACCAAAAAAGAAATTTCTCTTGTCACATAATAATTAAAACACCAAATGCACAAAACAGAGAAAGAATATTAAAAGCAGTAAGGGAAAAAGGTCAAGTAACATATAAAGGCAGACCTATAAGAATCATACCAGATTTCTCACCAGAGAATATGAAAACTAGAAGATCCTAGGCAGATCTCATACAGACTCTAAGAGAACACAAATACCAGCCAAGGCTGCATAGTAATATGCAGCAAAAGTCACAATTACCATAGATGGAGAAGCCAAGATATTCCATGACAAAAGCAAGTTTACACAATATCTCTTCACAAATCCAGCCCTACAAAGGATAATGGAAAACACCAGCACAAGGAGGGAAACTACACCCTAGAAAAAGTAAGAAAGTAATCTTCTTTCAATAAACCCAAAAGAAGATAGCAACACAAATATGAAAACAACAGTAAATATAAAATAACAGGAAGCATCACTATTCCTTAATATCTCTTAACATCAATGGACTCAATTCCCCAGTAAAAAGAGATAGACTAACAGACTGGATATGTAAACAGGACCCAACATTTTGCTGCATACAGGAAATGGACCACAGTGACAAAGACAGACACTACCTCAGAGTAAAGGGCTGGAAAACAGTTTTCCAAGCAAAAATTCCCAAGAAACAAGTGGGAGTAGCCATTCTAATATTGAATAAAATCAACTTTTAACCAAAAGTTATCAAAAAAGATAAAGAAGGACACTTCATACTCATCAAAAATCTATGAAGAAGAACTCTCAATTCTGAATATCTATGCTCCAAATGCAAGGGCACCCACATTCATAAAAGAAACTTTACTGACGCTCAAAGCACACATTACACCTCCCATAATAATAGTGGGAGACTTCAACAACCCACTCTCATGGAAACACAAACTAACCAGAGACCCAGCAAAACTAACAGAAGTTATGGGCCAAATGGATTTAACAGATATCTATAGAACATTTCATCCTAAAACAAAAGAAAATACCTTCTTCTCAGGTACCATCAGGTACCTTCTCCAAAATTGACCATATAATAGGTCACAAAACAGGCCTCAACATATACAAGAAGATTGAAATAATCTCATGCATCCTATAAGACCACCACAGACTAAGGCTGGTCTTCAATAGCAACAAAAACAACAGAAAGCCCAGATAAACAATGCCCTATTCAATGATAAGTTGGTCAAGGAAGAAATAAAGAAATTAAAGACTTTTTAGAATTTAATAAAAATTCTAGACATAGCCAAACTTATGGAACACAATGAAGGAAATGCTAAGAGGAAAACTCATAGCTCTGAGTGCCTACAAAAAGAAACTGGAGAGAGCATACACTAGCAGCTTAACAGCACACCTGAAAGCTCTAGAACAAAAAGAAGCAAATACATCCAAGAGGAGTAGATGGCAGGAAATAATCAAACTCAGGTCTGAAATCAACCAAGTAGAAACAAAAGAACTAGACAAAGAATCAACAAAACCAGGAGCTGGTTCTTTGAGGAAATCAACCAGATAGATAAGCCCTTAGCCAAACTAACCAGAGGGCACAGAAACAGTATCCAAGTTAACAAAATCAGAAATGAAAAGAAAAATATGACAACAGAAACTGAGGAAATTAAAAAAAATCATCAGATTCTACTTCAAAAAGCCTATATTCAACAAAACTGGAAAATCTGGATGAAATGGACAATTTCTAGACAGATACCAAATTCTAAAGTTAAATCAGGATCAGATAAACCATCTAAACAGTCCCATAACCCCTAAAGAAATAGAAGCAGTCATTAAAAGTCACCCACCCCAAAAAAGCCCAGGACCAGATGGGTTTAGTACAGAATTCTATCAGACCTTCAAAGAAGACCTAATACCAATACTATTGCACAAAATAGAAACAAAAGGAACACTACCCAATTCATTCTATGAAGCCACAATTACTCTGATACCAAAACCACACAAAGATCCAACAAAGAAAGAGAATTTCAGGTCAATTTCCCTTATGAATATTAATGTGAAACTATTCAATAAAATTCTCAAAAACCAAGTCCAAGAACACATCAAAAGTAGTTATCACAATTCAGTTACAGTCTCAAAAACTGCAGCCAAAAGAATAAAATTACCATTTTCCTCTGGACTCAGTATTGCCTTATAAATTGGGTTTTTAATTTTTATTTTGTTTCATTCTTACAAGATACTGTAGCATCATTGTAACATTAATTTTTATTTTATTGGTGACTGATTAGTTTGGACAACTTCATGCTTCATGGCTATCTGGACTCCATCTTTGGAAACTGTCGGATTGTGTTGTTGTTTTGTAATGAGTCTGGGTGTGAAGGATCATTTCATATTCTTTATGGATGTTGGTCTTCATCTGTTATCCCTATTTCAAATAGTTTCTATCAATTGTTATACTGTGTTTTTTATTGTTATCATTGTGTCTTTGTAGAATGGAAACTTTTAATTCTAGTATAATTTAAACAGGATAATAAGGAGGCCAAGAGAGGGAGTGGGTCCATCAACAGATACAGTGTTGCTGTAGAGAGACAGAGAGAAGAGGGAGGTCCATGGACTGGTACAGTGTTACTATTTGACAGGAGGTCAGAACCCTAGAGTTTTGTAGTTCAGCTAGATGAATACAATTAACAGTACCAAATTATTACAACACATTTGCAAGAAAAGAAACTATACATGACAGAAGGAAACAGACCATGGAGGTTCGAATGCCCCATATTCTGATTGACACAAAAGCATTGCATTATACCTCCAACATCTGTACAGGTGTTATCTGTGAGTCTAAATAATGAACGAATGCAACTGGAAGCTTTCTTTTGTTCCAGATAATTTCTGGGTGGGGGGAAATCATCAAACCTTAAAAGAACAAAACGTTTTTGTGTTGTTGTTATTTTTGTCACCCACCCCCACTGATTAATGTAAGCTTAGTGTGGTTGTGTGTGCCCTGGAACGCCAATGCTTCAGGGATACTGAGACAGCAGGATTGCAGGAACTGCTAGCTGGCTAGCCTGACTAGCTGAAAAAAGTAATAAGATCCAGATTCAGAGTCAGAACAAGATGAAGAGTTAGAGAACAGGACATCAAGCACCGTATGTGCACACATGGGCACACATCTCACTCACACACACACACATGCATGGACATGGACATATATCTCACACACAGAGACATGCACATGCCACATGGACATATACCACACACATTTGATAGTAATCCAAGATAATATTTAAAAACTATCTGAAAGAATTGTGATTTTGGGTCTTCCCATCAGGCTTTATTTTTCTAAATTAAGTTCTAATAAGTTTAGACCACAATAGAAGGTTTCCATCTTCAAGGCTTCCCTGCCTTGAATTGTTTTAGTATGTGAAATATATTTTATCATTTATATTAAAATAAAATGTGCACCTTAATAGTTCAGTGATGAAGGGAAGTATATTTTGAGAACTGTAAAACAGCAGAAGGCAATCAAACTGACTAACAGAAGCCCTTAGGGACTGGCACACTTGGCTTTGAAAACCAGTGTTATTGCAAGGCAGCCTGAGTACCATCGGGAAAGGCACTTGTAATGCACTCAGGGACTGATGACACTTAGGACAGTAAATCTCCTCTGGAGGGAAGTGTCCTAAAAGCAGACGTGGCTCCCTGACACCATGGTGACCAGATAGAGTAGGCAGCCAGGGAAAGAATGGATAATTTGCTCCATTAGGTTACATGGGGTTGACAGTGCTGACTTAAAGGCCTCTTACATCACAGCCTAGAAGAACTTCAAGCCATTAAGGAAGGGAGAGAAAATGTGAGCGATGGACTTAGGTTCACCGCGGACCTGGAGCTAAGTTGCATGGCGACTAGGAGAATCCAAAAGCAGGGCGTTGTTGTTTGAGGTATCACTGTATTTCTGTAAAGAGCCCGTTCTCATAACCATTAAACTGCTGACCATGTTTACAAATGAATTGGTCCAAAACTCCTGCTCTGTTTTAAACATCTATAACGATCAGGAGGGAACACTATTTGCAAACCCTTTCATACAAGATGGAGAAAAAACCCTTGTTCTTTCAGCAGTTTCCTGCCGATGTTTTGTTTGTCCCTGACAGACCTGAGACCTGAAAGTTCTCTCTGATGTCCACATCCATGTGGCCAAACTCACAAATCTATGCAGTGTTTCCTTTAAATCCTAGCCTGGCAGTCTGGACAGGCTCCTAACTCTCTGAGACCTAACCCAGAACATGAATCCTCTGGGAGGCTCCTCAGTGTCTTCACTTTGACTCTTGGGGAGGCTTCAAGAACACCTGGCCTACATCTCTCTCTACTCCAAACAGCCAGAGCAACTTATTTTTCCAAACAAAACACTGACTGACAAAATTTCCCTCTAGTTGAATATGAGAGACTGAAACATAAACAAGACTGCTCTGGGGCTCCTCCTATTGTCCTCCTGCTGAGTACCATCTTCTCTATTAACACCAACATTCTGAATATGGTTGGGTGGCTTCACAGAAACCATCCCAATTTCTCTAGGTGAGTTTCATATGGGCATCCTCCTGTTAGGAAGTTTTGAGAACCTGTTCAAATCCTCTACCAAAGTCTTTGCCAAAACCCGTAGTTAGGGAAGTTTCTGGATGTTTTCTCCCAGCAATTTAGTATTAGAACCAAAGCCACTCATTCTGTTTATAAGACACTGATTTGCTGAGCAAGATTATAAGCTTTCTGATGAAGCTGTTCTCAAAATGATGCCTCCTGTGATATGTGATGTGTGATTAGTATGAAAATAATGGTGATCTTCAAAGTAATGACAGAGCTTTTCAAATTAAAGAAACCATTAATAAGTATCCAAAAGAGTACTAAAGCACTGCCAACTTTCCCTTTTCCCTCTACACTCCCATCAGAATACCCTTTTTCTAAAGCAATTTCCTTCCTCATCCTTAAATTCTGATTAAGCAGTCATTGTCCCAGTCTTTCTTTCCCGGTCCTTTCGTGAACGCAGCGGTAACAGACTCCTAGCCTGATGTACAGATGCCCACAGGGTGTGTGCCTTCCTTTGTTTGCCCAGGCATTTAATTCATTTTAACACACACCTGGCCATCTGCAGTGACTGCGGCACTGGACATAAATAGACAGTGACACATCTTACCAGCTGTTGTTTTCTCCCTTCCATCTCTCCTTGTTTAAAAATCTTACTCAAGCTTTGTATCTCAGACCAAGCAGCACCTCTCCACAAAAGGCCCTTGATCAAAGCAGCTCTCTTTGCTAAGTTCTCAAAGGATGGTTTCTTTGTTACTTTCAGGCCTTTGAGGCAAGGTGGAAGAATGAGAAAAAGCAGTTGGATGGATGAGGGACTTAGAAAACAGGTGGAAGACCAGGAGTGGTGAGGTAGACTTTGAGTTTGGCACACTGATGTAACAAATTAACTACTATCAGATGTGATAAGAGTTTGGTAAATAAGCATTTTAACAAACATAGCCAAACGCATGTTACACTGACCTGTTTTAAGAGACTGTAAAACATAAGGGGCTGTGTTTGAAATCTATATCAAAAACAAGTGGAACCCTCAGTGCTGGTAACTTTCCATCTCATCTTTTACAATCCTCTTAAGAACCTGCTTTTGTGTGTGTGCTTGCTGGGCTCTTAAGTGTTGGGTTAATGTCGTTTAATGCTGCTGAGGATATTTTAAGCACACTAAATAGGACTCTCTTCAGCTCCCGGCAGCATTTCTTCCTAAGTGTGCCCTGTTGATTCATTCACCCATGTGTATTCTCTGTCCTCTTTGGAGCTTGTTGATAACCATGAAATCCAGTGAAGAAGATTAATGTTGGAAAAAATGATGGAGATTGTTGATTCTGGACATGAAATAGTAGGAGAAGGATGTGGAAGATAAGTAGAGCTACAGGGCCTTCTGCATCCTCTAGTATCATAATATTTCTGCTATTATGATAACATGCTTGACAGTGATTGTAAATGTAATAGACAATAAAGGAAAGGCAGGAGATGGCTTGGGAAGTGGGTTGGTTTGGATGAGAAATGTCCCCTATGGGCCCAGGTACTTAACACTTTGTTGTAGAAGATATTTAAATCCTCACCTGGGCTTTCTTACCCCACCTTTGGTTGTTATGTTCCTGGATTTAAAAACACACTCACAGCCTCTATATTTATAACCAGCCATAAGCAGCACAATAAATGGGCAGCTGCCTAGCCTCTATGCTGTTAGAATCTACTTTCCTATAGATAACCCTAAGTTATTACTACTTACTATGTTTCCTCTGGGCTGCTGTTAGCTCTAATTGGGCATCCCTCAGGGCCTCATTCTCTTGACTTTGAACCTTCTCCTTCTCTCCTGCATGCTGTTCTCCTCCTCCTCCTCCTCTTCCTCCTCTTTCTCCTTCTCTTCTGTACTGGCTGGTTTTGTGTGTCAACTTGACACAAGCTGGAGTTATCAGAGAGAAAGGAGCTTCAGTTGGGGAAGTGCCTCCATGAGATCCAGCTGTGGGCCATTTTCTCAATTAGTGATCAAGGGGGCAGGGCCCATTGTGGGTGGTGCCATCCTTGGGCTGGTAGTCTTGGGTTCTATAAGGAAACAAGCTGAGCAATGCAGAGGAAGCAAGCCAGTAAACAACATCCCTCCATGGCCTCTGCATCCTCTCCTGCTTTTTGACCTGCTTGAGTTCCAGTCCTGGCTTCCTTTAGTGATGAACAGCAATGTGGAAATGTAAGCTGAATAAACCCTTTCTTCTCCAACTGCTTTTTGGACATGATGTTTGTGCAGGAATAGAAACCCTGACTAAGACATCTTCTTTCTCCTACTCTCCCTTTTCTTCCTCCTCCTCTTCTTCCTCCTCCTCCTTCCTCCCCTCCAACCTTCAGACCTCAAACCTTAACCCCACCTATGTCTCTTCTGCCCAGCTATTGGCTGTTGGCATCTTTATTTACCAATCACAATTAACTGGGGGTAGGGTCACTTAGCAGACTCTCTGAGGCAACCAACCCAAATTAGCCTTAGAATACAAGCAGCATCAGGCCAACCCACTATAAGACTCGATCTCCAGAAGATGGTGCTGTTTGTGGTGGTGTTATAGACACTTGTGAGATACTACCTTGTTGGAGGAAATACATCCCTAGGGGTGGGTTTTAGGGGCCTAGCAAACACAGAAGTGGATGCTCACAGTCAGCTATTGGATGGATCACAGGGCCCCCAATGGAGGAGCTAGAGAAAATACCCAAGGAGCTAAAGGGATCTGCAACCCTATAGGTGGAACAACATTATGAACTAACCAGTACCCCGGAGCTCTTGACTCTAGCTGCATATGTATTAAAAGATGGCCTAGTCGGCCATCACTGGAAAGAGAGGCCCATTGGACTTGCAAACTTTATATGCCCCAGTACAGGGGAACGCCAGGGCCAAAAAGTGGGAGTGGGTGGGTAGGGGAGGGGGGGAGGGTATGGGGGACTTTTTGGATAGCATTGGAAATGTAAATGAGGAAAATACCTAATTAAAAAAGAAAAGAAAGAAAGAAAGCCACAGGGCTAAATTGTTTCCAGGAAAAAAAAAAAAAAAGAGTTCATAGCCTGCTCACTTCCAGTTTATTCTCTCTCCTTCCTATTTGCTGTTGAAGATGTGATCTCTCAGCTACTTGCTCTGGGTGCCTGCTGCCATGACTCCCCCACTATTATAAATGTGTTTTATGGACTATTAAACAAAATAAAGTCTTTTTTTCGTAGGTTGCCTTTGATTATGATCTTATCATAGCAACTAATACAGAAAGTAATTTTTTTTAAAAATGTCATTTGAAAAATAGTTAAATGTATGGAGTCACAATGAGGCTTGCTACAAAATTCACAGGTCTCAGTTTAAACGCTTGATGATAAAAAAAACTGTTGAGTCATCTTTCTGAAAGTAAAAAAAAATATCAGGTATGGAACTAAAGAGTGAATCTTCTTTAAAATCTTTTCACTAAGGGAATTTAAGGATAACAGCGATAAAGGAGAAAGAACATAAACTTTACACAGTTAAAAAATACCACTGCTATAATTTGATATACTGTTGGATCAGAATCACTGTACTGATAGAAGGAATTAACTGAACACTAGAGTTTTCTGACTTACCTGCTTGTATAGACATTATGTTATCACAGTTTATTCTCTTAATACAAAAATGCTTCAGATTTCACTAGGTTTAGAAAGTGTTGAGTGTTCTTAACAAAGTAGAATGCCAACTTATTGTTTTATAATTTTTAACTTGGGGAACTTTTTATTAATTTATATATTCACTCTATATCCCAATCACCATTTCCCCACCCTATGAATCCCTTCCCCCACTAAGCCCCTTCCTCCCCAGGGAAGAGGAAGGCCCCATGAGTACCACCCCACCTGGGACATCAAGATGCAGTAAGACTAAGCTCATCCTCTCCCACTGAGGCCCAGCCGGGCAGCCCAGTTAAGGGAAGAACCACAGAGTCAGAGACAGCCTCTGCTCCAGTTGTTAGGGGACCCACATGAAGACCAAACTGCACATCTGTTACAATGTGTAGTGGGTCTAGGTCCAACCCCTGCCTGCTCTTTGGTTGGTAGTTTAGTCTTTGTGAGCCTTCTCGGTGAGCCTTCCAGGCCCAGGTTAGTTGACTCTATAGGTCTTCTTATGATGCCCTTAACTCCTCTGGTTCACTCAATTCTGTCCTCCACTCTTCTACAAGATCCCTGAGCTCCACCTGATCTTTGGCTGTGGGTGGGAAGAATTTCTTACGCCCATTTAATTGTTGGAGCTGTGAACAAAGACTTACAGGCCATATATCTATGTATATGTGTATGTATATATGTATATATACATGTATATATATGTGTGTATATATACATATATATGTATATATATGTGTGTGTGTGTATATATATATTTGATACAGACAGCTGGAGTTGAGATATCTCATAGAATATTCCTGAAAAAAATTCAAAAGCTTTATTCCAATAAGTGAGTTTTGTATAATTTGTTCTTACTTGTAAATTCATAACTTGTAAATCTATTTTGAAAGGCACAGTTTTACAATGATGTTCTGCAATCTCTGGTATCTCCTCTAATCCAGAAACATTTGTAACAATTATAAAAAAAGGACAGCTTCATATTTAAACTACCTACTTATGCACTTGTTATCTTCATTATTTTCTCTTATATGCTACACTAAAATGAAAAGTTAATTTGAAAATTGTTTTCCATGTTAAGAATTTCTGCTTTGGGACATTTAAATCAAACTATGTGATATTTATATTTTACTTCTTTCTCTGATCCTGTAATATCTGTTCTTTTGCAATAGTACAGCAGTCTTTAAGTCAAAAGATTCAGATTTTTTAAAACATTTTTTGCAAAAAATTAAATATATATATTTTTTCAATTATCTTACAATGTAGCAGACTTTCATAAGGCATTTCACATAGGCCCCAGGTTCATTCCTACACACAAACTCACTCTTCCCCAATTCCTAACACACACACACATACTGTACCCTTATCCTGTCCACTTTGAATTTAGCATCTTGTATCTCTTATTGTTCTGTCTCCTTAATTAAATCCTTATTTTCTCCCCTCTCATGGCCACCTTTTGAGTCTCCTGGCCGGTACCCACATTTACTCCAACCTAAGTATACCTATGTAAGTATACACAGAAGATAGGACCCATGTATGACAAAGGACGTGTGGCATTTGCCTTTCCAAGCATGGCTGGCTCCTTTAATATCATTTTTTAAAACTTCTGTATATTTCCCTACAAATTCCATGCTTTCAGTCTCCATTCTGCTGATGCTGGGCTTCTCAGCTGATTCTGCTTTTGCCTTGAAGAGAGAAACAATGAGCATGACTGTGTAGTGTACAGAGTCCTTTGGGTACATGCTCGGGAGTGCCATCACTGTGTCTTATGGCAGTCCTGTTTTTACTTGGTTTTTGCAAGGCCTCTACACTGATTTCCATAGTGGCTGCCCCAGATGATAGTTCTACCAACAGGAAACTGGGTTGTTCTTTCCCCTCATTTGCTATCTGTCTTCTTGATGATGGCCTTTCTGACCAGGGAGAGGGAAAAATCTCAAAGGAGTTTTAATTTGCCTTTCTGTAAAGTTCAGGAATAGGGAGGACTTTAAAATTTTTATTGAGCATTTGTATTTCATTCTTTCATCCTTTCTTTATTCTCTCTCTTTTTTTTTAAAGAACTGTCTGTTCATTCCATTGGCCCATTTATTAGTTGGCCATTTGGATTTTTACATCTTGGTATTTAAATTTGAAACCCTATCTATATTCTAGATATTAACTTCCTATCTGAGGTATACCTGGCAAAGATTTCTTAGGCTATCTGTCCATTCCATTAATAGTTTCTTTTGTGGTACAGAAAGCTTTGAATTTCATGTAAAACCATTTGCCCATATTCTGAGCCATTTTCTGTGCTGTTATAATCCGTCTCAGAAATTTTTTTGCCTGTCCTAAAGGACTTCCTTTCCTTGTGTTTCACTTTACCACAGATTTCCTCATAGCATGAATTTGACCACCAGGCTGAGTGCCTAGTGCGTACTGCTCTTATGTGTGCACCTGCCAGCAGCCACAGCCCTATGACATGCCAAGTCTCCTCTGTCCCTGGGCTCTTTGATCAGTCTTTACTCACAAAACACAAGTTGAAAGATAAAACAGAGCCACTGACCACAGAGCATTAGACTGCACAGAGGCCTGTGGGCCTCGAACAGATCAGAGGACCATAGCACCATCTCCAACTGTGAGGAAAAAAGAAACGCATTTGAGGTGGCTGCAAAAATTGAGACTCAAGGGAGTGCTGTGAGCATGAGTGTTTATAGTTAGTTACCCTTCTCCTGGCTCTGACAAAACACCTGAGGAGAAGCAACTTATGGGAAGGGAGGTCTATTTGGGCTCTCAGGGTATCAAGGGATTCAATCCAGAATGGCAGAAGAGACTTGGTGATGGGGCTAGCTTCTGTTCCTGGGGGCAGAAGGCCATTTGTGCCAATGCCTGCAGAAGAAGGGAATGCCATTGCTCAAGTAGACTTTTCACTGTTTCTCTCTGTCTGTGACCCCAGTGTGTGATATGTTACCCCTCACACACATGGCAGATCTTCCCTTCTTCTCTCAGTTCTTTCTGGAAACATTCTCATCGAAGCATCCAGGCTGTATCTCCTAGATCACACCAAGTAAAATCAAACGAGCCATGAATGTCCACCATCACAGAAGCTCTTGAAAACTTATGTTGAAAATCCAGCAATAATAACAGTCAAAAGGCAGTGAGTGCACCTTCATCAGCACCTATGTAGGGAGGTAAGCGTTAGATACGCTAGTGTTTGAACATCAGACAACCTCAGTGAAGACTCACTTGTGAGTGGTCCATTAGAGTTTTTCTTATTTTTTTTCTCCTTCAGTTCATTTTCCAAGTTTGATCCTTTCTCCACTTCTCTATTGTGTTTCAGTGCTGCACTGGGGATGCCAAATGGCCTCCAATGGTCTATATGCTAAGTAAAGCTTGGTGTCCAATATGATGCTATTGGGGTGTGGTAGAACATTAGATGGCAGGTCATGGTGGGAGAAAGACAGGTCACTGGATTATGCCTTGAAGAAACTGGTGACCACAATTCTTTTTATTTTCCCCTCCAGGACATAAGGAGAATGGCTTTGCTCAGACATACTCTACCAACATGATATATATGCTGCTTTGGGTTTTAATTATGGGCTCAACTAATTATGGACTAAAATTTTCAAACCATAACCCCCCAAAAACTCTTTCTGTTAATTAATTCAAGTATTTTGTTTAGAGTGACAAAAATCTGAATGACACATCCAAGAATATGGCAATATATTTTTAATATAGTTGATGCAGCTTAAATGTACATAGTTTCTGTCATTTGTGCCTGGTTCTCAATCTCCAGGTGTCTCCTGAGACACTGTGTCTTAGAAGCTAGCACAGAATGACAAAAAGCCCCAGGCTTATGGAGAATCCATGTGTACCTTTTGTAGTCTAGTTCAGGCTTGTCTCTGCCTTTTAGGCATGTTAGCCCAGGTACCATTCCTGTAAGAGCAATGCCCACGGCAGGGTGTGCCTCTAGCCCTCAGCTGTCACACTCAATCTTCAAGTACTCAAGTGAAGTTCCAGACACTGTGAAATAGTGTCATCCACTCCCATGGTGTCACCTTTGAATTCTTATATCACAGAAATGAAACATAATTGAGCAAGTGTTTTTACGCTACTACGTTTTAAATTGGATTGAACCCAGAAAATGATAGCCAGCATGGTCTCTCTTTTCAACACAAGTTGGGGCAACATTGGAATGTCTTTCTCTTTTTCCTTCTTAAGTTAGTGGAATAGATTTGGATTTCAAAGGCTTTCAGCAAATTCTGGCAGTAACAGGGATAAAATAATGCAACAGATGTAGAAAGTAAGTAGCTTGTGTGTCTTTTTCTAGGATAATATGGACAAATACCCATCCATTACAGACCACTCACTGATGACAGACTAAACAAGTGAAAACCTCACGGAAGCTGCTCTGTGGAATTCTGCCTTCAGCTACCTTTCCACATCCTGTCTACTCCATCACCTGCCAAGTTTGTATGCAGCTGGGGCAAAAGAGGGTAATGGCTGGGATTCAGGTTGAGGGTCCAGGGACTCTCCCTTACCAGAACTCTACAGGACTTACTCATAGCACCATTACAGTCACAATCACCATACACCCAACCTTCACTATACCATTTAGCTTATTTCACTTTCAAGGTTGCTTCTGCTCCATGATGGTGATCAGACAGTCACACGATGCCTGGAGGATAAACCTCTACTACAACAGCATGGGAACATTTAGGCTTACAAGGGTTACATATTTATTCTTTCAGATTTCATGCCTGTATTTCTTTGGTCAAAGTTCTACTCCCAAGTCCTTTTACTTTCTTCCATAATTGTGTGTGTGAGGAGGGGAGAAAGAAAGAAAGAAAGAAAGAAAGAAAGAAAGAAAGAAAGAAAGAAAGAAAGAAAGAAAGAGAGGAAGAAAGAAAGAGAGGAAGGGAGGGAGGAAGAAAGGAAGAAAGAGAAAGAGAGAGAAAGATAATAGATAAGTGATAGATGATAGATGGTAGGTAGATGATAGATAGAGGGTAGATAGATAGATAGATAGATAGCATTTAAGTAAGGTGCCTGCATAGGCATGAGTGAGAATTTACTTGAGCACAAGCAGTATGCTTGTGATATTACCATTGTGGAATGTGACACCCCTGCAATGTAACTGCCTATAGTTCCCCAAGGAAGGAACAAGTGACAGTGAGACCATGACTTATAAGATGCTGTGTGCTTGCCAAATACCTAAAATATTAACAAAAATTGTGAAGAAATGGATGGAAAAGTCAAATGGCAGAGGAACAGGAAAATGATCACTGGCTGGCAGTGGAGCTGTGCAGTAGGGCCCAGCAGTGCAAAGCTGGGCCTTCTGTGGGGGCAATGAACATGGCATGGTCAAAAGGAAAAGACCTCAAAAGTAGCCAGCCAGACAATGTGAGCACTACCTGCCTGCACACAAGCCATGGTTATTCTCATCTAAAACTTTACTCTTACAAACTTTAGTACCAGAGAAATAAGCCTTCAGTCAAAAGATGCTCAATTCATTTTCATTTCAATGTTTAATTACAAAGCTATTTTTAAAATAAGTCCTTTTAATTGGGGATTAAAAATACCTGTAATGAAGGCTTTTGAAACTCCTGGCCAATTTCAACAAATTCCCCCTTTCATTTACCCTTTTCTGCATATGATTTGAAAAAAATTAAAGCGATTTCATAAACTTGAAAGGGCATTATACTTAATAAGTTGTAACAGGGCTTACAATTATAGCCATAAAAAGCCACTCAAGAACTTCAAAGAGAAATAGCAATTAAAGACATTTGATTGTAGAAGAAAATCATGATATCATTTCAAAGAATAGAGCTTAAATATTCCACACATTCATTGCTTCTCTGGTATCTCTGGTGACATAGGATGGGGCACAAGTGACAGAAAAGAGGACTTGTGCTAGCATAAGACATTCATCTGCAATCTTTAAAACTTTGTGCAAAAAAAAAAATCTGACCTCAAAATTATCATTATCTAAGCCATAAATGCAGGAGATCTCCTCCCTCTCCCTCTCCCTCTCCCTCTCCCTCTCCCTCTCCCTCTCCCTCTCCCTCTCCCTCTCCCTCTCCCTCTCCCTCTCCCTCTCCCTCTCCCTCTCCCTCTCCCTCTCCCTCTCCCTCTCCCTCTCCCTCTCCCTCTCCCTCTCCCTCTCCCTCTCCCTCTCCCTCTCCCTCTCCCTCTCCCTCTCCCTCTCCCTCTCCCTCTCCCTCTCCCTCTCCCTCTCCCTCTCCCTCCCTCCCTCTCCCTCCCTCCCTCTCCCTCCCTCTCTCTCCCTCCCTCCACAGAGCTAAAATTAAATGAATTCAATATTTACTTGAAAATATCTAGAGATACTGGGCAGGGAAATGGTCCTCTCTGTCTTCTAACTACCAGTAAAGGTGACTTACTGGTCAAACAAGGAACTCCTCCCTCCCTGGTAACTGGCACTCCTCTGCAGCTTTAAAGGTAACCTATCCATTCTTCTGTTGAGGGACATCTGGGTTCTTTCCAGCTTCTGGCTATTAAAAATAAGGCTGCTATGAACATAGTAGAGCATGTGTTCTTATTACCAGGTGGAACTTCTTCTGGGTATATGCCCAGGAGAGGTATTGCTGGATCTTCCAGTAGTATTATGTCCAATTTTCTGAGGAACCTCCAGACTGACTTCCAGTGTGATTGTACAAGCTTGCAATCCCACCAGCAGTGGAGGAGTGTTCCTCTTTCTCCACATCCTCTCCAGCATCTTATGGTCACCTGAATTTTTGTTCTTAGCCATTCTGACTGGTGTGAGGTGGAATCTCAGGGTTGTTTTATTTTGCATTTCCCTGATGATTAAGGATGCTCAGCAATTAAAAACAATGGATTTATGAAATTCTTGGACAAATGGATGTTATCTGGAGAATATCATCCTTAGTGAGGTAACCCAATCACAAAAGAAGTCATTAGATATGCACTCACTGATAAGTGGATATTAGCCCAGAAACATTAGACATCCAAGATACAATTTGCAAAACACAAGAAGATCAAGAAGAGGGAAGACCAATGGGTGGATACTTCATTCCTCCTTAGAATAGGGAACAAAATACCCATGAAAGGAGTTACAGAGACAAAGTTTGGAGCTAAGATGAAAGGATGGACTATCCAGAGACTACCCCACCCAGGCATCCACCCCATAATCATCCACCAAACCCAGACACTATTGTACAATGCCAGAAAGATTTTGCTGAAGGGACCCTGTAATAGCTGTCTCGTATGAAGCTATGCCAGTGCCTGGCAAATACAGAAGTGGATGTTCACAGTCATCTATTGGATGGAACACAGGGTACCCAATGGAGGAGCTAGAGAAAGTACCCAAGGAGCTGAGGGGGTCTGCAACCCTATAGGTGGAACCATAATATAAACTAACCAGTACCCCCAGAGCTCATGTCTCTAGCTGCATATATAGCAGAAGATGGCCTAGTCGTCCATCACTGGGAAGAGAGACCCCTTGGTATTGCAAACTTTATATGCCCCAGTATAGGGGAATGCCAGGGCCAAGAAGCGGGAGTGGGTGGGTTGGGGAGCAAGGTGGAGGGAGGGTATACGGAACTTTTGGGATAGCATTTGAAATGTATATAAAGAAAATATCTAATAAAAAATGTTCAAATAATGTAAAAAAAGTAACATAAACAATAGATGCACTGCAATGCTAGAGAGAGAACTCAAATGGTTTTTATGCTTAAATTTTGTCTTAAGTTCATAAGAAAATTATCAAAAAATAGGTTTAACTGCACTTTCTGCTATGCAAATCTATTCTTGACAACTGGCCAAAAAGTACTTATTGAACCCAATGTTTCTGAGTAAGAAAACCATCAAAACCTCTCTTGTTCTCATACTTCCAGGTGTGTGTGTGTGTGTGTGTGTGTGTGTGTGTGTGTTACAGAGTTTGTTTATGGACAATTTTGCATCTTTACAGGTTTTGAATATGTTATACATTTCATTAGAAACACAAAAAAACAGTGGTATCTCGGCAGCCAGCACAACCTTAGGAAAGATATTGTTTGAAGCATTTTCACATATTTTTCTCCCCCTATTTAAATAGACTTTGGATTTCTTTTTGTCTCAAGATCAAAACACAATGTAAGCTGAGAAGCCAATAGAAGTTCCTTCCATGTAGTGGTTCATTTAACAATTTTTGTTTTCAGGATCGGCCACATCAAGCACTCTTATAGATTAAGATGTCAACTGTGTGTCAAGTTGACAAAGGGTGGACCTCTGATGACTTACCTTCACTGTCCATTTGACTGGCTTTCCAAGCACACCCGGCAAGGGATGCCTCTGAGTGTGCCTGTGAGGACATTTGCAGACAGTACTCACTGACAGGCATTCTCTACCTCTGCTTCCTGATAGCTGAGGTGTGGATCTCTTTATGCTACCTATCGTGATAGTCTGAAATCCTCAACTGAACCTGCTATGTCAGGTATCCTTCTGTGATGAAGTCTTTCCTATGTGCCACTGCTAGATAGAGACAGGCAGCATCAGTAGGACTCAAACAGCTCCCATTTTGGTCTACCTTGAAAGAAAATGGGAATTAAGAAACAATGTTTTCCTTGATTTTTAAGTATTTCTTATTTTTATGAGCATGTGTGTTAGCCTACATATATTTCTATGCACCATATGCATGCAGTACCCACAGAGGCCAGAAGTGGGGTTTCAGATCCCCTGGAATGGAGTCCCTGACGGTTATGAAGCAGCAGTGAGTGGCTCCAACAATGACCTGTCTTTCTGTCCCCAAACACAACATTTTAAAGGCAGGGTCATTATTAAACTTTTACCAGATTTAGAGAAAATCAACTTGCTTAAGGCTATATGTTACTTGGGCTCTTTTAAACCAAATAAGAGAGAATTTCAAGGTCTCAAACGCTTGACAGCTCACAGCTGGTTTTTAAATGTGCTGTTTCTTTGGTTCTTAGTTTCTTTATTCCCAGGCAGTGGCAGTGTGAAGCATCATTCATTTATTGTCCTCTCTGCATTTGGCTTTGGGCTAACCCTGACATCATTGCATTCTAATCACAGTGCATTTGGTGCCTGATTAAGATTGCCAATGCAAATAATGGTTTCAATGGTCTATGAGATCCAAGCCTAGTCCTACGTATACTGTCATTAGCTTTAAAAATGCAGGATTTGTGACCCCACTGATTTCCTTATTTGGAAGCAACCTAGTGGGTCTAACCAATATCTTCTTAGGCAACACACAAAAACAAGCTTAGTGACATCTGTGGTAGACCACATCCCCATCTATGTTGATGTGCCTTTGCACAGTGACATGGTAGATATTCCTGTCAAGAGGTAGAATGTAATTCTTTCAGGGGAATTGAAATTAAAGCTCACATTATTAGCTTCCTCTAAATGCAGAGTGGCAGCATGTATAAGTCCCTGCATTCACAGGGCTCTGCTGGCTTCCACTGACTCTCACTGGGATATCCTCACTGCTGTGAAGCCAAAGTCCAGGCTAGCCTTCCTTCTGCAGGGAGCAAGAATGTGAGAAGAGAAGCTACTATTGCTGAGCCCACCTCTGCATCCCCAGATCCTGGAAATCTACCAACTGACTGCACAAACAAGAAAGGGCAAGTCTAGACAACAGACCGGTCTGCCTTAGGACAGAACAAACAAACAACGGAACCAGTGCCTTCCAAATCTGAGCTTATGTGTTTTGATCCAGAAAAACCCAGTGTAGCATTGGTCATAGCATATTAACTCATGGTACCTCCTGTTTCCTCCTAGGAATATAAGCAGTCAAGGTTTTTATAAAGGTGACACTTCGATCTGCTTGTTGTAATACATAGAATATGCCTTTGGGTAGGGATACAAATGATCTAATAGTCTGATAATTAAACTAGAATTTTTCAATATTCCCCAATCATCCTATTTGTTCAGCAAATTGTGTCTTTCATATTTTCAGAATGCCACCCTGGCAAGGCTCCCTGTGTTCATTCAGAGAACAGAATGTAGACTGAGATTTGCCTGCATAGGCGTTTTGTATTAGGATAGGCACCATGGCTGGGAATTTCAGTTACTTGAATAACACCAAGGCATGGTTCATTAGCATGGAACATAAATGTTTTTTTGGAAATGAGCTTAAGTTCCTGGGAAAGGAAATGATATTAAAAAAACAAAAACAAAACAGCTAAATAAATACATACTTGGGAAATAGATTCAAATAATAGAAGTAAAATATATTAATAAGATGAAGAATAAAAGGAAGTGCCTTGATGAAGGAGGTGACCTAATTAGTGCTTACTGTATATGTGTGAGGACTCCAAGTCAATGGTCAATGCACACATAGAAAGCCAGGCATGGAAGTGCTCACCTGCAATCCCAGAGCCAGGAAGGTAGAGACAGGAGGATCCTGGGGCCTCTAGCCAACCTCTCTCGCTATCGGACACCTCCAGCTTCAGTGAGGAATGCTGATCAACAAATAGAGCAAAGGTCAGAGAGGAAGACATCGGATGTCAACCTCTGGCCTACTCATATACACATGGTCATGAAAACCCATAACCAAAGGAGCTGAAGGGGTTTGAGCCTCAGAGGAGGAACAACAACATGAACCAACCAGTATCCCCAGAGTTCCTTGGGACTAAACCACCACCAACCAAAGGGTACACATGGAGGGACTCATAGCTCCAGCCGCATATGTAGCAGAGGATGGCCTTGTTGGTCATCAATGGGACTCCTCCTTGGTCCTGTGAAGGCTCAATGCCCCAGTGTAGAGGAATGCCAGACAGGGAAGCAGGAGTGGGTGGGTTGGGGAGCAGGGGGAGCGGGGATGGGATAGAGGGTTTTCAGAGGGGAAACCAAGAAAAGGGATATCATTTGATATGTAAATAAAGAAAATATCTAATAAAAAAAGAAATATAAATAAATAAAATAACCAATAAAAAAGAAATCCTAAACAAAAAAAAGAAAGAAACCCCATACATATATGCACACATACACAATACATAAACATATATACTACACACACACAGAGGCATCCATATACTGTTCATACACTTGTACATAAATACTGTATACACACACACACACACACACAAAAGAAATACCTAGAATCTGTTTCTGGGTGAGCAATCACAGTGTTGAGCACACTTCTGCACCTCACACCCACTCAATCACTATGGAAGAAAATGTATATCCTGGCTGAGCTAAGAGTGGAGCAGAGACTAAAGGAAAGGCCATCCAGAGACTGCCCACCTGGGGATCCATCCCATCTGCAGACACCAAACCCAGACACTATTGCTGATGCCAAGAAGTGCTTGCTGACAGGAGCCTGGCATAGCTGTCTCCTGAGAGGCTCTGCCAGAGTCTGATCAATATAGATGTGGATGATTGCAGCCAACCATTGGATTGAGCATGGGGACCCCAAGGGAAGAGTTAGGGGAAGGACTGAAGGAGCTGAAGGGGTTTGCAATCCCTTAGGAAGAACAAAAATATTAACCAACCAGACCCCTTAGAGTTCCCAGGGACTAAACCTCCAACCAAAGAGTACACATGGAGGGACCCATGGCTCCAGCCACATATGTAGCAGAGAATGCCCTTGTTAGTCATCAATGGGATGGGAGCCCATTGGTCCTGTGAAGGCTCAATGCCCCAGTGTAGGGGAATGTTAGGATGGTGAGGTGGGAGTGGATGTGTGTGGGGGAGCACCTTCATAGAGGCAGGGGGGAAGGGGTGGGATAGAGGGCTTGCAGAGGGTAAACTGGGAGGTGGAACAACATTTGAAACGGAAACAAATAAAATAACCAATTTTTAAAAAAAGAAGAAATCTCTCAAGAGCTTCTCACATCCTTACAGAATCCAGTCAGAAGACTACTCACTTATTTTTTTTCTCTCTCACAGGGTGGGCAAGAAAAAGTCTATGAACTAACAGACTCTATCCATGATTCACACTTAAATCCCATAACACCGTATGCAACGGTTGAGGACTTTTGATACGTGCTTTTATATTTCCTCAGTTTGTATCTTTTCCTAGCTGAGTCAGTTCTGCTGAACATTCCTGGCATGTTAATTTTGTCCACATTGTGTTGGCTATGCAGGGTCAGCCTCTGGCCTTTGTTCAGGAACTTGCTTAGAGCTCACAGTCAGAGTCCTGTGCCCTGGTTAGCCTTGGCCCCTTGTTTCAGTCATGACTTGACCCTGTTTGGTTCATTGGTTGCCTGAGGCCATATCCCTTCTGGCCAACCGTGGTCTTTAGGGTGACCTCCTTTGATTTGTACAATTGATTACAATTCTATGTCCTAGAGTGATGGAGAAAAGGGAACAACACATTCCTCCTGCTGAGAAGAATAGACTCGAAATGACAAGCACGCCGCTATTGTGTGTGATTGCAGAGTAACGGATTTTTGACTATGATTTATGCAAGTTGAAAGAAATTAGGCATTTTACGGGATCCACAGGAGGGCGGAAGAACCAAGCTTTTGTCTGTGCTAGGGAACAATGACCGAAATCGCGCACAGCTGTGATCTGATGAGGAGTTGACTTCCCCACTGTGCCCCAGAACTAACTGCGGCTTGTGCAGTGAGCCTCTCAGCTCTGACAGAAAGAAGTCTGTGCAAGGGGTGGGGCGGAGGAACTCCGTACTTCCTTCTCGCTGGCCTCAGCAGATACCCAGCTCTGATACCCAGCTCTGTCTCTGAGCCTCTGTGGCTGGTTTGCAGAGTTCCGGTGCCCACATGGGCATGTCCATGTCTGACATTTCAGTCTCTATAGTATGAGGTTGACTCTGCTCTGTATAAGAAACAAAAGGCTTCATGATGGTGTTCCAGATGGAGGCTGGGAATTAATGTTCCATGAACTCAAGAAAGGAGACATGACCACTGCTGCATCTAAGGTCTGAGTGGCTACCACACTAAGCAGGATCCTACGAGCTGGGATACTGACAGATCACAAGCTTAGCACGCCTAAGAGTCCATTCTTATTCATGTTGGAGGTCTGTGGCCCACAGGGCACACACATGCAAGCACGCAGACACGCGTGCGCACACACACACACAGTGGGGGAGTAAAATCGCAGACACTTTGCTAACTAGGAGCTGATTTTCCTATTTGTGCTGAATCATCCCATGAAAATAATCATGGTGAATAGACATTAACCAGGAAGGATAGCTTCAGTGTAATGTCTGTCCACCATGTTTTGAAAACATCAGAGGTAATGTATGTGTTATTTTAAGCAGGCCAGGGAGACATGGGCCTGCCCCGCCCCCCTCTACTGCTCTAGGCTGCTGTTCAATACACACTAGCATATTCTGTTACATAGGGAAGACAATGGATGTGGTGCCCAGTGTAACTGCATAACCTCATTGAGTTCTCCTTATCTTAACAGCCAGGTGTTACTTTAAAACATACCTCACAGATTAAGTGACATGGCATGATGTTCATTCAAACTCAGAAATCTGATATCAATGAAAATAAGAAATGTAACAACTATAGACGTTTTATATGTGCATGCTTGGTATCTGTGAGACAATGGGATGTGGAACTGGGTTGCTTATCACAGAGAGAACAAATGCCAGAAGTCCTTTCAATTAATGTTTCTTCCAGACCCAACAGTGGATTAAGCACACATATACACAGATGACTAAGGCATGGGCCAAACACAGAACTCTGGACCCCGGGGTTGCAAAGTTTAGAAAGTGTGTCTCCTACTTCCCTGAGGAGAGCAGTGTGACCAACTGTGTAAAGGTCAGATAGTCTGCTATAAGGAGCAGTGCCAGGCGTACACTCAGGCTGTGTGACTTGTGGGCCCTCCCTCTTGCTGTCCCACAGAGCATCTCTGTGACAAATACACTTCATCAGAATGCTGGAAAGACAAAACATATTTCACAGCTGCCCTCTGACCTTCAGAATATTGGCAACCAAGATAGAGGACATCAGATTACCTGTGCCTGAAGATTGCTGATGGTAACTGTAACTCGTTGGCCATTCACGTGTGACTCGTAGCCACTAAAGTGACAGTTCACTAAGTGTCCGAATAATGCTGATGTGATGAGCCATAACAGTGGCATTCTCTGTGATAGTCATGATGCTTCTGCTACTTTAGCTGACCGTGCACACAGCATAGTTATGAGTGGATCCTCAGAGCAAGCATCTGCAGTACTGATAAAAAGAAGCCCAAACCATCAGTAAGAGAAAAGATGAACCCTGAGAGATGGGGAAGGGAGGGAGAGAAGGAGGAAAGGAGGAAGAGACAGAGAGGCAGATAGATAGATAGATAGATAGATAGATAGATAGATAGATAGATAGATAGATAGATAGATAGATTTTAGTAAGTGCTACAAGAAGTCAAACAAATATTCTTAGTAATAAATTCAATGTAGCTCGCGTACCCATTCATTTAGTTCTCGTTTTCATTTACATTATTTGACACTGCTATGTTATCTGTGTGAGATTTCAAACATGTTGAGGATTTGGCCTTTATTTTTCAAGTTAGTAACTTGCGTAACAATGATAAGTATAAGTAAAAGTAATTATTTTTTTCTTTTTTCATTGGATATTTTCTCTATTTACATTTTAAATGTTATCCCTTTCCCAGTTTCCCCACCCTCCCCCAAGAAACTCCCCATATCATCCTGCCTCCCCCTGCTTCTATGAGGGTGTTTCCCCACCCTTGCATTCCCCTACATTAGGGCATCGAGCCTTCATAGGACCAAGGGCCTCTCCTCCCAGTGATGTCTAACAAGGCCATCCTCTGCTACATATGGGGCTGAAGCCACAGGTCCCTCCATGGTTACTCCTTAGTTGGTGGTTTAGTCCCTAGGAGCTCTGGAGGGTCTGGTTAGTTCATATTGTTGTTCTTCCTATGGGATTGCAAGCCCCCTCAGTTCCTTCAGTCCTTTCTCTAGTTCCTTCATTGGGGGCTCCATGCTCAGTCCGATGGTTGGCTGCGAACATCCACCTCTGTATTTGTCCAGCTCTGGCAGAGCCTCTCAGGAGACAGCTATATCAGGCTCCTGTCAGCAAGCACTTCTTGCCATCCACAATAGTGTCTAGGTTTGGTGTCTGAATATGGGATGGATCTCAGGTGGGGTAATCTCTGGATGGTCTTTCTTTCAGTCTCTGCTCCACACTTGGTCTCCATATTTCCTTCTGTGAGTATTTTGTTCCCCCTTCTAAGAAGCACTGAAGCATCCATTTGGTCTTCCTTCTTCTTGAGCTTCATATGGTCTGTGAATTATATCTTGGGTATTCTGAGCTTTTGGACTGATTATCCACTTATCAGTCAGTGCATACCATGTGTGTTCTTTTGTGACTGGGCTACCTCACTCAGGATGATATTTTCTAATTCCATCCATCTGCCTAAGAATTTCATGAATTCATTGTTTTTAATAGCTGAGTAGTACTCCATTGTGTAAATGTACCACATTCTCTGTATCCATTCATCTGTTGAAGGATCTGGGTTCTTTCCAGCTTCTGGCTATTATAAACAAGGCTGCTATGAACATAGTGGAGCATGTGTCCTTGTTATACATTGGAGCATTTTCTGGGTACATTCCCAGGAGTATAGCTGAGTCCTTGAGTGGTATAGCTATGTACAGTTTTCTGAGGAACTGCCAGACTGATTTCCAGAGTGGTTGTAGCAGCTTACAATCCCACCAACAATGGAGGCGTGTTCCTCTTTATTGACGTGGAAAAATCAGTGATTAAACAGATACTTGACTTAAAATCTAAGATGTCAGTTAGAATAAGAACACTTTACTTCACCTTTATTTTATTAAGATCAAAATGCTTATGACCTGACACAAGGCAGAAAGTTATAGTCATGCCTGTTTATCACATTGTGCCGAGAAGAAATTTTAATAATTGAGTTTTTAAACCACTGCTACAAGGCTGGAGAGATGCTCAGTGGTTGATCACAGCTTTTGCTGTTCTTGCCTAGGACCCAGGTAAATTCCCAGCACTGATATGATGATTCACAACTACCTGTAACTCCAGTTCCTGGTGACTTAGCGCCTTCTTCTGGCCTCTCCAAGCACTGCACACAAGTGTGAATATAAATACATGCAGGCAAGCATACACATAAAAATATGTAAGTCTTTTAAAAAGTATCATGATCTTTTTATTTGGAAACTAAGAAAGTACTAAGAGAAAAATATGAAATGATAATTATATAACAGGTTTTGTCTTCTGATACCTTTCTACTGAAATCATTAACAAATATGTTAGATTACATTTTTAGAATCATATAGAAAGTGATACTCACTTTAAATACAAATGTGATTCACATTCACATTTCTTCAGTTCTGAAAAAAAAATAGCTTTGATGATTAAAAAACCCTAAGGACCAGCCCTCCTGTTGGACATAAAATTAAAACATAATATAATCAAGCATTTAACAAGCAAAAAAACATTTACTCTTCACAGTGCAGACTGGGAACTATTCAGAGACTAGTTAGTATAATGTTTTCGAACCTGTGCGTCACAAACCCTTTGGGGTTATATATCAGACATCTGCTTCTCAGATATTTATGTTATGATTCATAACAGTAACAGAATTACAGTTTCAAAGTAGCAAAAGGATAACGTTATACTTGGGGATTCCATAACATGAGGGACTGTGTTAAAGGTTCGCAGTATTAGGAAAGCTGAGAACCACTAAGTTAGTTATTATTATTTAAAGAATCTTGAAGTCAGGAGGGTTTAATGAGGCATCCTCTTCGGGGACAACTCTTGGTAGCTCTATGGCACCAGAAGATTTCATGAGTATGCCAAACTTGAATTAATTAATCAATTAAATATCTTTCTCGTTCACTATGCAGAATAAAGGCCTAGCATGATTATTTCATTTTTGACATGCTAAAACCAATAAGCAATCTTTGTAACATGACTGGATGAGAAAAATATATTGCAAAAAAAGAAAAATGCTGTTGACTGAATAACATGAAGTCAGGGAAGCAGCTCTGCTTGGAACACATCAGAGGGGGTGCTGTGCACTAGAGATGGACTTAAAGAGCATCAATATTTCCTCTCATTGTTAACTGTGGGAAGATGAATGTTCATTTTCATCCTAAGTCTAGGACTTGTGCATGTGTGTGATGTACACTTCATTCTATATATGGCAAAGTTCACAATTTTGAAAATAAGAATAGATATTTAAATTTCTTGAACTTTTAAAAAAAATCATTCCACATATCCTTCTGATAGCTCATCTCATGTTTGATCATTATAATGACAGATAATTTCATGTTTTTCTAAGTCTACTGGAATTTTATTTTCTTTTAAAACATTTTAAAGAGAATTTTAATCTCGAGCTGGTGAGTGTTTTGCTTAAATGTGTTTGCCACACGCATGCAGTGCCAGAAGAGGTCAGAAGAGGGCACTGGGTCCATCAAGTGGGCTCTGTGAATCCTATCCTGGTCCTATGGGAAAGCAGCCAATGTTCTTTGTTTCTGAGCCATCTCTCCAGTCCCTCCTTAGTTTGTTTTAGGTAAGACTGAATTCTGCCTTAAGTCTAAAAACAGGAAAATGCACACACTTATATATATAATAAGTTGTGTGTGTATGTGTGTGTGTGTGTATGTATATGTGTGTGTGTATATATATATATTCCATATGTGTGTATATATATCTTGTAACAGAAAGCTGCACCCATTATTGATGTGTATTCAAATTGCCAAATTGCAGAACCAGTCTAGTTCTGTACTAGTGGAAGACAGTCCTCATCGGTAGATGGTAAATACCATACCATGCCTGTCACGTAAACTCATGATGCTAATGGACCTTCTGTCCATAGACAACTGAATGGATAAAGGGCATTCTTCATCCCAGGGAATAACATGAGGTTGAATTGGCCTGTGTGTCCCAACCCTCCTTCCCCCTTTTCAGCACTCTCCCTTCTCATCCAACTGCATATGTCTACAAGTTCATGTGAGTTACCATTTCTCCAGGCCGTTGTTCTGATATTGTATTCTTGCACCTGTTTTAATATCAAACTTGATCATATGTCCTTGCCTTGCTGACCATGGTGAATGGCTCGGACCTCTAAGCCTCCCAGCCCTCTGACTGTGGGGTCATTAGGCTAAGTCAGCTCTTCAGTGGTATTTCTCTCTGGTTCTGAGCACACAGCTTAATGTAACATGGCTGCCTATGATGGTTGACTTCATTGTCAATTTGACATAGTTTAAAATCATCATGGAAGCACAACTGTGGCTATAGCTATGAAGGCTCTTCCAGAGAAGTTTAAGTGATGATAAGAGAGGACCCACCCTGAAGTGTGGGTAGCATCATCACTTGGGCTAGGCTCCCAGACTGAATATAAAGGAAGAGGCTGAGTGAGCCCATGCTGCCATCTCATCATGTGACAAACTGCCACTGCGCTCCACCATGCCTCCTTTGCCCACCATGATGAATGCACTCTCACACTGGGAGCTAAAATAAAACCCTTCCCTCCTCAAGACTGGCAGCAGCAGCAGCAGCAAGAGGAGTGGCCAATAAAGTACCTATGAGATGGTTATAAGGGGTGAATAAAGTTAAGCCCATTGCCAAAACCAGAACAGATACTAATAACTTTAGTACAGGGGCTGTTCCCTGAGAATAAAATAAATACCAATATTAAAACCTTGAAGTGAATTATATTCCATTCGCCTACCACAGCACGATGAGATTAAAGTGCTGAACAGTTTGTATATACCTCACAGAGCTGAGAAGAACACAAAATGCATGTCATAAGCTGGGTTTCATTTGCACTCCTACCAGTGATGGTTCAGTTACAGGATGAAGGGCAGAGGCTAACAAAGCCTAAGGGGTAGCGAAAGCTTACCAAGCTGAGTTAGCATCTCCAGAGATGGGCTCTCTTCAGAAGGCAAGGCTGGCTTTCGATACTGGAAAGGACAGTGTTTACACAGAGCTGGGGGAAAACAGATGGTTTTCTAGAAGTGGGAAGTATGGGGAGAGGGGAGGGAGGCTGCTGTGTCAGTACACTGCTAAAAGCCGATTGGGAGGCAGCGGCAAATGGCCGGTGCTCAGAAGGTCGAAGAGGAATGTAATGAAGCTTTGAAAGTTACTAACTGCCAGAGAAGTTTGAGGGTTTGGGGATTTTTTTTATGGTAAGTGAAGCGAATGACTGATTGATGAAATGGGGGGGAGTACACATTCTGTTGATTAAACGTTGACCATTATAATTTTCAGTGTAACAGCTGTGCCTGAAATTGCAGTAATTCAGAATGAAAAATAGACACTGTTGTTCTAAAATAGCCCGGACCATTTGGATCCCTGCAGCATGAGTCTGTGCTTTGTGGTTTTACCGGGAACATAGTGGGGTGCATGTTCTTTGCCTTTCATTTCATTTCATCAGAATGGCTTGTTCTATGGATGGGGAGCTCAAACTGAACAACAATCTCACAGTGAGGGCTGGTGTGTGGGTTGTGTACAGGAGTAGAAGTGCCAGCCAGAGATGTGAAACCTCTTCCTGTCTACCTAGTGATAATTTTTAGGCAGAGTATTTTAATGATGAAATGTGCATGCTCTGTCTACTAAAAGTCTATTGTCAGCTCATTAGCATCTGCATTCTGTTATGTTCCTGCGGAATTAAACCTTAAGTTTAATTTCTGCCTTGGCATCACCTTTAATTCATTAACCATGCTATACCAAAAGGTAGGAAGAATTCATAAATACGATCTACAAGTCAACTCATGGCTCCTTAGAGTTTACTTCTCTTCATAATTGATCATTGCTTCAGCCTCCAGTGGCTTAGCACTATCTGTATGACCAAATCAATTAAGTTGTGTTTCTACATTTAACATATAGTACCTCCTCTACTAGCATTATCTTACCTTTTACATTTCTAATTTATGCCGATGATTCCTCATATCAAGGAACTCGAGGCATTACCCCATTATAGAGTTTAGAAATCAAGAAGATGCTGGAACTCAACCAACCTCCATTTTAGAAGGACGATGCTGGTACCAGTAGGAATGTGAAATGGAAGACAAGGAACGAGATGTGCAGGCAATGGGATGAGTTTTGAGACAGATGTTCAGGGATGCTGAGTGCATACAGAGCAAGGAAACAGCAAGGAGACATCTCCAGTGCTGAGTAGAACTTGTTGTTGAGCAAAGAGAAAGAACATGCTCACCGTCTCAGCCAAGCTTACTGAAACTGAAAATGGGCCTCTGCCTACCTTAGGGAGAGGATGGCACCTTTGCAAGGTAGCAGGTTACCATGGCAACGGTATCCTACGAACTGCAAATAGAGTCCATCGTCTCTGCCAGGGACCAATAGAGATTTTTCAAAAGGCCAGAAACAGCATTCTGGCCTAACTGGTCTTTTGTTATGGGGAAATGATCGTCAAATGATCACCATAAACACAGTCAACACAAATTTTATATAAAGATAGATGCTAGGGTATCTCACTGTAGGAAAAATGTATTAGTCAGATTCTCTAAAGAAGAATGGCAGGCAGAATGAAGGGAGTTTATTAAACTGGCTTACAGGATGCGGTCCAGGTAGCCCAACAATGCTATCCCACGCTTGAGATGCTCAGTCCACAAGGCTGGTTGTCTCAGGAGTCCCATGCTGGAGCTGATGCTATGGAGACTTCTTCAGTTTATGTTGGCAGCCCAGAGAATGCCAAAGTCACAGTGTAGATGGACTTGCCAAGAGAAGTAAAAGCAAGCAGGCTCAAGGCAAAGGCTCCTTCTTGTGTCCACATTCGTCAGGGCTTGCACCAGGAGATGCTGCCCACATTATGGATGGGTCTTCCAGCTTCATACTGTCTGATGAAGAAAATCCCTCACCGGAGTGCCCAATCGCTTGTGTTTTAGTTGATTCCAGATGCAGTCAAGTAGACAAGCAAGATTAGCCATCATGGACAGTACAGGTACCTAGCTCCCCTTGGCTCACAGTTCTCATCTGATGTTCAGAAAACACATAGCACAAGTGAGTGGAATGCTAGCCACCAGCAGCAGCAGCAGCAGCATTCAGGGAGCAACATAGTGCAGCAGTCAAGATCATGGACGCTAATCAGAATGCCTGGACTTTTATTGCTATAATTTTTAATACACTTTTAATACACTGAGCTCAGGCAAGATGATTACTCTTTCTGTGTTTCCACTCCCTTCTCTGTAACACAAGGAAATCATGAATGACCTTAACTACTTCACAGATTTGGCATGGAGACTAAATGCACTAATATTTGTAAAGAACGGACAAGACACACAGTAGGTAGTGTTAAATGAGTAAAACTGTCTTCATTAGACTCCTCCTAGATTTATAACTTCACAATAGCTCCCTTTTCCTGGTAGTTTTCAAATCCTTTTTTAAAAAGATTATTGTTTGTTTGTTTAGTGTGTATGTGTCTAAGTGTCTGTGTGTCCACTGCATACATGCAAGTGACCTTGGAGGCCAGAGGAGGGCATCAGATCCTCTGAAACTGGAGTCATGAGCAGTTGTGAGCCACCAGTGTGGGTGCTGGGAACCGAACCCGAGTACCCCAGAATGGTGCACGCTCTGTGCACCGAGACCTCACTCCAGACCCTGCTTTTCAAAAATCAATTTACTTTTATACTTTATTGTGTTTAAAGAAACCAAAAAGAAAGTTTGGTTCGTATGGTAGGGAGGAGGATGTCTAGAGACAAATAGACCCTGGAGGCTAGCTTGTCAGCTATTCTAGGCCAATCAGAGGGCTGCAGGTCCCAGGAGAAGTTCTGTCTATAAAACTAAGGTGGAGAATGAAAGAGGAAGACATGATGTTGATCTCCGACTTCCACACAGCACACACGTGCATATATTCACTCCCCGTCCCCACCACCACACGCACGCACACACACTCACACCCACATATTCATGCGTGTGCGTGTTCACACACACACACTATTCAAAAAGCCTTAAAATGTATTGGAAGCCTCCCGTGTTTCAGACTCTGCTCGTGGCACTGGCCCATTTAATCCTCACAAGAACCACGTGGAGTAACCGGCAGCTGGAGGCGACTCAGCAACTCAGAACGAACCATGTCATAAGTGGTCAGGTTAAAGCCAGAATCTAAACCCACATACCCTTGACTCTAATGTTAATAACTTTAAGACTATGACTACATGGTATTTCTCAGCTAAGTTCAAAGTAACTAATAACTATTATCAGTTACTATTATTATTGTATGTCAATATTTCACTCTTGTTTTACTCTCATCAAATATTCTGGTTTTGGTAGCTACCTACCAGGACATATAACTAATTATCAATCTGCTACTACATTGCTCCAGGATTATTAACATGTTATCTTCAAGGAACAAGTTTAATGGATTTTTTTATGGTAGGTTGACAGATTCAAGATGGATTTGGTGCAAGGTTCATCCTAACTTATATGAAGCATCCATTGCCTGCCACCACAACTAAAACACACTAGCTTACTGTTCTAACCATTGAACATAGCTTTTCCAGACTACAGCAGCAGTTTGGTGTTGTGTGGGGGATGTGTGAGTGTGTGGTATGTATACATGAGTTTGCAGGTATGTGCACCTATGTGCATAGCTCCAGAGGCCAGAGGAGGCTGCTGAGTGTCTTCTCTCACTCTCCACTTATTCCCTTGAGACTGGGTCTCTCATTAGCATGGATGTTTGCTGTGTTGTCTAGGCTAGCTGTTCACCAAGCTGCTGGTTCCATTTTTCTTCACCCTGCAACACAGGTAATTGACATGGACAGTTATTTACATGGATTCTGGGGACTCAAACCCATGTCCCCAAACTTGTACAGCCAGCACTTTAAGCAAGAGGCTATTTCCCTAGGTTCCCACACTGACATTTTTTTATCTCATAAAAATATTTGTAGCATGTTTTGTCTAGTAATTTTATTTTATTGCATCTTGAAATTGTAGTGAGAGTCCTTTATGTCCTTTAGGCAGGTTAGGCACTTAATAAAATATTTATAAGGAAATAAGGTACAATTCAAACCTACATTCATTACATATCATACATATTCATTACATATCGTGCTAATAGTTGACCCACCATCCACTTACGATGAGTGACACATTTGAGACACACGGAATCATCATTTCATGTCTCCAGTGTCACCAAACTTAGACTTGATACAAATGACCTCATATGTTATTTTCTAGATAATTTTCAGTTCAGCATTTTGTCAAATTTTATTTATAGCTATCATCTCCAATTGCACAGAAATGGAATCTCTTCACATCAGAGTTTAAAGGGAACAGACACAGTCTCAGATAGTGGGGCAGAGAGACAATCACCTCTCTTACTCACTCCTGAAGGCTCAGAGAGAAAATAGAAATGATTTTAGACAAAACTATAAAGGTTAAATGAAATTCCTTCTCTGCCGTGCACTGGTTATAAAGCAATCTCAGAGATTAGAGCAGCATCCAACAAAATGAGTGGGAATGCCAGACTCTCTGCCTCTCAACCAAATCAGCACCTCCACACAGTGCTCATGCATCAGGCCTATACATCCCCCCACAGAAAATCTATCAATGGGCATTATTTTCATTCACATGAGTATACCCGTAAGATGAATGTAACACACCTATGAGTTGTTTTCTGCAAACCAAAGCAACAAACTCTCCAAAGTGATTAACCTTTTAAGCTCATCTAAACAGATGTATTTTTCAAGATACATGTCTACATTTTACCCATCATACTAAAAAAACCAAAAACAACAACAAAACAGAAAACAACAACAACAAAAAAACCCAAAACAAAACAAAAGAAACCAGAGAACTTTTAAGTACCCACAAACCAGACCACATTTCCATTTAAGCATGCAAGCTAGCAAGCAGTCTCTCAAAAATCAAAAACAATGGGAAAACTTACCTGCGTCGTGGTTAGCTATAGTATCATTTTATACTATGAAATATTGATCTTTGTGAAGTTGACATTTCAACTGGGGCTAGAAAGATGGCTTAGGGGTTCAGAGTGGTAAATGGATGTATATGTAGTTTTAGACAGTATGGGGAAAGAGAAGTTTCTAATCTCTCTTTCCCTTATCTACAATAGTGTTAGCATCAATTTAAAAAAAAAACAAATGCCAGGGCATCCTCATGTGTACATTTTAGCTACTTAGGACAGAGAATTTGATCTCTTCTCTAATGGCACAGTCCTTCCCCTGGCTCCAGGTCCCATGGATGGCCTCTCTGCATCCTCTACATGGGACTTCCAGGAGACAGTCCAACCCATAAGCTCCCGTAAGACCAGAATCGCTTTGTTTTTCATTCTATCTCCCTGACCCCACCTCTCTCTGTCTCTCTCTGTCTCTCTCTCTCTCTGTCTCTCCCTCCCCTCCCCATCCCCATCCCTCCCCCTCTCAGTGTGTGTATGTGTGTGTGTTTGCACACATGTGTGTGTATACATGTGTATACGAGGCCAGAATCAGGTGTCCCTCTCATTCGCTATCCATCTTCACAGACAGGCTCTCTCACTGAACCTGGGGTTTGCTGCAGCAGCAAGCCTAGCTGCCCAAGAAGCTCCAGGGACTCCCTACATCCATGTCCCCAGTAATTTCCTTAAAGTAAAATCTCAGAGTTGTTTTAGCTTTGTTTTAAACAGAATGAGTGTTGGATGTGTATCAGGTTTTCTATTTTTCCTCCATCTTCTCTCTCTAGTCTTTGCCCTGATCTGAGCCCTGATCTGATGAGCTTGAATTGCACAGTCCCCCTGAGACTAACAGCTAAATTTGGCCCATCAAAACAATGATCAGGAATTCCATATGGAGATAGAGAGGCACCATAGTACATACACAGGCTAACCTTCACCAGGCCAGAGCTCCTGAACGTGTCTGTTAGTCTACCCACAGTCACACTGGCTCCTCTTTTATAGCCACTAGAAAATAACAGTAACATTTCCTTTGCATTTCCTGCCAAGTCTTCTACACTGGTGAGGGCTTCTCCTCTTGCTGGTTTCAAGGATCGTCATACCCTGTGACAATGGATGTTCCAAATTCTGACATGAATTTTTTAGTCATTGTTCTGGGAAGGATTTACTTCTTTGGGAAAAAAAATTAAATAGTAATTCTTTTCTTGGGCCGACTTATAAAGTGATACTCAGATCCAAATTTTAACAAGGCAGAAACACGTAGAAATGTTTTCATAATACTAAGTGTTAAACCAATCGAGTATTAACCAGACTGAGACGTGAATGTGATGTTTGAACATGTGTGGGTGCTTATTCATTCATTCAGCTGACATTTGTTGAACACCTCTCAGGTGCCAGGCACATGCCAGACACTACAGGACAAAGGGAAGCCCCTGTAGCTGTCGGTCGGAGATAAGCTATAGACTAGATCACAAGCGGAGGTACCAGTGCCACTAGGATCCTGGGTCAAAGGTCCTTTAAACATGATCACAGACACATTTATGAATGCATCAGACCACCTGCTGCTCTGATGCCCCCCACATGGTACTAAGGCTTGGTATTCCTCATCAGAGAGAGGCATGGGGTGGCAATACCTCTTGTCTGTCAATTCCCTGACTTGCTCCATTGCTCCACCTGGTTCATGCCAAAAGGCTCCTCATCCCATGGTTTCCTCAAACTCCTTCACAACATCCTTATGGATTACATTGCCACTGTTCTTCTGTCTTGAGACATGATAGATTAGGTGAGTCACCTTTCCTTATTGATACATGCAGAGCAAACTTCATGGACCAATATAGTCTCACAGACCACACTGTGGGCCCTTGTACTTGAAGTTTAATGCATTGCGGTCACCGTCAATATCTATTTCGGTGTCCCTGAATGCTGTCCTGCCTGCCTCTCTTGCTGTGCCTCCTTGTCCACATGCTCTGATCTCCATCTCCTTGCTCCAGGACAGCAGACACATCACATCTACAGGGAGAAGCCTGCATCCTCTTATTTCCCTCTACCGCATGAGCATCTGAGCAGGGGCCTGGAGAAGGGCAGGACTTTTTGTATTTTTCCCACTGGGTCTAGAGGAGGGCTGTGGTGATGAGCTCTTTCTGTAGATGAGAAGTACACAGCACATTTTATGAGGACAGGTCTCTGTTGCACCCCTGATCCAGGAACCCAGTATTTATCAATTGTGACTTCCTTGGATGTTCCTCCCGTCAACTGTGGGTTGGGATGATGACATAGAGGGAATGGCGACCCAAATGCAGCTTGGGGCATTGCATCAGCTAGCCTGAAGGAGACTCCATGAGTGCATTGTGGAAGTAGAGTGTATATCATCTGTGTGGATAGAAAAGTGTTTATGCACAGGCTTGAAATACTAAATGAAGATGCCAATGACTATGGCTTATCTTGGTTATCAACCTGACCTACCTGGGAAAATGGCACCTCAACTGAGGAACTGTCTTCATCAGACCAGCCTGTGCACATAACTGTGGGGCATTTTTCTTGATAGCTAACTGATTTAGATAACCCTAGCCCACGGGGAGCAGTACCACTCCTGCTGATAGCTGAGCAAGCCAGGGAGAGAAAGCCAATAAGCAACATTCCTCTATCGCCTCTGCTTCAGCTCCTGCCTTTAGGTTTGTATCTTGTGTTTCTGCCCTGGATTCCCTTGACAGTAGACTGCAAAGGAATAAGCTGAACTAAACCCTTTCCTCCCTGACTAGTGCTGTTCATCCCAGCAACAAAAAGAAAATCAAGACAACAACCATTAGTACATTCATTCTGGCAGACAATGAAGTTCTTACTGTCTTCATAGTTTTGTTTCAGTTCTGTTGATTCCAAGAGTACCTTAATCACAATCCTAGATAATTAGTCTTTTCTGATCAATGTCTTTCACCTAGCAATGGAGATTACTCCATTTTTCATTGTTTAATAGCTGATGTTTTGATCACTGATCAAATGATCCATGTCATAGAATATGCTAGCCATTCTTCTGTAAAGGAATGTCTTGTTTGCTGCTGGGTTTGGTTGCTTAAGAATAAAGGTGCAATCAATTTATGGATGCATGTCTGAGCAGGCATATCAACTCAACTGGGTAACACTCAGGAACATGCTCACTGGCTGGTTTCATAAGTATGTGTTTAATTTTGTAAGAGAGTACCAAACAACCATCAAATGCAATAAGTAAGTAAGCAAGAGTTGTAGCTGTGTGTTCCCTTCTCAACTTGGTCAGTTTGTATCCTGGTACCTAGCTCTCATTTGTAATACCATACTACACTGGGCATCATAAGTTTGTGTGCATTCTGCATGTCTTCTTCCTGAGTTATAATTTTGTTCCTGTTTTTTACTGAAATTGGACTGTTAATTTTCTATTGCTGAGTTTTAGGCCTTCTTTGTTAATTTTGGGTAATAATTCTTTACCGATCATGTTCTGTTGTTATTTGTTTTTTTTTTCTAATTTTATTTTATGGTTGTTCTGTTAAAATTCTGCTTCATAGAGCAGGAAGTTTTGATTTTCACAAACTGTAGCATCATGCTTATCAAAGATTCTATTTTTACTTTTTTTTTTTAAATTCTTGGAACTGGAGAGATACCTCACCAGTTAAGAGCACTGGCTGCCCTTACAGAGGACCTGGGTTCAGTTCCCAGTCCTGACATGGAGGCTCACAACTGCCTGCAGCTCCAGCTCCAGAGGATGTGACTTCCTCTTCTGGTATCCATGGTTACTGTGTGCATGTGGTTCATAGACATACATGCAAGGAAAACACCCACAGACACATAAAATAAAAGTAATTCTTTAAAAAAAAACCATCAAAACAAAAAGGTTATCTTTCAGAACTTTTAGCCTTGCATTTGATACTTCAGTTTGTGACACAGTGACACTGTAAGCAATGCATACCTTCTGAGCTGAGCTTAGGGATCTAGGAAGAAGCACCTTGCTTTCCATTTGTTCCCCTCTCCCCCGCCGAGATAATCAGAGTGACAGCATTCGCTTCATCCCTTTATGGATCACCAGCTTTTAAGGAGCACAAACACTGCTCAGCTGACACTGAGCAGTCCCGGGAATACCCTTTCTAGTGGCAAAGTGAATATCTGTTATTAGGGAGAGACTGACACAATATTTCGGATTATATCATGCACTGAGAAAAACAGCTGTAAAGCTGTCAAGACGCACACCATAAATGAAATTGCTATTAGACAGAAGGACATCCAAACGGAGGTGATTCTGTGAGGGGACTGAAGTAGTATCCTTCACAGCACCACCTGGAAGGCCTGCCCTGTCTTCCTGAGGGAAGGGATGAGAAGGAATTCTACAGTGTGCACTTCAGAACGAAAAGGAGGAAAGCTGACTGGACAGGTAGTGCAGATCTAGCATCCCCCATGCTGTTCTCCCTCATCTTTTATATTATGTATTTCCTCTCAGTTACCACTGTGCTTTGGTAGGGGCTGTTACAAAAAAAAAAAAAAAAGAAACAGAAAGAAGGAGAGAGAGGGGGGGGGAGAGAGAGAGAGAGAGAGAGAGAGAGAGAGAGAGAGAGAGGGAGAGAGAGAGAGAGAGAGAGGAAGGAAGGAAGGAAAGAAGGAAGGAAGGAAGGAAGGAAGGAAGGAAGGAAGGAAGGAAGGAAGGAAGGAAGGAAGAAAGAAAGAAAGAAAGAAAGAAAGAAAGAAAGAAAGAAAGAAAGAAAGAAAGAAAGAAAGAAAGAAAGGGGGAGGGAGGGAGGAAGGAAGGAAGGAAGGAAGGAAGGAAGGAAGGAAGGAAGGAAGGAAGGAAGGAAGGAAGGAAGGAAGGAAGGGTGGGCTTTGGGTGTTTTAGAAAGTTAGAGTAACTATGAAGCCAAAATTCACTTTTCCAGTATTTTGTGTTTAAATTTATTTATTTATTTAATTTTAAAGATTTATTTATTATTGTACATAAGTACACTGGAGCTGTCTTCAGACATGCCAGAAGGGGGTATCAGACTTTATTATGGGTGGTTGTGAGCCAAAATGTGGTTGATGGGATTTGAACTAAGGATCTTCGGAGGAGCAGTCGATGCTCTTACCAGCTGAGCCATCTCTCCAGCCCCACATTTATTTATTAAGTGTGTGTTGGAGCGGTGAGATTCAGAGGATGCTTTCTTGGAGTTGCATCTCTCCTTCAACTCTGTGGGTTCTGTGGATGAAACTCAGCTCACCAGACTTGCTGGCAAGTGCCTTTGAGACACCTTACCAATCCCCAAATTCATCTCTAGGTTTGTTTCCATGTGTTTCTGTGTGTATATGTGGTTTCTGCTCTTGTTTACTGATTCATGTTCAAGAACCAGTAAGTAAAGAAACAAACCAAAACACAGATAGTGATTCTGTTTTGTTAACTGAACCTAACTCAATGGCAAAGTCAGACTGAAGTCACAACATGAAAGAATTATCATATGCCTATCCCAGGGCTACCGGGGAAATCAGAAAGGTACTCATGTTTAGTGTCATATTACACAAAATAAATGAAATATATTTAAAAACAAAACAAAAAACCTTCTCCATGGCACTCAGAAGAGACATTAAATCCTGTGTGAACATGTGAGCAGCCTTGCAGTAAATTACTCTTATCTCTTGCAAACCGTACGTAACCTAGTGATGTTTTCCATTAATAACTTGACCCAGATTCTTATTGTTTCACTGTATTACATATCCAAATATTCTTCTTGCAAGTTTGTGGGCCTCTTTATATCACACAACACTTTCTTACTTCCTTGATAAAGTGGGTTTTTTTTTTTAACATATTCACTCTCTCAGGCTTGTTGAGAATTTGGCTGCAGAGTTCTTCCTTCATCAGAGAATAGAATGTACGATATGATAAAAGTGATTTTATTACATGATAACTGTAAGCATCTGTTTTCCTTCTAATTGTGGCAGAGAAACTCTCACACATCAAGATCCGAAACATTGTGTTCCAAAGAGCCACGAAGCTGTACACACAGGGAGCAGAATCAGATGTAACATACAGTTTATATCAGAAGCCAATGCTCAGTGGGCTTGCAAAAGACTTCCTGGCTCAAGGGTGTTTCCTTAAATGGAATGTGCGAATTCTAGTTATTTCGGGAAGACTTTAGGGAGAAGGGTCAGTCTGCCAGGCGACATTGCTCACAGCCCCATCCCAAATTTCAGTGAAGCCACACGAAGACAAAGCATGGCAAGCAAGCTTCAAGAACCTCCCCGCCCCTTGAAATCTACAGAGGGACGATTAATTTCATGGCAAAGATCTGAACTGATTGCCTCTGAATTCTAATTCTGCCATGTGGACGCTCTAAGAGTTCTGTTACGGCGAACTGACGGTCTGTGAAAAGCCACCCACATTGCTCTAAGTTAATGTATACAAATTGAATTTGCAATAGAGTCTTCCAGTTTGACTGGAATCAAAGGTATTAAAATGTGAAATTTCAAAGACATATGCTGGAATCCCAACTTGAGCTCTCTTGTATTTGACCTTAGATGCTAAGCATTGTGCTATTGGATCAGTATTTGGGAATATGGGGATGTTAGTGAACATTGGACCACTATAACAAAATACCTCAGGTGATTAAGGAATAAGGAAAAGGGGTTATTTGGACTCAGGTTCCTGGTCAGTTGGTCCCATTCCTCGAGCCTATGATGAGGTGATACATGACACAGCAGGTAAGAGCATTTGACACAGCCAAGGTTCTCTTGGGTAAGAAGTTCTGTAAAAGCTCCCAACTCCTTGACCTTCAAGACCTCTGACCTCTCAGAGGGTTCTCACCTTTGGTCAGTAAAGTGCCTTCTCTTCTCTCAAGGATCAGTTGTCACTCCAGAGTCCAGGTGAAAAGTAGGCATAGGAGTGCATGCTTGTGATCCTAGCTGGGGGGATATAGAAATGGGATTCCCTTGGGTTCAGTGGCCAGCCTAACCTACTTAGTGAGTTCAAGGCCAGTGAGGAACTGTCTAAGGTAGGTGGACGATGTCCCTGGGGATGGCCCGTGAGGCTGTGATTTGGCCTCCACATGCACACAGCACAAATGCACACATTGGGTAAGAGAGAGGGGGTGGCTCTGGGGACCTAGTAACACCATGATACCCAGTCACCATCCAGTTTTTTCTGCTGCCAAATATTTACTGAGTAACAGGCACAGTTAGAGCTTCTGAACGGTGAGCTTCTTCTGCTTAATGGGGACAGTATTTTACAATAACAAAAACCAGCTTTGTGAGTGTTGTGTTTTATAATAATAAAGAGAGAGAGAATGTGTCTGGTGGATGGGAGGTAAGCTGTGGGGGAAGGGGGTGCCTCCGAGGGCCCATGCTGAGGCATCCCTCCCCACTGAGTGACCAGCCACAGGACAGTATAGTATAGGATAAAGTTTATTCAGGGCATGGGGAGGGGAGTTGATAGGGTAGTAGAGACAGAGAAACAGGAGGAGGGGAGAGAGGGAGAGAGAGAGAGGGAGAGGGCGAGAGAGAATAGACCATAAAGGCAGGCCATGAGCATCTGAAGATAGAGTGGGGAGGGGAATGGGGAGAGAGGGGGAAGGGTTGAGGAGAGGACAGAGGGATAGCAAGAGGCAAGAGAGCAAGAAAGCCGAAGGGGCAAGCAGTCCCTTTTGTAGTGAGTTAGGCACACCTGGCTAACTATTGCCAGGTAACTGTGGGGCAGAGCCTAGACAAAATGCTAACAATGAGGAAAAATGGAAACGAGATGTCATAACAGGTGACATAATGTATGTCGCTTGCTCGTCCTCACACAGAACAGCATGGAAAAAGAGACGAGTTACTAGGATGTCAACTGGAGCTTCTCCTGGGTCTCACGTGATGCTTTCCACAATCTGCAGATGGGTCACTCTTGTTCCCTGTGATGAGTGCCACGTCCCCCGTGTACCTTCTTGATTGCTGTGTTTATTTATGTGGGGGAGGGAACGCTTTCTTGACAATTCCCCTAGAAAAGTAATATATCTTCTCAAGAGGTCTGAGTTTTCTAAACAGGCTGTTTTAATTTTGCCAGGAGCAGTGAAGGGTGGGAGACTTAAGTGTCTCCAGTGTAGTGCTATTGTGGCTGTTCTCAAAATAAACTTCACGGTGTCAATGCTGATGCCATCTTTACTTATCTTTCATCTTAAAAACAACTCAACACTTAGGAAAGGAGTTGAGAAAAAAATTAAGAAGCACCTAGGTGGAGCGAATATAATGATATAAAACTGTTCAAATTCTAAAGAAAACAGTGGTCTCGGGAAAGGCTGAGTTTTCCAATCTCTGGAACTGTGTGTCTCTGTATGGCTAAGGTGTGGCAGTAGGTGGGGTTGCTACTGGGACCTAGTCAGTAGTGGTCAGGGATGCTGTTAAACAACCCACAGTGTACAGGATAACAGAAGCACCTCATCTCATCTGTCATCTGCACCAAGCTTGCTGTGCACTTAGCCAGTTAATTATTCCTGAGCACTTACTCAAAGCTCAAAGATGTCCTACCCATGTCAAGCTCAGAAAATGTCATAGCTCTATTATCAACTCTTAAAAGTCCTTCACCCTACATGCTTTCAGTTTAAACGCCTACATTTTTTTAAATTAAATTAAATAAAAATAAAAAAGGGTAGAGGTGTCTGAAGCAATTTCTCAGTGATTAAGAGCACTGGCAGCTCTTCCAGAGGACCAGAGTTCTATTTCCAGCACATGGCTGCTGACAACAGTCTTTAACTCCAGTTCCAGGGGATCAGAGACCTTCACACAGGTGCACATGTGAATGAAATAATCAAAGAGCATTAAAAGTACTTAAAAGTAAATGAAAGAAACTGACACTTTGCCATCCAGGTCCCATCACCCTCAGGTTCCTGTGTCAGCCTCTCTCCCGTCATAAGAAAACATCGGGCACACCCTTAACACTGACTGGAATGACAGGAAGCTGACCTCCAGGTCATAGACATATGGAGGAACAATGACTCCTCTGTCTTAAGGAGAGACAATGTGCATGACTGACAGGACCCTGAGTTCTAAGGAAGACCTGACCCATCCCACTCTTCAAGCTTAATCCCACCCATTCCCCCTCTGCTTAGAATCTAGCCTCTTTTTCTGCCGTGATCAGTTATGGTCCCTGGTGCCCCTAATGCTAACTCCTCTGTTAAACTCAAGTTTGGAGATGCTGGTCAGATTTCTTACACCTGTGTCTCTTTGACTTGAAGACAATCCCACAATGATAACCTTGCAATTAGCAAAACTAGCTGATGACTGCTACCCATCAGAGTCCTGCTTAGTGGGCCTTATTCACACACCCCTTTGACTTTTGGAACATTGTACCCTTTCCCATGTTGAGAACTGGATTACAGTTGTTTTTTTGATGGGCTCCTTTCCCAACGATCCCAAATTGCTCCATGGGAGAAGGGTGGATTTCCATCTCTATATTAACCCATAATATCTTACATTGTCTTGTACATAGGCCACTGCAAAGAAAATCAAACATTATTTTTGTATTAAAAAAAAAGCTATGCAAGTTAGTTTTTGTCAACTTGACACAAACTAGAGTCATGTGAGAAGAGGGACCCTTAATTGAGGAATCACCTCCATTGGCCTGTGAGTATGTCTGTGGGGCATTTTCTTGATTAATGATTGATGTGGGGAGGCCACCTACTGGGAGCAGTGCTACTCCTGGGCAGGTATTCCTAGCAGGACAGCAAGCTGAGGAGAGCGAACCAGTAAGCAGCTTCGTTCATGGTCTCTGCTTCCGTTCCTGCCCTGGCTTCCCTCAGTGATGGACTATAAACTCTATCCCTTTCCTTCTCGCACGCTGCTTTTGATCAGAATGTTTTATTATAGCAACAGAAACCAAAATGGAACAGCTTCTAAAGGATTAGTAATTGCCATCATGTCTGCGGACATAGCAACACAGAGCCCAAGGAAGCCTCGGGCTCCTCCACTGGATTACGAACAACAAAGTTACTCTGTAATCAGAAGACCTGAAGCTGATGCCCACACCACCATTTAGCCAGGCACAACTGAAATATGGAACAAGAAACATTTCAGGAACAAACCAGGTGATGGAGTAGCATCCACATGGGCTGACATGCCACTGCTTAGGCGTGGTGACAGGAGAGGAATATACACGTTAAAGCCAGCCATCTAAATAGAAATGGGAATGGGAGAACAGGTCTATTATCCAAAAAGTTATCTGTGACAAAATGATGTTTATAGCAGTGCTTAAAAATGGACTGTCCTGTAGGGATTGCATTTGAATACTGTGAAGTTACTCTTTATAAAAGGTGATGAAATTGCTCTTATTTTGAGAGGATTTTATACTATTCTTCAGATCAGCAATGAAAATAAATACAAGTTTTTAAAACAGGTCCACACTTACGTTTTGCTATAGAAACAAAGAATTGAATTGTGTTAAGATTCTACAAAATTTATGGTAATCTGAAATACCATATATGTCCACTAACTTAATAAGAATGCATAATTTAAAAATACTGCTTTCTTGCCATTAGAATTTCCAGTAATTGAAACAGGCCTAGAGATATTTAGATGTGTGTTAGCATCATCCCAAGGACCAGTCTTCAAGGGTGGAGTGAAGAATTTTTGTGCTTGAATGATGGGTCCCAGGAGAGATTTCTTTTACATTAACATAGCTAATATTTTTATACATGTATCAATTTTTATACATGTAACTTTGTTACAACACTCAATTCACACTATATATTTAGTATCTTGTGAATGCATCTAGTACACGATAAGCTATATTTTTAAATTAATTGAAGGGACAATTTCCAAGTAGGATCCCAAGAGGCTGAATTCTCTCTGCAAGTGAAATGGCCACTCTGTCACTCAGTCACTCACCACTGTATTCCAGTGCCAAGAATCACCATGGCTGGCTTGGACTGAATACTCAATCTTTGTTTGTTGGTGAGCGAGTGCCCGTGCGCGCGCGCGCGTGCACACACACACACACACACACACCTACCTACATATACACACCCATACATACATACACAATACACAAACACACTCATACATAAACATACATTTATATACATACACATATATATGCACACATCCACAAACATTCTCACACATAAATACATACATACACCTAAACATATGCCCACATGTAACAATAGTTAAAGAAGAAGCTATACATTCAAAGAGAACAGTGAGGGTGCGTGCATATGAGGGTTTGAAGGGAGCAAAGAGAAGGGGGAAATGAAATAATTATACTCTTTAAAAATATGTTACGAATTACAATCATCTGTACATGTTTATTGTATACCAAAGGAGTTCAAGAAAATCAGTGAAACATCATGCAAACTCTCAAGTGAAGTCAGGGAAAATGTCAAACTCGGACAAACTTGGTAGTTTCTTGTGTGCCCTTAATAGTCACTCTGAAAAGTCTAAGTGAACCCAAATTTGCTCATAAAATAGTAGATATCATACATATAATATGTTTATGAAGAAATGTGCAGAATCTAAATAAACTATAGAAAGCCTATTTGCTGTCGCATGCACAAATAAATAGATGAGACAACGCACTCTAACATTAAACTAGAAAACAAAAGCATCCTGTCTTTTCTAATGCCATTTAGTTATAATAAAAACATGGAAAAAGCTTTTTTTTTTTTTTAAGTACAAAGAAATGATGCTAATGGAATTGAAAAACTAGGCTAACACAGTCCAAATAAGCCTGGGGGACTATACTCTACTAATTATTAAAATCCATTAAAGCGTTTCAATGATTAGATAAAGTAACCCAGACAGGATGCCATCTAAAACTTGTAACAAAGAGACAGCCCCACAAGCAGGGCTGTTGGTAGAATTCCCACATGTCTATAGTCTGTGGAATAAATCTGGTGCTGGTCAGATTGAGGCCAACAAGGCAGTTCCATCGTGCCATCAAAAGCTGGGGTTTTAAGACAAGTATGGGTGGTTCCTCTTTGGAACCTGGGAAACATGAGGGCTAGAGGAAGGGGGCAGGCTTGGGGAGAGGGGGCGGGGACTCGGAGGGACAGGGCTTGGAGTTCAGAGCAGGGAGGGGGGTGATCACAGGAGATCACAAACCGGTGCTCTCCAGAAACTGTCGCTGTGAAATTCAGTATTTTTAGAAGAGGTATGCATCTATCCACCCAATGCTCTTGGTATTTAGGTCGTTCCTAAGGGTAGCCCCGGGCTGAATTTGGGTTCAGTGTGATTGTGATTGCTGGAACAGTCTCTGTGGCTGAAGAAAATGAAAGAAAGACAAACGTGTGCACCCCTGCTTTTGCCATGCGGCATCCCTTTATTCGGTCTTCTGTGATGGCTTACTTGATAATCTTACCAACTTACCTAGCACTGATTAGTAAGTTAACATATGATAATTTTTATATAGAGAAAAGACAGATTGCCATAAAAAATTGATTCTATCAAACTGGTTAACACTTCAGAAAAATACTGGTATTAATCTTTCTTAAGGAACACACAAAATTTCAAATTATTTGATACTTAGGATTCTATAGTGATATCATTTTTCTAACTCCAAATAAAATGTGTTATTGAAAAACAGTAAATATGAAATATTAAATCAAGATCATTATAACATTATTAAAGAGCATACCAACAATTAATATTTTGTATTTTCGTATGTATACAGACAGTTGCATGTTTATACAAAGAAATGTGCCAGGTATAAACATTGAAGGTAAACAGAGATAAATGTGTACGTATATCAGTGTCTGGATATGTATAACACAGGCTCAAAGTATGAAACAACTCAGATATTTAGATTAGGCAAATGCAGACAGAGAAACCAAGTCTGAGTTCTGGGGACTGAGTTGGATTAATGTGTTCTGGATAAGAGCTGTCTGTGTACTACAGTCTTGGAGGCACTCAAAGCACAGCTGGACAATCGATTAGTTTTGTCTTTTCAAGGCTTAAAGACCCCAAAGTTCATAGGATCTTATCTACTATCTCTGGTTTACAAGAATACCCAAAAGAGCAAATAGATCCACGTGTTCATTCATTTAACATGTTATTCATAATTCTAGGATTTTCCTTAGAAGACATATTCCACCTGTGTGTTCTGGGATCTAAATAAGCATGCTCTTCTCAAAATAGTAGGCAGCTAGTCAGGAAAACGGTTGGGAGTTGAACCTTCCTCTCTGGTAATTAGTGAAGGGCCCGTGGTCAAAGCCGAGACAGGAGGGTGCTGTCTGTGACTCCTGTTGCTCTCAGTGATCACAAGTTCTTATCTCTACCCCATACTCCATCTCTGCCTGTGCTTTCTTTTCTTTTTTCTTTCTTTTTTTTTCATTGAGACTTTCTTTTATTAGATATTTTCTTTATATACATTTCAAATGCTATCCCGAAAGTTCCCTATACCCTCCCCTCGCCCTGCTCCCCTACCCACCCACTCCCTACTCCTGCTTCTTCGCCCTGGCATTCCCCTGTACTGGGGCATATAAAGTTTGCAATACCAAGGGGCCTCTCTTTCTTTATATCATTTTCACTTCCCTTAAGTCTATGTCTGTTAATTGTCCCTAGTAGGAGTCTTTGCTCTAAAATCAAGTGATCACGTAGAAGATTCAGGGGTTATGTATGAGTTAGACAATTAGCGCTGAGAGAGAGAGAGAGAGAGAGAGAGAGAGAGAGAGAGAGAGAGCTGCCCACCCACACGACACCATTAGCATTACTCTGAGAGGGAGAAATTGGAAATGTTTATTTTTACACAATAGCTATGCACTGCTTTTCACATAGATGAAAGTTCATATTAATCCACTCACAAAAAAAATGTGTTTTTAATTTACTGATGTTTCTCCTCTTTAAGATAATATAAGAATTTAGCAGTGCTGCAAAGGGTAACGTATGAGATAAATTTAAACAAAGTTAAGAGGAAATATCTACCATCAAGAATTTGATTCATAGGTTGGTTTGTAATGTGTTTATCTGGAAGTCTTATTAGTAGAAAAATAAACAAACTCTGAAGTATTTCTCCAAGAAAGTCACTTATTAAAAATATATTAATATTATTTAATGAACTCATAAGAAGAGAGAATGCACGGAGGGAAGCCATCAGATCTGTGAAACATTCAGCCTGTCCATCTAAGGGTCTGAATTCCTGGGAATAATAGTAAAATTACATACAAGACATTGTTTTATGACTGAACAAGACGCCTCTAGGTTAGATATATATAAATCTTCTCAGAGCTTCCCAGGCTGCTGGTTGTGGGGTATGTTGTGAGACTCGGAGCCTTCGCAGCTACTTTGGAAGAATAGTAAGTAGACTTAGAAAGTGTGTTGCCCAGGCTGCTTATAGTTCCGTGTCAGCTGAGGGGAGATCATGCTGACTTCTGTGTTCCCTTTGCCTACACAAACCTGGAGCTAACCCCTCAAGCCCACGCCTAGTGACCCTGTCCTTATGGGAGGGAAATAATCAGACTTTTCCTTCCGTGGACTTCGAGCTACCTCAAAGGTACCAGTGGCCAGAGGACGCCAGAGCACAGCACCCAAAGCTCTTTATCAAACCTGAATTCTGCAAGTTTTCCTGATAGATGAGACCATGAAAACGATATAGTATGTTATACATATGTGTATGTGTATATGTGTATGTATGTGTATATGTGTATGTATGTGTGTGTATATGTGTATGTATGTGTGTGTATATGTGTGTGTGTGTGTACGTATACGTGTACGTGTATGTGTACGTGTACGTGTATGTGTATATGCATGCCACATCCAGCCTGGTTTATCATTCCTTTATCTCTTTTAGTTTTTGCAGTAAGGGCCCAGTGGTAACATCTTAACATTGATTGTCACTGACATCAAATCTCAGCTTTGACTGTAGAAATCAATGTCTTTATTGCCTCTTTAGTTGGCTTTTATAAATATTTCACGAACTTTCATATAGCTAGGCTGCCTGCCATTTCAAAAAAAAAAAAAAGGTATTCATGATGTTAGCCTAGAATAGGTCTTTAAACCCATTCCTTAAGGTTCGAGTAGCAGGGAGAACAAAGAAGCCTCATTTCAATAAACCTGTAGTTCTGAATACTGAAGGCATAGTGCCATCTGGTGGGAGAAAGGAATTCAGGGGGCAATGCACCAGGAGAGAGAACTGGGGTGGGATGCCAAGCAAAGAGGAAAATCATTTCCTAACCTCAGGTTCCAGTTTGCGGGTGACAGTGACAGGGGTGTGGGGAGAGGTGGTGTAGGGGGTACCTCAGTGGCTGTCATGATGTCACGCTAGAGAGAAAGTCACCTTCTTCACACCTATAGCTGTCCCCTTGTAATTCAACAGCTACCTGCTAGGTGTCATTGGAAGTGCTGAGATCGCCAGTTTAAATATAGCAGATGGAGGGAATAGGGGAAATAGCTCAGCAGTGAAGAGCACTCGCTGCTCTCCTGGAAGACACAAGTTCAGTTCCCTGAACACGGGATGGACAGCTCTATGGCTGTTACAGATGGGCATCTGTAACTCTAGCTCCTGGGGATCCGACCTCGTCAGAGGAACCTTCTGGAATCATTGGAGATGCATTGTAAATAGGTATTCCAAGTTTGTAGTTATAAGTCTCCTATTGTTGCTGTCGCTATTCCTTCTACCCTGACTTGGTGACTCTTTTTGCAAGTATCCAATGATTCCCAAAGGTTCCTGGGATGGACACCATGTCTCTCTTCAATGTACCAGTCAGACTGCCAGTGCATGCTGGCATTGCATTTCACTAAGCTTACAAGAGTGCTCTTAGTGTCTCCTAACCATCAAAGGCAGGGAGGAATCCAGAATTACCTATTACCCATCAGAGCCCAGAATGTAATGGCAGTGACAACTGATTGAGCAAGCAGAGTTCAGACAAGGACACAGATGCCATTCTTCACTAGATCAGGATCCAAAAATGGACTCAAAAATATTAGTAACTCCCAAGATAATGTGTCCTACTTCAGATGCAAATAGCAAAACCCGAATAGGAGATGCGTCTTTCTCAACAGTGTGAGATTAACATTAGCCTGGGAATGCATCTGTATTTTCAGTCCTGGCTGGTCAACTTCAACACAACTTCATGTGTTTGTAACCAAAACCCAATTTAGTTAGCTAGGTTTCCACTAGTCAAGCAGCCAACTTTTGATCAATCATGGATATCAGTCTGTCACCTCACTTAAGGATTAAGCAAAAGCTTTGTCCCACCCAGGAGCCCAAACAAGGTAGTACAGAGCTGTGGCACTCAAACTCGTTCTCTACGGTACTCTGTGTCTAGGCTACAGGAACAGTTGTTCACAATGCTGGGCATGAGTCTTCCTCTGATGCGAAAGATTGCCAGCTTCTTCTGCTATCTATGCTATAAGAACTGATGAGAACATTCATCCTGCACACCTGGTGTGTGTGTGTGTGTGTGTGTGTGTGTGTGTGTGTGTGTGTGTAAGTTGGCTTCCTACCTGCAGCCTTCTGTTGTGAGTACTAAGCATGAAGCAATTGCTCTAGGACATTCTTCTGTATTAGTCAGGGTTCTCTAGAGTCACAGAATTCATGGAATGAATCTATATAGACCAATGGGCAGCTGAGAATGGAAAGTCCAAGCATCTAGTCGTTGCTCAGCCCCACAAGGCTGGGTGTCTCGGCTGGCCTTCAGGATAAGCTGGGATCCTGAAGAAGTGGTCCTCAATGGATGTGCTGGCAAAGGGAATGCAAGCAGCCAAAGAAGCGCAAACCCTTCCTTCTTCATTGCCCTTATGTAGGCTTCTTGCAGAAGATTTGGCCCACATTAAAGCCGTGCCTGAAGATCTGGATTAAAGGTGTGTGTCATCTCACCTCAAGATTTAGATCAAAAACTTGGTGTCTTCCAGCCTCAAGATCCAGATCAAAGGTGTATTTTCTCCCCGACTCAAGATCCGGATCAGAGGTGAGCCCTCCATTTCTGGATTGTAGTTCATTCCAGATAGAGTCAAGTTGACAACTGAAAATAGCCATCACACACCCTAAGAGAGAGCAGTGCTCTTATCCTCATATTCTGTGGTCATGAGCTGAAAGAAATTTTACTTAAAAACAAGAAAGCTTGATTCCTTCAGAGTGTCAAAGTTGAATATAACATTCTAAGCCACGTGGACATTAACTGGGGGAAAAGATGATCAAAACCATGAAGTTGAGAGCAAAACTTGACTTCTGTGTATTTCAGTGTCTTCATTTGTAAAATAAGAACAATACCAGCCCTTGTTCCTCTTGGCTCTTTCACAGTACCTGGTATATAGCAAACAGTATAGAAGCCGAAATTCTCATTAAAACAGTTATCATGTCTTCGATGGGGATTTTACTGCTGGAACAAAACACCATGGCCAAAAGGAAGGTGGGGAGGAAAGGCTTTATTTGGCTTACACTTCCAGATCATGGTCCATCACTGGAGGAAGTCAGGACAGGAACTAAAGCAGGGCTGGAGCCTGCAGGCAGGAGCTGTGCAGGGGGCATGGAGGGGTGCTGGTAACTGGCTTGTTTAACATGGCTTATCAGCTTTCTTTCTCATAGAACCCAGGACCACCAGACCAGGGACAGCACTCTCCTTATTAGGCTCCCTCTTTTGATCACTAATGAGAAAATGCCTCACAGCTGGATCTCATGGAGGCATTTCCTCAACTGAGGCTCCCTCCTCTCTGGCTTGAGCTTCTTGTCAGTCAAGTTGACCCTCAAAACCAGCCAGCACCATGTCTGACTCCATTTTATTAGAGGAAAGATAAAAGTCTTCAGTGACTCTTACGTTAGTGAGCTTTCTGTCACTATAACAGAACACAGGAGATAATCATGTTATAAAGAAGAACGATTACTTTCTCACTTGGACTTCTAGAGGTTGTAGCCCTAAATAGATTGGCCCATTAGCTTTAGGTGTGTGGCAAAGTAGCAAAGAGATTCAGGCAGAAGAAACCTGCTTTCCTGGGGGGTGGAGGGTGCACTGAAGCAGAAAGAAGACAGAGAGGAAGAGATCAGAGAGCCACTGACCCCTGAGGTCATTCACCATCCCACACAATGATGTAATGACTTTCCACCGAGCCTCAACTCTAAACCTCTTCTCAATTACACCGCCATGGAACCAAGCTTTTGACTCATAGGCCTCTTAGGCAAGCATTCAGGATGGAGCTGGAGCAAATGACATCGTCACTAATGATTAACACTACCTGTTTAAATCGGCTTCCTAGAGCAAGAACACTATCCTGAGGTAAGTAACTCATAACCCACCCCCCATGATTTATTATTCTCCTTTATTCTCTATATTGCTGCCTTGCCTACATCTGACATAGTTGCAATGTCTATTTTTGCTTCCGTATTCTGGCATTTACAAGAAAATCCCCCACTCTAAGGCACCTCCTAATAGATTACCCAACTTTAAATGTGTCACTTTTGTGCCTGATGTGTGCACTAATTATTCTCTGTAAAGATCTCATCTTACAAATCTTCTAAACAAAAAAAAAAAAAAATCCAGCTCATGAGTAAAAAGAAACCAGTGAGGGGGGGGATAATAATCCTAATTAATCAAAATAATCCTATGTGATTGCAGGATGCTGTCTCCTCCACAGATTGCCACATAACCAAATCACAGCGGGGGGTCAGTCTAGAACTCAGAGTGAGCAACTTCCACACTTACACATAGCATAGCGGTGGTTGTGTACTCCAACATAGGGTTCTTTTCCCCAACTGGCCTTCTCTAACCTACTTGATGTTCTTGAAGCTGCAGGTATTCTAGAACGTTTCTCTGTAGGTGACTGCCCTCCCTCCACTGCCCACCATCACACATTTAATCCACCCAGCTTGTTTCTTACACAATGTTTTACTTCAAATTTCATCTCAACCAAGCTGTCTCCTTTTAAGACTTTACCACCTCAGAGTATTTCTTTGGGGAAGTAGGAGTCTGTCTTTCACATCTCCATTTTCCCACCTAGATTATTCATTTGGCATATTATGTATTTAATCTCAATGTATAGGTACAATAGATGCATATTAAATATGAAATACAACTTTAAAGAAAAGATTTATAGATGTTAGCTAAGAAGCCTGTTTCTCATTTCTGACTAAAGAATAAATCCTGCAAAATGATCAAGTCTTAAATCCAGAATGGAGGGAAATCTGTATCAATAGTAGATCAATTTATTTGTTTATATAAACTATATAGATTGGATAATTATTTATCTCCTCATAATTATCGCAGCTATATTTTCTCCCATGTGCATTTTAATATTTATTTTCTGAAGACCAGATGGAGAAGTACATCCATCGATGCTTAATTATTTTTTCTCCCTATGAGATTTTAAAAGTATACAGCGAAATAATTTCCTAAATAGAGAAGAAATACAAACGTATAAATGTTTCAGTGACACTTCGGCCTTGTTTGGATTTCTTCCCTCAGTCTACTGAAGCTTGCTACCATTATCTGGAGCATATTGTCACCTTCAAAGAAAGCCCCTTCCCTCCTGTCAGAAACTGTGCTGTGAACGAACCCCAGCTCTCCAGCTTTCTTTATGCACAGTCCTCAGAAACTGTCATCCAAGTGAGCCCTTGTGGGGAGCGCCATCATCAAAGGACCCAGAAGCATAGTGAGGCTTAAAGTGTCACTCATCAGAGAGATAATGATGCTTTGGAGACCTCGAGACATTTGATCATTTCTTTTTTCCTAAGTGCCATTAAGTCCCTCTTTGGCCAAGCATAGGGCTTAGCAAACAATGTGTAATTCAAACTCCAACGAGATTGGGCAGGAATGCACACCGACTAATCACGGTGGTGGCAGAGCCAGAGAGCAAAACTCTTCCGCCTGCTGTTTGCTGCCTATCAGCAACACACCACCGGGAACTCCAGCCAAAGTGGCTTATCTGAAAAGACAGAGTAAGTGCTAAGACAGAGTCGCTAAAGCTTGTGACCATGATCAGTGGTCCCTCCTTGAAGAATTGTGGTCGAGTTAAACATAAATCAGAACCATTAATTAAGAAAAGCGTCTACCGAGTCACCAGGGAGAAAAGTAGCTTGCAATGACCTTGCGAGCAGAGGCAGAAACCCTGAGCCCCAGCAGGTGATGGGTCAGTGTGGGGTCCCTCAGCTGGCCCTTGCTTCACTTTCCTTGCATCTCCGGCCACTTATTATTCACCAAGGGGTTCGCCTTCTGTGTTTGTTGTTAAATCCAACAGATAGCAGATGTTTTGATCTTCTTTCACCTTTGTGAAAATGCAATGCTTCTGCTCTGTGAGTCTCTGTTTCTTTGTGGGCCTGTCCTTTGCCTTCAGGTAATGTAGCTCAGTCTTTGGTGGGCTTGCCTTCGCCTTCCTTGGGCGCTTCTAGACTGTTCCCCTCTCCTGACTCACCCATCCACCATCCACAGGCTTCCTCATTAGGTCACAGCTGGGCACCCTGGGCTGGAATTTCCCGTGTCCCCACTGGGTGGCGATCTTCAGCATAAGAACTGGAAAATAAAATGCCCAGAGATTTTTTTTTTCTTTTTTAAGTTTACTCAGTTTATCAATTCTGAGTGGCTTTTTTAAATATGTTTTTCATTCACCTCATTTTAGCTTCCTACAGTTGTCACTGATAAGATTCCTCAAATATGTGAGTTTCGTGTTTATTCTTAATGCATTAACTTAAATAATTGTTCCTCACACGTGTATGTGTCTACAGTAACAGCCTACACTGGAACTCACCATTATCATAATAAATTTTACTTTAATTTGAACATTCTCCTAAGCTTAAAAAAAATTAAGACATATTATACTAAACCAAAGAAGCTTTTCTTAAAATCACTCATGTGTAAGACAGGACAGTGGAGAAACAGAAAACACATACATACACATAGACGGTTTTACCTTTCAGTGGTTCCTATAACAAATCTCCGTAAGCCCAGGGACCTAAATCAACACAAATGGATTATCTTACAGTTCTAGATCAGAAGTCCAACAATGGCGTCCCTGACTAAATCAGGTCTAGGCCAGCGCCATCCCTCCCAGCTTCCCCAGCTCTACCCTCCTTTAAATCTGGAGCCATGACACCCCTCAGACCCTCAGTCCACCATATGTCACTCCCTGACTATAGCCTGGAAAGACTCATGTGGCAAGACTCGACCTTGCCAGCTGCCTTACAAAGGCCGTCTAGTGCCGTGAAACTGGCATCTCAGTAAGTAGAATTGGGTCAACCACACGGACAATTGGAGAGAAATAAGTAACAATAACCCTGACCTCCACAAACGTGAAACAATCAATGTTAATCACTTATGGATTTTACATGCTTGGGTGCTTTGTCTGCATGTCTGCATGTATGCAGGTATGCATGTGTACTACATGTGTGCCCTTTGCCTCAGAAGGTCACAAGAGGGCACCAGATTCCCTAGACTCGGGGTTACAGTGGGTTGGAAGCTGCCATGTGGGCGCTGGGGACAAGACCTTGGCCTTCTGCAGGAACAGCAAAAGCTCTTAATTACTGGTCCATCCTACGGTCCCTGCACAGTCATTTAGTATATCCACTTCACAAGGATAAAGTCCTTACATTAGTAACATACAGATAAAAAGAGGGAAAAATTCAAATCCATATTTGACCTCAATATATAACATTAAATTTTAAATGACAAATTAAGGAAATGCATTTGTAGTTTCTACTAGAATCGGAAAATTGGTTAAATTCCATGAGATAAAAATATCTATTAAAAATAGAAGAAAATCTCTATTAAGTCTAAAAATATCTATTAAGAATAGAATGAAGAAAGAAGAAAAAAAAATCTCTTAATCTAAAAACAGGCAAAAATGTTCATAAACAGACCACAAAAAATAAAAGCAAAATGTTCTGAACATGTAGAACACTATTCCCAGTTTCTCTCATAGCTGGGCTACTCAGAAAGTTTTTCCTGGGGGGGAAACTGTTAGTGTTAACTTTTTTACATAATTTTAAATTCTTACCTACTTAAATTATTTATGTGGTCAAACAATATTAACTTCAAATAAAAAGTACAACTCTAAAATATAATATAAAAATGAAAGAAATGAACCTACATGGATATAATATTGTTGAGATCAACACAGAGGAAAAAATAGTTCTGAGAAGAACTTTAGAACAGGTTTCTGTAGATCCCAAGGGAATATCTGTATATATTCTGAGAAACTGATAACTACCCCCACCCCCACCCCAAAAAAAACAAGGAAAAAAAAAAAGACTGTGACACTCTGCATGCTGAGTGGCACTAGTGTTACTGGTATTGTAATTTTAGTTGTATGATAAAATGAAGCAAATAAATAACCTTATCAGGAGTTCTGAGTTTTAGTATAAAATAAAGGAGATATAAAAAGTGGTAGAAAACATAGTATGCAGCACTGTAATGTTATAATCAAAAATAGTAAAAATAAACCTTAAATTTTGTTTGATTTTTATGTACATAAGTGCCTATGTGAGTGTATATGCATCATGTACATGCAGTAGCCCACAGCGGCCAGGAGAGGGCGACAAATCTAGAACTGGAATTTACATGCTCTAGTGAGTCACCATGTGGATGTTGGATGGAGCAGAGCCCAGATCCTTTTTAAGAGGAGCTCGCACTGAAAGCACTGAGCCATCTCCAGCCCAACACTCTTTTAGAAGCAGACTTTCCAACCGCAGGAAGCATTTCAGGACTCATTCTCCCCCCTGAGCTGTTTCGAGTATTATTTACACTAGTTAGGGTGCTAGAAAGCACACCCCCAAACTGGCCATGAAGTACCAAGGTTTGTTAGGAGAGGGGGAAGATGTCTCAGAGAGTAACACCGGAACATGCCTCGGGTCAGAGCACCAGTTTCACAACTGTGGAAGGAGAGACAGGGGAAAAAGAGAGGCTCAGACCCTACGCACATCTGTGGAGTATATAGCCAGGCTAACTACAAATCTTCGTGCAGAGGTCCTACTGAAGTGAGCCCATCAATATGCCTTTGTTGTACTGATACATTAATGTGTATCAGTTTTTCAGAGTAATGCACCTAGTTGAACTGCGAAAAGGCGCTAGTCTATAAAATTATGAGAGCACTCTAAACTGACTCTGTAAGAAACAAGAACATGTGGGGCCGAAGGGGAAATGAACTCCACAGGAAGATCAACAGTCAACTAACGTGGATCCTTGGGGTTCTCAGAGTCTGAACCACCAACCAAAGAACATACACGGGCTGGGCCTAGGCTTCCCCGCACATGTAGCAGGTGCGCAGCTTGTCTTCATGTGAGTCCTGAACAACTAGAGCAGGGGCTATCACAAGAGCTGTTGCCTGTACATGGGATATGTTCTTCTAGCTAAGCTGCCATGTCTGGCCTCAGTGGCAGAGGAAGTGCCTAGCCTTGAAGAGACTTGATATGGGAGGGGGGTAGGAAGTAGGGATGGGGATAGACTGGGAGGGTGTAACTAGGAGGGGAGGAGCGATAAGCTGTATGTAAAGTGAATAAGTAAAAAAGTTTAAAAAAAATGGTCTGAGACTGACTGAGGCCGTGTCATTCTGTGAGAATCATGTAATAGATGTGATCTCCATGTGCAGGCAGGGTTTTGCCTTCAGGGTTTGAACACATTAGAACAGACTTCATCAGCCCACTAGATTTACAAACTAAGTTTTCCCTTGTCCATTTCCAGGCAACTCTGTCCTTGGGCTAATGTTTCAGGCAGGCAGAGGGAAGTCATGGCCTTTCTCAAACTCACCTTGCTAACCATGATCCCAAGGTGTCAAAATAGGTCATCAGCAAAGCTTACCAAAAAGCATGAGCTCAAACAAGTGTGTGCTGTGCTATATGTTTTACGGTGGTTTTGTTTTGGTTTGTTTTGGTTTGTTTTGGTTTGGTTTGGTTTGGTTTGGTTTGGTTTGGTTTGGTTTGGTTTGGTTTGGTTTGGTTTTTGTTGTTGTTGGGTGTTGGGTTTGGTTTGGTTTGGTTTGGTTTGGTTTGGTTTGGTTTTGGTTTTGGTTTTTCTAGACAGGATTCCCCTGTATAGCCCTTGAAACTTGCTCTGAAGATCAGGCTGGCCTTGAACTCAGAGATCCACCTGCCTCTGCCTCCCCAGTGCTGGAATTAGAGTTGTGAGCCACCACACCCAGCCGTACTGTGTTTTAGTTAGTCACCTTTCAAGATCTCCTAAATAACTGTTTTACAGGAGGAAGAGACCACCTTTTTAAGTAACCACCACAAGGCCGATTTGCTTAGAGATTTCAACAGGACATGTAGACTGTTCAACAGGACAGGTAGACTGTTGGTTCTGACACTAAGATAACAGTCCTCAGCCGAGCCCACCGCCTATTGTACATATCCTACATGAGTTGACAGTGAAGTGCAAAGGCGATTGCTAAATTAGCAAGGGCAAGTATGAGGCACAACAAATAAATTAACCATTAGTACAGCACAACTAAGTCTGAGACACAACGTAGGCCTCTCAAAACCTCAAACTCAGTCTTTCAACTACGTTCTAGACATTTGTTTCTAATGTTCATATGCCTATGGCCATAAATCAGATGTAGACCTTGACTCCCTCTCACTCCCCAAGGGTTTATATTCTGGCAAAAGATGGGGCTAATTGCTAGCTACCTATAGAGTTGACATAATGAAGTCAAAATCCTGAGAATAAAGAAAGTCCATTGTGGAAGAGTCAAGGAGAGAAACCTACCTCAGCCTGTCCGGGATGGACCACATCCTTCTTCTGCTCCTCGTGCATTTCCATGCTGCTTCTGTTAAAGGAAAAAGTAGCACGTGTGCCACGCTGATGGTAGAACAGTTAACGAAACACAACTCCTGCATCTGCGGGACTCTCAGATCAGTCCTCCAAGCCTTTGTCTCCTACGAATCAGGATGTCTCTGCCTAAGCTTCTTCAGAGAGTGAACCTCGGAACTGCCTTTGATCCCTTCCCCTTTGTGGACACTTGGACCCTAGTCAGTTCTACTTGTCTCGTTTGTAGTCACATTCCAGCATTATCTACTTCTTAGTATTTTGTTGCATTAATACCATCTCCATAAAGAGTAAAGAGCTCTTGTCCCTGCCAGCACCCACACCCGCATCTCAAGGTCCTGGCTTAGAAACGGGGCATTTGTTATAAGAGTGGGTCATGCTCACTATTGAGCTCTTCACAGTTAGATTGGATAGCATGTCTAGTCTCGCCCCTGTCTCCTGTGTACTAAGACGCCGTTGTATCTGACTATTTTATTTTCTGGAATATGACCTACCATTTAATGTCCCACTGTTTATAGGTTGATTTCTTTCTCCCACCTCCTCTTCCCTCCATGTTGCGATCACTCCCTGCAGGTCAGTTTCTCATGCTTTGCCCAGTGTCTTCTACAATTACCATCCTACCTTCCTTCTTTGGGATATTCAAAGTCTGCCGGTGATGCCCTTTCATTATGAAATGTCCAATACACATCATAGTTTTTTCCATACTCTAATTATATAATTTTCAGAGTGCCTTTGGAAATGTGTTAATGAGTGTGGAAAGCCTGGTGAGGGAACAGAGTCAGAAAGACAACCAAGCCCACCAAGAGCCTTCCCTCTGAACTTGCGTCCCAGTCCATGCCCGCTCCCACACTTCCATTCTCCACAAAGACTCTCAAGTCTATCTGCCTGCACTTAGGGAGTCCATGAGGGCTTGCCGTGGGTTCCTTCTCATCTGCACCTCACTCTTTAGCAGAGTCTGCTTCACTCCCTTACATGAATTTAAGGAGACAGGAGCCAATAATTAACACGAAACTGAACTTGCTCCTCATTCCCTGTGTTGCAAGAGAAGGAGCTACGCTAAAAGCTCTGTGTATGAGGCACTCTGTGAAGGGAACGACCCAAGTCTGATAACCAAGCTTTAACTCCCTGGACCAAAATACCTGTTAAAGAAATCTTCCAATGGGCGAGAGAGATAGCTCAGCAGGCAAAAGAACTTGACATCAAGCCAGATGACCTCAATTCAATCCCCAGAACCCACACAGTAGGAGGAGAGAGGCCGCTCCTGCCAGCCGTTCTCTGAGCTGCACACAGAGCAGTGTGGCACATGCGTGCTCACCCCAGTACATGCTCACCCCAAACCCACAATAAATAAATGACTATTTTCAAAAGTATCTCCCAACTGGGGAGATGAGGGGGGTTGTAAAGCTACCAAGAATTTTTCCTTCTACCACAATAAAAGTCCGTTAACCATGTGCTATCACCTATAATAATGTATTACATTTGGAAATTATAATAATTCACAATATGAACTATTTCCAAATATCATAGTGAGCTTTGGTTACAGTGCATTTTCTACTAAATCTCTCATTACAAATCATTGTTTTGATGTTATAATCTATACTAATCTATAACTCACTAACAAGTGTACAAAAAGCCAAACGTGCCCAAGCCAACCTTAGTGTGGATTGGTGCAGATGTGGTGGCCCGCAGGAGGTGACGCCAGGTCCGACACCATCCCAGTGACTTTGGCTCAGTCCTTACCAGTGTTATTTGACTATCTTCACTTTGGAAGGGGCCACGTCTCAACCCGTGTTAGAGAAGGACATCATATTAAAGTTCTTAGTGCCCTTCTGGGAACCAGTTTCCCCTCCCATTCTGCAGCCTCTTGGACAGGCAGTCAAGCTCTGAAGCCTGAAGTCTCCCACTCTCAGGAGCTCCCTAAAGCGCGGTTAAAGATTCACTTAAGGTTGCCTCTCACATTGCGGCATCCCAGCTAACAGGAGTGAACGATTGGTTCCTGTAGGCAGTGGCATGGTAAGCTGCAGTTCCCCACCTCCAATTTCAGCTCGAGGAGACTGTTGCATCCGTGTGGTGGTTGTTTTCTCAGTTATAAAGACCCTACCATCACAAGCCATGCCTGAAATAGTGATGAAAGAGAAGGACTTGCATAGATGGATGACCGAGATGCAAACTCTCCACCGTTAAACAGCTCTGTAACAAACTACAGGTTTTCATTTGAGCGTATGAAGGACATGTCCCCTCTACTCAGAAACCTTTGGGATTCATCTGAGCTGTTTATTACCTTTTATGCTAAACATGATACTTTAAGAAAGAAACTGATCAAATAGGAATATAAACACAAGAAGATTACCGGGCTGGTGAGGGAACACAGAACCGTATAATGAACAAAGCAGCAGAAGTAGCTGGAGAGTCTGCATAGAAACCAACATCCACAATGAGGAGGATTCTATTCAAATATCATTTGAAAGGAGAGTTACATCTGAATAATAAGGCTCTGGTATTTGAGTTGAACTCTGCATGGAAGTCTCAGGCCTAAAGCCCCAATAATAAAGTTTATTTCAACATCCAAATCTAATTTTAAATATCTTTAAAAAGTCAGAGTTGCCTCAAAAAATGCTTCAATAAAAAGTTCCTCTGACTAATGAAGTCCAGGGAGGCCTGGCAGAGATCGCCTTGTGGTCAGTCTGGGGAAGTTTGTATTCTCTTGTCCTGCATAGAAAGAGAGGGCTCTCAGAGTAGTGGATAACAGGCATCTAAATAATACACTCCAAGGACAAATATTTTAAAAGTTGTTAATTACTCCATATAAACTGGCATTTGCTGGGACTGGGAGGTGGGCGCAGGGGTTATGAGCACCGGCTGCTCTTTCAGAGGACCTAGGTTCAATTTCCAGCACCAACATGGTGGCTCCCAACCATCTGTCACTACAATACTAGGGGATCCAAGACCCTCTCCTGGCTTCTTCAGACACTGTATAAATGTGGTGCACATACACACCTGCAGGGAAAATGCCCATAGACATTAAAAAATGCTTAAAAAGAAACTAAATGAGTTTTTCAAAGTGCCATTTGTCTGCCCACACTTGGGAACAGTTTCAACTGATTTCTGTCTTCATGTAAGATTCAAGGGACATGTTAAGAAGACAAATTGTTTAGAATAAAATAATATTCTGCTTGTTTATTGTTTGGATTTTTTTAGCTTATTCCCAGTTTTGTCAGTTTATTGTAGATTAAACAGTATTTCTTGGAATAAAATTTTCATATAATGAGGTCTTATCGATCAAGTGAAAAAGTATCTAACCAGACAGTATGAAAATATTTTCATAAGTACCTAGAAAGATGACCTGGTGGTTAAAGCCACTGGCTACTCTCCCAGAAGACCTGATTTCAGTTCTCAGGCTCACTGGTAACTCATAACTCCAGTTCCAAGGGATCCAACTCTGTCTTCCATGGGCACTGCACATGCATGGTACACGCACATAAGTGTAGGCAAAACAGTCATGCAATTAAATAAATAAGTATTAGATACATATGCATATGCTTGATTAGAATAGAGAGGGAAAGGCGACCACGCCTGGGCTAGAGCCCTAGCTAAGGGACGGTCCTGAAGAAGTTAGCAGTTTTCATTTTTTCACTCATTCGTCATCTTTGAAATCTGATCCAATGGCTCTACACTACTTAGAAAACAAGCAAACAGAGGCTGACGCTTCTCCAGTATTCAATAAATATGAATGAGTCTCGCTCATATATACGTGCTCAAATATATCCCCCTTTGTTTACAGAGAGAGAGCCCTACCTTATGTATGAGTTCATTCGGATTGCATAAGATGTCCACTCAACTTAAATATGTACAAAGAAACAAGAAAAAGGCTTTGGTCAGCACTGTGTCTGTCTGTATTCACGGGGTTTATAATAAAGACAAAGAGGCGGTGATTTTGAAGTGTGTGAGGGGCGTATTCTCCACACTGCTGAGAGCTCACGAGACAAAGAGCTTATGCTGTGTACCGGAGTGCTTGGGAAATCCGAAGTCAAGGCAGTGTTAAAGCTGGGTAGGTTGTGGAGAGACACCTTCCAGGTGAGGTAGAAATGTTACTCAGGTCTGGCAAAAGACGTGAGTCCACGAACCAAGTGAAATTCCTCCTAATTGTATACTTGCATGAGTCCTTTATCACTCTGCCAATTTTTAAATCCTTCCATAGATATGCAGAAGGAAGAACGTTCTTTCCATTTTTGTCTTCAGGTTATTTGGTCTTCATTTGCTCTGTAACCATTACAGGCTAAGTCTGAGCAGCTCCCAGTTATTTAGATTTACACACCCAGATAATGGGTGGATTTAGGGTTCTACTTGGGAACACCGTGTTTTAAAACATTCTGTCAAAATAGGCTTTGCTCAGACTTGCATTTGAAACAAGAAGCCACAAAGGACAGCGTGTGTCAGCCCTCCTGTCTTTGAAATAACTGTTGGGGACCTGACTGGGTGACACATTAACACCAATTTACATTTTTCATTGTCTTTTTTTATGATTTTATTGCTTTTTAATGAAAAATGATACTTCTTGTAGATACCTTTAACTAGTTTAAGATTTTTTGTTGTTCATATACATAAAGTCTAAGATGGAAGCATTCATTAAATGATGTCCATGTAGACTTCATAATCATGTAATTGTCTAAAAGTCTGTTTAATGGCCTGGATGTTCCTTTAAAACTGAGGATATGCAGTGAGGGCCATGCATATCTCTCCAGGGATGCTTGCCTCATCTACCCACAAACCCTCTTCCCCATAAACTTCTGTGTAGTGGGTTTGGTTTTCACATTTTTAAAGCAAACTACACACAGGTCAAGAATACACTTTCCCAAAGAACTAAAAAATGAAGTACCTATTTTAAAATTGCATGATACCTAGAATTTTCTGAAATAACCATAGTCACTTGTTCAGCATATGAAGTGAAGAGTGTTGTCTGAGGGACAAGAATACATCCAGAAGTAAAGATATTCATTGAATTTCGTACGCGCTCACACAGACACACACACACACACACACACACACACAATTTATCCAGATGTCCTAAATTTTCCTTGTTCAGATGTGAAATTTAAAAGTTATAAAAGTAAAACTCAAATTGACAAAGGATAATTTCCATTTCTTATTTTCTTTGGGGTAAACAATCATAGAAAATTTAAGGCTACTAAAATAGTATCCACTATCCCACCTTGCGGCCCCTTAAACAGCATCCAGAAGACGCAAGCACAAAAGATGAGTTTAAGGGCCCCACAACCACAGCAAGCTGTAAAACGCTTCAAATTGGGTCAACTATAGCTCCGAGAGCCTCTTTCCTTCTGTGCAGTCGCTATTATTTAGAAACATCAATGAAAAAAGCCCTGAATTGCAAATCTTAAGCCTCTAGCAACAATTACACAAGCAAATAAGTCTAATTTATTCTCCAAAATGGCATGGTTTAGCTATATATTAAGTTGTAGAACTGTTAGAGTCCATATTTCAGTTGTTTTAAAAGTCTATTTCAAAGCATTTGCATGGTCCTAAACCTGACTAGCGGCGACTGCACATATTCATGAACATACTGAAATCTTTTGAAGAGTGGGCTTTTAATAGGCAGATTGTATGACATGTATCCCTCCAGAAAGCTGCTTTTAAATATGTTGTCTGTAACTATACTGAATATTGAGTTATAAATTTATTTTTTACGTCTAAAAGAAATCTACTCTCCAGGATTTCAATGATGTGCTCTGGAATTCTTGGCTCCATCTCTTTCCTGACATCGGCTTGTGAGTATTAGGGTCCCTAAGTAATGAGTACTAAAATTCAGCCCTATTTTATGGGCATCTTCCAGGAATCGAGGAAGCCTGACCTTCAGATGTGCACAGGACAGGTAAAACTTCTTGACTAAATAGAAATTCTGTTGTGGCAAAGAATCACAGTAAAGAAACACCGATGCAAACAGTGGCAGGTTAAACTGTGAGGCATCAGGCCACACCACATTAGACCTGCGCAAGCGGTCATGTGCTCCGAGGTCTGGATCGACACTCTTTCACAGGGTTTGCGTAGCAGAGATTTACACAAAGATTCATAGCAGTAACAAAATTGCAGTTATGAGGTAGCAGCAAAAATAACTTTGTGGTTGGGGTCACCATGACACGAGGGTGACAGCATTAGGAAGGCTTAGAACCATTGGTCTTCAAACACCCACTCTATCCATTCTCTGGGTACATATCTGCTGTCCAGGAATCAACCCCTAGGGGGAAGGTATGTGTCCATCAGGAGTCCGGAGGGCTGGGGTGTGTGTCTGAGCATTACTGCAGAGAGGATCTGATGTGGAAACGGGAAGGCTGCAGTCTTCCTCTGTTTTAGATTCAGTTAAGGAGGCATAGATATTTTGCTATTTGGCTACTTTATAACTCTGTTGGGGGTAGAAATTAGCTTATAGAAACACAGAAAACAAAATAGTAATCTCCTATTACAATACAAATGTCCTTTTGTTTTTTAATAGTTTTAATTAAAATATAGTTACATAATTCCCTCTTCTTTTTCATCCACACACACACATGCACACGCACATGCACATGCACATGCACACGCACACACACACACACACACACTTGCCTGCCCACTTTTCTCACATTCTTGGACATTTTCTCTTTATTATTATTTTAAAGCAATCATTGATATTTTTTGATCTTTCACCCTGTAGAAGACATGAGTTTGACAATTTTCCCTGTGAAACATTTGCTAGCTTTGCATTTATTAATAACATTATCTTAGTACTTCTGACTGTAGGATGTATTCATTAGACATCTACTTGCCTCTTTTCGGGTCCTCTTCTTAAGTAAATATCTTCCTGTTTCACAAGGCCATGAATTATCATCGTGCTATCATTTAGATTTGATCAGAGACATGTATGAGAAGGAGTTTTCAATGTAGTGGTCAGAAAGGACTGGGTGATGGCCAGAGGATATGATAGAGAGAGAATGATTGCCAACTTCAGATAGTGACGTTCCAGGGAAAAGACAAAGACAAAAATAAGTAGGGGAAATGAAAGAAAGAAAGAAAGAAAGAAAGAAAGAAAGAAAGAAAGAAAGAAAGAAAGAGAAAGAGAGAGAAAGAGAGAGAGAGAGAGAAAGAAGGAAGGAAAGAAAGAAAGAAAGAAGGAAGGAAAGAAAGAAAGAAAGAAAGAAAGGAAGGAAGAAGGAAGGAAGGAAGGAAAGAAAGGAAGGAAGGAAGGAAGAAAGAAAGAAAGAGAGAGAGAGAAAGAAGGAAGGAAGGAAAGAAAGAAAGAAGGAAAGAAAGAAAGAAAGAAAGGAAGAGAGAGAGAGAAAGAAAGAAGGAAGGAAGGAAGGAAAGAAAGAAAGAAAGAAAGAAAGAAAGAAAGAAAGAAGGAAAGAAAGAAAGAAAGAAAGAAAGAAAGAAAGAAAGAAAGAAAGGAAGGAAGAAGGAAGGAAAGGAAGGAAGGAAGGAAGGAAGGAAGAAAGAAAGAAAGAAAGAAAGAAAGAAAGAAAGAAAGAGAGAAAGAAGGAAGGAAGGAAGGAAAGAAAGAAAGAAAGAAGGAAAGAAAGAAAGAAAGAAAAAAGAAAGAAAGAAAGAAAGAAAGAAAGAAAGAAAGAAAGAAAGAAAGAAAGAAAGAAAGGAAGGAAGAAGGAAGGAAGGAAGGAAAGAAAGGAAGGAAGGAAGGAAGGAAGGAAGGAAGGAAGGAAAGAAAGAAAGAAAGAAAGAAAGAAAGAAAGAAAGAAAGAAAGAAAGAAGGAAGGAAGGAAGGAAGGAAGGAAGGAAAGAAAGAAAGAAAGAAAGAAAGAAAGAAAGAAAGAAAGAAAGAGGAAGGAAGAGAGAAAGATTAAGAAGCAGCAGAAAAAAAAGGAGGAGGAAGAGAGGAAAGAGGAGGAGAAGGAGGAGAATAAGAGGCACAGTGAAAGACATTATAGTTTTCTGCCTAATACAGTTTTGTGTTTAATTTCATGTTAAAATATTCTTGCATCAGAGTTATAAAGAATATTCAGAACTGAGTTGGGAATATTTACACCCTAAGTCACTGAAATCAGGAGAGCTAGTTAAAGTGAGTTTACCATGTTATAGTTTAGAATACACAGAGACAGTTGTAAATAAAGCTTGTGATTGAGAAATAATACTAGCGATTCTGACTATCAATAATAACTAACTAGAATAGAGTAGTTACTACCTTGAGTTGGAGCCTGCCACCAGGGTGAACATCATTTAGGTAGAAAATAGCGGTGGACAGGTACTGGGAAGGTCGTCTCATTTCACATCATCGTGACAATATTTAAGAGCTTCCTTAAGATCTTGAACCACATGGAGGAGACATTTTACCGTAAAAGAAAGTCATTCCCCATACCTTTGAAAGCACGCAGGGTCGTCTGACAAGTTCTTAGTATTGTTGTATGTTCTCTTGTATGAGAGACGCTACTTCAAACTACTCCAGAAGGGAAGGAAAAACATTTATTTCAAAGTGTCTTTGGGCCATAGCCCCCACTTCATCCATAGTTTGCTTCCCAGTTTCTCACTTTTAATGTGTATTTCATTTTTCTTTATCTATTTTATTTTTATTTTTTTGCGGTTTTAGAATTAAAATATAATTACATCATTCCCTCCTCTCTTTACTCCCTCCAACCCTTTGCTGTCTCTCAAATTCATGGTCTCTCTCTTGTAATTATTATTACACACACACACGCATGCACAAAATATATAAATACAACCTGCTGAATCTGCTTCATGTTGCCTGTGTGTTTATTAGGACTAATCACCTGGTGCTAGACAATCAATTCACACCTGGGGATGACAAATTTTCCCTCTTTCAGTAATTGTTATTGCTGGTAGTTCTTTGTTTAGCCCTTCGTTGCCATGTGAGATTTTCCTCTTCCACATTAACATGTCTGTTGCTGTCCTTATCCGGGTCTTATTTAGGCAACCATATTACTAAGGCATCACAGGTACAGCTTCTTATGTGTATTTGTCACAAGCAGTATTCTAGTTGAGTAAGTTTTAAGACCATCTTTACATGCAGAATCAGCAAGACCCCCTTGGTCGTTTTCCTAATTGGCTCTCAACCTCCACTATACAAAACAAGAAACCTCCACCCTCTTCCAGTGCACTGTACTCTTAATCACAGCATGGTCTCCCAAGAATGTGTTGACATATTACTTCAAATATTTTCATCGAAAACCAGTAATAATTGATGCGTACCCTTGTTTTGGCAGCCAAAACATGAGAACTGGTCAGGAAGGCATAGAGCCTAACAGGCAAGGATGGGAATGTAAGGATTATGGGAACACCCCATACACGGCGCCTCTTGCTACTGTCATGAATTCATCTTAGCACCCCTCCACTCCCCACCCCGAGAACTGGAAAGCAAGATTCAGGAAAATGCAACCAAATGTTGCTCTTGGGGAATTAAAGGCAGTGGCCAGGAGCAAGCTTCCCAAAGCAAGCATGGGAAGCTCTGAGCCCTTTGCTCCCTATAACTTGTGATAGGGTCTACAAGTGCAGGCTTTTAGAATGAAGACAAGAAAACGGCTAACAAACAAGGCAGGGCCAGACTCGTGGAATGAGGTCACTTTATACCAACCACTGAAAGTGACCTCCACTATGAGGATCCTGTGAGGCATCCAGGAAATATGTCACTGGGCTTTATAAGTTAAACCAAGGAGAAAAACTAAGAATGTGAGATGGCTGCCCAGCTTACTACAATTTAATTTATTAACCAGTCCTTGTGTGGAAGTGTACTTTTAAAAGCCTACGGTGTCAAGATCGGATATGAATGTTCCTTGAGCTAGTATTAATTTCTCTAATTCATTTCAATTTGCCCTGGCTGTTCCCAGTAGTGTTCCCCAAAAAGGTTTTCGTTCTGCAGAGCTAAGGGTCAAATTCAATGACTTTACATATTATACACAAGTACTCTACCAATGAGCCCCACCCCAGATAAATATATATATATATTATCTTAATTATACTTAGGTTTTGCAGAATGTTTTTAAGCAGGCAACATTGAAAAACTTATAATCTAGTAAAGAAGAGAGAAGAGATTTGTGTTGCCATGTGGCCATCAAAATAACTATTTAAAAGATGATTTTATCATCCTTTTCCATCTGCAATATATAATAAATTAAATATCTAAAGGATATGTGTTGTAATTCAAACTATTAATAAGGAACTTTCCCAGCCACAGGGACAAATACTTTCCTGAATGAAGCAGTTATTAAAATACACAAACCTAAGCATTGCCATGCTGTGTTCTGACATGTTGCTGTAAACTTGAGTACAGATTGTGAGCTTTGTATATGAGTCAGTAGAAGTCATATTTTGCATGTAAAGGGTAATATAATACATACATCATATGCTCCCCACACTAAAATGCACCTCGAGTCTAAGCTTCTGTAGGAAGGATGTGATATCATTGGGAAATGAAAGGGAAATAAAACCTTGTACTGTACAAAGTTTATAATTACCCAAGTGTTTTATGCAGATGTATGGGCTGGAGAAACATTGGCTTGAAGTGAAACGACGTTTATAATTAACTCCTTTGTTAAAATGTTTTAAGGAGGCGAATTCTGGGAAAAAACAGCACAGTCCACTGCCAGATGGAGAATCAAGGTTTGATTTTCCCCAGGAAACATCTCACACCTGTTTCTAATATTTGTTCCTTTGGACGGAATCCATGCCTTTGGCTCACTGATTTATTTTTCCTTCTTAGTTCTGTCTACTCTAGGAGTTGAGCATAACTACTAAACCCAGGTGGTCTAGAAACTGTCATCCTTTCTGAGCTGTGGTAGACCTGGACTGAGCTGGTGGTGGCAGAGGATATGTTGACTAACAATAGATGCCACCCACCACCTTCTTTAAAGACACCGACAGCACAGCCCTGTAGTTGCCTAATGAGATGCACCAGTGGAATTTAGCTTCTTCAAAGAAACTGATGTAGTAACTTTCAACATAAACACGAACCGTTAGGCTCCAAGAAAAACAGGTGGTGGTACATCTCTTGTTCAGCTTCTGGGATCCGATTAAAGGCCACCTGGCAGGGAACGCGCTAGACGTTTGAATGGACTCATTCCAGTAATGCCACAGAGCCTTGTCTATTTCCGTTTTGTAATTAATTTTCTACCGTTTGTTGGAAAGTTACAGATATGGAGATAAACCAGGTCCTTCCTGCATGAAGACAAAGATGTATTCATCTGCATTGATTCTGAGAGGTCAAAACTGTCCTTAGGAAAGTCACAGTAGCATTGAACCAGCAGATAAACATAATGAGTGGTAAGTATTCGAGTTTTCAGATCAGGGAGCTATGAATCTCACCAAGAAGACCTGAATTAAAACCCGGGAGATGGAACTCGGTTAGAGCTGCCGTTGCAGGCTTCAGCTTCTAAGCTGAGCATAGGGCTGGCACAGGAGAGTCAAGAGGATGGGGTGCTCACTGCATGGGAGATAAAAACTAGGTCAGAAAGAGCAAATGTGCTTAAGAATTTTCAGCCATTCTAACAGTGTGGGACATGAGACATATTTATGATGGGTAGCCGTGGTGGGGGTGACACTAGGTGGGTAGGCAGGCAGTGAGTCCTCAGGTCAATTCTTACATTCGGTAGTTTAAGATTTGTCTAAATGTTTGTATAGTCACTAAAACATTTAAATTGTAATTCACATGATGAAATATATATACATATATATACACACATATATTATATATTATTTCTGGAAAGCAGCCATTGGTTGGGATATACATATCCCAATATACATACACACACACACACACACACACACACACACACACATATATAATATATATATAATCTTCTTGGAAGCAGCCATTGGTTAGGAGGGTGTTTGGCTAGAAAAAGGATTGCACTGAGATAGTGATACTGAGACCAAACAGAAAGATGAATTTGGAAGCTGTAGAAGGAGATTCCAGTACCTTTATGATAAAATGACAGGTATGTGACTGGTTGTTAAGATGAAAGCACAGGTTGGGTGACTTAACAGGGGTTGAGCATCATGGTTCTAGAAGTGAGCAGGAGTCCCTGAGGTTGCCCCCTTGGCTCATAAACAATTGGTGTCTTCTCTCAGATGGCCTTATCTCCATTCCTGTTGGCCTAGGAACATGTCCTTACGACCTCTTTTAACTTTAGCTATATTGTTAAAAACTCCTCCTCAAGTCTCAACCCAAGAACTTTGAGGCAACACAGCTTAGTCCATGGAACAACATAAAAGCTGTTCTCGAATTGTAAAAAGGTGTGGAGCACGTGATGCCATCTGATTCTAGAGCAGTGAAGATTGTGGACCCACAGCCAACAAGATACCTGAGATCCCAGAGAGTTAAGAGTCACAGAAGGGGGCAGAGCTGTCACCTGAAGAAAAGCAAGTGGGCTAGCTCTTGCCTCCCATACTGCACTGTGAAGGAAGCAAGGAGGAAGCCATTACTGTATAGTATATATTTTATTATAAATACTGGGCACTTTCAAAAAATAATAGTTTCAAAGTAAACCTCCTGGATTTAATAAATATCCTTGACCTAAAATGAAAAATAAATCAGGTATATGTAGACATTAAGTTATCTAATGAACAAAATTAATAAAAATATAAATCTCCAAGGGGAAATAATGCATAATAATAATAATTATCTCCCTCTCCCTCTCCCTCTCCCTTCCCCTCTCCCTTTCCCTTTCCCTCTTGATGGATAGACAGACAGATAATAAACAGACAAAGAGGCAGACAGATAGATGATAGATAGATATTTGTTTGATCAACCCATTGAAAAAATTAAATTATACTATGTTAACAACTTATAATTATTTTTGTTGCCTAAAAGATTTCAGCTTAATACAAATAAATCCATAGAGAAAGCTTAAGAGCTCTATAACTGAAGCTTTTAATGTTATAGCGTAGTATCCATAAGTAGGGCTAAGAAAAAAGGTTTCATTTCCTGTTAGAGATACATGATATAAGAAACAGGCAGGTAAGTAGAATCTAAGACACCAAGAGACTCCCTGAAATAGTGATTAGCCAGGGTTGGAAAACTTTGCCAGTGCTCCAAGTACAAACGACTCAAGCTTACGCTAAGTGTTCAGTGGCTGTGTACTTTTGTAGCATCTCAGGGTTCTGCCTCTTCTTCCTCCTCAGCCAGGACAGAAAGCCGGTCCCTCAATGTCTGTGTTTACACACACACACACACACACACACACACACACATACACACACGCGCGCGCGCGCGCGCGCAGCATTTGGAATCCGGGTTTGAGAGTAGACCTTCCCAAACACTTCAGCCTCAAAACTCCTCTCTTGTCTTAAAAATCAGCTCTGCGGTTGTAGCAAAAGCACGTTTGAGTCTTACCCACAATGCTAGGCAGTAACTTCAAACCTAAAGTACCCGAGTTCAGGTGAAGAGCGTCATCGTCCTCCCGGCATGTGGACTCCTCCGTCCACCCACACAGCCATTCAAGCTGTGTTCCAACTCTGATGTTCTCACATGAGGTATGCATGATCAGCGATGTTTCCAGAGGCCAGTCTGTAAGAGTATATCACCTTTGCGCTGGGGTCACAGAGCCATTTGTGACAGACGCTAAGTCTGGACACAGACAGGCTTGCCTGTAATCTGGCCATGGCCAGCCATATGCTGATTCTGGTGTTCTGCCCACTCTGCAACTTGAAGCTCTTGTCACACTTCGATCTGGCCTCCTTTCTCTTCTGCTGAGCAAATGCATGGACCTTGCACTCCCCTCTTCTCTTCACCTTCTCTCTTCATTTTTTCCACTGGCTGCACTCATTCTGTGCCCAAGTCTTCAGGTTGGAGTGAAATAAATTTTTGGGGTGGTAATTAATAATAAATAATTAAGGACAGATCGTTCTGTTTTCAATTCACACTACTACTGCTTTATAAATTGTACCATGAGAGATCTTTCTCTTTTGCATTTGTATTGTATTTGCTAATGAGATAGTTGAATAAATCACCCACAATACAGTGCTTTCACCCTAAGCATTCCAGCTTCAATCTCATGGAAATCACTTCGCTATTGTAGCTTTTCCACTGTTATGAATTTTCATTTTTTTCCTGACATGGAGAGTTGGTGAAGAAAACAGATTTTTCTAAACTATTTTGGACTGCCTTTGCAATCTATTTGCACCTGACATGTGACACTTGAAGCACCCCTCTCCCAAATGCATTCAGATATTTGATACTGGCACGCGTTCCAGGCATCTGTCAGTCCTCTGACCAGCCACAGCTGACACTTACTGATAAACAACGGCAAAAAGTGTTTGCCGTTGAATTGAGCAGACAGTTGCTGGATAGCCTTAATGCACACAACACATTACCCTAAGCACCACTGATAGAAATGCAGAGAGCAGAATAATCAGCCTGCAGGTCTGTCTATCAAACATGGCTCACTCTTTGTGTTCAAACACACAAATTAAGTAAACACAAAGTTAAAACATTCCTGTATGTACACGGCTCCAGTAGCTAGCAAAGGGCTTAGCTATGCTTTCCAGACTTCCTTCTGACCTGCTAGAATAATTGTGACTCTACTTAGAAGAATCCATGAAAGTGGGATTTCTGATACTGGATTTTGGCATCCAGAGGAGGTTTTGTAAACTATGGCTCAGTGTCTACTAAATGTCAGGTTGCAAGACCCTAAACTGAACAGCACCCATTCAAGAGTCTTCCAGTCCAGCCCAGTGTCTCAGTCAATATGCAACCTTCAGAGGAAGCAGAGAGTGTAGTCTCGAGAATGAACAGGAACACTGATGCTGGGTGTGAATCCCTGGCCTTTGGTCTGAGGCCTCTCAGATCAAGCTACCTTACCAACAGAGGCACCAAGAAGTATGTGTTAAATTTTATCACAATAGCCTCTATCCAAAAACAAAAACTCTCTTCTAAATACAAAAAAAATAAGTGTTCACCAAAAAAAAAAAAATGCACAAATGTCATTAAAATTCTTTTTTTCATAATAACCACAGACTAAAGCCCTGGTGGAGTAAAAGAACATCCTGCAAGACCTGTGCTTGCCTCACACCATGAGGGCCCCAGGGATCTAACTCAAGTCTTCAGGCTTGGAAGCAAGCACCTTTACCCACTGAGCTATCTCCCGGGTCCAAGAGGTAAGAAAAGATCTTTAAAAGATAGTTGGAGTTGGGTATGATGGTGCAACTCCTATAACGCCAGCACGTGGAGCTGAGACAGGAGGGTCAGGGGTTCAAGACTAGTCTGAGCCACAGGGAACTCATGTAAAATTTCAGATTATGTGACTGGAATAAATTTCTACTGCTAGGACTAAACCAGATCATTATGAGCCATTATTTCTGGGTTAGAACTCATAGTGAAGCTGGAATCTGGAGACACCAGCTTCATCTATAAAGACTGCTTTTGTTTTTTAAATTGGCCTGATAGAGTTTTCCTTCATCAATTGTCTGCCATAAACAGGAAGAAGCAAGCCAAAGGTAATGATATACTCCTAAAATCCCAGTATTCAGGAAGAGGCCAAGGCAAGAGGATCACAAATTTAAGGCCAGGCTGAAACACGTAGCAACGTCTATTCTGTAAAAAGAAATAGGTGAGGTTATTATGATAGCCCGGTGGTTAAGAGCACTGGCTGCTCTCCAGAGATGCAGACTCTGTTCCCAGCACCCATGGGGTTAGTCACCACCATCCATAGCTCCAGTTCCAGGGGATCCGATGCACTATTCTGACTTCAGTGGTCACTTCACACATGTGGTCCACAGACAGACATACACAGAAACAAACTGCTCATACGCTTAAAATATAATAAATCTAAAGAGAAAAGACATCAATCTTTCTCTCTTGAGCTAGTTATTGTCTGTGTCTAACAAATCTTAAAAAGCCAAAAGGCTTCAATAGCTATAATAGTCTCAGTTCAAACGTTAACTTTAACGGATGGGGTTATAACTTAGACTTCTTGTGCTTAAAAAAAATTAAAATTTTAAATATGCTAATACCATACTCATTTTCTTCAATTTTATGATCAGTATATGCAAATATAGTCAGTAAACTCAAATGACTTGAATTAAACAAGCCATCACACATTTTAAAAGTCTTTGAAAGGGGGTCAAATGAGGTTTCTTGATACTACAGTTTCCCAGAACTATCCGAAAATATCTAGAGGTAGAAAAATAGGCAGGACTTTCTTTGAAAGGTGTCTTCAGCCAATGTTACTTTGAAACAGAAGCACTGTGTGTGGGTGTGGAGGCACAGGCTGTGTGTCAGAAAGGGTGTGTGTGTCTGTGTACATTTTCACGCTTAAAACACAAGGATAACATGTACATTTTGGAATGTTCTTGAAAGGGCTTTGTTCCCATTCGATGTGAGGGGAGATTACAGGATCCTTGCCGCTGACATATGAGTCCTAATTACAGAGGATCAGTGTCTCCGGGGAGTTTTTTCTTTAGACACTCCCATGGAAAAGAAAGACAGTTGCTCAAGTATGTATTTTTAATTGCACCTGAAATCATCTATTAAAATATGAGGACAGAAAGGGGTGAGGGAGGGAGGGGTGCAGTGGGAAGGACTTGATTCCAAATTCTTATTTTTTATTACAATAACTCCCTATTGGTAGACCTTCGGGTCATATTTAAGAGCACTCTTTTTGTCTCACTTTCTAAGAACTAACAAAAAATACAATTTAATTGTCTCTAAAACATTGTATTCTATATATTTAACTAATAATTTTTTCCATTCCTAAGACTACACTGGATAAGTATCTTTTTACAGGATGCCTATGAGTGTCAGAGATTTCCACATATTCTGGGATAAAGTCAAAACTGTGTATACTAAGTAGCATGGTTATTGTTATTGTGACCTATTTTTCAAAATTAAAACCAAGAGCTATTTGCCAGCCATCTGATTAAGCTAAACTGACTCTTAGTTCATAGCAACATCAAAATGAAGCTTCTTAAATGACCATTAGTATGGTTAATTCTGATTAGTTTGGCTATTTGAATACTGATTAATCAAGAAACAATTTTCCTTACTTGGAGAGTACACGAGAAGTCTAAACAATGCTCAGAACACGATCAGCCATTACACTATAGCCTCCTGAGCACCCAAACACCCACTTATCATAACACAGTAGCAATCACATGGTTGAGAATTAGCCTTGACTATATATATATATATATATATATATATATATATATATATATTCAGAAGGAACAAAATCGAATCAATGAACAGAAAGAAAACCTGGGCAGGGTTCAAGGTACACCTCCAACCTTTATTAAGCATGAGCTGAGACCTCTGTTTCTGATAGCAGAAAACCAAAGATTGGGAGGATTGCCCTGAAAAGGCATTTTGCTAAGCAACTGAAAATGTTCTAACAAAGCAAATTCACTCAGCAAGAGAGATAATTTGCTCTGTAGGATATTTAATGTTTTTGAAGTGTTGACAGTGTGTGTGGTTCTCTTTAAAGCTCCCAGGGGAAGGCTTTCAGGGTGGCACACAGTTTTCCCTCCCCGCCATGACAACCAATGCCAGCTGGCTTTTTTTTCCCGTCAGTAGCTTCCACTCCCCCTTTCTCCCCCAACATCAGTTCATAATTATCTCATAATGATACATCAAGACTTATGAACACTATAAACACACATACTCTGTTGCATGACATTGTTCCTGGAGAGATGTGACAAAATGTCTACTAATCCCAGATAGGGCACCAGTAACAGACCAAATAAGGATATGACCAAAGTCCAACTTGCTGAACCAATGAGTTCTATTGGGGTTAATTACAGGAGTGTAGGTGAGGGGGTTATTAAAGGAGTAGAAATGAGTCAAAGATAGATGCTTTGTCAAAGCCCACCCAAGCATGGGTAATACCTCACTAAAGCTGGAAAGCAGAAATTAACTGCACAAGCTTCAGGCAGCTCACAGGCTTGAGGGAGTCCTTTCCAGGCAGGTTATCTTGTCTGAGTGTCTCTCAGCGGTTCTTACAGCTTATATAAACCTGGAATGTGAGGGGTCTAGTGAATCTGGTCAGTTTCAGGTACTTCCTGAAGCCTTTGAAGTTGTTTTCTCCCAGATCTTAGAAAGCTTCCCTTCAGGAAGGAATGTTTAACCTCCTCTTAGAACATCCTGTATCTTAAACCAAATTCCCTCTAAGATTAAGTCGTCTGTCTTGGCGGAAATTGTTGTTCATCTTTCTTTAATATATACTCAACCCACACAGTACTTGATTTTGTTCTTATAAGTTCTAACACCTGAAGGCTGAAGACAATAGACAACTGTGCTGGATAGGTGTTTGTCAACTTGACACAAAGTATGATCATCAGGGAAGTGGGAGCCTCGATTGAGAAAATGCCTTCATAAGACAGGGTTGTAGGCAAGGTGGTAAGGATTTTCTCAATTAGTGATTAATGTGGGATGGTCCAGTCCATTGTGGGTGGTGCCATCCCTAGGTCCTGGGTTCTATAAGAAAGCAGGCTGAGCAAGCCAAGAGAAGCAAGCTGGTAAGCAACATCCTTACTTCTGCATCAGCTCCTGCCTCCAGCTTCCTGTATTGACTTCTTTCAGTGGTGAATTGCAATGCAGAAACGTAAGCCAAATAAACCCTTTCATCCCTGGATTGCTTGTGGTCATGGAGTTTATCACGGTGTCTTAGTCAGGGTTTCTATTCCTGCACAAACATCATGACCAAGAAGCAAGTTGGGGAGGACAGGGTTTATTTGGCTTACACTTCCATGCTGCTGTTCATCACCAAAGGAAGTCAGGACTGGAACTCAAGCAGGTCAGGGAGCAGGAGCTGATGCAGAGGCCATGGAGGAATGTTCTTTACTGGCTTGCTTCCCCTGGCTTGCTCAGCCTGCTCTCTTATAGAACCAAGACTTCCAGCCCAGAGATGGTCCCACCCACAAGGAGCCTTTCCCCCTTGATCACTAATTGAGAAAATACCTTACAGTTGGATCTCATGGAGGCATTTCCTCAACTGAAGCTCCTTTTTCTGTGATAACTCCAGCTGTGTCAAGTTGGCACAAAACTAGCCAGTACACACAGCAATAGAAATCCTGACTAAAATACCAACGATGAGTATGAAGAGAGTTTCAAGGACACCCACTCAAGGTTGTAGGTACTTGAGTGGACATAGTAACGTTCCTAGCTACAATAAATTTTGCTCCTTCAGTAGATGGAGACAAAGAGAGACCCAGAGCTGGACAATGTGTAGAAGAATAAGAGGCGCATGGAACACTCAGTCTAAAAGGGGGTGTGTCTCCATCAAGTCCTTCCCCTCAGGCTGGGGGAACTCTGTGAAAAAGGAGACAGAAAGATTGTAAGAAGTTGTCTTTTAGACCCATCAGGACTGACCCCTTATGAACTCACAGAGACCTTGGCAGCGTGCACAGGGCCTGTGTGTGTCTAAGCTGGATGTAGGGCAGAGGAACACAATGCCTGTAACCCATAAGCTAACTCCAAATGATAACTGCTTGCAGAGGAAAAATTAGTGAGAATCCAATGGAGTCTCACTGGGCATCAAACCACACTTAAGGAGAGAACTCTTGACCAACCCAAAACAAACTCAATGACATTTTTGAAGACTTTTTATCTCATAATGCTTTGTTTGGAATTTTTGTTGTTGGTTGGTTGGTTGGGTTTTGTTTGTTTCCCCTTTTTTGATGTTATGATTCCTGGTTTTGTGTCTTTATGGTATTTCTGTGTGTATGATTGTGTGTGTGTGTTTCTTTGGGTCTTTTTTCTGTTTGTTTGTTTGTTTGTTTGTTTTTGTTTTGTCTTATTCTAGTTTGGTTTTATTTTATTATTTTTTTCAGATACCTGTTTGTTTTCTAATGAGAGAGGGCAAGAAGGGGTGTAGGTTAGGGTAGGTGGGGATGAGGTAGGAGCTGGAAGAGAGGAAGCTATAATCAGAGAGTGTTGTATTTTTTTAAATAATTTTCAATTTAAATAAATTAGTGCTTAGCTCGCTTTCTCTTTCTAATTCAGTCAGTGACCCCAGCAAACAAATGGACCTTCTCATCCCAAGGAGTCCGCTCTAGGAGCTTCTTCACAGTCATACTCAGAGGTCTCTCTTCCTAGATGATTTGAGATCCTAACAAGTAGATAATGAATGCTAACCATCACTGACTCCGTCTTCATCCCTCAGAAGCCTCCAGTCTTCCACTATGGCTGAAAAATAAAATCCCACCCATCCCCATCTTGCCAAAGCCAAGGCCCTGAAACCCAGCTCAAAGTCCCAGGAAGCCAGCTCTCCAGGGCTTGCAGAAAAAAGCAGCTGCCCGGATCCCAGACACTGACTGGTCTCAGAAAAAGGCATCCAACGCTTGTCTAAGGAAAGCAGCTCACTTCCTCATTCGGCCCCTAAGGATCCCCCTTTCCCATCTCAATCCTGGGCTACGAAAAGCCACAGGCTTCCACGAACTGTGTTCGTCAAGCTATTGGGTCCTGTCCCTGATCAGTGGCCAGACTAGAGATGTCGCCTCTCCGGCATGAAATGAACCTGCCTCAATTGTTTGAGGTCATCTGAATTCTCATCTCTTACTCCTTCCTACAAACTTAGTTCTTACTTAGCCTCACAAGGTCATGGATACCTACATTTAAGTCATCACCAAAAACTCCTTCTGCCTTTCGGAGAAGAGACTGTGGTAAGTGATGTGCTGAGCTCAGCCGAGCAAATGGAAGCTTCCGGTCCCGTCTTCCCTCTCTGTTTCCTCACCAGGAATGGTTTTGTCCCCTTCCTCCCTCTCCCCTCCCTCCCTTCCTGCCTTTTTTTTTCCTTAAAATTGGAGCCTCCTTTTCTGCAGAATATATTTTGGATCAGATATAGTACTTATTTCACTTAATGGCCTAAATCTCATTGAAACTTAATACACACAGCTGTCATGGCTATAGGAAGGGCTCAAGTTTGAAACTGTATCAGACATGTTCTCAGCCACAGGTTGTTTTTTTAATTTATTATAATCACCCTTTGGCCTTTGATTCCAGGCAACTCTTCCTTGCCAGTGGATTTCACGTGAGAAACTAAACTTCTAGCAATGTTGCTTTGGGGTAAGGAAGGTAAAATGACAGGGGTGGAACTCAGATTTTTAGGCAAAGCTCCCAAGCAGGCTGCAATAGCAACATTCTTGAAGACTTAGCTCTTCGTTTCGTTTCGTTTCTTTTCTCTTCTTTTCTTTTCTTTTCTATTTTCTTTTCTTCTCTTCTCTTCTCTTTTCCTTTCTTTCTTTCTCCCTTCCTTCCTTCCTTCCTTCCTTCCTTCCTTCCTTCCTTCCTTCCTTCCTTCCTTCCTTTCTTCCTTTCTTTCTTTTTCTTTCTCTCTCTCTCTCTCTCTCTTTCTTTCTTTCTTTCTCTTTCTTTCTTTCTTTCTTTCTTTCTTTCTTTCTTTCTTTCTTTCGTGTGTGTGAGAGAGAGAGAGAAAGAGAGAGAGAGAGAGAGTCAACTTTGCAGCCCAGGATTAAAGACTATAGACATTTTATACTTTTTTGTGAAAATAAGTTTTAAAATTGTGGCAGCAGGCCAAACTACAAAGTATTCAGCACAACATATGTTTATTCATCATGGACTATGTATAGATGCTGTGCTGATCAGTGACAGGCCACAGTGGAAAATCAGATATGCTTGGAGTCTTATTATCTATAATCGGTGGAAAATCAGAACCAATCACTTGACCCAGAAAATAAAAGCCCATACTTCTTAGAATTAGGAAGTTGGTGGCATTCAATTCTCTCTTCTCTTTGAACCAATGGAAGTCGTTTTACGTACTTAGGCCTCCATAGTGTGGGGCTAGTTAGCAGCTCCTGGCTCTGGCTACTTCAGAAAGACAAGTGTCATGGCACATATTCCTGTCACAGTTCCAAATAACAGGAAGACTGGATGGGTGCTATTATCCTCCTCATTTTAATGTCAGGGATGTTATGACCCTAATGACAATCTTTGTCATCATTGCTAAAATGTGATCCAGTTTTTACTCTAAGTTTGACTGGTTTTCTGATTGGCTCAGCTCAATTCCAAAATGTTAAGGTACATTATCATATGACTACAATTAAAGGGCATCTCAGCTCAATTTCAGGTTAGACAAAACTGTCCTTTCTACTTTTAAACAGTTTTGTTGCCACTGCTGTTTTTGACATGGGGCCTTGCTACATAACCTACACTGCTCCCGAACTCCTGATCGTCTCCCCTCAGACGCTGAGTGCTAGGGTAATACAGCACCATGCTGGCCTACCCTGCTAATATTTGTAGGTATTTAGAATCTAGTCTAGTCTCCTTCCCCAAAGGACATGTTCTTGAGTTTTATCAGATTGGTTCTAATAAACATTTGCTTTTTAAATACTGTACAGGCCTAATTTTCCTTAATAAAAACTAATATATACCATAGGGATGGGTACTTAAATGAACTACAGTAAGATGCCTACGACGACCTGGGTTTCTGTGCCTCAGTAGTCAAACATTGAAATAATTATACCTTAGCTCTTTACTGTGTCATTTTTACACTGTTCTTCAAACATACGAGGTAGCCTTCCCTCGCCATCTCTGGATTAAAGCATGCTGTCTAAGAAACAGGATATTTACAAATATTTCCTTGCCACATTTTGCTTAACCTTTCAGCAGCATCTGATTCAAAGGCCCAGGGCTTCCTTTGGATAAGTTCTGATGACATCATGGAGTCTCCAGGTGCAACATTGTCTCTGCAGTGTACTGACAACATCCAACATCCAACAGGCTGCCCTGTGGATGAAAAAAACCTGCACTGTGGTGCTGACCAATTTTGATACCTCTGCTGAAACTGATCTCAGATCCCAATTAGCATTGCTGAGCACAGCACACAGGCACTTTACAACACTGAGAAGCCTACTTTGTGTACTTTTTATTTTTGTAGAGTTTTAATAAGATGTCATTACATATTGCTCAAAGGAAAGTTTAAAATAAGTTACAGGATTGGGGACATAGCTCTGTTGGCAAAGCACTTGAGGGATAAAACACCCTGACAAAACCAGCTTAAGGGAGAAAGGGCTATTCTGGCTTACAATTCAAGGGATACAGTCTATCATTAGGGAAGGGGTGGGACCTGTTTCAGCAGGCAGAGAGAGTACAGTGGCTGGAGCGGGAGGCTAGCTGGTCACCTTTTATCCATACCCAGGAAGCAGAGGACAGACAGGAAGTGGGGCTGAGTTATAAAACCTCGAGTCCCACTCCCACCCCCAGTGACCCACTCTATCAATGAGGCTCAACCTCCTGAAGGTTCCATAGTTCCCCAAACAATGTCACAAGCTGGGGACCAAGTGTTGAAATGCATGAGATAAGGAGAGACATTTCACATTTGTCTTAATTAGGACTTTATTGCCGTGAAGGGATACCATGACTACAGCAACTCTTTTTCTTTTTAACTTTTTATTGACTCTGTGAATTTCACATCATGCACTCCAGTCCCACTAATACCCCATCCTTCCAAATCATCCCTCCACCCTCACAACAACCCCCCAAAAGAAAACAATTTTTTAAATTTAATTTAAATCATCATCTCGCTTTGGAAGCTGTGGTGTGTCACAGTGTACCACACAGTCTACCCTTTTGCCCAAACAGCTTTACTTGAAAATGTCCATTGCAATAAATCATGGGTCTACTTTGAGGCATCTGGCTTCTGTGACCCTATCAATACTGGATCCTCGATGGGCTTCCCCTCATTTATCCTCTTGCTCCCCTGTGTCACAATCCTGCACCTTTGGTTATGCAGGACTGGCCACTTCACATGCTCCAGCAATTCATAGATGGGGTAGATGTTGGGGTGGGCCAACTCAAAGCCATGGATCTGGGACGGGGTGGTAGCTGAGTTGACCAGTCTGCCAACTCTCTCACTTTGCCCAGGCGAGGGGTGGAGCTAGCTTTCCTGCCTGCAACAGCTGGCAAGGGGTGGGACCAGCTCTCCTCTTCTGGGCCATCTTTCCAGCAATGCCCCATCGAAGGCCACAGCCTGAGAGGGGAGGGGCCATCTCTCCCATGCTCATTCCACCAGGGCCAGCTCTCCCATACTAACTTAACCAGGAGGAGGGCAGGGCCATCTTTGCCGCACTTATATCACCAAGACCAGCTCTACTGTGCTGCCCAGACAAGGTGCAGGGCCATTCTCCCAAGTGCTACAGTTGGCTAGGGACAGGGACAGGTCTCTCATGCCCACACCACAGCAACTCTTGTAACATTAAAACATTTCATTGGGGCTGGTTTAGTCCATCTTTGTCATGGTGGGAAGTGTATGGGCATGCAGGCAGACATGGTGCTGGAGAGGCAGCTGAGAGTTCTGCATCCAGATCAGCAGGCAGCAGGAAGAGAGAGTAAGCCATAAGGTCCAGATAGAGCTTCTGAAACCTCAAAATCCCACCCCCCAGTGACACACTTCCTCCAACAAGGCCACAGCTTTTCCAACAAGGCCATACCTCCTAATGGTGCCACAAACTATGAACCTGTGGGGCCCACTTTTACTCAAACCACCACAACACTCAAAGTTAACACCTTGCATCCACAAAGCCATGGTTTCAGGCTCCAGTACTCCAGAGGTAGAGGCAGGAGGATCAGAAGTTCAAGGTCAATCCATAGCTATCCAGTGATTTCAAAGCCAACCTTATTCTTTTCCAGGTATTAATGATTATAAGGGATACTACAAATATTAACACACATTATTTAAAGTAACAATATTTTGGACAGGTATTTAAAAATAAAATTATGTTGAAGGGACTGTCTTTGAAAGCCATGAAGACAAGTTGAATAAAGAAAGAATACTTAACATCAAATAGAAGAGTCAATAGGAGAAGTGAATGGAGCTTGGGAACTTGAGGACTTTGGGTAGTTTTTCATGGGCAGCCTAGAAGCCTGCTTTGGGCTGAGAGCAGATTTGTGAGGGCAGTACACTTATTTTTTCCATTTTATTTGCTTCCCTACTTCCTACCCCAAATGTTAGCCTTTGTCTCCATTCTGACAGCTGCTTCATTCTTTTTTTTTAATCCCTGCATACTAATTTTTTTTATTTTTAAGGTCTTTGTAATAACAGTTTAATAGTTATTTTAATTAGTTTATGTTTTTACACTCCATATTTTATTCTCCCCCCCCCCATTCATCCACCCACCCTCTGAATGTTCCACATCCCATACCTCCTCCCCACCCCCCTGTCTCCATGTAGATATCCCCACTCCCCACCCCACCTGACCTCTAAACTTACTGGGGCCTCCAGTCTCTTGAGGGTTAGGTGCATCATCTCTGAATGAACACAAGACCTGGCATGCAGTCCTTTACTGTATGTGTGTTAGGGGCCTCATATCAGCTGGTGTATGCTGCCTCTTTGGTGGTTCAATGTTTGAGAGATCTCAGGGGTCCAGATTAACTGCTGATCCTCCTACAGGATCACCCCTCTCCTCAGCTTCTTTCAGCCTTCCCTACTTCAACAACGGGTCAACTGCTTCTGACAGCTGCTTCATTCCTGATGATCTTTTAAGCTATTGGTTTTGCCCAGGAGAAAATGATCATGTCACAACAGACTCTCACATGAAAAGTCCAACTGGTCTACCACAGGGCAGAGCAGTGCAAGAATGTGGCTGGCCAGAATGAGAAACAGCCATATGCACAGCAAAGGCCACAAACTCCATAAATAACCTTGAGCTTAAGTCAAACATCCATCACTAGGAGGGATATTTTCCTTGGTCATAATACTATTTGAATTCTTCAAGGGGGTCAGTGGCTGCTTCAGATAGCAGTAAGTTATTTTGGTAATAATATTCAAGAGATGACTAACCCTCCTCTTATTTTTAATTTAGATGAAGTCACCACTTTGAATCTATTTAAGAATTTTCATTTCATGTCTCTTTGAAGATCTGCTTCAGAAACAATGTTTTCCTATTTGGTTTTCCAGAAAGATACTGTTCTCTGTCGGGTCATCAGAAATAAGTTCCTGGTGACCTGACTGTCAAAGCTCACCGTAATCACCAATGATTTATTTCTTACATAACTAAATCTAGCCCACTAGGTTACTCAAAACACCAACTCTCCTTAGCACCTTACACTGCTTCTGGTGAACATTTCTCCTTCAAAAAAAATGACTTTAGAATAAGTTCACTTTCTTCTCTTATGAAGACCATCATATGCCATTTCTATGCTCTCAATCTTGTCATATAGGAAGACTGAAAACAGTCTAAGTTAAAGCTCCAGCCTTCTGTCTCTCTTTGTTCCTGTTAGGTTCTACATTTGGAAGTGATGTCTGATGGACTTTATCTTAGCCCAACACAAACACTGAACGTTAGATGATTCCTGTAAACCATCTAATTCTTGGACTTAATATGGGTTCTGTAGATGATAGAATGGACTAGGGCAGTGTCAGGCACACAACAGATAGACAAGTCCAAAAAACAAAAGAAAAGAAAAACAAAAAAACAAAAACCATGTACAAAGTACCTCCTCTGGATATAATCATTTCCCCATTCCATCACACTCATTGGTAGTCCTAGTACATTGAAAATTCAAAATTTGTACATACTGTTTCAGCCCAAGGAGATAGCAACCTAAAAACAAAAATAAAAATAAAAAATGAAAATTCATTCTGCAGAAACTCACTAAGGACTTTGAGAAGGAACTCTGCACATAATCCCCAACAGAAAATCAGACTCAAACAAAGTCCAACCAGTGCACAGCAAAATTACCAATTTTCTGTACAGATATCAGAGATCTGTGGAGAACTGGGGTGCAATAATGTGAGTGAAATTGAGATACAATGATTCCAAGACACTCAGACAAGAGAGCAGAAAGTCAGCTTGAGAACAATGTCATAGAAGACATGGAAAAAGTATATATGTATCCTGGGTAAGCAGAAAAGAAGTCCTGCTGTACTCAGAACACCTGGTGGAAGTCTTAAGCCCTCTGAAGGTTGTTTCAGGTCTCCTGTTATAAAGAGACTAGAGGGCCTTCCTACCAATACTCTTCAACAATACACAGGAATGCTTTGTCACCTGTGGCAAAGGACTTAGAAATACCAAGCAGATGGTTCTTTATTGGGTCCCCTGGAAATAGACAAAAAAAAAAAAAAATGAGTGTGGCAGAGGCTAACCATAAGTAACAAGGACAGAGCTCAAGTTGGCAGCAGAGACTAGCATCTATGAGGCTTGGTATTAGGGGGAGGGGGGAACACCCTAAAGACTCCTGGGCTTTCCACACTCCATTCCTCATTCAGCTCCAATGAGAGTGATTTATTAGGGTGATGAATGTCATAAGAATAAATCAAGCATGCCCTGCTTTTTCCTCTGTGAGCAGACCTAGAAGCAACCAATAAAGCATGATATGCCCCAGAGAAGATGGTAAATTTGGTCCTTCTTGATGCCAAGCTCATCTTGTAATGAACCTTGAAGAGAAAGAAGCTATTTCTCTGTTTCCTTTGAAAACCATTATCACTTGCTACACCATGGTGTTCCTTGTATGTGTTTGTTTTGTTCATTTGTTGATGTGTACATATTTATACAAAAAGTCAATTTCAGTGTTATCACTGAATCAGCATGGGGAATGTGGTGGTTTGAATCTCCCCCCCACCAGACTCATATTTTTGAATATCTTTTAGAAATATGGGTTTAGAACTGTTTGGGAAGGACTAGGAGGTGTAGCCCTGTTGGAAGAGATGTGGTGGGAAGCCATTTTGAGCTGTCAAAAGATGTGATTTTGAACTAGTTCTCTCTGTGTCTACATGTGAACCTGTACTGGCTGGTTTTTTTTTTGTGTCAACTTGACACAAGATGGAGTTATCACAAAGAAGGGAGCCTCCATTGAGTAAATGCCTCCATGAGATCCAGCTATAAGGCATTTCCTCAATTAGTAGTTAAGGGGGAGGACCCAGCCCATCATGGGTGGTGCCATCTCTGTACAGGTGGTCCTAGGTTATATAAGAAAGCTAGCTGAGCAAGGCAGGGGAAGCAATCCAGTAAGTAACATCCTTCCATGGCCTCTACATCAGCTCCTGACTCCAAGTTCCTGCCCTGTGTGAGTTCCTTCCATTGGTGATTAACAGCAGTGTAGAATTGTAAGCTGAATAAACCCTTTCCTCCCCAACCTCCTTCTTGGTTTTGTGTAGGAATAGAAATCCTGACTAAAACAGAGCCCTCAGCTATCTCTGCCCCATGCCTTCTCTCTAACCATTGTGTTGTCCTTGACCCACTGTTTAGTCATGCATCATAAGCCTCAGGAACTGGTAAAGGCTTCCTTTTTATAGATTGCCTTTTGGTTGTGGGCTTTTTACCACTACAATGGAAAGGTTACAAATACAAGGAGTAAATTTGGATTTAAGTTTTTAGGGAATCAAAAATTACATGCATCCCATTAATTGTTTGTTTGTTTGTTTTTAAATTATAAAAGTGCTATTTGTGAAAACTGTTAATGAAAAACTCATCAGTGCCCCCTTCATTACACACTATTAGTAAGTACATTTGCTTAATATTAATTTATGGTGGACTAAGGATCAAGACCTTTAAACTCTTTATTGGGGCTCTGTAGTAGATATTTCTATTTTGGTCCATCTTGCTGTCATTATTTTCCTCAAGATCTATTCTCCTAACTTACAAGGTTGGTTAAATAGCTATATGTCATAGAAACAAATGGTAGTCATACATCACAAATTTTTCGTCTACAATTGCTTAAATAAAACTCTCAAAGTATCATAAAACCTAAAAGTTCATAGCCAGACATGATCTTACATCTGGGAGACTGAGACAGCAGGATTACAGTGAGTTCCAGGCGAGTCTTGCTATTGGACTCAATAAACTAACAAACAAACAAACAAACAAACAAACAAAGTAACAGAAAAAAAGGGAAGAAAGACAAGTCACATAAATAAAGCAAATGTGTGTGTTTTTTATGAGTTTGAAAGTCATGATAAATTTACCCTTCACAGGTGTCAACAGACAATTTAGTAGAAGGGTTAGACATTCTGAATGGATGTCCTCAAAAGCAGAGTGACTAAGGCTAGGCTAGGACAATATCCTGGTGCTCCAGGAAACTAGTGATGTCTGGCTGGTCTGAACCCGCTGAGCTGCATGGCAGTAGGAACAGGTTGAGCAGGTCAGTCTGCTCGCCATCTCTGTGCTTATCATCGAGGAGGACTGATTAAACTTTAACTCCACATTCTAAGACTGCTCGGATGGCTGTGGCTGAGCACATCACGGGTATGTACCATACAGGAAGTGCATTTTTAGAATAGTTGCTAGCAGGTATTCAGTAAATAATGTCCCCGTGTACTGTAGCAAGACCAAATGTAATACGCTCGATGTCTTAGAGAAGCTAAAGTATGGTTTCATTTGGAGCAAAGTTTTCATATAGTACAAAATAGCCAATTGCTTAAAATGCATGTTGCTGCTTTACAACGGCTTCCTATAAAAATGACTGCAGCAAATGAGGCTTGAGGGTAGAAACATCTTTAAATCACTATGTTATTAAATTATCCTCACAACTGCAGGTAGCATTCCTTTATATGAATTCATTCAACTCTAAATATCAATATCTTATGAAATAGAAAAATTCAACTCGATTTGAGTTAATGTCCTTAATGGCAGAGTGTTGAAGGAAGGAGGAGTCAGTGAGGAGCCAGTCACTGAGAAAGTCGAGGGAGATGGCTGCAGGGTCTGCTGGGCTGCTCTGACAAGAGGCCTGGGCTGATCCTGTGGGGACATCCCAAAGAGTGACTACAACAGACAACAGCTGGCAGGCTGTTGGGCAGCTGCATGGATCCATGAACCCCTCCTTTGGTCTTCTACCACATACTATGTGGCATTAGGAGGCTCCTGAAGCCACTGTGCCAACTGCACTATAGATAGTCTTCATGAGAGACTCTGAGGGAGGTGGGGAACCCCAGAAGCTCCCTTGTAGCAGGTGAGGTGGGAGAGGGACGTCAGAAGAAGCTGGGATTGGATGAGTGGGTCTATTTATTGGGTATCTACAAGGTGTGTGTCTTCGCCTCAGAAATTGGCTGCACACTGTTTGTGTCCCCTCTTGAGAACTCTTCTGATAAAATAAAAGAATACAAAGTATTTGACAATATTGTGGCAAGAGCAGGGGATTTAAAAATAGTTGGAGAGCAAAACTAAAGAAATTTCTTAGAAAGTAGAAGAAAAACTTTAAAATCAAATATAAATTATGTGAAACGTCAGGGGTAACGATCCACACAAAGGAGAGGGTAGAGGAGAGGGAATTCCAGGCCCTGGCTCTGAGTTTCTATGTTAACAGAAGCAGACTTTCATGAAAACACAGAGTAGGGAAAATTCCAGAACTCTATGCCAAATAGATAATTACAAAAATTACTCGGAGTGGAAAAAAAAAGATTCCAGTCTAAGGATGGATCAAAGAACTGTCAGTCTTCAGAGCTGGTGAACAGTGAGGTGATATTTTTAAGAGGCAAAGAGAAATTGTCTCTAATCATTAAAATGATCTCTTTAGTCGGAAAGAATGATAAAGGCCTTCACAGGTAAGAATAGTTTAAGATAAATATGTTTGTTATGTAAAACAAAACTCTAAACTATCAGAAGCAACATGATATTTGGATACACCGATTGAAGTACGAAAGACAATGGCTAAGAGACTGGAGAGAGGCCTCCAGTAGCAAAAACCAGAAACTGGGCAGAGGAGATGTTATGCCTCATATAACACATTGAATTTTAAGGCTATTCTTACAATTTTGGCCAAAATGAAAATTAATTTCCAACTAACTTACTTTAATTTAGGTACTTAGTTTTCTTGGCTTATTTTGGGGGCTGGTGGTCATGACGTCAGAGAGGGAAGTATCTAGAGATCTGGAAAGGGAGTGCATAGATTTGAAAATAGGAGGGAAAAGAAAGCACACGAGGGCCTTTGACTTTCTCAATCACATCAGAGAAAGACAGTAAACCTCAATTAAAGCATTCCGGGTAGTAAAAAATGGAGGACTAAAGAGTAACGCTTAACGAACATATGGATAAAGAGAAACACTTGAAGTATTTCCATTCAACCATTTTTATAGTAGAAATGGTCCTACACTATTATCAAGGGTCAGGAAAAGCAAAGAATTAGACCCAGCCGGGTGTTCTAGAGGCTGACACTACTGTTCCCATTGCTGCACACTCTGCCTGCTTAGACTCACCTATCTCAAGAGCCCTGTGAGGGCGGCACTCCCAGCATGCCCTTGTACAGACTAAGGAAATAGGGTTCTTTGCCAAGGTTGTGTGTGGCTTTTAAGCAGGAGCTGCTAAAGACCCAACCTGTACTGCCCAATCCTGATTTAACCTGCGTTCACAAAGTTCTCTTTAATACACACGCCCCTGTGAATGCCATGACAAATAAAGACCAAGAGGCAGGCTATCTATCCCCAAAAGGCAGACTGCTTCTTCAGGGAGGACTAGTGAGCAGTTACAAAAAGAGAGAGAAGAATCTGAACTTAACAACCAGAAAACAGTCTCCTAAGTAGACAAGAGAAAAATGGGAGCCTGCTGAACTCAGCCTTGGCTAAGACCAGAACTGCAGGGAGGCAGGAGGATGTCGTTTTAAGAATTATATTTATACCCTGTGAAATGAATGTGCTGAGACAGAGTGATCAATCAATAGGTATCTTTTCATCCGACCCAAGAGGCAAACATCCACTTCTTCCTTTTATATAAAGCTAGATCGCAGAAATTTATCATCTTGAGATATGCTATTTCAGTCGATGTTGGCTGAAGGAAAAAAAAGTATAAAAACCATGCCACGCTATCTATAGCGCAATTATTCATGTATCCAATAAATATCATATGTTCGATGTTAAGCCTAATGGACAATCTGACCTATAACAATACCAAGAGGTAAATGAAGTGCAGCCACAAGGGAGTATGCTAACTGGGGTGGCAAGGGTGGTGACATTAATTAGACTCAGATGACAGGTGTTCTGCTATGAAGATGGGGGCCAATAAGATGTGGCCACATAGAGGAAAATGTAGAGTATTCATAGGGGAAGTAGAATTTTGTGTCTCAGCGAATAATGGCTCTCCCAGAAGCACCTGCAAGAGGAAAGCAGGTAGGCTGAAAACAGTGTCTTCTAATTCCATGCTCCAGGCTGATGTGGCTGTGCCTTAGCATCACAAATCAATGCCAATGGCTTCAAACTTTAGAACTTTCATTTTACAAAACTCTGTGTTAATTGTAACTGTCTGCTCTCACCAGGTTTTACGCTCTGTCAACTGGATATCTGGCATTCCAGATCAATATTGTTCATGAAGCGAACATAATCCTGAAATCAAAACCCATAGACCCAGCTTTCCCCCTTCCATTGTGATCTAGGCATCTTTCTCTACAAAATGATCTCCTCTTGATGTTACAAGGAAATTTTGCAAGTGATACAAAATGTTGCCTCCAAAACCAGAAATGTATCTATAATTATCTTTCTGCTCTTTCTCTGAACTCACTCTATGGCACAAGTGGAAACAGTCCAATCACACACTTAGATAGAATGTCTTTTCCTCCAAGTCTTCCAGTGTCCCCCTCCCATATAGATGTACTGAGACATTACTTACAAGAGAAGGAAAATGAAGTCCAAACGTGGTATCTGATGAGCTTTGACCGACACAGGCATGCATGTAAATCCCACTCCAAGCAAAATCAAGTATGTTTACCAATCAAAAGTTCTCTGTATTGTTTTTGTTGGGTGGCGGTGGTGCGGAGAGGCAGGGTCTCACTTAGTGGTATGGACTGGTCTCCAGCTTTGAACTCTCTGCTTCCATCCTGGGGAGCTAGGATCACAGGCATGCACCACCATGCCCAGCTTTGCTATATTCATTCTTATAGTTTAATCATCCAAGCTGCCTTACCAAGCACACAAGAAATCTGGTCTCTGCTCTAAGAGAACAGTATTTAAGTAGCTGAACAGCACATAAGCTAACAATTTAAATTTGGCCTTTAGTTTCCTTGTACAAACAGTAGTAATTTTAGCATGCAATAAGTATCAAAAACATTGAGAACACTAAAAACATTTGTTAAGCATTTTTCTTCAGATGAAGAATACACACAATTCTTCATATAAATGAGGCATAAATAGAACAATTTAAAATAGAGCAAAACACACACAGACTTCATTCGGAAATGAGGAAATGACTTTTAGGGAGAATCTTCAGAAGCAGTCTAGCAAATGTTACAGGAACAATATGTCGAAGACGTGAAGGAAGGATGTGCACAATGTGTGTCTGTGTGTCTGTGTGTGCTGTGAGCAAATTAAAAACTAGACATTTGTAAATACTTAATGAAATATTAAGTAAAATAAAAGTTGAACTGAAATTGACCGTAGCATTCATTTGGTAGTTGTTGGATGTGAAAGTCTCAAATTTCTAAGCAGAGACCCACGGAGTTCAAGTGAACTCCGACCTGAATGTTGTCACTGAAGATGTTGTGTATGACAGGCTGACACTGATGGAGAATGAAAATGTTTAGCTCCTTTGCTTGGATGATTCTCACCACTGACTGAAAAGTAGGTTTGTTATGCAAACAATTGCTTCATGCTCTACCTGTCAACACTTGCTGCGGTGATCCCATACTGACTTTACATCTGTGCTCAGCCCTGTTACCATCTGTCTGACTTTGTTAACATTCATTTAATTAACATTCATTTGCCTGAACAATGGCAAAGGAAAACTGCATTAAAAGCTTTTTCAGATCCCAAAATCTCCTCCTCCTAGTAATTGGATATTCCTAGATTATTTATTTACTCAACATGAGCGTTCTTCACTTCCAGTGAGCTTTATTATCTGTTTCTGAACTTGACTTGGAGTTCAATATATCAGTGAACACAAGAGCCTCCCACTCGGAACTTCTTTTCTTACATCAACAAACTACCCAGTCCAATTCAAACATTTATTTAAGACATGTTTATTGAAAGAGTATGAATACATCATGACTAAGTCTTATTTACTTACTAACCTCTCACATACAAGATGAGTATCAACATTCAAACACACACACTACTGAGAATGCTAGATCATGAGAAAGATCTCATTTTAGAAAAAAGAAGTTTTGTTCTGTCAACTTTCTTTTTTTTTAATTAGGTATTTTCCTCATTTACATTTCCAATGCTATCCCAAAAGTCCCCCATACCCTCCCACCCACTCCCCTACCCACCCACTCCCACTTTTTGGCCCTGGCATTCCCCTGTACTGGGGCATATAAAGTTTGCAAGTCCAATGGGCCTCTCTTTCCAGTGATGGCCGACTAGGCCATCTTTTGATACATATGCAGCTAGAGTCAAGAGCTCCAGGGTACTGGTTAGTTCATAATGTTGTTTCACCTATAGGATTGCAGATCACTTTAGCTCCTTGGGTACTTTCTCTAGCTCCTCCATTGGGGGCTCTGTGATCCATCCAATAGCTGACTGTGAGCATCCACTTCTGTGTTTGCTAGGCCCCTGCATCGTCTCACAAGAGACAGCTATATCTGGGTCCTTTCAGCAAAATCTTGCTAGTGTATGCAATGGTGTCAGCGTTTGGAAGCTGATTATGGGATGGATCCCCGGATATGGCAGTCTCTAGATGGTCCATCCTTTCGTCACAGCTCCAAACTTTGTCTCTGTAACTCCTTCCATGGGTGTTTTGTTCCCAATTCTAAGAAGGGGCAAAGTGTCCACACTTTGGTCTTCGTTCTTCTTGAGTTTCATGCGTTTAGCAAATTGTATCTTATATCTTGGGTACCCTAAGTTTCTGGGCTAATATCCACTTATCAGTGAGTACATATTGTGAGAGTTCCTTTGTGACTGGATTACCTCACTCAGGATAATGACCTCCAGGTCCATCCATTTGCCTAGGAATTTCATAAATTCATTCTTTTTAATAGCTGAGTAGTACTCCATTGTATAAATGTACCACATTTTCTGTATCTATTACTCTGTTGAGGGGCATCTGGGTTCTTTCCAGCTTCTGGCTGTTATAAATAAGGCCGCTATGAACATAGTGGAGCATGTGTCCTCCTTACCGGTTGGAACATCTTCTGGATATATGCCCAGAAGAGGTATTGCGGGATCCTCTGGTAGTACTATGTCCAATTTTCTGAGAAACCGCCAGACTGATTTCCAGAGTGGTTGTACAAGCTTGCAATCCCATGGAGGAGTGTTCCTCTTTCTCCAAATCCTCGCCAGCATCTGCTGTCACCTGAATTTTTGATCTTAGCCATTCTGACTGGTGTGAGGTGGAATCTCAGGGTTGTTTTGATTTGCATTTCCCTGATGATTAAGGATGTTGAACATTTTTTCAGGTGCTTCTCTGCCATTCGGTATTCCTCAGGTGAGAATTCTTTGTTCAGTTCTGAGCCCCATTTTTAATGGGGTTATTTGATTTTCTGGAGTCCACCTTCTTGAGTTCTTTATATATATTGGATATTAGTCCCCTATCTGATTTAGGATAAGTAAAGATCCTTTCCTAATCTGCTGGTGGTCTTGTTGTCTTATTGACGGTATCTTTTGCCTTGCAGAAGCTTTGCAACTTTATGAGGTCCCATTTATTGATTCTCGATCTTACAGCACAAGCCATTGCTGTTCTATTCAGGAATTTTTCCCCTGTACCCATATCTTTGAGGCTTTTCCCTACTTTCTCCTCTATAAGTTTCAGTGTCTCTGGTTTTATGTGGAGTTCCTTAATCCACTTAGATTTGACCTTAGTACAAGGAGATAAGAATGGATCAATTCGCATTCTTCTACATGATAACCACCAGTTGTGCCAGCACCATTTGTTGAAAATGCTGTCTTTTTTCTACTGGATGGTTTTAGCTCCCTTGTCAAAGATCAAGTGACCATAGGTGTGTGGGTTCATCTCTGGGTCTTCAATTCTGTTCCATTAATCTACTTGTCTGTCACTATACCAGTACCATGCAGTTTTTTACCACAATTGCTCTGTAGTACAGCTTTAGGTCAGGCATTCTGTCAACTTTCAAATGAAACTATTTTCCCAAACGTAAAATATGGGACTGGAGAAACAGCTTAGTGGTTAAGAGTACTGACTGTTCTTTTAGAGGGTCCAGGTTTGGTTCCCATTACAGATGTGGCAGCTCATCACCTTCCAGAATTCAATTTCCCAGAGTTTGGATGCTTTCTTTTAACATTTCATTTCAGGCCCTGAACCCTTATGGTGCAGGTACACATTTAGGCAAACTCTTATACAAATAAAATAAAATTAAATTAAAATAAATAAATCATAACGTGATTTTTTCACCCAAATTAATACCATCAAATTTTTTATATATATATACAACAATTTGAGGAGGAGAACTACAGATGAGAAAGTCAAAGAACTACAAATAAATGCGTAGGAAGGGAAATAAGACAAACAAAACACAGAGATAACAAAAACAAGGAAAATCAAATAGATAAAACGTGGATTAAACTGTGAAGGGGAAAGCAAGAGTGCAAAGTGCAAATAAAAGCAATTAAAAACCCACACTGTGCAGAATAACCAATCAACAATAATTATAGAAGACTGAAGAACTCATGGAGTTTGTATCTCATTTTTCTACCAACTAATTAAAAGGACCTTCAATTAAAGTGTCATCAAATATAGGCAAGATTGCTGATTCTTAACTAGATACATTTTTAAAGTTTTATTTATTTTATGTATATGGGTTCTCCATCTGCATATGCACTGGCTGCTCTTTCAGAGGTCCTGAGTTCAATTCCCAGCAACCACATGGTGGCTGACAAGCATTTGTAATGTGTGAAAACAGCAGGTGTGTTTATATATATATATATATATATATATATATATATATACACATATACATATACATATACATATACATATACATATACATATATATACACATACATACATATGTAATTTTTAAAAGAAATTAAATTTGAGGACATTGTAAAAGTTGTATTGTTTTAACTTGTGTAAAATAATCTCCCACAATAACTATTTTACAAATTTAGTGTGAAGATCAATATTGTTTCACATTTTTGGCAAATCTCCCCATTTCTAACACAAGACAAGGCAGGGATTTTTTACATTTGCTTCTGTATCTGGTCTGTCGTAATGCATCATTTGGGTGAAATACTTAAAGACAACCTGACATCACACAGACACAAATTGGAAAGGGTTGAAGTATTTTGATGGCCTTCCCCCAGCAATTGTGAATAATCTATTTAATGTGACACCAAATCTTGTTAGTGTTCAGCCTCATAGAGATTAGCTCTAATGAGAAGTAATATATTAGGAGAAGATTTTATTCAGTGCTGTGTTGCAATTCTTTCCCTGCCTTAAAGAAATGATTTTTTAAAATCTATGAATAATTTTGTAACATCATTCATTGGTCATTAGGAAAATGAGGTTCCCTGCATCATCCAAATGTTGGCACATTTCATTATCCATTATCAAATTATGATATATATTAGTTGCATGGTTTTCCGATTTCTAATTGATTTTCAGGGGCTAGAGAGATGACTCAGTGGTTTAGAGCACTGGTTGTTCTTCAGCAGAGGGTCTGGGTTCAGTTCTTAGCACCCACACTGTAGATCACAACCATCTATAACCATCTATTCCAGAGAATCTGACACCCTCTTTTGACCTCCATAGGCATTAGGCACACACAGCGCACATACAATACAAGCAAAACACTCATTCACATAAAATACATTTTAGATGGCGCTTCATAGGAGGGAAAGTGTAACAGAAACCACCGCAATTATACTTCCCCTCAAGACAGCATCACATTTTAGTATGGAACAGAAGTGTTCTGTAAATGCTTCCCATTGTCCAATAATACACTGATTGTAACTTTAACAAGTGGATATTTTATAATGGTTCATCGGTGGTATTTTTAATTGGGAGTCTGGCAATGATAAATGTTACACAGTGATCATTATAATCACTATAGCTGCATGGTACTGGTATAGTGACAGACAAATAGACCAATGGAATAGAATTGAAGACCCAGAAATGAACCCACACACCTACGGTCACTTGATCTTCGACAAGGGAGCTAAAAACATCCAGTGGAAGAAAGACAGCATTTTCAACAAATGGTGCTGGCACAACTGGTTGTTAACATGTAGAAGAATGCGAATCGATCCATTCCTATCTCCTTGTACTAAGGTCAAGTCTAAGTGGATCAAGGATCTTCACATAAAACCAGAGACACTGAAACTTATAGAGGAGAAAGTGGGGAAAAGCCTTGAAGATATGGGCACAGGGGAAAAATTCCTGAATAGAACAGCAATGGCTTGTGCTGTAAGATCGAGAATTGACAAGTGGGACCTCATGAAACTGCAAAGCTTCTGCAAGGCTAAAGACACCATCAATAAGACAAAAAAACCACCAACAGATTGGGAAAGGATCTTCACCTATCCTAAATCAGATAAGGGACTAATATCCAATATATATAAAGAACTCAAGAAGGTGGACTCCAGAAAGTCAAATAACCCCATTAAAAAATGGGGCTCAGAACTGAACAAAGAATTCTCACCTGAGGAATACCGAATGGCAGAGAAACACCTGAAAAAATGTTCAACATCCTTAATCATCAGGGAAATGCAAATCAAAACAACCCTGAGATTCCACCTCACACCAGTCAGAATGGCTAAGATCAAAAATTCAGGTGACAGCAGATGCTGGCGAGGATGTGGAGAAAGAGGAACACTCCTCCATTGTTGGTGGGATTGCAAGCTTGTACAACCACTCTGGAAATCAGTCTGGCGGTTCCTCAGAAAATCGGACATAGTACTACCGGAGGATCCAGCAATACCTCTCCTGGGCATATATCCAGAAGATGTCCCAACCGGTAAAAAGGACACATGCTCCACTATGTTCATAGCAGCCCTATTTATAATAGCTAGAAGCTGGAAAGAACCCAGATGTCCCTCAACAGAGGAATGGATACAGAAATTATGGTACATTTACACAATGGAGTACTACTCAGCTATTAAAAAGAATGAATTTATGAAATTCCTAGCCAAATGGATGGACCTGGAGGGCATCATCTTGAGTGAAGTAACACAATCACAAAAGAACTCACACAATATGTATTCACTGATAAGTGGATATTAGCCCAAAACTTAGGATACCCAAGATATAAGATACAATTTGCTAAACGCATGAAACTCAAGAAGAATGAAGACCAAAGTGTGGACACTGTGCACCTTCTTAGAATTGGGAACAAAACACCCAGGGAAGGAGTTACAGAGACAAAGTTTGTAGCTGTGATGAAAGGATGGACCATTTAGAGACTGCTGTATCCAGGGATCCATCCCATAATCAGCTTCTGAACGCTGACACCATTGCATACACTAGCAAGATTTTGCTGAAAGGACCCAAATATAGCTGTCTCTTGTGAGACGATGCCGGGGCCTAGCAAACACAGGAGTGGAGGTTCACAGTCAGCTATTTGATGTATCACAGGGCTCCCAATGGAGAAGCTAGAGAAAGTACCCAAGGAGCTAAAGGGATCTGCAACCCTATTGTTGGAACAACATGATGTACTAACCAGAACCCCGGAGCTCTTGTCTCTAGCTGCATATGTATCGAAAGATGGCCTAGTCGGCCATCAATGGAAAGAGAGGCCCATTGGACTTGCAAACTTTATATGCCCCAATATAGGGGAATGCCAGGGCCAAAAGAATGGGAATGGGTGGGTAGGGAAGTGGGGGGCGCTATGGGGGACTTTTGGGATAGCATTGGAAATGTAATTGAGGAAAATATGTAATAAAAATATTAAAAATTAAAAAAAAATAATCATTATAGCTTGATGGGTTGGGTTGATAAATGCCAAGACTCTAAGGGTTTTACCCCTGACTACTTTCGTGACCTCAATATAAATGCCAACAGAGTACAAGAGGCAAATGACATCCTAGCATTACATCTTAACCCTTCAGACTTTTCAGACACCATAGAAGGGGTTAAAAAATGTTCAATAAGAGTACAGATTAAGAGCCAGCAGAAAAAGGCTGGAGAGATGGTTCAGCCATTAAAGGCCAGGTTCACAAGCAAACATCTAAGAACCAGAATAAAAAGATTTCAAATCCATCTTGGGCTATTAGAGGATCTCCCCAAACCACTGAAGTGACTGCCCAGTGCCAGTATGGTGAACTGGAAGAAAACTCATCATAGCATCAGTTCAAACAAACAAATCAAAGAACACCTAAATGTAGTGTAATGCTGTTTGTTAAATTTCTACCAGTAGATAAAGCTAAAAGGCAACAGAAAAATTATTTTTTTAAAGAAGTTATTGGGCTGAAACCAAATGGAACCCCTGATCTGTTGTGATGGAGCCATGTTCCCCTTTCGGGTGACAGCAGCCAAGACATGTGTTTCACTTTTTAGAACAATTGTGAGGTGTAAACAAATGACTGTAGGTGCTTTCTAGAAGACAAAATTAATATAGTTTTATTTTTCTTTGGTCCGGGGAACTTATCCCCTCTAAAAGAAAAAAGAAAGAAAAAGAAAAGAAAAAGAAATAAAGAGAGGGAGAAAAAAAGATTAAGCCCTGGCTGTTGGGATATGTTTCAAGTACTCTAAAAACATGGTTGGGAGAGCAGTTTAATGACGCTAGTTCTTCTCTTCCATACCACATAAAGTTCTGAAAGAAATGTATGTTCTACTGCAAAGCTTGTTGAGTGGCTTCATGACAAGAACAGTGGAGCCGGAGAGTGAGGTCAAGACAGTAACTAATTACCAAGTTGTTTCTAGCAATGACTAGCCTCTTAACTGTATACTAAACCTTAAGCAACACTAGTCTTCTTTAATGCACTACAGGTAAAAAATGTTGTTTAATTAGTCATACAATTCCACGGGGGTGGGGAAGAATCTTACAATAATCACAGAGAGGCATAAAACTAAATTTTCTATCTGTCCCTCTTTGGAGACATCCATCAACATGAGTTAAATAAAATGTGACTTGATTCAGAATATTGTGATGACGTTTACCAATGGCAAGCATAAATGTACAACCGTCATAGATCTTCTAGCAACTACCTTATGACTAGCAATCGGTTCTTGACTTTGCCAATCCCCAGATGGAGACAAGGATAAGAGTTAAATTTAACATCCTGGACCATGTCTAATTTTGCCCATCTGAACTTACATCTGAAGTATCTTCACAGGATTTATTTAGGGTTGCCCTTTTGCAGTAATGTGTACATAAATAAACATCTCCCTCTGATGACTTATGGTCTGATCAGGGGTTTCTCAGTTTAGTACTGCTATGATGGCACCAACAGGGATACTTACAATTCAACCTTCATCTTGGGCTGCATTGTGAAAGCTAGGAGCCATGCATCTCTGTACCCAAGCTCTGCACAGTGGCAACATGCAAGAAGAGCAACAGAGGAGGGCCTACTGCATCTCAGGGCATACATTGCATGTATGGAGAAGCAGCCGGCACGCAGTAGTCTGTTCCCTACAGTGCAGTTGTGATTTGTGATCCACATATCCACCATCCCACAACAACGCACTTTGGAAGATCTAAGAATCTGTCATCTATCCATTTCTTAAATTTCATATTTCATTGTCAAGGTGTGTACCTTATTTTCTGAGATAAGTGCTCATGGGCTGGAGAGATGGTTCAACTGTTAAAGGCTAGGCTCACAACCAAAACATCAAGACAGGTTCTCATGTATCCCAGGCTGGTTTCAAACTTCCTGTGATGGCCTTCAGTCATGATCCTCCTGCCCACCCACCCCCACTTGGTGCTCCACCATGCCTCCTCTATGAAGTCTGAGGACTAAACATTGTGAGAGAGCATTCTACCAATTGAACTATATCTCCAGCTCAATACATGGACTTCTGTGACTCCTGCATTGTGCATTAACAAGCTCTGGGGAGGCTAGAAGGTGATAAAACTTTCCAAGTGCCAGGCAAGATTATGTTATCCAAACTAAAACTCCATGTTCACTTCTCCCTTCATTACAGTTGGCTTCGATGAAATCAGAATTAGACATGCAAGAGAGCATGACAATATGAATATGAAGGCAGCCTAGTTGATTGCCACATTCCAGGCCTCAGAGTGTGATAAACTGACAACATGGTGCTGATGTGTTTTTTTTTTTCAATAGTAGCATCTCAAAATACCTCCTAGCAGCTAAATGAATGTAAATATATATAATTAACTGTGGAACCAAACATGAGAATGATTTAGGAAAAGATGTATAAAATTAACTGAAATTAATAGAACCACTTATTGAGTCATATAGCTGCTATAGATGTTACTGAGCTAAGGTCCCTGATTTAGTTAAGCAAAAACCAACCAAGAATAATCTTGTGTCAGTTTTCACTGTCAATTTGACACAACCTAGAATCACCTTGAAAGAGAATCTAAAGAGGAATTGTCTAGGTAAAGCTGGCCTTAGGGCATGTCTATTGGGGATGGTCATGATGGTTAACTGACATAGGAAGACACTTCCCACTGTGGGCAGCACCAATTTCTTAGGCCAGGATTACTGTGTTGTCTTTGCTCTGCTCTCAACTATGGGTAAAATGCTTTAACTTCCTGCCTTCATTCCCCACAGTAATCTAGGATGGAGTACTGTAAGCCCAATAATCCATGTCTTTCCTAAATTACTTTTTGTCAAGGAATTGTATCACAGAAGTGAAATTAGAACAGATCTCCTTTCAGACCTCAGAAGCATCTGCCAGCTCCTGTCAGCTATCTCTACACCTCATACAGAGCCCCAGCAGTGCCCTGCCATGAAAACGCCATCAGAGGCTTTAACATGGAGGTGAGTGATTCAGGCTGCCAGCTGAACCAGGGACACAGACTCACAAGAACACAATCAACACCAGGCTGATAAGCATGGCTCTCATTCTTAATTGCAGATGGGAACACCTTTAAAAATAGTTTCATTTCTATTCTGAGTGTCCTAAGGTGCTGAGAAGAAGTGGAAACTTGTACAAAACAGAAACAAAAACAAAAACAGTCTTTCTCCTTCAGAGAAGGAAGTCCTGGAAAACAATGGATTTTATAATTACTCAAGTATGGAACTTTGTGTTGTTCTTTTCTTACAGAGAAAGCTATTTAAGCAAAGCCAGAACAAGGATGAATTACTTTTAATGGCCAGTTTGACATAACCTATAGTCACCTTATAAGAGTCTTAATTAATGAGTATTGTCTTAATGCTTAACATAGAGGAAGACACATCCCAATTGTGGGCAGCACCAATTCCCTAGGCAGTGGGTCCAGAATGGTATAGACAGTGTCTTAGTCAGGGTTTCTATTCCTACACAGACTTCATGACCAAAAAGCAAGTTGGGGAGGAAAGAGGTTATTTAGCTTACACTTTCCACATTGCTGTTCATCACCAAAGGATGTCAGGACTGGAACTCAAGTAGGTCAGGAAACAGGAGTTGATGCAGAGGCCGTTGAGGAATGTTACTTACTGGCTTGCTTCCCCTGCTTGCTCAACTTACTTTCTTATAGAACCCAGGTCTACCAACCCAGGGATGGCACCACCCACAATGGGCCCACCCCCTTGACCACTAATTGAGAAAATGCCTTACAGCTGGATCTCATGGAGGCATTTCCCCAACTGAAGCTCCTTTCTCTGTGATAACTCCAACCTGTGTCAAGTTGACACACAAAATCAGCCAGTCCAGACAGTTATACAGCTACCTTTACACACTCTTGGTTTCCAAACATTCCTGCTTCTCTAGTCCACTGTTGAACTGGCCTCTCCAAAGACCGGGAAACATGATTCCGATGTAGTTCTGCTTCCAATGTAGTTCTACTGAGTTAGTCTGTTTCGTCTTCTGTTTCTGGCTATCCACTGTCCACAGCTAGTCAATTTAAAGATATATCATTAACCCTTTTCTCTCTTCTTTTCCTCAAAAGTCCTAGTCAGCGGACCCCTACAGTCTCCTTCCTGTAGGGTGAATTTTCACCTTACTTTATCATCCTTGGCTTTGACCCAAGCTCCTATTACATACACCTTACATACATCTTCAGCCACCAATGAATATCTCCACTCATGTTTCTAAATAATGTACTTAGAAAATGACTTTTAAAATTGACCCCAAATGATGACACGTGGCATTACTTTTTCTTATTTCTGGATATAATTTTCCAAATCCAACTATCCATCTACAGGTTTGTCTGTATGTCTGTCTGTCTGATTGTTCAAATATAAAATATTGCTGGTTCTTTGCCTTACTATATAGAACCATATTGAAAGTCTTTCTATAGGTTAAAGTTGGTGTAATGTTTGCAATTTAATGTGATTCTCTTCATAGACATTAGTCTAATAAGCTCCTTTGTACTGTACCTCCATTTCTGGGGTTCGTTCTGACCCCCTTATTATTATCACCCTTTTATTATTCCCTCTGGGAACTTCCTCAGTGAAAAGACTAAGTTTCTTCAGTTTTTTCCACATCCACCTAATCAAATGAACTGCAATATACCTTTGCAGTTTCCATCAGAGGCTCCTGTTGCAAATCACCCTGGCTTAGCATTGTATCTCCCCTCTCCCAGAGAGTATAGACTTAATGAATCTAAACACATCTCACTTACTAGAACTCAAATCTTAGTCTCATTCCATGATCACTTTACTTTTAATTGCTTTCCCCCATGAATAGTCTTACATGCTGTTTAAATACCTTTGAAGGCTTTTTACAATATCAGATTTTTCATTAAGGAAAGTACAGAAACTTATTTACTATAAAGGATCAAAGGATAACTGCTGCTACTTTTTCATGGTTTATTTTTTTTTTTAACGTTCTGAATCCTCACTCAGATAGCATCATTTAATCCTTACTTCTTTAAACTGGCTCTCCTGCACAGATGTGGGACGCCCTTTCAGATTTCCTTTCCAATGAATACCACTTGAACACCCCTGCTCAGGCCACAGGGCACTGTGTTCCCATCTATCTCCTGAAGACTCAATTTCACCAGAATGGAAACTGATGAAAGACACAGAGACTTTCCATGAATGTTTTAATTCCTGGACTAGACTTGAATTTCTTTACATCTCTAGCAATGAAATCTTGGAAATTTGTATCAGCACATCTCATACCCACTAAGCCCCAACAGCTTGGTGGCCACATTGAAACTGGGATGCATTGAGGCATCCTGTGCTCACAGGGTTGCACAATCTAAGCATTGAAGCAAGAAAAGGTCTCTTGTCATTGTATTGCAAGCAATGATCCTGCTGCTGGCTGGATTTGTTTTAAAATGACCCTCTACTTTTGTCTCTTTTGGATAGAAAAAGAAATCTTTCTTAAAACCTCTACTGTTCCCTAAATGTCCTCTATCTGGGTCTTGTCTGTTTTACTAACCTATGGCTTGGAGTCAATTCAAGACGTTTAAAAATAAACTTTTTTTCAGATGATGCCTTCTGTGCCTTGGATGATTTCAGATAATGCCTCCCAAGCTCCTAAAACCATAAAGTTTCTGTATTGTTGAGGGATGTCTCTTACACTGGATTTTCTTCTCTTGTATAAAGGAACAAGATCAAGGAACACACTGTTCTTAGATTTAAAAGATGCTACTATTCATATAAAGAGGCAGAAATAGACAACAAGGGCACACCCCCATCTGACCCTACTTACCGAAAAAAAAAAAAGTGTTCAGAATTTTTAAAAAGATATATAGCACTAAAATCTAGTGAGGGAAAAAATAAATCATAGTTCAGAGAACTATAAAATTTTGTGAGTGAAGGATAAATGAGTTAAATCTGCCTATTTATCTTCAAACAGGACATCCTTAGTTAAGCTTTCTAAGAATGTGATATGAAGTCATTTGGTTTAAGGTGAGATTTATGTAAATGAAGCACAGCAGCCATGAAGGACAGACACCTTGACAGGAGTGCTCCTATTTTAGCTTTGCTTAAAGATTAACTCCTGCTTCTTAAGCCTTCCTTAGTCTTGCTACATTGTAATTAAGTAAAAAAATTGTACTGAACTTTAATTCCTATGTCAAATTAGGAAAGAAGAGAACCTCATTTCATTAAGCAGGGAAAAAAATTCCCTTGGTCTCTTTACTTTTAAAAAATGGTGGAAGAAAGGAGTCTGAGTTTTTCTTGATGTTTCGTCTTATTTTCACGGAGTGATTGTTTCTCTCTTCTTTGTCTTGAGATGGGGCCAAAGGTGTGTTACTAAACACGGATTTTCCTAACTTGTATTCTATGTAATATTACTCAGAGGAACTACTCAACCTGTAGGAATTCACATCCATCCATTCTTCCTTAAATGCTGACTTAAATAGATCTGTGAGATAAATAGAATTATGATCATTTCAATTGCATGTCATTTCTCCAAATAACAAAAATACACATTAATATACACAGTTTAATTTTCTCAGCTTAAATGCAGGCCAGAATATTTGCTGAAAGCCTACTGTATGGTTTAACAACTTAGGATAACTTTATGAGAGCTGTGGGTGGATTGTACAGATGTTTTTGACTTCGCCAATATCAAGCATAGTAGACTGTGATTGCGATGGCTCCTGCTGAGTCTAGCCCCTGTTCATTGCTATCCAGGATTGCCTGCTCCCATAATACACTGGAGGCACTTTCTACTACAACAACCAAGTATGACCAGAGACCAGTACCGTGGAATGAAGATCCCGGGAGGACTTCTGTTGGGACAAAGTAGTACAAACAACTGGCTACCATCTCTTAAAATCAAATCCAGGTCTCAATGCCCTTGAGGTCTAAAAAGTATACAGGAAGACATACATTACAGGAGCCAGCAGGAGTGACCAGCATAGGGGACCCACTAGTAGATACACACCCTTGGCTGACAGCATCCCTAGCAGAACCTTAGCTTGATTTAAGGGATGTTTACTATTGACCTTAAGACATAGCTGACATACTGAAAACATTTACGTTATTTGGCTTTCCAGGTTCTTATATGATGTGCAGTGGGTTGAGATATTTTATACCCAACAACATTGATTAGTTCATCTCCATCTGTTTTGCTACTAACATAGAGCCTTTGTGACTATCACTTCAGACTCTCACAGAAAACAATGCCTAAAGATGGTACTCTCCCTTGGATAGAGGCCATGTTTTCTATCTTAGACTACCTTGCCATACCACCCAGCTATATCACTCCTCAACAATTACCCAAAAGACCCCATGTTAACAAACCAGAGATGCTTACACGTTAATGCTTATTGCAGCACTATTCACAGAAGCTAAATTATGGAGCCAGACTAGGTGCTCAAGACATAGGCATGGATAGAGGAGATATGGTTCATAGACACGGGGGGATTTCCTTCTACCGTAAGAATGAAGTTATATGGTCTGAAGAAAAATGGATGGAAGTAGAGATAATTGTATTAAATATATTAGGTTGGTTTCAGAAATGTAAATCAGGTGTTTCAGTTCATTTGGGGGCTTTTAACATTATGAATACTATAGAATCACATGTTTACCAATGACAAGAAACTCAGACTAGTACCCTGGCAAATGACCCATACAGATGTGATGCTAAGGTCATGTGTCTTGAGGACATAGATGCCCTGCAGTAGAGACTTTTCCAGATTTTGATCTAAATGACATAAACAGACATTAACTACCTTTATTTCTGTCTGAATTCCCTTTTTTATTAAATTATTTTATTTATTTACATTCCAAATGTTGGCCCCCCTTCCAGGTCCCCCCTCTCTGAGTTCTTCACCCCCTTCCTCCTCCCCCTTGCTTCTCAGAGGGTGCTCTCCCACCCAAGCCCCATCCCTATCACTCACCCACCACACACACACCCTCACCCTCCTTACACCCCCCCTTCCCTCGGGCATCAAGTTTCTACAGGATTAGGCACATCCTCTCCCACTGAGGTCAGACAAGGCAGTCCTCTGCTACATATGTGCCAAGAGCCACAGACCAGCCCATGTGTGCTCTTTAGTTGGTGGCTTAGTCTCTGGGAGCTCTGAGGTGTTCAAGTTAGTTGATATTGTTATTTGTCCTATGGGGTTGCAATCCCCTTCAGCTCCTTCAGTCCTTCTCTTAACTCTTCCATAGGGGTCCCCCACCTCAGTCCGATGGTTGGCTGAAAATATCTGCATCTGTATCAGTCAGCTGCTGGTAGAGCCTCTCAGAGGACAGCCATACTAGGCTCCAGTTAACTACCTTCTTTATCTCTTATTTATCCAAAATTTCCTAATCTGCAAACACAATGCATTAGGCCAAACTCTGCTTTTAATCAACATATATATTAGGTAACTAGTTCTTTTTAAAATAGTGAAGTAGGGGTTGGAGAGATGGCTCAGTCATTAAGAGCACTGGCTACTTTTGCTGAGATCCCAGGTTCAATTCCCAGCATCTACATGAAAGCCCATAACCATCTGTAACTCCAGTTCCGAGGATCCAGTGCCCTCTTGTGGCTTCCACAGGCCCCAGGCACACACATGGTGTAAATATATACATACAGGCAAACGCTCAAACACATAAAATAAACAAATATATCTTTAGAAAATAATGAATGGGGAGAGGGTCTGGAGAGATGCATCATGGGTTCAGAATGTTGATTGCTCTTCCAGAGAACCTGAGCTGGATTCTCAGCATCCAGTTCCCGTAATTCAGAACAACCTGAACTCCAGGCTTCTCTTGATCCCTTCAGGAACCCACACGAGTGGCAAACATACACAGCATACACACACTACACATATCACACACACCACAGTCATATATCACGTACACACCACACACATACATACACACACACACACACACCACACTCATATACCACATACACACCATATACATATACATACCACATATACATACACATACATCCACAGACATACCACACACACACCACAGTCATATACCACATACACCACATACACACACACAACACAAACATATACACACACATACCACACACCACATACACACACACTACAGTCATTGTATATCACACACACTCACATACAGCATACACACTGCACACACATACTACACACACACATTTCACACACATACCACATACACACCACAGTATAGTACACATACATACTACACACATACCACACACACTCACACACCACACACACACACATGCACTCACCATACACACACCATGAATACATGATTAAAAGAAAACAATAGTAAAAATAATAATAAATGGCCCTGTGTTCTGATCTCTTTTGTAAGGGACATTTGTAAGGGAATACACGCTTTTAAAAATAAGCATGTGGGTTTTTTCTTTTCTCCCAGGAAGAGTTAACAGAGGGCAGACATTTCCACTGTCTTTTTTTTTTTTTTTTCTAAATACTCTATTTTCTCTGCCAACTGTGCTTAGTGAAGAAAGAAGTCAGATTACAGAGTCAGCTGCAAGACCCAGGCAGGCTAGGTGGGACCTCAGCTACTTATAGGCAGCCACTCCCACAGAGAGATAAAAAGACAGCTAATACAGAAAACTCCAGACAGAGGCAAGTTTAACCTTTTCCTCTCCAGAGGCAATCAGTCAGCCGACTTTGTCTTCATACCGAAGTTGGTCAGAAATCGCTGTTTTCCTTTTTCCAAAGCAAATATATGGGAAATTCTTTTTGAAACTCTCTTGTAAACATAATCTAAAGTTTAAAATTTTCATGTGTGCCAGTGGGGTGTGTGTGTGTGTGTGTTTGTCTGTGTCTCTCTGTGTGTGCACTCTCAGCTAGTCTAGCTGGCTAGAGTTCCCAGCATCCTCTTCACTCTACCTCCTAATGTGGGGATCGCAGACCAGAGCAGCTATGCCACACTTTTTACACAGGTGATGGAGATTTGAACTCAGGTCCTCGTGCTTGCAGAAACTCACTAGTCATCTAGCCAACCTTATTTAGAGGGCTACATTTCAGGCACACGATACAGATAGCCCTATATATCCACAGGGTCCTTAGCAACATTGGCCAATCAGAGATCAAAAGTGTTTTGTTTTTGTTTTAAAGTGTCTATACTGAATTTATAATGGGAATTTTCTATAAGTAGCATTTTCTTTTCTTTCTTTTTTTTTTTTTTTTTTTTTTTTGGTTTTTCAAGACAGGGTTTCTCTGTGTAGCCCTGGTTGTCCTGGAACTCACTCTGTAGACCAGGCTGGCCTCAAACTCAGAAATCCGCCTACCTCTGCCTCCCAAGTGCTGGGATTAAAGGCATGTGCCACCACTGCCTAGCTCTAAGTGTCATTTAATTGTATTAAGTAAAGTGCAAAAGCTAGTGTCCAAGGACAGAGCATAGCATGAGATGGAGAGGCCTGTGAGTGAGAGTCCCTTCTCCATCCTACCAGTGAACTGTGCACAGGGCAAAAGGCGATGGTTTTCAGCAAAGTACTCCACTTAAGTGAGTGGAAGAGTTAAGAACTAGGAACCCATCTACCTCATTCTAACTCCTGCAGTTACTTTCTACATACCTGTAATCCCAGTGTTGAGAAAACAGAGTATGTTGGGGGGTGTTGGGGGAATAGGGGATCATGACTGGCCATTCTAGTCACGCCAGGTTCTGTGACACACTGTTTTGAAATAGTAAGGTTAGAAGTGTCGTGAACACGTTCACCCATGTGAACACGTACACACACACACACACACACACACACACAGGAGCACACTCATACAGAGACCCAGGTCCACACTCAAGAACAGCTATCATTCCACATGAGGCACCACACTCATTAGCTCAGTTAATTTTTTACAACCATGTACAAAAATCAATGCTATGAAGAAGCTGGAAATTAGACAAGACTACAAAGCTGAGATAGAATAGCAAAGTTCTTTTCTATCTTAATATAACCTCCTCTGCAGAGCCGTACCTTAAAATGTGCCCGCTGGCCCTATGGCACCAGTCTACAGTAGCAAAGAGAATGTTATATGAAAATTCAATAAGCAGTCCTGAACAGTTGTGGGCCCTTTCCCTGCATACCACCCTCCTGTCAAACCCCTATGTCCCCATGTGTACTGTGTTATCCCCAAAGCCCAAAGTAAAAAATTCAAAGTAAACACAGACTTTTCTCATGGATGAAAACAACATCATGGTTCAGTTGCCCAGTTCTTCAACTGCTCACATTTTCCCAGCTACATGTCTACTCCTGGGATTTTTCCATTAGGTTACCCTGACTTTTTCAGGTTCTCTGCTGAAGTATTGAAGTGTTCAGCAGCTCCAACCATGGCTGCTCCTGGCTCTGACCACCTATACAGAAATCACCTTGCTCTGACCGTGGTGGAGTCTCCACTTTCCCCACAACTTTGGTCTCCCAACACTGCATTGATGAAATGCAGAAACCTATGTGTCAGAAACATTTTGCATGTGTGTATAAATCCCCTCATACCATTACATTGCTTTGCTATAAGGACTGGGAGGTTTTCTGACTCTGAAAATCCTAAGCACTGGCTACTGAGGGGGTCCAGAGCCTCTTTTGTAACGCTGCTAAAATCCACTGTCTGCTTGATTAACATTTGTCTTGACCTAGATTTCAAGGGCCCCAATGTTGGACTTCATTTCTAGGTCCAGTGTGATTTGAGTGCGGCTTGCCTTTATTCTGATTAATCAATACAAACTCAAAGCTGTTCACCAAAGAGAGAGAGGATGATTGCTGATGACTGCCCTTAAGTACCAGATTGAAAAACCAACCCACCTGCCTGCAAACCCACGGCTGGGCCACAGGAAGATTCTGTGCCTTACACAGTGTGCAGCACCTCTGAACAGTCTCCTTCTAGAAAGTGGATCTGCTTTTAGAACTGTCGGCATTGCTTTCCAAAGACTAAGAAGAACAGAGGCATGCAGCGTGGATCGACAATAATGCCCGTGCATGTTCAAACTTGATGGTGTGCTATATCTGTTGGAGTGAATTATGACACAAGTCTACGAATGGTATTTTGCCTGCAGTCCAGAAAGTGTCTGTATCTCTAAATGCTTGAGAATCAGAGATAAACTCACAGGGTCAGCCACTGGGTGGCACAGAAGGAAGGTCCTGACATGTGGGGAGAAAGGCAGCAGACACGAAGAGCAGGGGTGTGTCTAAGCCCTCACGTGAGATGGGGACACCAGCTAACACAGCAGAGAAAATGAGAGATGATTCCTGTCCAAAAGCCCATGTCGCTGCCACATGGCTTCTGTACCTTTCATTTCTATTTACTCTCCACTCTCTGCAGTGAAGCTGAGTGACAGGGCAAGTGAATGTGCTTGCATATGCTTGTATATCTAATGGCTTGGGAGCAGTGTTATGGGCTTGGTCAGCCCTGGTTTAAGAGTTTTCCCATCCAACATTTGGGAAAGCAAAGAAGAGAACTGGAGGAAAACGAGACAACGTGGGGGTGGGTTTTGTGATTTGTCAGAAGAAGCAAATCGGAAAGCCTCTTCCTGGGTCTATCTGTTTCCCAGGCCTTATTCCATTCGAGTTCACGGGTTGACGTCTAAGTCTTTGGCTTCTGCTTTTGATTACATAGTTTGGAAAGAGTTAGTGTTCTGACTGTCAACTCTGGGCTCCTGGATCCCTGAATAAAACCAGTGACAGATGCAAAGTTCATACGCCCGAGCCCCCAAAAGTCCATCCACATGAATCCCTGAAAGTTCATACGCATGAGCTCCTGGGGAAGGATGGATGAAAAACCTAATAAAATTCTCAACAGAGTTAATAACACAGAAATTACTTAACCTTAGTACGCAATGCTCCTAACTATAGTAGAAGTGCCTGCCCAGAAAGGGAAATGTCATTTCTCATTTCCTTGAGAATGGGTCACTCTTCTATGCCTCCATGAGCCACCCCAGGAACCATGCTACCCTCCCAGGGAAAGCTGCACCATGACAGGTTCTGTCATGTCAAGTCCCCGAGTTCTGAGCACTGCCCGTGAGATGGGCTAACCTGAAGAAGGCCACGAGCACAGCTCTGGATCCTCACGCCCCGCTGATCAGCATTAAACATGTACTGTAGACCCTGTGGGTTCCTTATACAAAATCCCATCCAACAGAGTGGAGTGTTGTATTGATTCCTCCTCCACTGGATTGCTTAGTCTTATTGGTCGTTATTAAAACTTACCCAAGCCATTCCACCATGTCTAGTAACACTGTTGAAAACAGTATCTTTTTAATATTCATAAAACCAAGTATATCATTTCAGTAGCATTAGAAAAGGAAACACACTGTGTTATGCTGGGGTCAAAGGAGTTCGAATATTCTAATAGTAGCTTTTGTTTATTTGTGTTCCGGTACAAGATACATGTAACAGATTCTAAGAAAGAAGCCGTATTTAGAACACTCTGTCATTAGTTAGTTCTTTTAATAACCTTTTTTCCCCTATCTAATATCACCAGAATGCTTATGAAATAGTTGATATTTATAGTTGTAGCAAACCAAGTATTTTCAGAGATGAAATCAGAGTACAGCTGCACTAAAATAATGTTCTACAAGCTGTTTGTTTCTATTACCTATGATAGATACTCACCTTTGATGTATATATGAAGTGTATTATATTATATTATATTATTATACATATATTATTATGTAAATGTATTTTTTTCAATACGTTTCCTGCAGGAGCCAGCAGAGCACACCCTGTCTCTTAGGCATTGTTCTGATGTGTCCATAGTAACACATCTTTGGACATGACATCATGAGGCCTGTGAGGTTCATGTCCTAAGAAATAAACTTTCAGTCACAAAAGTCAAATAGTCTACCACAGCTGAAAGAGAAAAGTTAGCCTTCCTCTACTATCATATGCCTACATTAACAAAAAAAGTATGTCTCCAGACTAAACCTAGAGAAGCCCCTGGATATGTTCTTTCCGAGTTAAGACTCAGCTTGCTTAATTGTGTCTTTGTTCGAATGCCATCTGCCCACACTGTAAAGCTGTTCTCAAAAACTGGGCCAGACAGATACCAACACGCATGAATCTTGAGGAATTCAGAAGAATATGCACAAATGCACCAAAAAATTTTTGCTTAACTATGTCATTGAAAGGGAGGGAACACTGCTAACTTCTAGAATGTGAGAGGCAAAATAATTACATTATGCCAAAGTCTAAAATAATAGTAAGAAGACCAGGAGGAAAAGTTGTCCCTGAAATTTGAGACATTATGACTATTCCCTACAGCCCCAACAGAAATATCTTTGTACTTCCTAGTTTTATATTTAAAAATGAAATAAACTTAACAGTCTTTTCTATAATGAAATTACAGCTCTCTTCCCTTTATCCCAGCATGTTAGACACTGATGTGTGTGCACTTATATTAATGTTTTCTTTGGAAAACTTTGAGGGAGGTCTCTGGCCTGTGTCACCTTGAGTTCTATTGTTTGGCCATGGATAACACATTCTGGAGCCTCAAATTCCTCTTCTGGTTCTGATGAGACAAGTTTTCCACTGTGTGAGCTGGATGCTAGAAAGCTGCCCTTGAGTCTGCCATGGCTCACTTGGCTGCCAGGTCTCACATGGTCCTTTGCACGAGCTAGGAGCTCAACAATCAATTATTCAGATTATTTGCTTTGGAAACACGTTCTATCCAAACATCCTAGCTTCCCCTGTTCTCCTTCTTCCTGTAGCCCTCTCTCACCCATTGATCCTATCCATCCATCCCTTCACAGTGGCTTCCTGGGCACGATGCTCACCCTGCAGAGAGCTTACCACCACAGCAATCTTTGTAAAACATTGTCATTTAAGACTTTAAGAATCTCTACTGACCACCATTGATTTACATTTAAACTCTTTTTTTAAAAACTCTGAACATACTAGCTATTTATCAATATTCTCCTTTATACTACAAAAGTACCTCCTCTTACATGGCCAGTGCCAACATCCAGATTTAACCACAGCTGAGTCAGCTCTCCTATGTTCCCTTAGCCCTTAAGCGCTCCTGTTTTCCTTTCGTTGTCCAAGTTAATCTTTCTGTTGAGTTCAAGACTCTCACATCCTCATTCCTCCTTCCTACTTTAACTACCTTCTCGCCAGTTCTAACTTCTGAGCAATCATAGTCTTCACCTAGCAACACACCTCTGTCTTAACCACACACTGCTCTCTCTTCTCTCTAATTGATCACATGCTCTCTTACTTCTCTCTAACTCTTCAGCATATCACCTTATTGGGATGATGTATCCAATTTTACAGATAAATCCTCAAGTATAGGGGTGACGTTTAAATCGTCATGTCTAAGGCTAAATCATGAGTTCCAGCCATGTAGGAAGTTACTGGTTTTCTCAATGCTATACATTGATCTCCATCTGCCTGGGCAGAAGTTATAAGGGGAACATAATGGAAAATGGAGGGAAAAGTGAGATTTCCTTCCAGAACAAAGGCCAGTGTGAATGACTGACATCCCGCAAACATTACAGAAAACAGCCAGTTTGTAAACTCCAAACTCACACAAATTTAGATTTTTTTAAAAAAGGGACGTTTTAAAGGGATGTGCTTTTTTGGGAGTTACTATTGTTGTTACAGTCATCAAGTATTATAGCGAGTCTCTGTAAATTTTAAGGAAAGGAAATAAATATTTTGAAGTAAATGGCTCAGCCAGCAAAGGACCTGCTGAGAGGACCTGGTTTTGGTTCCCAACAACCACACGGCAGCTATGAGCATCTGCAACTCCAGTTCCATGGGATCCAATGTCCTCTTCGAGCCTCCATGGGCATTGCACACCTACTACTGCATGTGCACACATACAATCACACGCACACATAAACATGAGTAACTCCAAAATAAAAATATATATTGCAAGATAAATGTATACTTAATAAACCAACAATTGGGGAAAATTAAGATTTAGGGTAAGGTATTGTTTTTATACTTTTTTGATTATTTAAATTTTTTTCATTTTAAATTTATTATAGGAAGGTACTCTGCATGCTATCAGAAGCTAAACCTCAAGCCACAGCCACAAAGCCTTTATCTACAGTGCTGTCCTGCCTGCAAGCTATGCGGGGGCATTGGTGGCACAAAGCCTGTGGGAGTGACCAACCAAGGTCTGATTTGACTTCAGGCCCACTCCAGGTGGTGGAAGCCATACTTGACACTGCTTGGGGTGACCTAGAACTTGAGACTAGATGTTCCAGAGACCTATGGCAAAATCAAATAATACTTGTCAAAAAAAAAAAAAAAAGACAGAAAAGAAAAAAAGTCCTCTAAATCCACTGAGCAAAGCTCAGATTGGCTCACAGAGACTGAGGCAGTGCTCGCTGCCCCATCTGCACCAGGGCCTCTATGTTCACATTGTGGCTTCCAGGTTAGTGTTTTTATAGGATTTCTGAGCACAGGAAGAAGCAGGTCTCTGATCCTTGTGCCCCATCTTGGGCTCTTTTTTCCTTCTGTTGGTCCTTCTCATCTAACTTCGAAGTGACAGTTTTTGCTTTATCTCATTATATATTATCCTTTCAATTTAAAATAAGTTAATGAGGCTTTGCAGATGCCACTGCCCCCGGTTGCTGCTTGCTGCTATCATGCTGAACCTCACTGCACTTTTTTGATAGTGCTATGATGGAAGCCCTTGGGCTGTGTCTCCTTCTAGCTGTCTACAGACAAAGTTCCAAAGACAACAGAAATCTTTTGTTCTCTGAGCACTGGAGAGAAAGGATCTGGACATACAGATACTTCCTATCAAAGAATTAGGCCAGGATTCCTGTGCCAGGCTGGTGACCTACCATGCCACAATCAGACTGGCAGCAGCTCTATCTATGGTGGGAGATCTAAGGATGAAAACTTTATCCTGAAGTATGCAGGCCTTGCCATCTTGTCTGTGGTAAATGCTGGAACAAACTTGAATGGTTCACAGGTTTTTATCTGCACCGCCAAGGCTGAGCGTCTGGATGGCAAGCATGTGGTCTTCAGGACGTGTAAGAGGGCATGGGTACCGTGGAAGTGTTTTGAGTCCAGGAATGGCAAGTTCATCAAGAAGATTACCATTTCCGATTGTGGACTGATCTAATTCTTTTGACTTTCAAGGCTCTAACCCACAAGATCAGTCCTTCTGTAGTTCAGGAGGGTGCCCCCCCAACCTCATCTGCTCGCAATGCCCTGTCATCTCTGCTTTCACTGAAGTTCTTTGGGATCCATATTTTTCTCAGTCCCCTCCAAGTCTAGCTGGATTGCTGAGTTAAGTTTATGATTATGAGTAAAAAACTAAATAAGGGGTGAAAAGAGTGAATGAATGAATGAATGAATGAATGAATGTAAACCTAGCTACTGGGATAAAGGTTAACAACAACCCTGTCATTTACACCTGCTGGGAAAAGGAAAATCAGTCTTTACCAATGGAATGACACTCAATTTATCAACGACTCCATGTCCAAGTCTCATGAATCTTCAGGAATAGTAGTTACTGTGTAAGCACGATGTTTAGAAGTATTATGAGATATTTAGTCATTTAAAGTCAAACAAGCAGATTTTTTAATTATAAAATTGGCATTTTTATTTAAGAAGACACTCAAAAGTTACATGAGGGAGGGGCCAATGCATGGTCCCCACTCTTGGAGCACTGCCTTCTCTCTTAGACTGCAAAATCGGTCTCTTGGGTAGTTGTCAATGACTGGTTGACAGACTAGGGGAAGCTCAGATGAAGCTTGGTTTACAGATGTGCTAAGTGGGCCTCAGAACCTCTCCCCAGACCCTTGTTTCCTCTGTACATTGTGCTTGTGTAGAAACCCACACCTGTTGACCCCCGAGGACCTTCGTCACTGTCATGGCATTGTATACTGCTTCCAGTCAAACACATCACTTTCTAGAAAAAGACTAGCCTCATAGGCCTGACTGGCCTTACCACATTCCTTATTCATTTCAAGCAGATAGCATAAGAGTAGAGTGGCCTTCGTTCATATATTAAATGTACTCATTAAGTAAATAAACATGCATATTGACGTTATTTCAAAAGCAAATGCCTGCCATGTTAACACTCCAATGATGCTAATCCACTCTTGTCATGACACAAAGGCTCATAATTATGGGACATGCTGTACCCCGACACTCTCTGTAGGTACAAACATTGGTAAGCATCTGCTTAAACAATTTGAATTATTGTACACATTTACTTCAAGAATAGAGCCTCGGCACATCCTTCAAATGACTTTGATAATGGTTTTGAGGCAAACTAAACCAGCCTTACAACTTTAAAAGGTTTTAATATAAACCCAATAGGTGTGGCAACTGGAGAGGTAGAAGTACCATCTCCTACATTGTTTTGAGTGGGTCCCTCGAAGCCGGTGTGTGTGACTTGATCTGCCTGTGGTGCTGCGGAGGTGTGGTGAATATCAGGAGACAGGACCTTGAAGTTCTTCTCTGCTCCTTGAGGAAATATTGGCATTTCATCCCCTCTTCATTTTCATTTCCCACGTACAAGGTGACAGGTTTAAGGTTCCATAGAACATCCCTGCCACACGACATTCTTCATTAGCACTGACAGGCTCAAAAATCAATGTAGCTAAATGGTTCAACACCCTGAGCCAAAATAAATATCATTCTCTGTAAAGATTGGCATGGTCCAGGACACCCCAAAGCTATGTTCTCAGCACAAAGGAGATTTATTTGCCCCAGGCAGATGGGAATAAAATAAAAAGACAAAAGATAGAGCATGAGGGAGAAGGGGAAGGGAACAAGGGAGAAGGAAAAAGATATTTGTCCCAGAGCGGGGACAAAGGACTGCCTCTGGATAGAGAGAGAGAGAAGACAGGTATGGCCTAAAGGCAAATGACAGTTTATAAAGGTAAAGGGAAAACCTCGTGCTAGAATGAGGTGTTTAATTTTAATTGGGCATGTTAATTAGGTGAGCCAAAGGGGGCTTTTGATTGATGGACTTCAATAGTTTGATAGCTGGACCTTGGTGGTCAGCCTCAGGAGGAGCAAGTGGCCATATAAAGGAACAGACCTTGGTGTTTGGTTTTAGGAATGTAATCTATTGTTTTTAGCAAGGCAGAGGGAATGGGAGAAAGGCAAGGCCTGCCAGAGCCATATTTGCCACTCTTGGGCTAGCTAGAATTCCTTCATTCTCCAGTTATTTCTTCTACTTAATTTCAAGAATGAACAATTAAATTCACAATCCTATCAGTATCTCCAATAATCATTATTTTTGCACAAAATGTGTTTATGTCTTACACTGCAGCAACTATCATATACTAGTAAAAAGTTTCTAGACTACTTGACATATTTATCATTTTATGCATATACCAAGGAGTCCATATAATTGAATTTCATATATTTCCATTTTTCAGAGACATTTCTTTGTGCTTTTTTCTTTCACCAATAATATATGTCATAAGTGTCTTTATTTATATAATATATGTCATAAGTGTCTTTATTTATATAATATATGTCATAAGTGTCTTTATTTATATAAAAGTGTCATAAGTGTCTTTATATAATATATGTCATAAGTGTCTTTATATAATATATGTCATAAGTGTCTTTATTTATATAGTACCCATCTTAGAGGTTTAGATACTAGGATAGAATTTTGAAATTGTAACTATTATTTCAAAAAAATAAAAAAGGCAGCTAACAAAAATATTTGAATAAAACTGGTAATGGTTTGCACTGTCCATAATTTCGACTTTTTCTCATGGTTTTATACCTTTTTTAAAAATCTTGTGTCTCTTCTGTTAACCACTGATGATTTAAGAGGGGGAGGTGGGAACAACACTCTTTCTGTCTTTCAGTTCACCTCTCGCACCGCAAATCAGTTAACAGTGAACTCTATTTCCCTCTGATCTATCTTTGAACCACAAAGGATGGGAGCATGGTGAGGAAGCAAACAGGTGTCTAGTACACAAGAACCCCCATCACTGTGCAAACACAATCCTGTTTCAAATCCCCCGCTCATCTGCTCAGGGACTCTCCAGACAGAACACAGCGGCAAGGGTTCCAAGACATGCCTCAAGGGGCAGTTGAGAGAAGCAGAGATAGTCAGTCTGGTCAAAAGATAATGAAGTAAGGAAGGGACTGCTGAAGACGCACCTGACAAGCTGTCACGTGGAAGAAGGAGTCTAGAGAATCTGTTTTATGCTAGAGATTGAACTCTCAGGGAGGCAGCTGGGGGCTTCACAGACGCATGGGCATTGTCAAAGTGAGAGCTGTTCAGTTATGAGACTGATTTCCACGTGGCAAGTCCAGGGACAATCTATTACAGATGCAGTAAGATATACTGAAGTCTCAAGGTGGAGTAAAGTGGAAATTTCCGGTTCCTTTGGAGACTCAGTTGGGTTATAATGATGTTTTTCTGGGGCACACAAGTGAAAGGATGTTTTGCTAAGGCAGACACATGAAAGAATGTTTTGCTGAGGCAGACACAGGTGAAAGGATGTTTTGCTATAGCAAACACATGAAGTGACTCATGATGTTTAAAAAGTATATAACTATGACCCCACAGACAATGGGAGCTTGAGCATTGGTTCCCTTTGCTCTGTCTTGCTAGTTTTCAATGACAACACACATGTGTGTTGGTTTGCCTTACACTGTGTTGCTGAGCTTTGCTTGTGGTGACTTCATAGAGAAAGAACTTCTCCTGAGATTCTTGTGACTTCCTGCTGCTACTTCGGGCCAACTGTCAAGCCTTGGGGTTTCTTCTGGATTGTACTGCTCTTGCTGATCCATGTGTGGTGTCTGCCTGAGTAGACTGGACTGAAGCTGCTGATTCAGGTTTGCTGTTTGCTAGTAAGCTGGACCTAGAACAACAAAGATTGGAATCACCCCCAAAGACCTATTTCTAAACACGTCCACTTTCTTTTCTACTACCTCTGGTGGGTGGTGGGCTAGAAGGGAGGTTGAGCCCTTCTTAAAGTAGGCTCGGACAAATGCATCTGAAAGTAGAAAAATGAGTGGGTATGGTTGAGATGAAAGAAAGACCATGCCAGAGATAAGACAGTAGACAGGGATCTAAAACATGTCTAAAACCTTCAAATATAGAATGCTCCAAAATGCCAAATATTTGTAAACTCTGAAAAAATGTCACATGCAGAAAATTCTACACCTAACCTGGGATACGTTCTTCTAGCTGGCCTCAATGGGAGAGGAAGTGCCTAGCTCTACAGAGACTTGATGTGCCAGGGTGAGGGAGATACCCAGGGAAGAGTATCCCACCCACTCAGAGGGAAAGGAGGATAGGGGAAGGATTGTGGGAGGGGGTGATGGGAAGGGGATCAGTGATGAGGATGTAAAGTGAATATGTACAAAAATAAAATGTAATTTAAAATAAAAGAAAATTCGACACCTAACCTTAGGTAATAGATAACCATTAAAATGCTGGTACACTAAAATTACTTCCAGTTTATATATAAGATGTACACAGTGCATGTAGTGGCTATTCCTGGTTGTCAACTTGACTTATTTGGAATGAACTACAATCCAGAATTGGAAGGCTCACCAGTGACCCTTATCTGGAGGCTTGGAGATACTTATCTGGATCTTGGTATGGAGATCTTGAGCCATAGTGGCTATGGATTCCAGAAGATTAAATCTCCGAGTTTAAGGAGATTTAATCTGGGCTACACCTTTTATCTTTACAGAAGGTAAAGGTGGTGGAACACACCTTTAATCTGGGCTACACCTTCTGCTGGAGACAATATAAGGACATTGGAAGAAGGGAGTCTAGCTCTTGCTCCTTCGCCTGCTTGCCGTGTGAGACTGAGTAACTGCTAGATCCTTGGACTTCCATTCACAGCTGCAACTGAACCATTGTTGGGAATTGGGCTGCCGACTGTAAGTCATCAATAAATTCTTTTACTATATAGAGACTATCCATAAGTTCTGTGACTCTAGAGAACCCTGACTAATACAGTGCATAAATGAATTTTGTTCTCTGTGTATACCCCATCCCCAGCATCCCTCATTGTATGCTTTTGCTACTAAAACACTTCTAGTCCCAGGCATTTCAGATAAGGAAATTCGAGTGTAATTAGATGATTTCAGTACTAATTAATTTTACTTACTTCCATTTAACCTAGTTTATTTAATTTTAATTTTTGACAATAATTATGCAAACCTGAAGAAAAAAAATCACTGCATCCTAGGCCAATTTTCTCAGATACAAAATATAAAACCATGTAATTGATATCCACCCTGTTACAACAAGCAGGACCCTGTTTGGCTTCTCTAAATGACAGCCTCTGTCCACTACTTAAGAAATCCTCATGATGGCACAGCAGACTGTGTGCTAAAGAAAGTTATTCAGCATCAGGAAACCAAAGAGACCAGAGACCCACTTCCCTATTCCTGTGTGGCTTAGGATCTAAGCTTGGGCTATCCAGTTATGCCTAGACCTTTGCATTTGCAGGGGCAGGAACGGAGCAACCAGTTTGGTTAGTGGGAATGTCCCAAATCCCCAGACAGAAGGTACAGCAGCTTCAGTGTGGCTGATTCACCCTGAAGCCAGATATTGTCACCTATAAGGACCAGTGCCAGCAGTGGCTATCATATTCACCTCAGATAGCATCTTGCTACTATTTTTCTTGGCTTTTGGTTATGTGTCTTCTTCCTAAAATTATGGGTGAATTTTGGGAATGAGTCAATATCTAAAGCATACTTCCTAATTCTGCCAAAGCCAGTTCCTGCTGGTTGTTGATAAGAAAACTGAAAAATCTCTTTGGCTACCTTACAACGATGTTGTGAAATCTGACTGGGTTATTTTAATGTAAAAACTTGGTAAAGCAGGAAGTGTAGACACTATAAGTTCATGAGTATCTGGGAAAGAATCTTAATGTAAGCAAAGGATGAGCAACATGCAAACCCTTTCACAACAGTAACCTGATTCCAAGTGCACACAGAGGCTCACAAGTGTCTTTAATTCCAGTTCCATGGAATCTGACCACCTTGGGCATACGGCACATATATGCTACGTAGACCTTCACGCACATCAAACACTCAAGCACAGAAAATTAAGTTACAAATTTAAAAATTAGGAATGGGTACAAAATAGCAGGTCATTTATAAATCTGCAGACTCAGAATAGAAAATGGATTTAACTTTAAGGGTAGAGTTCTTTGTTTTACATCTGAGACTTAGGTTGGGAAACAGAAGACCAATGGCCGCAGCTCCCTTAGCTAGAGGGAAGGAGCCCCCAGATAAACCAGGCCAGTCCTGTTTGCTCTCCCTTTCTGCTTCTCTCTGAAACAAACCAGTTTTTATCTTTGTAGGAAAACCAAGGTTTTGAAGCTGCTAAAAGTAAAACTCTGTTGAGAACTAGTGAGTGCTTTGCACATTTGTCTCAGGCCCAGGCAGCCCCTTGTATCCAGGACTTCCATCGCCATCCATTCAACAAGCCACTGGCTGAAGATACTCGGAAAGTCTTTGAATCTGGGCTGAGCGTGTGTACAAATGGGTCCCCCAATGTGTTTGTTCTCTGAACAAAACAGCACATCTTAGAAGGGCGGTGGTGGCAGCACACGCCTTTAATCCCAGCACTTGGGAGGCAGAGACAGGCGGATTTCTGAGTTCGAGGCCAGCCTGGTCTACAAAGTGAGTTCCAGGACAGCCAGGGCTATACAGAGAACCCTGTCTCGAAAAAACAAAAAACAAAAAACAAAAATAAAAACAAACAAACAAAAAACCCCAGCACATCTGTCTATACATTTATATCATCTTTGGTACCACGAATTTAAAATATATGGAAGGTGATTTAAATATAGGGAAGGTTGTGCATAGATTATATACAAACACTGTACTCATTTTGCATAAAGGACATACGCATTTGCAGGTTTGGGCTTTGGAGGCAAGGAACCTGAAGCCAGTCAATCATGGATCCTTAAGGAGGGATGTAAAAATTTCTGAAGTGCCTCTGAGACTATTAGAGTCTCAGGATTCAATAGAAGACGCAAGAAGAGTGAAGCAAACTCCATAATGAAAAGTAAAATATTCCGATGTAATCTGCTGCTCCCTTAGCTGCAGCCTGGCTTTACATTTCCAGCTGACTATCTTGCCTTCATCTTAAATACCTCCTTTACTTCAGGAAATCCGCTCTTTGATGCTTGACCTTAGGCCGGAAATCTTTCAGGTTTCAGCAGTCACTAAACTTAAGTTTGTTGTTTTGAAGAGAGTTTTTGTGTGAATTTTCTAAGATGTGAAAAAAAATGCATCCTAAGGAATATTTTGTTTGGATTTGGAAATAAGAGCTAAAGAATTAAACCTAGATCTAAAAAAAAAAAAAAGTATTTGTTAACTTATTTCATCACTTTTAAGATAAAAAACATTTTCCTTAAAATGACATTTCCCTGCTAACTTAAGCAGAGCTCTTTTAATGTTGAATTGCTATTCAAAACTCTCTGACAAAAATGTAATATATTACCATTTTCGGCAATGATCATCCATATAAAATATTTAAGCAACTCTGTATTGCTAGCTGTCTGATTAAAAAAGTAAACTAAGATTTTTAATTAAAAAAAAATGTTTCTAAAGAATTATTCCATTACTTCAGTTAAGAAAGGCTAAAATTTAAGTCACCAAAAAGTCCAGTTTATTGATTTCCTTAGGTCACTTAAAAATAAACTCGAGCCTGTATTTTCTTAGCACAAAACAAAATATTGAACACTACCCTTCAGGCATCTGACCATACTTCAAATACTGATCTTATCACTGCTGGCAAATCAAACATTGTTGGACTTTAAAAGGAAGAAAGGAAAAAGCCTGGAGTCACTGGGAACCATCAGAGGTCAGGCTGTGGCTTTCAGTCAGGCCACACACACACACACACACACACACACACACAGAGAGAGAGAGAGAGAGAGAGAGAGTAAGGACACTTGGCATCCATTTGACTTCTCTTTCACTAAGTAGGACTTAGAACATGGTACAGAAAGACCTTTATTCTGAAACTGACCATCTACTGCACTTGACATCTTCTTACATACTTGCAAACAGAAACTGGAATATTCTCATGTCTTGGCCATTTGAGTTCCATAAATCAATGTGATAAATCATAAAATTATTACATCAAAGATAATTGGAAACTGGCCAGGAGCTGGATGGGAATTTTCTCATGTGTTTCAAGTACTGGCTGTGTCCTTTCTATTTTTGTCATAAACTGGGAAGTGTAGTAGGAGTTGAAGACAGTACAAAGCACAGAACCCGGAGGAGCTTCTACTAACTAAATACCACCAGTTTGTTTGCATAAATGCCTCACTTTTTTTTTTCTCAAAAGACTTTTAGAACCTTTCACATCTCATCCTCAGAGGCCAGTGAGTTTCTTAGAATAGAATCAGACATTTAACAGCAAAATCTAGCAATGAAATGAGGGCTTTGGCCTGAAACACGTGTGACTACATCAGACATGAGTCAGACTCCTGAGGTAGAGGCTGGTAGGCTGGCTGCAGGAAGGTTTAAAGTGATTCTTCATTTCTTCCTTAAAACTCGTCACACTTAAATCTTACCACTCTCACTTAGACTGAAATTTACAAGGACTCTCAACACATCCTGTTTCCCAAATTCGGTGTTTTATTGAAGAGAAATGGGTATTATTTCAGGTCCTTCTTTCATTGTCCCTTTTATATTACTGGGGAAAATATTTCGACGTGATAAGCAAGACTGCCCAGAACCCCATTGAAAACGACTGGGTTTTGATTGTGAGGGGGTTTGGGTGCAGCGCAGGGAGAAGAATCTGCATACTGAGGAAACCTGACCAACCGACACAAGGGGGCAGGAAGCGCCCAGGCTGGGGTTTCAATCTGATCTAGCTGAAAAGAGGTTTATCTAAACTCTTCTTTGCCCTCCGGGTATTTATCAATTCTCTCGGCGTGGAAAAAGAAAAACGAAAAAAAAAAAAAAAAAGCTGTGCTGCTGACAACTGGGTTTAGCTTTTCCTTCGTCTAAATTCTGCGAGGTGAACTGAGCGTCTGCAGTGACAGCTCTCCAGCTAGGGGTAGTTTAGAAAAGCCTGGGGCTACATTCTCTGGAACTTCTCTGGTGGGAGACTGGCGATTCTGATCAGACTGCATTTCTCACACACACCAAATGCTTCTTTTCACTTTAACTCTGTGAACTTTGATTGCAAAGGAGGGGCTTGATTTAAAAAACAACAACCGCCGCCACCAATCCGCCGGACAGTGTCCCTTTCATAAAGAACGGGAAAATCAGCAAGGGCTTGGGTGGTGGTGGGAGTGGGGGCGGGAGTGGGGGCTTGTGGTGGTGACGGTGATGGGTATTGCAACCTGCTCTAGCTAGGTAGGTCTGTCTTTTAATCCCCTGTCTGTTTGAAAATCTCCAGTGCCTTGCCAAACTGCTCTGGGTTCCTTTTCAAACTCAACAACAAGGTGTTCAACTTTGTTCTTCACTCCCACCCTGGCTTTGGAAGTTTCGACAAGAGGTGGCCATCCCGGGAGAGATTTCAATGACCAAGGAACGGGACTGAGATGCATTAATAGATGCACTAATCTTTAGACCTGAAGACTTGAGTCCGCAAGAGCCGCGCAGGCTGGTGGTTGAGCCGCAGCCCCAGGTCCGGACAAGCAAGCTCAGGGCGCCCCTCCATTCCAACCAACCTGTTGCACCTCTCTCAGAGCAGCTCTGCGCAGTTTCCCCGCCTGGGAGCTGATTGACAGCAGTCAGTACCCAACCCTGGACTCAGGGCCTCCTCCAGCGACCAGCGATTGGTCCCCTGAGAGAATTGGAGTTAGGGGTGCAAAGGGAGAGATTTCCCTCAAAGGACTCAAAGGTCCTGGGACCTGGGACGTAGGAACTCTCCTGCCGGCTACACGCCCCGGACGCGCTGGCAGTGTTTAGTACTTTGGATTGCGGCTCCAAGGAGGGACCGTGCGGTGCATTTGGCCATCCTCCTGGTTCAGCCCTGCCACTGGGAGGGCCCCGCAGGCACCGCGCCGAGTTCCCGGCCCTTCCCACCGGGCTCTCGAGGAGCCTGCAAAGTCTAGCTTTGCATACCCGCCGGGTGAACTGTCGGAACTCTAAGGCCGGCAGCCTGCATACCACAAGGGCTCCCGGAATGGCCAGCCGTGCGCGCAGGACAGCCAAGTTCTCCAGCTTCCAGCCGATACTCGCACAGTCGCCTAGGCTGCTGCTGCTGCTCCTGTCACTGGTAAGCCGCGTCTCCACACAAGCTGCTGGCCCCGGTGCCGCACTTCAGTCCCTGGGTCTCTCCGGGACTTCGGGAGTCCCTACAGAGGAAGCTATAGTGGTGGCAAACCGCGGGCTCCGTGTGCCCTTCGGTCGCGAAGTCTGGCTGGATCCGTTGCGTGACTTGGTGCTGCAGGTGCAGCCAGGAGACCGCTGCACAGTGACCGTGTTAGACAACGACGCGCTGGCCCAGCGGCCGGGCCACTTGAGTCCCAAGCGTTTTGCGTGCGACTATGGCCCGGGTGAAGTGCGCTACTCGCACCTGGGTGCTCGCAGCCCTTCCCGCGACCGCGTCCGCCTGCAGCTGCGCTACGATGCTCCAGGAGGGGCGATAGTCCTGCCACTGGCACTAGAGGTGGAAGTGGTCTTCACCCAGCTGGAGATTGTGACTCGGAATTTACCTCTGGTCGTGGAAGAACTGCTAGGGACCAGCAATGCCTTGGATGCTCGGAGCTTAGAGTTCGCCTACCAGCCTGAGACCGAGGAGTGCCGCGTGGGCATCTTGTCAGGTCTGAGCGCTTTGCCTCGGTACGGAGAACTCCTTCACTACCCACAGGTCCAGGGAGGGGCCGGAGACAGAGGGACCTCTGAGACCCTTTTGATGGACTGCAAAACATTCCAGGAGCTGGGAGTCCGCTACCGCCACACAGCCCCCAGCCGCTCGCCTAACAGGGACTGGCTGCCTATGGTGGTCGAGCTACATTCGCGAGGGGCTCCAGAGGGCAGCCCCGCTTTAAAACGCGAGCACTTCCAGGTGCTTGTGAGGATCCGGGGAGGAGCGGAGAACACTGCACCCAAGCCCAGTTTCGTGGCCATGATGATGATGGAGGTGGACCAGTTTGTACTGACTGCTCTCACTCCAGACATGCTAGCAGCCGAGGATGCTGAATCCGACCCAGACCTTTTGATTTTCAACCTCACCTCTGCCTTCCAGCCTGGGCAGGGCTACCTGGTGAGCACTGATGACAGAAGCCTGCCTCTCTCCTCCTTTACACAGCGGGATTTGCGCCTGCTGAAGATTGCCTACCAGCCTCCCTCTGAAGACTCGGATCAGGAACGTTTGTTTGAACTAGAGCTGGAGATAGTGGACCCTGAAGGAGCAGCCTCAGACCCTTTCGCCTTCATGGTGGTGGTGAAACCCATGAACACACTGGCTCCCGTGGTCACACGAAACACTGGCCTTATTCTCTATGAGGGTCAATATCGGCCGCTCACGGGTCCCGTAGGCAGTGGACCCCAGAACTTGGTCATCAGTGATGAAGATGACCTAGAAGCTGTGAGGCTGGAGGTGGTGGCTGGGCTCCGTCATGGCCACCTTGTTATTCTGGGTTCTCCCAGTCGTGACTCTGCTCCCAAGACCTTCACAGTGGCGGAGCTGGCGGCTGGCCAGGTTGTGTACCAGCATGATGACAGAGACGGTTCACTGAGTGACAACTTGGTGCTGCGCATGTCCGATGGAGGAGGCAGGCACCAGGTCCAGTTCCTGTTCCCTATCACTTTAGTGCCTGTGGATGACCAGCCACCCGTCCTGAACGCCAACACTGGGCTGACAGTGGCTGAGGGTGAAACTGTGCCCATCCCACCCTTGACTCTGAGTGCAACCGATATAGATTCAGATGACTCTCAGCTGGTTTTTGTCCTGGTGCCACCCTTCTCAAACTTGGGGCACCTGCTTCTCCGCCAAAGGCATGTCCCCCAGGAAGAGCAGGGTCTGTGGCAGAAGCAAGGGTCATTTTATGAGCGAACGGTGACAGAGTGGCGGCAACAGGATATAACAGAGGGGAAGCTCTTCTATAGGCACTCTGGGCCCCACAGCCCTGGGCCAGTGATGGACCAGTTCATGTTTAGAGTCCAAGACAATCATGACCCCCCTAACCAGTCTGGGATCCAGAAGTTTGTAATACGCATTCATCCTGTGGACCGTCTCCCTCCAGAACTGGGCAGTGGCTGTCCCCTTCGGATGGTGGTACAGGAATCCCAGCTCACACCACTGAGGAAAAGGTGGCTGCACTACACTGACCTGGACACAGATGACCGAGAGTTACAGTACACAGTAACCCAGCCTCCCACGGACACAGATGAGAACCACTTGCCGGCTCCACTGGGCACTTTGGTCTTCACTGATAATCCCTCAGTGGTGGTGAGCCATTTTACCCAAGCTCAGGTCAATCATCATAAAATTGCTTACAGGCCCCCAGGGCAGGAGCTAGGAGTCGCAGCCCGAGTGGCTCAGTTCCAGTTCCAAGTAGAGGACCGAGCTGGGAATGTGGCTCCTGGCACCTTCACCCTTTACCTGCAGCCTGTGGATAACCAGCCCCCCGAGATTGTCAACACTGGCTTCACCGTTGAGGAAAAGGGACACCACATCCTGCGTGAGACGGAGCTGCATGTGAGTGATGTTGACACAGATGTGGCCCACATCTCGTTCACTCTCACACAGGCCCCCAAACATGGCCACATGCAAATATCTGGACAGCCACTGCATGTAGGAGGACACTTCCACTTGGAGGACATAAAGCATGGCAGAATTTCCTACTGGAATAGCGGGGATGAGTCTTTGACTGACAGCTGCTCCCTGGAGGTCAGCGACAGACACCATGTGGTACCAATTACTCTCAGAGTGAACGTTCGGCCAGGGGACCGTGAAGGTCCTATGTCAGTCCTTCCTGCTGGTACTCTGGAGTCCTATCTAGACGTCTTAGAGAATGGGGCTACCGAAGTTACCGCCAATATCATTAAGGGGGCCTATCAGGATACCGATGATTTGATGCTGACTTTCCTATTGGAAGGTCCGCCCTTCTATGGGGAAATCCTAGTCAACGGAGCTCCAGCTGAGCAGTTCACCCAGAGGGACATCCTGGAGGGCTCTGTTGTCTACGCTCACACCAGTGGTGAGATTGGCCTGTTGCCCAAAGCTGACTCTTTTAACCTGAGTCTATCAGCTATGTCTCAAGAATGGAGAATCGGTAGCAGCATTGTTCAAGGCGTCACTGTGTGGGTGACCATCCTCCCTGTGGACAGCCAAGCCCCTGAGATTTCTCTCGGTGAACAGTTTGTAGTGCTGGAAGGTGACAAGAGTGTGATAAGCCTGACCCACCTAAGTGCTGAGGACATGGACTCCCTGAAGGATGACCTCTTGTGCACAATAGTCATTCAGCCAACCTCAGGCTATGTAGAGAACATTTCTCCAGCACCAGGCTCAGAGAAATCAAGAGCCGGGGTTGCCATAAGTGCCTTCACGCTGAAGGATCTCAGGCAAGGACACATTAACTATGTCCAGAGTGTCCACAGAGGAGTGGAGCCTGTCGAAGACCGCTTTATATTCCGTTGTTCTGATGGTATTAACTTCTCTGAGAGACAGATTTTCCCCATTGTTATCATTCCTACCAATGACGAGCAGCCAGAAATGTTCATGAGGGAATTCATGGTGATGGAAGGCATGAGTCTGGTGGTCAACAGACTCATCCTCAACGCGGCTGATGCGGATATTCCCCGCGATGATCTAACGTTTACCATTACCCGGTTTCCAACTCACGGTCATGTCATGAACCAGTTAATCAATGGTACAGTGTTGGTTGAAAGCTTCACCCTGGACCAGATTATAGAGAGTTCCAGCATTATTTATGAGCACGATGACTCTGAGACACAAGAGGACAGTTTTGTGATTAAGCTGACAGATGGCAAGCACTCTGTGGAGAAGATGGTCCTCATTGTGGTCATCCCTGTTGATGACGAGACGCCCAGAATGACCATCAATAATGGGCTAGAAATAGAAATTGGGGAAACCAAAGTTATCAACAACAAAGTCCTAATGGCAACTGACCTAGACTCTGATGACAAATCACTGGTTTATATTATCCGTTATGGACCAGGGCATGGCTTGTTACAGAGACAAAAACCTCTAGGTGTCTTTGAAAATATCACTTTAGGCATGAATTTTACCCAGGACGAAGTGGACAGGAACTTGATTCAGTATGTCCACTTTGGGCAAGAAGGCATTCGAGACCTGATTAAATTCGACGTGACAGATGGAACAAATGCTCTTATAGACCGCTACTTTTACGTGACTATTGGAAGTGTTGACATTGTCTTCCCTGATGTAGTAAGTAAGGGCGTGTCCTTGAAAGAAGGTGGCAAAGTCACTCTGACTACAGATCTGCTGAGCACAAGTGACTTGAACAGTCCTGATGAGAACTTAGTTTTCACCATTACCAGGGCTCCTATGAGAGGTCACTTGGAGTGCACGGATCGAAGGGGACTGTCCATCACTTCGTTCACTCAGCTCCAGCTGGCTGGTAACAAAATCTACTACATACACACGGCTGAGGATGAGGTCAAAATGGACAGCTTTGAGTTTCAAGTCACCGATGGGCGGAACCCTGTCTTCCGAACTTTCCGGATCTCAATCAGTGACGTAGACAACAAAAAGCCAGTGGTCACCATCCACAACCTGGTGGTCAGTGAAAGTGAAAGTAAACTGATAACTCCCTTTGAACTCACTGTAGAGGACAGAGATACCCCTGACAGGCTCCTAAAATTCATTGTCACCCAGGTCCCTGTTCATGGTCACCTCCTCTTCAACAATACCAGATCTGTCATGGTTTTCACCAAGCAAGACTTGAATGAAAACTTAATCAGCTACAAACACGATGGCACAGAATCAACGGAAGACAGCTTCTCCTTCACCGTGACTGACGGCACCCACTCGGACTTCTATGTTTTTCCTGATACAGTGTTTGAAACCAGGAGACCTCAAGTGATGAAAATCCAGGTGTTACCTGTTGACAACAGTGTCCCCCAAATTGTGGTGAACAAAGGAGCTTCTACACTTCGTACCCTGGCCACTGGCCATTTAGGGTTCATGATCACAAGCAAAATACTCAAAGTGGAAGACAGAGACAGCCTGCGTTTTTCTCTCAGGTTCATTGTGACAGAAGCCCCCCAACATGGCTACCTTCTCAACCTGGGCCAAGGAAACCACAGTGTCACGCAGTTCACCCAAGGTATGTCCCACTTCTCCTTTCACCCAAAGCCCTGATAGGCCTTACTCCTTGAGAATGAGGGGGGTCCCTAAGCCTTAGAAGTAGAACATCAGGATTAAGTTAAAGGGGCAAGGAAGAGAGGAGAGAGGAAGGGGGGAGGAGAGGAGAGGAGAGGAGAGGAAGGGGGAGGAGAGGAGAGGAGAGGAGAGGAGAGGAGAGGAGAGGAGAGGAGAGGAGAGGAGAGGAGAGGAGAGGAGAGGAGAGGAGAGGAGAGGAAGGGGGAGGAGAGGAGAGGAATAGCGGTGGAGAGCACACAGATACCCTCAGTCCAAGGAAACACCTCCACGTTGCTGTGTGTTGTGTTGTAACCACCTTTGTCAGAGGGACTAGGAAGGTACTGTAACTATGGCGAGATATGCTGATGAGGAAAGACATGGATTTGGGGGTTTATGACAGAGGCTGACTTTCTAATGCTGCTTCAGGTCACCAAGTCTCCTGCCATCCTGTTTGGTACACAGCACACAGTCCTTGGAACATTTCAGTGCCTTAAAGAGAGATTTGTGGTATATATCACCCTGTTGTCATTATCAATATCAATATACACTCAAACACAATACCTTTAAATTCTAAATTACCTTTTTAACTTTTAAATACTGGGTTGATAGTTGCTGTGACTATTGGGAATTTTATAACTAACAGAATATTCATTTACATTTATTTGAGACTTTTAAAAATATTTCCTACTGGTTCATGACTCAGGCAGACAGCTGTCCAAAGGCACAAGAGGTAAATAAACCTGTCGAGAGTTGTTAAAGTTCTATCTCATATGACAGGGTGCAGCACGGGGGTGTGCTCAACCAGCAAGCCCACAATTAATGGTGTGCAAGAGAACTATGTGTCCATTCATTGCTAACTTGTCATCCATCTCAGTAAACTTAGAAAATATGAAAAGATGATTAATCGAAGGAGGGAATTATTTCATTATTGTTTTTCATTACTCTACTGATTTTTATTATTCCTTACTATCACTTATTATTTTTCCTTAACTTTATATTTGCTATTATGTTATTTTTATTATTGTTTATCATTACTTATTTCATTGTTATTTTTCATTCATTTGTTGGTTTTTTTTTTCCTTCAAAGCCTTTTCTTCCCTGTCCTAAGCAAAGTGTCAGACATCTCTTGCTCTAAGCACCTGCTTTCCTGAGGCCCTTGGGGCAGCAGGCTTTGAGGTCAGGAACTAGGGGCATGTGACCTCTGCCGGGCAGCTCAGAGAGGAAAGCGAGAAGCCATTCAGCAGGCTTCAGCAGCTAGCTGGGAAGTTAGGGCTCTGTTCTCAGACCCTGCAACTTTCATTACAAAGGGATTTGTGTTGCTTTCAGGAAAATCTCAGCATCAGAATGGAAACTGGATCTCCCGTGTGGGCTCTGGGGTGGAAATGGAGTGTAACCCCAGGACATCCCAGCGGGGGTGTTCTTTTCCTGCTACACTGTTCAGCTCTTAGACAACAAACACTTTAATAGACTTCGTTGTTATGTTGACGGGATCTTCTTTTCTGTTTGATGCTGGCAAACAGCTTCACACTCCAGCCTCTGATTCTTGGCTGAGAGCCTGCTTATATCTTGGGCCTGCAGGGACAGGAAAACCCCAGAGTGGATGCCGGCCTGGCAGTTTTCTGTAGATGCTTCTGGGAGGGAAGCCCACAGCTTTAGGCTGGCTTGTTCTCCTGGAAAGGACAGAAGAACTGTATTAGAGGGTAGAAACCCTTCCATCTCATCTCTCCTCTGACCCCAAAAGAGAGTGTTTTTACAGAGATTTTGTTATTGTTGTTAAAAAAAAAAAGTTGGAAGAAGATATGCAAATCAATTCTTTTAAAGTCTACAAACCAAATTCAACAGCTCCAAAATACCGACATAATATTCCTCATATATTGACCCCTTAAAGTATGCTATTTTACTGTAGGCCTTTTGTTTGTTTGCACCAAGTTGTCACAATTAAGTTTTATTATCCTTGTAATGGCACAGTAGTTACGTTTTGTGTTAAAAAATACAGTTTTAAAAATTATATTTTAAAGGAACTTACCACATTTTAACACAAATTCAGACTCTAAGGAAGAACACTTGATATTCAGTCACACAACACTCACCTGAACAAGTTGAGGCTAGAATCTGGTTCCTCGTAGTTATTTATGGAGATTAGATAAGTCCTTAAAGATGACTCCTTCACAGCTGTCTATCCTCCTAGAGGGGAAGTGAGAGTGGTGTTGAGCAGGGGACTGCGCATGTGCAGTTTGGTTTTTATTTTGCTTTATCAGGAAGGAATGAGAGAAACTGTATTTTAATGGAGTTAAACACTTTTAACAAAAGTAGCCAGAGAGGTTATATTCCTAAATTGATTAACTAAGCCGTTGCCCTTGGGAGACATTTTTATTTCGAAGACTTATGAAAATTCATTGTCAGGAAAGGTTCGAGAGCAGAACTAGTCAGATTAGAGAATTATTTGCTTTGAACTTTCCTTTTTGTCCGTGTGTCCCCACCCACACCATCACCCTTTGCTCTCAGGTCTGAAGCCTTGTCCCAACTACAGAAACTTTCTTTTTTCTCCACAATGAGTAGATAATGGGGCTGGAGAGATGGCTCGGCAGCTAAGAGTGTCTGAAGCTCTTGCAAAGGACCCAGGTTCAGTTCCAGCACTCACATGGCCAGTTTACAAACCCCCTGTAACTCCAGCTTCAGGGGATCTGATGCCCTCTTCTGGCCTCTTTGGGTATCAGGCAAGCATGCAGTGTTCCTTGGCGCATGCCGGCAAAAGCACTCCTATACATAAAATAAAAAAACATATAAATAATAAGCACATAGTGAGATATTTTGTTAGATAATTTGTTAAGCAAATTGTTTGTGTGTGTGTGTGTTTGTATTTGTCAAGCAAAAATTTGGGAAGGTACAAGACTCCCCAACCCTGTTTGCACCAACTATGATTACTGGGATTTGCTTAAAATAGGAACTATGGGCAGGTTGTATAGATCAATGCAATAAATATATTAACTATAGCAATCAGAAGAAAATCTAATTCTTAGATTACTGTTATAAATTACTGTATCCACTTTGTGCTTAAGGAAGGTAGTGTTTATGTACTTTTACAATGTGTTGCTATTTTTCAGAGGTACCTGTAGAATAGCAACATTATCATCAAGAGCCTCCTTTTGAAATCATGAATAAGTGTTAACATAGTTAAAGGGAAAACGAAAAGCTCTGGAGCAGCTTTTTATTTCAATGAAATCTTCTCTTACTGTCTTTTTTATTTTTTTTATTATTATTTTTTAAAGAAAGCATTGGCACATCTTGTGTAATAGAGGTTTAGTTTAGTTTAGTTTATAGCTTGATTTTATTGTTATTGTACAGATGTTTTATCTGCAAGTATGTCTGTTTGCCACGTGTGTGCCTGGTCCCTGTGGACATCAGGAGGGGTCATTGGCTCCTCTGGAACAGGGATTCCCTGGAGGCTGTGAGCCACTGTGTGGGTGCTGGAATGGAGCCTGGGTCCTCTGCAAAAGCAGCCAGTGCTCTTTAACTGCTGAGAACCATCTCTCCAGCCTCTGTGCTTTATTTTTAATTAGTTAAAATTCTTGTTTAGATTTCTTTTATGTGTATGTGTTGTGCCCGCACGTGTATGTCACCCACATGCATACAGTACCCAAGGAAGCCAAAAGAGAGTGTTAGATCACCTGCAACTGGAGTTAGCATGGTGTGGGTGCTGGGAACTGAACATCGGTCTTCAACAAGAGCAGCCAGTGCTCTTAGCCAAAGCCATCTCTCCACCCACTTATTATTATTAGCATCACCACCACCACCACCATCATCATCATGGTCTCCAAGCAGGGACTTTAGAGTTTCAAACAAAATTTAAGAACAGGTGAGAAGGTTAGAAAAGAAGTTGTCATGGCTAGCACAATAAGAAAGTGTAATCAAGAGTTCTGGTCATTCCTTATTGATAAACAACAGATCATAATTTGAGACTTTAGAATTAACAGGCCAAGCAGGGGCTGCGTAGGGGCTGTACAGGGGCTGTGTGGAGACTGTACAGGCGCTGTGTAAGGGCTGTGCATGGGGCTGTGCAGGGGGCTGTGCAGGGGCAGTGCCTCCTAAGAGCACTTGGCTCTTTCATTTTAAGTTAAGACTCATGAGATCATTTGCTGTCCTAAAAGGACTTACCATGTAAAAATGGCAACAACAACAATAACAACAACATCTTCTGAAGATGGTTTTAATCTGATAGGAAAGATGCTTGTGCTGATTGATATAAACATTAGTGCAGGACTTGGTCTATGAACCAAAAAGCAGATTTCCCTATCACCAGAAATGTCTCTTTATAAGTGTATCTCCTTTCAGAGCTGTGAGGCAGGATGCAGTTCACATGTCACATCGCCTAAGAAAAGATTCAGAAGTCTTTGGCAGAACTTGCCAACTCTAAATACTGTGTTTATCAAGATAAAATGTTCTCATGTCATTTTTGCTTATAATCCCTGTGAACTCCGTAGCAAAAACCTAATCGAGCTTTTAGAAATTAGAAAAAAAAAAAACCATAAACACAAAGGAGACGGATAACGATTATACACCTTGATGACAGTGTTCTTAGCCACATTCTGTGTTTGTGTAACCTTAAAAAACTCACTGGCTGCCCAGATCAAAGACAGATCTATTTTTTTATTAGATATTTTCTTCATTTACATTTCAAATGCTATCCCAAGAGTCTTCTCCCCCCGCCCTGCTCCCCTACCCACCCACTCCCACTTCTTGGCCCTGGTGTTCCCCTGTACTGAGGCATATAAAGTTTGCAATACCAAGGGGCCTCTCTTCCCAATGATGGCCGACTAGGCCATCTTCTGCTACATATGCAGCTAGAGACATGAACTCTGGGGGTACTGGTTAGTTCATATTGTTGTTCCAAGGCAGATCTATTTTAAGTATCATAAGACAGAGTGATATTTATTTCATTAAACTGTATGTGCAGTGGCATCATTAAAGAGAGAAGCTGATAAAATGGAGGTATTTTAAATACTGTATATAGGTAATGTTAACAAACCTATGCACATGAGTCTGCTATACTTGGAAACAGTATAAGGCAAGGTGCCCCTGAGTTGCTAAAGCCCCTACCATGCACTAAATTTTAATAGCAGTCTGTTGCATTGTAAGAAGAAGCACTACCATAGCGAAGAAAACATCTGCTCTTCCCTTTAGCTTCCTGTAAAACTCACTCTGCAAGGGACACGAAGCAATTTCAAGAGGTCCAGGAAATCTGCCATGCCTTAAAATATCTTCCTTTCCACCTGTCATAGAGCCTGACATACCTACCGTATTTAATAGCTGCTCCTTTGGTGGGAAGGGGGTATCACCTTGCTCTTATTATAATCTAAGTCTGGCCCTCTATTTATCTGGGTGCAGGATCAGATGTCTACGGGACAGCTGATATTAAGGGGTGTAGAGACACAGAACAAAGCATCATGCCCCACTCCCAAAAGGGGATCTAAACACGTTTTCAGAAACACAATAGCCAATAGGATTTATTGTAAGTACAAGCCATCGGGTTTGCTACAGTAATTAATCACTTTGCCTTTTGGTTGCATTTTAGCTGACATTGATGACATGAAAATATGCTATGTCTTGAGAGAGAGAGCAAATGCCACAAGTGATATGTTCCATTTCATAGTGGAAGATGACGGTAAGTATTCTACTCTTCCAGTGGCCTTTTTTATTGATTGATTGATTGATTTTGGTTGCTCTTTGACAACATTGCTACAAGGAATATTTCTCAGGTGCTATGTTGTGTTCATGTGATTTTTATGCAGAGTGGATTTTGTGTCTGCTATAAGAGTTCCTCATCCTTGGTTTCATTGGCCCAGGATCAGGGCATCTAATGAGCTTCTTAGCTTGGGGGATTTTGTGAATTGGTCTAGCGAAGTTTGCCTTGGCCAAGTTTGAAGAGCACTGTAGAAACAGAAACTGGTGTTTGCCTTTCTACCTAGGTCTCCTAGACAAGAGGCACCATTGCTGTTACCCACCCCCAGACCTGCTCAGGCTCCTTTCTGCTTCTAATGACTCTGCCTCCTCCCCCTGCAAACCTAGGCCTGGAAACATGTAGCTGCTTCTGGGTTGAATAGAAAGATTATATTTTTGTTGTGTGTCCTCATGTAAAGCCACAAGAGTCTCACCAAGTATTTACATTGTGCAAACAGGACACAGGAAGTTCTGAGAATGAAAGCAACGTGCTAGAGAGAACTCACTCAGATTAGCTCTGAATCTGCTTCCTGGTGACATTTTTAAAATAGGACCCACTGTTTGGTCATCTCCTCCAAGGAGAGGCCCTTCTCGTCCTCCATAACCACAAAGCATTAAGTGCCCTCGTTTAAAATATTGCTGGATATAGCATGACCAGGTGTCTGAAAGTGATGTCTGTTTCACGCATGCCAGAGAGGCAAAGGAAGGCTACATGGTCACAGTCAGTTGAAACCTGCCTCAGATTCCAGGCTTAATATAGCTAATGTCTGTGTTTGAAAGGAACCAAGCCATAGTTTAGCAATTGACACACTGGCAAAGGAGTCTCGGTAAGGAACAAAGTCCTAAGAAAGAAACCAACTGGTAAACTAAAAACATTGTGCGTGCTGACTCCTGCTGCGCCAGTGAAAATTTCTGCCAAGGGAAACTGTAAACTCATACATGCAGTAATTAAATGTCAATCTCAGGCAAAAAAAAAAAAAGAATGAGCGAACAAGACTCAGTAACAAAAAAGTGTTCCTTCTTAAAATTGCAAAAGCATTAAATACATCCATGGTTTGCAGCTGGAGAGATGGCTCAGCAGTTAAGAGCACTACCTGCTCTTGCAGAGGACCCAGGTTGGGTTCCTATCACCCACATGACAGCTCACAACCACATGTAACTCCAGTTCTAGGGGATCTAATGTCCTTCCTCTTCTGATCTCCTTGGGCACTGCTCACTTGGGGCACACATACGTACATGCAAGGAAATCATTCATGTATACACACACACACACACACACACACACACACACACAAATCCTTAAATAATATACCGTGGCCTTTACTTTTTCTTTTAAGATTTATTTATTTAATGTACATGAGAACACTGTGGCTCTCCTCAGGCATGCCAGAAGAGAGCATCGGATCCCATTATAGATGGCTGTGAGCCACCATGTGGTTGCTGGGAATTGAATTCAGGACCTCGGAAGTCAGTGCTCTTAACCACTGAGCCATCTCTCCAGCTCTGGCCTTTACTTTTAAAACCGTCTTGTCTCCCCACATTTATGTACACAGCCATAATTATTCTACTAGTCCGCACATCTTCAGCTAGGTAGGAGAGAAACATTACATTAAAACTCAGGTCTGTACTCAAACTTTGGAAAGCATGGCATTGTCTGTCATATCTCACAATGGTAAGCAGCGATGTCTGGGTGAAGATGTCGGGCTTCTGTTTTGGTTGCTGAAGATGTGAATCTTTATGCTTATGAAAGTGGGAATGAAGTCATTCCAGGAGGTTCTTTTTGAGCTTCAGTTTCACATGGGCAGAATATTCTAGAGAGATCCTCCTGTACCTTCCTGGACACTAACATAGCCTGTAAGACTCAGCTAGATCCTAGCAAATGGTTATTAAGCAGCGTGTACCTGAACCTCCCTGATGTAAGAGAAGTCCCTTTTGTCACAATAAACAGGAATCTATAAGACTGAAAAAAACTAGAAAGCCATGTGTGTATCTTAGAACTGATTCTATCAGACTTTTTAAATGGGGCACGGGGTGGGGGGTTATCTTGCAAATGGTCTAACACTTGGATGAGGTAACACAGTAATATTTTGTATGTCTAAATAGGGCATAAAAATATTAGCTATAGCAATTCTCTGCTTTATATAGAGATGGTACGTACACTGTTAAATCTTCTGAGAAGTGTGTGAACAGCTTCCAGTATCTCACACCTGGGGCAGCTGTGAGACAGCACTGCCTAGGGGTATGAACTTTCATTGTCCAAGTCTCTTTCCAACCCACTGAAGTCACCTTCTTCAAGCCCGCAGGCTTGTTTTCAGAGTGATGGCTAGCTGAGGATATTCCCAGGACAAACATAATCCTCCAGGCTTTAAAAAAAAAATACAATAGAATTCCATGTCAAGTATCAGGAATGGGAGAAGAAATGATTTGAAAGCAGAAGCCTAAAACAAAACTTGCTTCAGATTTAGTCGTTTGTGGTTGGGACCTGGCTGATCACAGGATTCTCCTGTTATGATGTGGTCACGAGTGGGTGACCATTCCCCATTCAAGGAATGGTTCCTGGGGCGAACTCCTTGCATTTTGGGTTTGGAGCACTTTGATGTTAATTACCAAGTGATGGGAGGAAAGATTAGTGAGTGGGTTTTATTCCCGGAGAGCCCTACTGTGTTAGAGCTTGACCCAATAACCCAGTTGAGAGTTCTTTACTATTCTTTTTTTTAATTGGATATTTTCTTTATTTACATTTCAAATGTTATCCCCTTTCCTAGTTTCCCCTCTGAAAATCCCCTATCCCCTCCCCCCTCCCCCTGCTCACCAACCCACCCACTCCCTCTTCCTGGCCCTGGCATTCCCCCACACTAGGGCACAGAGCCTTCATAGGACAAAGGACCTCTCCTCCCATTGATGACCTGCTAGGCCATCCTCTGCTACATATGCAGCTGGAGCCATGAGTCTCACCATGTGTGCTCTTTGGTTGGTGATTTAATCCCTGGGAGCTCTGGGGTACTGGCTAGTTCATATTGTTGTTCCTCCTATGGGGCTGCTAACCCCTTCAGCTCCTTGGGTCCTTCTGTAACTTCTTCATTGGGGACCCTAAGCTCAGTCTAATGGATGGCTGTGAGCATCCACCTCTGTATTTGTGAGGCACTGGCAGAGCCTCTCAGGAGAGAGCTATATCAGGCTTCTGTCAGCAAGCACTTGTTGGCATCCACAACAGTGTCTGGGTTTGGTAATTGTAAATGGGATGGATGCCCAGGTGAGTCAGTCTTTAGAAGGTCATTTCTTCAGTCTCTACTCCACACTTTGTCTCTGTAACTCCTTCCATGGGTGTTTGCTTCCCCCTTCTAAGATGGATAGAAGTATCCACACTATGGTCTTCCTTCTTCTTGAATTTCATGTGGGTTGTGAATTGTATCTTGTAATGAGAGGATATTCTGAGCTTCTGGGATTCTGGGCTAATATCCACTTATGAGTGAGTGCATATCATGTGTCTTCTTTTGTGATTGGGTTACCTCACTCAGGATGATATCCTCCAGATCCATCCATTTGCCTAGGAATTTCATAAATTCATTGTTTTTAATAGCTGAGTAGTACTCCGTTGTGTAAATGTATCACATTTTCTGTATCCATTCCTCTGTTGAAGGACATCTGGGTTCTTCCCAGCTTCTGGCTATTATAAATAAGGCTGCTATAAACATAGTGGAGCGCTCACCCGGCCGGATCAGCGCCAGGGTAGCTGGAGCGCAGGGTTGCCTGACACCCGCCAGCTACCCACGACCCCCGCCGCAGGATTTTGGGACTGCTGGTGAGTGGAACACAGCTTCTGCTCCAGTCCAATCACGCGGGACCTGAGACTGCTCTGGTTGGGGAGAGAGAAATCCGGCCCACACAGGGCCACAAGCCTCTTCCGGTCAGAAAAGCACCTGAGCAGCTGGGGCGCAGGGTCTGCTGACACTCGCCAGCTACCCACAACACCCACCACAGATTCTTAAGACTTCTGGTGAGGGGAGCACAGCTTCTGCTCCAATCCAATTGCGCGGGACCTGAGACTGCATTAGTTAGGGAAGCAGAAACCAGCCTGAGTAGGGCCACAGGCCTCACCCGGCCGGATCAGCCCCAGGGTAGCGGGAGCGCAGGGTTGCCTGACACCCGCCAGCTACCCACGACCCCCGCCGCAGGATTTTGGGACTGCTGGTGAGTGGAACACAGCTTCTGCTCCAGTCCAATCACGCGGGACCTGAGACTGCTCTGGTTGGGGAGAGAGAAATCCGGCCCACACAGGGCCACAACCCTCTTCCGGTCAGAAAAGCACCTGAGCAGCTGGGGCGCAGGGTCTGCTGACACTCGCCAACTGCCCACAACACCCGCCACAGGATCTTAAGACTTCTGGTGAGGGGAGCACAGCTTCTGCTCCAATCCAATTGCGCGGGACCTGAGACTGCATTAGTTAGGGAAGCAGAAACCGGCCTGAGTAGGACCACAGGCCTCATCCGGCTGGATCAGCGCCGGGGTAGCGGGAGCGCAGGGTTGCCTGACACCCGCCAGCTACCCACGACCCCCGCCACAGGATTTTGGGACTGCTGGTGAGTGGAACACAGCTTCTGCTCCAATCCAATTGCGCGGGACCTGAGACTGCATTAGTTAGGGAAGCAGAAACCGGCCTGAGTAGGGCCACAGGCCTCACCCGGCCGGATCAGCGCCAGGGTAGCGGGAGCGCAGGGTTGCCTGACACCCGCCAGCTACCCACGACCCCCGCCGCAGGATTTTGGGACTGCTGGTGAGTGGAACACAGCTTCTGCTCCAGTCCAATCACGCGGGACCTGAGACTGCTCTGGTTGGGGAGAGAGAAATCCGGCCCACACAGGGCCACAAGCCTCTTCCGGTCAGAAAAGCACCTGAGCAGCTGGGGCGCAGGGTCTGCTGACACTCGCCAACTGCCCACAACACCCGCCACAGGATCTTAAGACTTCTGGTGAGGGGAGCACAGCTTCTGCTCCAATCCAATTGCGCGGGACCTGAGACTGCATTAGTTAGGGAAGCAGAAACCGGCCTGAGTAGGACCACAGGCCTCATCCAGCTGGATCAGCGCCGGGGTAGCGGGAGCGCAGGGTTGCCTGACACCCGCCAGCTACCCACGACCCCCGCCGCAGGATTTTGGGACTGCTGGTGAGTGGAACACAGCTTCTGCTCCAATCTTTAAATAGTGACAACGATAACAACTAACCCCAGAGATTACCAGATGGCGAAAGGTAAACGTAATAATCTTACTAACAGAAACCAAGACCACTCACCATCATCAGAACCCAGCACCCCCACTTCACCCAGTCCAGGGCACCCCAACACACCGGAAAAGCTAGACACGGATTTAAAAGCATATCTCCTGATGATGATAGAGGACTTCAAGAAGGACGTTAATAACACACTTAAAGAAATGCAGGAGAACACTGCTAAAAAGGAAGAAGACAATAAAGAGGAAGCACAAAAATCCCTTAAAGAATTGCAGGAGAACACTGCTAAAGAGTTACAAATCCTTAAAGAAAAACATGATAACATAATCAAACAGGTAGAAGTCCTTACAGAAAAACAGGAAAACACATCCAAACAGATGATGGAAATGAACAAAACCATACTAGACCTAAAAAGGGAAGTAGACACAATAAAGAAAACCCAAAATGAGGCAACACTGGAGATAGAAACCCTAGGAAAGAAATCTGGAACCATAGATGCAAGCATCAGCAACAGAATACAAGAGATGGAAGAGAGAATCTCAGGTGCAGAAGATTCCATAGAGAACATCGGCACAACAATCAAGGAAAATGTAAAATGCAAAAAGATCCTAACTCAAAACATCCAAGAAATCCAGGACGCAATGAGAAGACCAAACCTACGGATAATAGGAGTGGATGAGAATGAAGATTTTCAACTCAAAGGACCAGCGAACATCTTCAACAAAATTATAGAAGAAAACTTCCCAAATCTAAAGAAAGAGATGCCCATGAACATACAAGAAGCCTACAGAACTCCAAATAGACTGGATCAGAAAAGAAATACCTCCCGACACATAATAATCAGAGCAACAAATGCTCTAAATAAAGATAGAATACTAAAAGCAGTAAGAGAAAAAGGCCAAGTAACATATAAAGGCAAGCCTATCAGAATTACACCAGATTTTTCACCAGAGACTATGAAAGCCAGAAGATCCTGGACAGATGTTATACAGACACTAAAAGAACACAAATTCCAGCCCAGGCTACTATACCCAGCCAAACTCTCAATTAACATAGATGGAGAAACCAAAGTATTCCACGACAAAACCAAATTCACACATTATCTCTCCACGAATCCAGCCCTTCAAAGGATAATAACAGAAAAAAACCAATACAAGGACAGGAACCACGCCCTAGAAACAACAAGAAGGTAATCCCTCAACAAACCTAAAAGAAGACAGCCACAAGAACAAAATGCCAACTTTAACATCAAAAATAACAGGAAACACCAATTTCTTTTCCTTAATATCTCTTAATATCAATGGACTCAACTCCCCGATAAAAAGACATAGACTAACAAACTGGCTACACAAACAAGACCCAACATTTTGCTGCTTACAGGAAACTCATCTCAGAGAAAAGGATAGACACTACCTCAGAATGAAAGGCTGGAAAACAATTCTCCAAGCAAATGGCATGAAGAAACAAGCTGGAGTAGCCATTCTAATATCTGATAAGATTGACTTCCAACCCAAAGTCATTAAAAAAGACAGGGAGGGACACTTCATACTCATCAAAGGTAAAATCCTCCAAGAGGAACTATCAATCCTGAATATCTATGCTCCAAATACAAAGGCAGCCACATTCATTAAAGAAACTTTAGTAAATCTCAAAGCACACATTGCACCTCATACAATAATAGTGGGAGACTTCAACACACCACTTTCACCAATGGACAGATCATGGAAACAGAAACTAAACAGGGACACAGTGAAACTAAGAGAAATTATGAATCAAATGGATCTGGCAGATATCTACAGAACATTCTATCCTAAAACAAAAGGATATACCTTCTTCTCAGCACCTCATGGTACCTTCTCCAAAATTGACCACATAATTGGTCACAAAACAGGCCTCAACAGATATAAAAATATTGAAATTGTCCCATGCATCCTATCAGATCACCATGGACTAAGGCTGATCTTCAATAACAAAATAAATAATAGAAAGCCCACCTTCACGTGGAAACTGAACAACACTCTTCTCAATGATACCTTGGTCAAGGAAGGAATAAGGAAAGAAATTAAGGACTTTTTAGAGTTCAATGAAAATGAAGCCACAACATACCCAAACTTATGGGACGCAATGAAAGCATTTTTAAGAGGAAAACTCATAGCTCTGAGTGCCTCCAAAAGGAAACTAGAGAGAGCACACATTAGCAGCTTGACAACACACCTAAAAGCACTAGAACAAAAGGAAGCAAATTCACCCAAGAGGAGTAGACGGCAGGAAATAATCAAACTCAGGGGTGAAATCAACCAAGTGGAAACAAGAAAAACTATTCAAAGAATCAACCAATCAAGGAGCTGGTTCTTTGAGAAAATCAACAAGATAGATAAACCCTTAGCCAGACTCACTAGAGGGCACAGGGAAAGCATCCTAATTAACAAAATCAGAAATGAAAAAGGAGACATAACAACAGATCCTGAAGACATCCAAAACACCATCAGATCCTTCTACCAAAGGCTATACTCAACAAAACTGGAGAACCTGGATGAAATGGACAAGTTCCTAGACAGATACCAGGTACCAAAGTTGAATCAAGATCAGGTTAATGATCTAAACAGCCCTATATCCCCCAAAGAAATAGAAGCAGTCATTAATAGTCTCCCAACTAAAAAAAGCCCAGGACCAGATGGGTTTAGTGCAGAGTTCTATCAGACCTTCAAAGAAGATCTAATCCCAGTTCTTCACAAACTATTCCACAAAATAGAAACAGAAGGTACTCTACCCAACTCATTCTATGAAGCCACAATTACTCTGATACCTAAACCACAAAAAGACCCAACAAAGATAGAAAACTTCAGACCAATATCCCTTATGAATATTGATGCAAAAATCCTCAATAAAGTTCTTGCTAACCGAATCCAAGAACACATCAAAACAATCATCCATCCTGACCAAGTAGGTTTCATCCCAGGGATGCAGGGATGGTTCAATATACGGAAATCCATCAACGTAATCCAGTATATAAACAAACTCAAAGATAAAAACCACATGGTCATCTCCTTAGATGCGGAAAAAGCATTTGACAAGATCCAACACCCATTCATGATAAAAGTCTTGGAAAGATCAGGAATTCAAGGCCCATACCTAAACATGATAAAAGCAATCTACAGCAAACCAGTAGCCAACATCAAAGTAAATGGTGAGAAGCTTGAAGCAATCCCTCTAAAATCAGGGACTAGACAAGGCTGTCCACTTTCTCCATACCTATTCAACATTGTACTTGAAGTCCTAGCCAGAGCAATTCGACAACAAAAGGAGATCAAAGGGATACAAATTGGAAAAGAGGAAGTCAAAATATCACTTTTTGCAGATGATATGATAGTATATATAAGTGACCCTAAAAATTCCACCAGAGAACTCCTAAGCCTGATAAACAGCTTCGGTGAAGTAGCTGGATATAAAATTAACTCAAACAAATCAATGGCCTTTCTCTACACAAAGAATAAACAGGCTGAGAAAGAAATTAGGGAAACAACACCCTTCTCAATAGTCACAAATAATATAAAATATCTTGGCGTGACTCTAACTAAGGAAGTGAAAGATCTGTATAATAAAAACTTCAAGTCTCTGAAGAAAGAAATTATAGAAGATCTCAGAAGATGGAAAGATCTCCCATGCTCATGGATTGGCAGGATCAACATTGTAAAAATGGCTATCTTGCCAAAAGCAATCTACAGATTCAATGCAATCCCCATCAAAATTCCAAATCAATTCTTCAACGAATTAGAAAGTGCAATCTGCAAATTCATCTGGAATAACAAAAAACCTAGGATAGCAAAAACTCTTCTCAAGGATAAAAGAACCTCTGGTGGAATCACCATGCCGGACCTAAAGCTCTACTACAGAGCAATTGTGATAAAAACTGCATGGTACTGGTATAGTGACAGACAAATAGACCAATGGAATAGAATTGAAGACCCAGAAATGAACCCACACACCTATGGTCACTTGATCTTCGACAAGGGAGCTAAAAACATCCAGTGGAAGAAAGACAGCATTTTCAACAAATGGTGCTGGCACAACTGGTTGTTAACATGTAGAAGAATGCGAATAGATCCATTCCTATCTCCTTGTACTAAGGTCAAGTCTAAGTGGATCAAGGAACTTCACATAAAACCAGAGACACTGAAACTTATAGAGGAGAAAGTGGGGAAAAGCCTTGAAGATATGGGCACAGGGGAAAAATTCCTGAATAGAACAGTAATGGCTTGTGCTGTAAGATCGAGAATTGACAAGTGGGACCTCATGAAACTACAAAGCTTCTGCAAGGCTAAAGACACCATCAATAAGACAAAAAAACCACCAACAGATTGGGAAAGGATCTTCACCTATCCTAAATCAGATAAGGGACTAATATCCAATATATATAAAGAACTCAAGAAGGTGGACTCCAGAAAGTCAAATAACCCCATTAAAAAATGGGGCTCAGAACTGAACAAAGAATTCTCACCTGAGGAATACCGAATGGCAGAGAAGCACCTGAAAAAATGTTCAACATCCTTAATCATCAGGGAAATGCAAATCAAAACAACCCTGAGATTCCACCTCACACCAGTCAGAATGGCTAAGATCAAAAATTCAGGTGACAGCAGATGCTGGCGAGGATGTGGAGAAAGAGGAACACTCCTCCATTGTTGGTGGGATTGCAAGCTTGTACAACCACTCTGGAAATCAGTCTGGCGGTTCCTCAGAAAATTGGACATAGTACTACCGGAGGATCCAGCAATACCTCTCCTGGGCATATATCCAGAAGATGTCCCAACCGGTAAAAAGGACACATGCTCCACTATGTTCATAGCAGCCCTATTTATAATAGCCAGAAGCTGGAAAGAACCCAGATGTCCCTCAACAGAGGAATGGATACAGAAATTATGGTACATTTACACAATGGAGTACTACTCAGCTATTAAAAAGAATGAATTTATGAAATTCCTAGCCAAATGGATGGACCTGGAGGGCATCATCCTGAGTGAAGTAACACAATCACAAAAGAACTCACACAATATGTATTCATTGATAAGTGGATATTAGCCCAAAACTTAGGATACCCAAGATATAAGATACAATTTGCTAAACGCATGAAACTCAAGAAGAATGAAGACCAAAGTGTGGACACTGTGCACCTTCTTAGAATTGGGAACAAAACACCCAGGGAAGGAGCTACAGAGACAAAGTTCGTAGCTGTGATGAAAGGATGGACCATTTAGAGACTGCTGTATCCAGGGATCCGTCCCATAATCAGCTTCTAAACGCTGACACCATTGCATACACTAGCAAGATCTTGCTGAAAGGACCCAAATATAGCTGTCTCTTGTGAGACGATGCCGGGGCCTAGCAAACACAGGAGTGGATGTTCACAGTCAGCTATTGGATGTATCACAGGGCTCCCAATGGAGAAGCTAGAGAAAGTACCCAAGGAGCTAAAGGGATCTGCAACCCTATTGTTGGAACAACATGATGTACTAACCGGAACCCTGGAGCTCTTGTCTCTAGCTGCATATGTATCGAAAGATGGCCTAGTCGGCCATCAATGGAAAGAGAGGCCCATTGGACTTGCAAACTTTATATGCCCCAATATAGGGGAATGCCAGGGCCAAAAGAATGGGAATGGGTGGGTAGGGAAGTGGGGGGCGCTATGGGGGACTTTTGGGATAGTATTGGAAATGTAATTGAGGAAATTATGTAATAAAAATATTAAAAAAAAAAAAAAAAAAAAACATAGTGGAGCATGTGTCCTTATTACATTTTGGAGCATCTTCTGGGTATATGCCCAGGAGAGGTATTGCTGGATCCTCAGGTAGTACTATGTCCAATTTTCTGAGGAATGGCCAAACTGATTTCCATAGGAGTTGTACCAGCTTGCAATCCCACCAGCAATGGAGGAGTGTTCCTCTTTCTCCACATCCTCGCCAGCATCTGCTGTCACCCGAATTTTTGATCTTAGCCATTCTGACTGGTGTGAGGTGGAATCTCAGGGTTGTTTTGTTTTGCATTTCCCTGATGATAAAGGATGTTGAACATTTTTTAGGTGCTTCTCAGCCATTCAGTATTCTTCAGTTGAAAATTCTTTGTTTAGCTCTGTACCATGTTTTTTGGTATGTTAATTTGTTTCTCTGGAGACTAACTTCTTGAGTTCTTTGTATGTATTGGATATGAGCCCCCTTCTCTATCAGATCTTTTTCCCAATCTGTTGGTGGCCTTTTTGTCTTCTTGACAGTGTCCTTAGCATTACAGAAGCTTTGCAATTTTATGAGGTCTCATTTGTCGATCCTTCTTCTTACATCAGAAACCACTGGAGTTCTGTTCAGGAATTTTTCCCCTGTGCCCATATATACAAGGCTCTTCCCCACTTTCTCTTCTATAAATTTCCATATATCTGTTTTATGTGACGGTCCTTGATCCACTTGGACTTGAGCTTTGTACAAGGAGATAAGAATGGGTCGATTTGCCTTCTTCCACATGCTAACCACCAGTTGAGCCAGCACCTTTTGTTGAAAATGCTGTTTTTCCCCCCACTGGATAGTTTTAGCTCCTTTGTCAAAGATCAAGTGACTATAGGTGTGTGGGTTCATTTCTGGGTCTTCAATTCTATTCTATTGATCTACCTGTCTGTCACTGCACCAATACCATGCAGTTTTTTTTTTATCACAAATGCTCTATAGTACAGCTTGAGATCAGGGATGGTGATTCCCCCAGAACTTCTGTTATTGTTGAAAATAGTTTTTGCTATCCTAGGTTTTTTGTTATACCAAATGAATTTGGAAATTGCTCTTTCTAAATCTATGAAGAAAAATTGAGTTAAAATTTTTATGGGGATTGCATTGAATCTGTAGATTGCTTTAGGTAAGATGGACATTTTTACTACATTAATTCTGCCAATCCATGAGCATGGGAGATCTTTCCATCTTCTGAGATCTTCTATTTCTTTCTTCAGAGACTTGAAGTTCTTATATACAGATCTTTCACTTGCTTAGTTAGATTTACACCAAGATATTTTATATTATTTGTGACTATTGTGAAGGATGTTGTTTCCCTAAATTCTTTCTCAGCCTGTTTATCCTTTGTGTAGAGAAAGGCCACTGATTTGTTTGAATTAATTTTATATCTAGCCACTTTGCTGAAGTTGTCTATCAGGTTTAGGAGTTTTCTGGTGAAGTTTTAGAGTCACTTAAGTATACTATATATCATCTGCAAATAGTGATATTTTGACTTCTTCCTTTCCAATTTTTGTCCCTTTGATCTCCTTTTGTTGTCTAATTGTTTTGACTAGGATTTCAAGCACTATATTGAATAGGTAGGGAGATAGTGCGCAGCCTTGCCTAGTCCCTGATTTTAGTAGGATTGTTTCAAGTTTCTCTCCATTTAGTTTGATGTTGGCTACTGGTTTGCTGTATATTGCTGTTACTATGTTTATGTATGGACCTTGAATTCCTGATTCTTTCCAAGACTTTTATCATGAACGGGTGTTGGATTTTGTCAAATGCTTTCTCAGCATCTAATGAGATGACCATATAATTTTTCTTTGAGTTTGTTTATATAATGGATTACATTGATGGATTTTTGTATATTGAGCCATCCCTGCATCCCTGGGATGAAGCCGACTTGGTCATGATGGATGATCCTTTTAATGTGTTCGTGGATTCGGTTTGCAAGAATTTTATTGAGTATTTTGCATTGACATTCATAAGGGAAATTGGTCTGAAGTTAGTTCTCTTTCTTCGTTGGGTCTTAGTGTGGTTTAGGTATCAGAGTAATCGTGCCTTTATTTTGTGGAATAGATTAAGGAGTATTGGTATTAGGTCTTCTTTGATGGTTTGATAGAACTCTGCATGAAAGGCATCAGGTCCTGGGATTTTTTTGGTTGGGAGACTATTAATGACAGTTTCTATTTCTTTAGGGGATATGGGACTGTTTAGATTATTAATCTGATCCTGATTTAACTTTGGTACCTGGTATCTGTGTAGAAAATTATTCATTTCATCCAGGTTTTCCAGTTTTGTTGAGTATAGCCTTTTGTAGAAGGATCTGATGGTGTTTGGATTTCTTCAGGATCTGTTGTTATGTCTCTCTTTTCATTTCTGAGTTTGTTAATTAGGATGCTGTCTCTGTGCCCTCTTGTTAGTCTGGCTAAGGGTTTATCTATTTTGTTGATTTTTCTCAAAGAACCAGCTGCTCGTTTGGTTGACTCTTTGTATGGTTCTTTTTGTTTCCTCTTGGTTGATTTCAGCCCTGATTTTTATTATTTCCTCCCATCTACTCCTCTTGGGTTTATTTGCTTCCTTTCGTTCTAGAGATTTCAGGTGTGCTGTCAAGCAGCTAGTATATGCCTTCTCCAGTCTTGTTTTGTTCTGTTTTTTGTTTTTGTTTTTGTGTTTGGGTTTTGGGTTTTAGGGTTTTTTTTTTGTTTTTGGGGGGTTTTTTTTGTTTTGGTTTTCTGTTTGTTTGTTTGTTTGTTTGTTTGTTTTTGAGACACTCAGAGCTATGAGTTTTCCTCTTAGGACTGCTTTCATTGGGTCCCATATGTTTGGGTATGTTGTGTCTTCCTTTTCATTAAACTCTAAAAAGTCTTTAATTTATTTCTTTGGTTTTTTTTTTTCCTAGACCAGTTTATCATTGAGTAGAGTATTGTTCAGCTTCCATGTGTATGTGGACTTTCTATTATTTAGGTTGTTATTAAAGATGAACCTTAGTCTGTGGTGATCTGATAGGATACATGGAATTATTTCAATCTTCTTATATCTGTTGAGACCTGTTTTGTGACCTGTTATGGTCAGTTTTAGAGAAGGTACAATGAGGTGCTGAGAAGAAGGTATATCCTTTTGTTTTAGGATAAATGTCCTATAGATATCTGTTAAATCCATTTGTTTCATAACTTCTGTTAGTTTTACTGTGTCTCTGTTTAGTTTGTGTTTCTATGATCTGTCCATTAATGAGAGTGGGCTGTTAAAGTCTCCCACTATTATTGTGTGGGGTGCAATGTGTGCTTTGAGCTTTAGTAAAGTTTCTTTAATGAATGTGGATACCCTTACATTTGGAGCATAGATGTTCAGAATTAAGAGTTCATCTTGGTAAATTTTACTTTTGATGAGTATGAAATGTCCTTCCTTATCTTTTTTGATAACTTTAGGTTGAAAGTTGATTTTTATTTAATATTAGAATGGCTACTCCAGCTTGTTTCTTGGGATCATTTACTTGGAAAATTGTTTTCCATCCTTTTACTCTGAGGTAGTGTTTGTCTTTATCACTGAGGTGGGTTTCCTGTATGCAGCAAAATGTTGGGTCCTGTTTATGTAACCAGTCTGTTAGTTTATGTGTTTTTATTGAGGAATTGAGTCCATTGATATTAAGAGATATTAAGGAGAAGTGATTGTTGCTTCCTGCTATTTTTGTTGTTAGAGTTGGAATTCTGTTCTTGTGGCTATCTTATTTTAGGTGTGTTGAAAGATTACTTTCTTGCTTTCTCTAGAGCATAGTTTCCCTCCTTGTGTTGGAGTTTTCCCTTTATTATCCTGTGAAGGGCCGAATTTGTAGAACAATATTGTGTAAATTTGGTTTTGTCATGGAACACCTTGGTCTCTCTATCTATGGTAATTGAGAATTTTGCTGGGTATAGTAGCCTGGGCTGGCATTTGTGTTCTCGTAGGGTCTCTATGACATCTGCCTAGGATTTTCTGGCTTTCATAGTCTCTGGTGAGAAGTCTGATATAATTCTGATAGGTCTGCCTTTATATGTTACTTGAAGTTTTCACCTTACTGCTTTTAATATTCTTTCTTTGTTTTGTGCATTTAATGTTTTGATTATTATGTGACAGGAGGAATTTCTTTTATGGTCCAAACTATTTGAAGTTCTGTAGGCCTCTTGTATGCTTATGTGCATCTCTTTCATTAGTTTGGGGAAGTTTTCTTCTATAATTTTGTTGAAGATATTTACTGGCCCTTTAAGTTGGAAATCTTTCTTCTCTTCTATACCTATTATTCTTAGGTTTGGTCTTCTCATTGTGTCCTGGATTTCCAGGATGTTTTAGGTTAGGATCTTTTTGCATTTCTCATTTTCTTTGATTGTTGTGTCAATGTTTTCTATGGTATCTTCTGCACCTGAAATTCTCTCTTCTATCTCTGGTATTCTGTTGGTGATGCTTGTATCTATAGCTCCTGACTTCTTTCCTAGGTTTTCTATCTCTAGAGTTGTCTCCCTTTGTGATTTTTTTTTTTATTGTTTCTTCTTCCATTTTTAGATCCTGGATGGTTTTGTTCAATTCTTTCACCTGTTTGGATGTGTTTTCCTGTAACTCTTTAAGGGATTTATGTGTTTCCTCTTTAATGGCTTCTACCTGTTTACCCGTTTTTCTCCTGTATTTTTTTGGGGGGGTACTTATGTCCTTCTTATAGTCCTCCATTATCTTTGTGAGAAGTGACTTTAGATCTTACTTGTCTGGTTTGATGGTGTATCCAGGACTTGCTATGGTGGAAGAGTTGTGTTCTGATAATGCCAAGCTAGCCTCCCACCACCTGATTATCTCAAGTGCTCCCTGCCCTCCATATATGATTGGAACCTGTCTTTCCTGTAATCCTGGTTGAGTCAGAACTCCTCAGAGTCCAGCTTTCTCTGTGTTGTGATTCTAGAATCCTGTGATCCTGAGATTCTGGGTGTGTCAGAGTTCTTGACAGTCAAGCTTCCTCTAAGACCCTGAGATCCTGGTGTTACCAAGCTCCTTGCACTCTGGGATCCTGGGATCCTAAGATCCTGGGCATGTTAGAGCGTCTGGAAGTGCTACCTCTTCTGGGGGCCGTGGGGCTCTCCACTGAGTTTGAAACCAAGGTAGACCAGCACCAACTGGAAGGAATCCGAGCCACTGGTTGGGCAAGGTTCCTGTGTCCCTGCTCCTGCTGTGGCCCCAGGCACTTCTGGTGGTATTGGAACAGATGTGTTCTACTCATCAGTGATCCTAAGAACCTGGGCGCGCTAGGGCATCTGGGCTGTGGAGAGTCCTTTGGGACCAGTGGGATTGTCCGCCGAGTTCGAGCCCAAGGTGGCCTGGCTCTGGTGCCAACCAGAAGGAACCCCATTCTTTACTATTCTTAAAGGAGCACTGTTCCCCCCCCCCAAAAAAAGAGGAGCAGTTTTCAGTATATTATATAAACAATTCTACAACCTAAAACTTAAAGAGAAATGAACATTTGCTCTGTGATATAATGTAGAACACACACACACACACACACACACACACACACACACACGGAGTCCCTGGATCTCAGAGATCTCCCAACTAGACTTTAAACCTTCTATGTGACTTATTGCTGCCCGTGCAACTTTGCTCCCACCACATCCCTCTGGGTTTAGTACAATAACAACAGCAAAACTATTATCCCTGTTTGATAAGTAAGGGAACTGAGTCATGAAAATGAGTAACTAACCTCTTCATGTTGCCCAAGTAGATGTATAGAGGGTGGAAGTGAGTCTCACACTCTTCCCCCAGACGGTGAGAACCCATGGCTTCCCCGCTGCTCCTAAGAGATAGAAGAGAGCAGAGACTCCCAGGTCTCTGCTCTGGTAAGTACTCTACTCTGGTAAGAGTAGACTCAGAACCCTCCGCCTGTGGAAGCTACAGAAAGCCCAGTATCATCTTGATTGTTAGTTTTTATTCCAAAATACTTCAGATGCCCTATGGTGCTCAACTGGGTGGCTTTTCCCCCATTGCTACCAGGCCCTCTAACATAAAAGTGATCTAGGGATCTTTGTAAATTTCCCTCCAAAGAACTAGTCTAGCTCTTTACTGTGATGTGAAAGCCAATTTCAGGTAACTATTTCAGGAATGCCCTACCCTCACCACTAATGATGTAATCTCCCCACAGTGACAGCTCAAATGTCATTTCCTCTCCAAATCTGTTCCCTGTACCTCAATGAGGTAGTTAGCCATGGTCTTGGTACTCAATTCCCTAACCTCACTTACAGCAGCGATGTCCTACTGTGACAAGTAGCTCAGGATATAGGTAAGACTGCATCCCTACAGAAGGAATGCCTTTGCCTCAGGACCTGCTCAGACCAGAATATGTGGTACGCATAGGACAAATGTTAAATGAATGAAGCCACAGGTGAAGGAACAGCCCTTCGTTTTTATGCAAGGACCGATTAAACAATACCGCAAGTGAAGCTTCTGTCACAGTTTCCCGTGGAAGCTTGGCAGTCTGTGAGAACATTCTCCTATCCTAGTTTTACTTTAAATCCCCACGGCACCAACATGGATTCCTGGCTAAGCCTCCAAATTTGTAAGCACTCAGAACCAACCATTGCGAAGAGTGACTTGAAATCTTCACGTGGGATGTCCTTAAGGTCGGAAGAACCCCAGTTTACAGAGTTCTTGTTACTATCCTTAAAGAGGCATTTTTAAAGGGGAAAAGGAGGTTTTGGTGTTATTATGTGATCAACTTAAAATTTAAAGAGAAATAAGCATTTTCTACATTACTGAAATTTTAAAGCCAGAGCATAATTTGAGCAAGTTCTTTTCTAACCAGAAACTTCACCCCAAACTTTTATTTTGAGGGGATATGAAACAGTAGCCAAAGAAATAGAAAGCTGTCATCATACAAAATATGCACAAGACTTATCAGAATGATGTTGGTTTTTATTGTTTTTTTTTTTAAGTTAATTTTTTCCTTTTTTGTTATTCTTTGTTTTAAGTCTCAAGATCTCAGGCTCTGATTCAAGATGGTCATGGGGGAGACTGGGGACTCTGGGGAAGGGGTCAGATTCATGGCCTCCTCCATGCTTATCAAGGGTTCTACCACTGGGTTACATCTCCCTAGAATCTTTTTTGCTGAGCCTTAGTCTAGGTTACTTGATCTCGTGGCTTGATGAGCAAGGTAAGAGCAGTATTACTTTCATTCTTTATGACACTGAACTGGGCATGCAGTGTAGTTTGGCTCCACCCACCATTCTTGGCATTGGAACTGAGCAGCAGACATAGTATTAATCTGTGTTGGCTACTACAGTGTGCCTGGTCCACAGCCAGACCATTTTCTGTTGCAGTTGTTGATGCTGTCTTTGAATATGCTTTCTGGTGGCTGAAGTCTCATCCACCCAGATTGTTAATTCATGAGCCATGGAAAGATATAAATAGCACCTTGAGATAGGAGAGGAAGTCACATGGCCAATTCTGTCTATGAGACGTCAGTTAAGGTCAAGGCTTTCAAGTTGTCATTCAACATCTGACAAACTAAATGCTCAGATACAAAAGGGTCATGGGAACTTCTTCCTTCTGGACATAAGGAGCAAGAGTTTTGACTTGAAGCTGGCTGTCCCGTAAGGCTGGAGGCAAAGTAATTATGATAATTAGCTTGAATTTAAAGTAATGGCTGAAAAATATAAATAGGTACAAAGTGTACAGGACAAATGAGGAGTATAAGTAGAAACATTAAAAAAAAAATCAGCCTGCCATTGAGCTGAGAGGGGAAGAAAGCGTTCTGGACAATAAAGCCAATTGCTAATAGCAGAAGCAGAGGAAGGGTGGCGAGCCAGAGCCTTAGCTACAGGACTGAAGCAGTGCCAGGCATGGATAAAAATGCTTTAAATGTGGACACAATACAAGCTCTGCTAGAGGGCAGATATTTCGGAGGCTATTGGCTACTGTGGCTAATGTTTGTAGGCCCTTGTTTATTCTTTGGGAAGTTCAAAATAGTTAAAGTCATCAACTGTCTGTCTCTGGTGTGCTGCTACTCAAGGCATGGCTCTAAAAACACCCCAGCTCAGCATCCATGAAAGAAGTCACTCTTCAGGTACAACAGTGCAAGCCAAATATTTTATCAGCCATCTTTACATTCATCCCCAAATTCCATACCATATTAACACATGTTTGGCTTTCTTGCAGGTAGCATTTTACTTAAATTGGGAAACCTTTGGCAGAGGTTTGAATCCCTCCCTATAGAGTCTTAACATGAATCCATATTTATACCTAAAAGAAATAATATTGCCCTTTAAAAGCTAAGTAAATCTTTCCTTCACAGGTAATCAAAATATTATAATATCAAACCAAATATTTATCTGTAGCACATGCTCTAAAACTCAAGGCTGTCTTGTAAGGTTATTCTTTGTGGCTGACAGAAAGGGGAGGCTGCTTTCCGTGGCCAAGTTTGTGGCTGTAATTAGTATTGTTCTGCATTTTGTTGAGCCAAAGAAATGTAATCAAGAAACTAAGTATGATATAGGAGAATGGTCCGTTTCTGTGGGTAAACTTGTTTGCTATAAAGAGTCTTTACTCATTTATTTATTGAGTTAGTCAACAAATACCCAGGATGTTTCAAGTGTTTACTGAATTTGGGGAACCAATAATAAATATATAAATAGAAATATATATTACATTATATATATATATAATATATATATATATATACAAATAAATATGTTGGCAGTCTTTGACCTTAGGTCTATCCCAAGTATAAAGCAGCAGACAGAACATTCGGGAGTGTATGAGGTAGAAATGCAACTCTAGAGACAGGAAAGACCTCTCTGCAAGGAGATGCTTAAACTTAGGCTTGGGATGAAACGAAGCTACTGCAGGAAGAAAAGGGAGAAAGGGAAATATGTGTAGACATCTGAGGTCTGCTGTTGAGCTCAGCAGAAGAGAGCTCAAGAACAAAGCATGGGAGAGGAGACAGACAGACAGACAGACAGACAGACAGAGACAGAGAGGGAGAGAGAGTACGCATGCATGCACTGAGACTATGCCAGCAAGCCTGGCCACAGACCATGGTGCACAGCCTGTGTATTAGGTGCAGTCATTTTAAAACAAGAGAGTAACATTTTGCGCTGTAGGAGGCAGGACTTCCAGCTGCAGAGAACGAATACCAGCGCAACAGTGTGAGCCTGGTAGGCTGAGGCATGAGACTCACGTGACCTGAAGTGGAGAGGGCCAAGCATGCCAGCGCACACCTTGAATTCCAGCAGTTGGGAAATGGGGGCAAAGGAATCTCTGAGTTTGAGGCCAGCTTGCTCTGCATAGTGAGTTCCAGGATAGCCAGTGCTACAAAGTAAGATCACATCTCGAAAGAAGACACAGGGAGAAGAGGATAGCTTTCCCACAAGTTGGAGTTCTAAATGCATAACCTCTTGCTAGTTCATTGTAGAGGAAGGAAGGAGTTGAGATGTGGGAATAATTTGGGGCTTCACAGCCCATGGAGAAGGACAGTAGTGCAGGGAGGGACTGGAGGGCCTGATACCGAGATGGGGCTGAAGCCCAGGCGATTTGATTTAGTCTTGACTCTTTTTAAGTGTGGGTTCAGGAAAGCTAGCCTTTCATTCTGCCCCTTTGCTCTATCTCACTGCCAAAGTGGGAGCTGTGACAAATGCTGCCACGAACCTCTGCATCATTGGAGACCTGACTCAGAGCCAAGCATCTTAACTTGACTGGTCTCAGTTGCAGTTGTAGAGGGGGAGGGGGGTTAGAATAGCGAGCAGCTAGCAGGATTCTTTTGAAGACTGCATAGAAAAATGCACTGAAAGTTTGCCGTTCATACATCTCAGTCCCCAGGATGCTGTTGTCTAGCTGTGGTCCCTTCCCAGAGGACTTAGGGGCTTCTGCCTTCTTTCTCTCCTTCCTCTCTTCCCCACTAGCTTCTCCTCTCTCTTGGTAGTTATGGTTTTGTTTGTTGAGAAAGGTCTTATTATGTAGCCCCCAGTGGCCATAAACTCCTGGTCCAGCTGCCTAGTGCTGGCGAGTGTGGCCACCCAGAATGTCGCCTTTATTCCTTAAACTCCTACATGTGTCTCTTTGCTTCTGGGCTTTCCGTGTTTCCTTCTCTTTTGGCTTCCTTTCTGCCTTTCCCATGGCTGCAGTCTGTACAGTTTGACTGACAGGCTTTGATTGACAGGCAGAGGATCTGCAGACATGACAATTAGAAAAGCGCTGAACTTTTCTTCCATGTAGAGTGAAACTTACAAATTACTTCAAAACCACTTTGCAGGTTGTCAGTGGCTTAACTAAGATTGTCATGAGGAATTTCCCCCATCTTTAAATAACAGATAGATATCTCTCGAGCTCTGCTAGCTTGTATGATTTCTCCTTTCCAGCACCTGAACTATACATTTTATAGGACTGAAGGTTAAAGATGGTAACTTGATTTTGCTAAAGCTAGAACTCCTAAAACAACAGTATTTAGCAAATATCCAGTAATAGAGTAGCTTTATATGGAAATTTCTGGAACCAAGGCTGGAAACACTCATAACATTCTATATTTATTCAGGTCTTCAAATCACTTAAATGTACTTCATGTACATTTAAATTACCTAATTACACACATACATCACCTAATTGTGCTTCTTCAATATACATATATATTAACACACACACAAAATTTACCTTGCTGTGCTTCATATATACGTACATATGTATACACAAACACACACGCGTAGAGAGAGACTGCTGTAAGTCACCATAGTGACAGATATTAGTGAGTATTGTAAAGAAAAGGCCACTTGAATAAATGCGCCATTGAGGATATTAATAACCGTAAACAGTGAGAAGACCGTAGCCTAGGATTTTTCTTCTAAGGTTATTGAAAAGTGAGTGTCGTGTACCTTTCGAGGGACAAAAGCCAAATGTTGCCTCTGGGACAATGTATAATATTTTAATTAACGCTGAAATCTCTATTTTCTTGAGATATTAGAGGAAGACTTTCTAGCACTTAAACTCTTGTACTCCTGAGGGTTTGTAAGTAAAGACTGGGTAAAAGCTGAACTCTACTTATGGCTACATTGATAAAGTTTGCCTTCTAAGTATGAAAGCCATGTGTCTCTGAAATCCCAGTGGGGTCAAAGGGACAAAGGGACATACTTAATTTTCATTGCAAATAAGGAAAAATAAGATTTACTGAGCTTGAACTTGGTGAAAATATGATGAACGCGGAAAACACACGCACATGAAGAAAGCCGCCTCGATTTTGTCCTTTCTGCACACATGCAGACTGATCTCTGTAGCTGTTGTTGTTTGTAATTTTTTGTTTTTTGAGACAGGGTTCCATTGTGTGGAACTATCTCTGTAGATCAGGCTGACTTCGACTGCTCTTGTGAGCTGAGACCAAAGGTGTGCGCTACCATAGCTAGGCCTTGACTGATTTCTCAATGTTCACTTCCTTAGGGCTAAAATATTTATGTAGAGGAGAAAGAAATCTTTATCCTTGGCACTCAGTTCTTGATCAGATACTGTAAATTAACTAAAATTATTGATTGGTTACTTTGTCTCTGACTTAGTAATAGTGATGATGATGATGATGATGATGATGATGATAATGAAAACACTTGCCAAGTGGCAGTATATAAGCAACCCCTTAATGTTAAGGAAACATTTAATACTAAGAAAACTGAGGTGCACCTTCAGTTGATTTACATTTAGAATCCTAACAATGTTGCCAGGAGAACTCTTCAGAATGAATTATTCAGTTCAAGCTAATTACCATTTAATACAAAGTATAGACTAGTTTTAGCATCATTCCAACAAAGACGCTAAAAGAGATTGAGAGATAATTACACTGCTATGTTTAGTTTTTTATTTTAAGTAGTCCTTTGTTCTTCATGTTAAGTTTGATCTAAGCTTGGAAAATGACACCCTTCATGCTCTCTTGGCCACAGTTCTTTTTGTGCCACTCTGGCAACATTCCTTCAGACTGAGGGCAGAGGTGCTTGCTCTTCACTCCTGTGCTGGCTGCTTGTGCAGAGGAGGTCATCCTGTCATCTTGGTAATGTCACCTGCTCCGGCTCACTCGGCTCAGGCAGGGGTGGGATGTGGGGCACACTGCAGAGTGTTTCACGGAGTGTCCCTGAGAGCCACTTCAGAAACTGAACAGGTGGCCGTGAGACTGCTCAGAGGACTTTAGAAATCCACAAGGCAGGAGAGAGCCATTTTGGTTTTCATAATTCTCTTCCCTTGGTGTCGAAATGGCTGAAAACTGAGGCCATTGTATTGTGGGTATAAGACATGTCAAACTGCATCTAAGACATTGTTTTCTCAAACCTTTTCTTGCTGTCTGGACTTCACCGCCATTTTAGTGCACTGTCCAAAGCCACGCAGTTCCTGGATCCAGACAGTTTTACTTCCCTTTTGGATTTCTGATGAGCTGTGTTTCCATGGATACTGCTTCCATTATGAGCATTTTGAACCTTTAGTAACACAGCAGATGTAAACTGCTTCAAATAGTGACTGGTACAAAGGAGCTGTCTGAATGCTCTCGAGTTCCTTCTGTAGTATAGGACAGTGTTTGTGAAGGTGGGGGAGTTTTATCTCAATTTTACTGATAGCTCTACCGTTCCTAACAGGTGCTTAGTTTATTTAGTAAATATTTCTCCAGTAAGTGCACACATTTCTTCTAATAGATCTTTTGTCATGTTGCTGTCCTTCTGACCCAGAAATAAGACCTGGCCTCTGTGGTTTCTAAAGATACCCATGCCAGTTTTTGAATATTTAGGAAAAATATTTTCTTCCTTTACTGTTGGGCAATTGTCTCAAGTATAAATTAGATTTTTCTTTTCGTTACTTTTCTTTTAAATTTTTGTTTGAGAATCCATTCCCTTTTATCTTATGTGTATGGCTGTTTTGTGTGCATGAATGCCTGTGCACTGTGTGTATGTATGGGTGCCAGTGTTGGGCACCGGATCCTCTGGCTGTCTGGAAGAGCAGCTAGTGTGCCTAACCACTGAGCCATCCCTCCCCGATTTCACTTTATATCTCCGACTGACCATTTAGTAGGCAAAGTGTATATTCCAGACTCTTCCCCTTGGGGAACAAAAAAATCTACAGGCCAGTTCTGACTGATCTGAAAGAGTGCTGGCAGGGGATGTGTGCTGTGGTGAGCTCACAGCACTGAGCCTTGCTTCCTTTCTGCATGCTCTACGTGAGGCTCAGCCCAGGCTGCAGGCTTCCATACTCACTCCTTCCTCATCCCCAGGAAGACATTGCATCCCTCTGAGATGCCACATCTGAATTTGTACCGCAACACTATTTTAAAACACTCATTCATATGATGATATGATCACTTATATAATCATTTAAGTCATCAAGACAGTTGTAAGATGGATACTTATACAGATAAAAATGCATATGTGTATGCATACATATGCTCACTAAAAGTTGTAATTTGTACAGTTCTATTACAATGTATAAGATAGTTATAATATATTATGTATACATCATAATATATACATTTTATACATATACATTATAATATGATTGTTAAAATGCTATGAGCATATCATTTGCAAGTGCACCTCAAATTATACTGATAATGTGAAAGCCATTTGTTTTGATGTGTCCTTTTATTTAAAGCATTTCACAAGTTAAAGAACACCCTCCCTGTGCCAAAACTTTCCTTTTCCTTTTGTTATGACGCCACCCTCACAGAGGCGTTATTAAGTGGCCAGTAGTCTCAAGGGGTAAGAAACTACTTTTACTGACAGTGGTCTCCCTTGACATGGGGCTCGGTCCATTCTCAGCTCTCCTCAGCAATTTCATGCAAACTGTTTCTAACTCACAAAACAGGAGAGGTTTTCACACAGCCAGTATTTGTATTTATGGATGAAGTCAAGATGGAACTCACTATCCACAGCTAATAAACTGGAAGCGTGGATGGTTGTAAACCACCATGTGGGTGCTGGGAATTGAACCCAGGTCCTCTGGAAGACTGCTCTTCCCTATAAGCCATGGCTCCAGCCCCACCTCTGCGTGAACTTTTATGTTATGTCAAGCTGTCTCACTTTTCATGAAAAGGAACTGCTCCTCTTACTTGTATATGTATAGAAAAAAGAACTTGCTGCTCAGTGCCTCAGCATTTATAGGCACTGCGGCTCCTTGAGTTGACTGTTATGATGAGCACATATGTTCATCTCAGACAGCACCGAGAACAGAATGCGTTTATGGCCTCATCCTAATGGATTGCTTTTATCTCCATTTCCCTGCCTCACTTTGACCAAACTGAGACTGTGAGCAGCCCCTGTCTGGTCTGCCCCTTCCCTAACTCTACCTCAGACCACTCTGTACGTGGTAAGAATAGACATCCAGTGGAAATATGGGAGCAAACGATATTTCAGTGGCACAGGGAGTCTATCGATGGAGCTCAAACAAAGGGCACACTGGCAGAGACTAAGTAGACTGGCAGAGCATCTTGTAGCTGAGATTTCCTTCGTAAACAAGGCCTCTGAATGAGTATGTTATCAAGTAAAAGTGTCTAAGAATAAACTCCTTTTAAGTGGTCCACTTTTATAAGTCTCTGTTGATCTTAGATCGATTGCACAGCCATTGTACTCCTTACTATATGCCTGACCACGGCGAAGACTTTGTATGCGACAGGCCTTGGAAGTGTAGATTGCTCAACCAGGTTCTACCACATCTAGTGACCCCTCCAGGGTCATGTGGTCACCTTGACTTTTTCTAGCATTTGAATCATTTAATCTCTGTGAGCTACAGCTAATAAACTCACCTCTGGCTGTTTGTGATACTCATTGTATAGCATGCTTGCTGTTTTCAATTGAAGAGTGTTATTTGAGGAGAATTCGATCAGCCTGCACCTAGGGTCCCCATCCTCCACACTTTAGGCTAAAGCATTGTTACTGTGCACAGGCATTGTTCAGTTCCAACACAGACCTTTTGTGTCTTCCTACACCTCCCTCTCACACATCCGATACTCCTCGGCTGTCACAAGAATCCTATCAGGTATCTGTCGTTTCCTGTCATTCCAACATGCCTGGGTACACAGTTACACACTTGTGCACAGGACAGTTGGAATTACCATTGTCAAGCATGTTAAAGCTGATTCCTAGATGGTCTTCAAGAAGGGGCTAGGTGGTAACTGAATTTCTGTGACCCCAGAGTCATTGAGAAAACGTTCAGATTAAAAGGACTTTAGTCTTCATCTTGGCAACTATGAATATTTTCCCTGAAAAGATCCCCATTTTATCACCTGAAAGATAATCAATGGGATTCACTGGACGAGTTCTTTTTACAAAACTATATACATACTCATTATAGAAGATAAAAATACATTAGCATAATCTTAATAACTTGGTAAAAATTGCAGTAACATTAAGCTATGATTTTTTTTTCCCCTAGAGAGCATGCATTTTAGGCAAAGAGGCCCTATGTAATATATTCTGTCCTAAAGCTGAATTTTCTAATTTCTTGGTACCTTTTGGACATTTTCCTAGATCAAAGAATATAGATCTGGAGGATTTGGGGTGTGTGTGTGTGTGTGTGTGTGTGTGATGTGTTGTTGTTGTTTATGTGGTATATATGTGTGGCATGTAGGTGAGGTATGCTTATGAGTGTGTGGAGACCTGTGCCTGCACACACACACACACACATGCAGAGAAGGGTGTCTTCTCTCTACCTTACTCCTCTGAATCAGCCATTCTACTTGCATTGCTTGGATAGTGAGCTCCTGGGATCTGCCTATCTATGCAGCCACCCAATGCTAGGGTAACAGGCATGCACAGCCTTGCTTTTTATCTGCATTCTAGAGATTCAAATGCAGGTTTTTCATGCTTGCACAGCAGGCACTACCATCACTGAGCCACCTCCTTGGTCCCCTAAGGATGCTTTTAACGATAAGCTTGTGTTTTACTGTTTAGTTACATTGCACACGTTATTTAAACAACTGCAAGCATGTTCAAGAAGTCTGCATTTACATAAGAGTGCTTGAATACATTCACCTCATTATTGGGACTAATTATGGCACCTGGCTCTACAGGTGAAAGGTACTTTGAAACCACTCAAGTCTGTTCTGTCTCCTGTTAATAACAGGTAGAATCCCGCTGCATTCTTGTTTATCAGAGTTGATAAGAACAAGATCCCCTCTGCCATCCCTTCTCTTTATTATTAATAGAAAGAAAGAACAGTTTATAGTGGTCTTTTGACCTTGGAATTCCTGGCATGCTTATTCAGAGCATCTACCAGCTCTGAAGTCATTTTCTAGCCTCCTGTGATAAGTCCTGTGTAAACAGTGTTGCTCCAGTATGTGCTAATGGCTCAGAGTCTGCTGGGTTTGATTTCTTTTACTGTAAAATATGACACTGAAAATGTTTCTTTTTAAGAGATAATTCTCAGATGGGATTAGTGGTGCCTGCCATCCCAGCACCTGGGGGGTAGGAGCTGGAGGAGCAGGAGTTCAAGGTCACTCTTAGATACTTAGGGAGTTCAAGGGCTATGTAAGATTGTGTCAGGAGACAAAGGAAGAAATGAAGGAAGGAAGAAAGGAAGAAAGAAAAAAAGAAAGAGAGAGAGAGAGAGGGAGAGAGAGAGAGAGAGAGAGAGAGAGAGAGAGAGAGAGAGAGAGAGAGAAAGGAAGGAAGGAAGGAAGGAAGGAAGAAAGAAAGAAAGAAAGAAAGAAAGAAAGAAAGAAAGAAAGAAAGAAAGAAAGAAAAAAAGAGGGAGGAACTGGGGAAAGGAAAGGGGAAGAAGGAGAGAGGGAGAGAGAAAGAATTTTATATTACTAAATATGCACATGTCTCCAGTCTTGAGTCTGAGCACAATCACAAGGTGAGCAGAGTGGAGAGAGACAGGTGCCACATAGTCAACATTTCCAACAGGGCCAGCTAATCTTCATCCTAGCAGTTTAGCTGACCAGTTTTTAGAATATCAGTCAATAGTTCTCATTATCTGCATTTAATATAAGAGGAAATTGAAACTCAGAGGATTAAGACAAAATTGTCAGGGGTTACAGGAGCAACCCAGAAGTAAAATAAAACAGGTGCTGCCATAGACAAGGATTTGGGATCAATCCCTAGACACCCGTCCCCCAAAAAAGACAAGCAAGCAGCCAAGTTCCTCGGAGTTTATTTATTTATTTCCTGTTGTTATAACACGCTGTCAGGAATAGAGTGACTTAAAACAACATGAAGGTTGGAAGTCCAAGAGGGCTCTAACTACACCGAAGTCAAAATGTGTGGGCATGTGTCCACCTGAAATCTCTATAGGAGAATCCGTATTAAAAAGAAAAAATAGCTAGCCTGGAGAAATGGCTCGGGGGTTACGAGCACGTGCTGTTCTTAAGGACCCAGGTTTGGCTTCCATCCCTGACTTCAGATAGCCCACAGCCATCTGTCACTCCAGTTCCAGGGGAACTGATACCCTCTTCTGACATTCCTAGGTATTGTGCCCGTGTGGTATACTTGCACACTAACAGACACAAACATGTACACATACAGAATAAAAAACAGAATACATCTTAAAAGTAAAAAGATCCATATTCCTCAAAGCAATCTGCATAGTCAATACATTTACCCTCAGTATCCTAATGTCATTTTTCAAGAATATAGGGGGAAACACTTTTAAACTCATAAAATTCACACGGAACCAGACAAGACTAAATGTTCAATGTAATCTTGTCCAGAGGATCAAAGCCAGGAGCCTCACGTGCCCGATTGTCTTGATGGTGATGTGTGCTGACAGGGAACAAAGTGAGGAGAGATGCTGAGATAGTGGCCAACGAGAAGACACTTTGGCAAGCAATGGGGCAGCTAACTGAAGCCACCACCCTGGGAGCTAGGGTACTGTTTACAAACCATACATCAGACAAGGATGCAACGATTCCATAGCAGAAATCAGATTTTCTGCCTTCCCCAACTCCTGGAGCCTGCTTGCACTCATTAGGTCACGGCTCTGTTTTCCATCTTTGAATTTCCCTATAACTCCCTGCCTCCGTTTTGCCTTCAAAACACCTTGGGATTCCGTTGGGTTTGTTTAGATAATCTAGAATAACCATTCAACAAATATGACCACCTTGTTAGCATCCGCAGTTCCATCTACAACCTTGACTCTCCTGCCATGTAAAATTAGAATTTCACACAATTTTAAGGGTTTGAACAGTGATATTCAGGAAAGCCATTATTTTGCCTTCCAGTAAGTAAGTAATGAGCTGTGTGACAACTGACATTTTAGGTTCTTCACCCCATTGGTAGAATTCAAGGGACAAAAGACTGACCCTTCTACATGAAAATATAGAACCCTACTTAACCTTGTCACAATGCCTGAAAGTTTTGAAGATTTTTTTTTTAGGTCAATATGTAAGAATCCAAAAATGGAATTTAAACTTTGAGTGCTCAAGATAAGAGTTATCTGTGGTTTGTTTTAACACGTGTCAGGTTTTAGGAGGGAGAAGTGCAGGGAAAAGGAGCAAGCACAGTCTTAGGAAGAGGGAATGTGATGCTGCTGGTTTTCCTTGTGGCTTGCTTGTAACTTAGCCAGAGCTAGCCCAACAGTGAGTGGGGCTGTGCCAACAGTGAGTTCCAAACACACACACCTAAGGCAAGCACAGGAATATACACAAACAACCCCATGACACTTCATATACTTATTTACCCCGTGTTGTTCAGACTTGATGCTCTAAAGAAAATCTCTAGCCTACTCCCGACTATATTTGGATTTATGGCCAGAGATTGACAAGAGGAGCCAATTCAAGTGAACACATTTTCATTGAATACCTGAATACACACAGCACATTGATGTACGGTACAAATCACATCCACCTTCTTGAAGATTCTCATTGTGTCTCTTGTTGGGTAGATCCTGCCAGAACAAATGTATATTTATGGCCCACATTTGAAGAAGGAAAAGGCTAAAGTCCACACCAGAAGGAAGAGGGAGACGTCAGTCTGCCCAGAGGGTTGGGGTCTAAAAGAAAAAGTTCTTTCTGAAAAATGTACTAATCCTATCCTTGATATAGGTCCTGTACTGCTATGACATTATCAAAAGTTGAAGGGTATAAGAGATGTCTAGTTAGGGGTAGGGACACACACACACAAATTAAGGGAGACAAAACCATTTCTAAGCATGAGTTTTTGAAGCTAAATCACAGTGCCCTTAGAACTTGGAAAACAAGGCCATGAAAAGGAGCAGGTAGAAAACTGTGAGTGGGAAACTGTGTTCCCAGTGCAGTAGCCTCTTGGGGGAACTGAGAGCCCCACAGTCACAGGTATGTTTGTGTATGTGACAAACTGATCCTTATGACAGAGTGGGTCTATATCAGACCAGTGTCAGAGGAGTGTGTGTGTGTGTGTAAGTATGTATGTATGTAAGAAAGACAGACTGACATACAGATAGACAGAGACAAGGTTTGGCTATATAGCCCAAGATGGCCTGGAACTCGTGATCCTCCTGCCTCTGCCTCCCAAATGCTGTGTTTACAGGTGTGCATTTCATACCTGGCTCAGAAGGCAGTTATCCAGTAAGTTTTATGACAAAATGTGGTTGGTTAGGCTATGCCTTCTCCAACCATAAAACAAGTTGTAAGGCTGTAGGGCATACCATGTCAGCTGCTGCGTGCTCCAGTTCCTGGGAGTGGTCTCCCTCTTGCAAAATACTTGAGCTCTGATGAAACTTGCCAAATTTCATTTTCATAGCTGTAAATTAAGGAGTACTTGCTCTCACGAGTTGACAGAATAAATGCAAGCTTGCTATCTCACAGCGGGACTGAAGCTATTCCTGTCAGACAGGACATCAGGAGAGATAGTGAGTTTTTATCCTTCTGGGCAGAGCTGAGGGAAAGGAGGAGCTATACTCTGACAGCTCAGAGTCACCCGGAGGCTATACCTTTACATATCACAGTACAGTTCTCAGAATCTCAGTGTCTAATAGCATTGTTTTGGTTTGTAACAGACGTTAAGGCTTGGACTTTTGAGCAACACTGAACATTTAGGATGCTGGGTGTAGGACTGTGAAAGGCAGCCTAGTTTCTGGTTGAGCTAGGTTGGAAACCCTGGTGATCCTGCAGGGGATAACCTTGCAAGGAACAGTAGGCATTTTGCCATGTTCCTGACATGAGGTTGCAGCTCTCCATAGGTCTATGACCATCAGTCATGTAAGGGCAACACCTCAAGGCCCTCCACAGGTAGAGGACATGATGACAGGTCACGTAGCCTCAAAACAGATCTCCATTTTAATGAGGTGCCTAAAGCCCTGGAGGCTTAGCCAATAAACTCCCTTTTCCCAGACACTCCTCCCTGAAAAAAGGTATTTAACCTCTGGCCTGCCCTGAGAAAGTGGGGTACGGTTTTACTCATTGCCACTCTCCACCATGACAATAAAGGCCTTAAAACTATGGACTGTCTCTTCTCATCAGGATCCACCATGGGGAGCAATGGAGCAGGTCTTTGCCTAAAGAGCTGGGCCGGCTAGACTCCCACAGAAAGCCTCTTAGTGCTCCCAGCCACAGCCTCCACCAAGCCAAGCTGCCTGCTGAACAAGCCAAGGACTCTCCTACCCGTAGGACCCAGCCGGAGCTCTCCTCTCTTTTCCCCTTCGGCCAGGATTAGAGCTAGCCTGAGGTCCCCACTCCGTTCTCAGCAATTCTGAGACATCCAGCAGTGCCTGGGGTGCCCAAGAGTCTGAGAACCTGACAGCCCCGGCCTCAGCGCAGGCCTGGGAACCCCCAGGCTGGCTCCAGCAGTCCCTAGGACCTTAGACTGTGCTCCCCCACCCCTGGAGCTGGGTCCCACAACTTCTGGTACTGGCGTGGGGTAAGCACAGTCAAAACTCCCACATCCTGCCTCCACCAGTGGCCTGAGCCCTGTGGCAGAGTAGACGAGGGATACCTCAATAACCCAACAGCTGGAGTCTATGGAAAACAGAATAGATGCATTTTCCATAATGAAATGGTCATGATTATTTGTGAGCCAAAGAAGGACACCTTAATTTATATCTTAAATTCCCTTTGAAGGCTAAAGGGTTGGTCTCTAGTGAGGTGCTGCACAGTGGTAGCCATGTTAAGGGGTGTAGGATGTGGGGATATTTTCTAGTCATTGGAAATGTGACCCTAAAGACTTGGCCAAGATCCCAGTACTTCTCTTCTATTACATTGCTCTATCTATTTCATGCTGTTGCACTTCTATACTCATTTCTGGGGCACCAGAACATGCACACGGTACACTTGTATCCATGTGAGCAAACCACTCCTACACATATCATCAAATTTCAAAATAAAAACATCTAGGGTTGGAGAGATGGCCCAGTGGTCAAGAGCACCCTCTGCTCTTGCAGAAGTCCCAGTTTCCGTTCTCAGTAACTTCTTGGTAGCTCGCAACCACCTGTGACTCCAGTCCCAGAATATCCAATGCCCTCTCCTGACCTCCATAGGTTCCTACAGGCAATGTGGTACACACAGGTGTGCACCCCTGCAGACGCAGATACACAGAGAACAAACAGATGATAAAAGCCATCTGTTATTCTAGTTGCTGGTCCCATGCTGTGGAGGGTCTCACAGTGAAGCCCCAGGAGAGTCAGGAAACCAGGAGATGATGTGGGCCTGCACCCCTGTTGTGGTTTCTGTGGGAAAAGCAAGGCACAGAAGAGCAGATTAAAGGTGGGCTACGTGGTCAACAGGCTCCCGGTATAGGGCTTGCCTCTTTGTCTGGTCGCTGGCCTTGAGGCAACGTGGACAGAGGGGTGCTGATTCCAGGATGGAGCCTGCTTGTGAGAGGTATGCCGGCCAGCTCTACAAATTAGCCAGTCTCAGCCAGGGCAGTTTCTCCTGAGTTGGCAAGGCTCCAAATGCCTGGAGTTCGGGAATACAGAAGAGAGCCAATACTGGGACAGAGGTAGATCTGAAATGAAATCTCTCACTGGAGAGATGGGCGGAGATTGAGAGTCTGGAAAAAAAGAGCTTTTTGTATTGTTATTTTGTTTCCTAGAGAATGGAAGACTCACTCGGGGTAGTGGGTGGGGAGCAATTTAGACAAAGAACTAGCAGCTGCCATCTCCATGTCCCACCCTGTTGCCTAAGCCACTCTACTGTATTGTTTTACTTCAGACAGACAGTTGTGGACAGGGAAGACAAAAAATGTTTACCCGCTGGGCGGCAGCTGTTGCTACACCTTAATTTGGGGTCTGATGGGTGTCTCCAATGAGTTAAGTGATAGTTCCGTTAATCAGTAGAACACCTGCTAAGCTGCCAGGTATTTTAATTAAAACAGTTGAAATGAAAGGTGGTGATTGTCAGTACTGATGGAGAAAAGATTCTTCATTGACTTTAATTAACGTGCAGAAAAAGTATTGTTTTAATTCTCCAAAGCTGACTGGACATAGTTGTTATGCATCCAGTATGCACAATTTCAGCTGTACTTAACCAAATATTTTCAACTATTTAAAAAAATATCTGAATCACAAATGTTTGGGTTTTAGATCTCAAGTGAAGATCTCATTGCTATTTTGTTTATATGTAAGTAACTCCGAAGTATTACTGTCTTGTTCATTTTAAACACTGTACAATGCAATCACACTCCATGTTTGAATGTTTCCTTATATAGATGAAAGATCCCTTCAGCTGTGCAAGGGGAAGGGCTGTGTTTCTAACAGAGGCTGGACCCTGGCACCCAGGAGGCTCTCACTGAGTAGCTAGTGAGTGCACGAGCTAGCGCACACCTCACCCACTGATGTGGAAGCAGACAGAGCAGCCTCACAGCCTCTGACTCACTGGACCGTTCAGCCTCGGAAGAGGTCTGGTTTTTCCGAATTCTTTCTGTTTTGCTTCTGACGATAATATTTTGTCATTCCCTTGGGTAATTTTAGTGATGGCAAAAGTAGATCACACTAGAGCTAGAAAGTTAATTTCATTCCCCTCTGATTATCCCGAGCTTGTCACAGAGTGAGGCTGAAATGGCAGCTGGCTATGAAGCCAGGGTGTCACCCGAACTTCCACACAAGTGCCTGTATCAGATATAAGTGTGCACTTCTTAGATGAAGAAAATGAGAACGGGTAGGCATGGTTAAGCAGCTTTTAAAAAAGGACTGTGTGTGTGTGTGTGTGTGTGTGTGTATCTGTGTGTCTGTATATGTCTATGTGTGTCTATCTATGTCTGTATATGTGTATGTCTGTGTGAATGTGTCTGTGTTTATGCATGTGGGTGAATTCTATACCTGTTTGTGCCCAGAAGTCCATGATGATCTGAGCTGAATCTCTGGAACCCACAATTGTGCATGTTCGCAATTAAAACACTAGAAGTGGAGACAGGAAGATCCCTAGGACTCGCTGATCACCTGTGCAGCCTAATCTAATAGATGAGCACCAGGCCAGTAAGAAATTGAGTCTGTGAGAACAAAGTGGCCTGCTCTTGAGAAATGACATGAAAGGTTGTCCTCTGGCCTCCATGAGTATGCAACGGTGCGTGCATCGACATGCACATAAATACACACACACATGAATGTGGTTCAGAGACATAGAATAAAAATAGGAATATAAGAAGAGCATACACACCATGATCCCAAGACTCAGAAAGCTGAAGAAAGGATTAATGTCAGCTTGAGGCCAGCCTGGGATAAAGTAAGTTTAAAGTCAGAAGAGGTAAAAACGAGAACCTGTCTTAAGTTTTTTTCTGGGGCTAAAGAGATGACTCAGTGGTCAAGAACACTGGCTAGTCTTCCAGAGGGACTGGGTTTAATACCAAGCACCACAGGGTGGCTCACAACTGTCTATAATTTCAGTTCCTGGGAATTCAATATGGCCTCTATGGGCACCAGACACATAAGTGGTGCACAGACATACACACAGGAAAAACACTTATACATACAAAATTATTTTTTCTGCATGTGTATATATTATATTGCTGTTTTCCTGAATTATTTGACTTATGAGATAATGTCAAGATAAGAGTATGTATGCCTGTGATGGTTTGTCTATGCTTGGCCCAGGGAGTGGCACTATTAGAGGGTGTGGCCCTGTTCGAGAAGGTATGTCACTGTGGGCATGAGCTTAGGAGCCTCATCCTAGTTGCCTGGAAGCCAGTATTCTGCTAGCAGCCTTCAAATGAAGATGTAGAACTCTCAGCTCCTCCTGCACCATGCCTGCCTGGATGCTGCCATGCTCCCACCTTGATAATGAATTGAAACTCTGAACCTATAAGCCAGCCCCAATTAAATGTTCTTTATAAGACTTGCCTTGGTCATGGTGTCTGCTCACAGCAGTAAAACTCTAACTAAGTGTAGTGGCTATTCCTGGTTGTCAACTTGACTATATCTGGAATAAACTACAATCCAGAAGTGGAAGACTCACTAGTGATCATAATCTGGAGGCTGGGAGACAGAAGTTTCTGACCTGGATCTTGGCATAGAGATCTTAAAACATAGTGACTATGAATTCCAGAAGATTAAGACAGCGAGATCTCGGAGTTCAAGGTCATCTGGAATTAAAGGCATGGTGGCACACACCTTTAATCTGGGCCACACCTTCTGCTGGCGACCTACATAAGGCCATTGGAAGGAAGAAGATTTGCTCTCTCTGTTCTTCACCTGCTTGCCTTGTGGGACTGAACAACTGCTAGATCCTTAGACTTCCATTCACAGCTGCTGCTGACCATTGTTGGGGAGTTGGACTGCAGACTGTAAGTCATCAACAAATTCCCTTACTATATAGAGACTACCCGTAAGTTCTGTGACTCTAGAGAACCCTGACTAATACACTAAGACAATGCCATTCCTGAGAGGTGGGGCCGGATCACTTTCTAGAAACAGTGAGATTTATAACTGCAGTGGTGTGCTCTAATTTGATTGTCTTATTGCAGCAGCATCAGGCTGTGACCTCAAGTTTAATAATTATCACTAAATCACTGACATAACCAGGAACTCGGGCATGGTTCATATCAAGCATCTTAAGCCTTACTAAGACCTACATTTTAATTCTCTCTGAACTTTCTTCAGCACTTACGTCTGAAAAAGCCTGATGGCTAAGACATGAACACCTCGCAGAAATGTCACCTACAGGCCAGGCCTGGGTGTCAGAAGGAATCCGACTTCATCAGCATAGTTCTGTGATATTGCATTCTATTCCACATCACAGATTAGAGCTGTAAGGAAGCATTCACGTCTTCTGGGATACTCTCTTCATTAAAGTTGGGTTTCACACCTAAGGTTCCCAGATTTAAATGATGTGCTAATGGTAACAATTGAGATGGCTCAGCAGGTGAAGATGGTGTATGGAGCCAAGCCAGACAACCCGAGTCTGATCCCCAGAATCTACACGGTGGAGGGGGAAAAAACAAAAACAAAAAAACCTGCAACAAAGAAGAAACTTCAGTCTCTTGGGGTTAAGAAATATTTTTATGAAAAAATCACCTTTTTTGGATAGAGCTGACTCCCGAATGTTGTCCTCTGACCTCCACACCTGTGCTGTTGTGTGTATATATTCATACACATGTGCATGCACATAAAAATATAAATATCATTAAAATGCATGATGTTCGGCAGACATTGGTCAGATATGTATTGCCATTTTCTTAGGACTTTGATGAAGTCTGAATGTAGTTCTGTTACCACATGCAAGCTCAACCTTTGTCATCAAACTGTGGTAGATGTTTTTCTAAAGAGTGTGTCGAGCATCTAAAATTGTGTTTCACATAAGCCAATGACACGAGAGGAATGGCTGGTCTTACTGAGGTTGTGCAGTAAGCATAAGATAGCCTTACGTTGCTTAACTGTGGATTTAACCAGATATAAATTAATAAAAAGAGCAACTCTTCATTTGAGAAATAGTCTATCCTTGGTGTAATTATTAGTTATTAAGGGTTGAGTGAACCCAGAATGGTCTAAACTCCAGAAGCTAGTAAAGTGAGAATAAATAGACCAAAACCTTTTTGTCGTACGGCTTCGATGTGTACGGCATTGATGTGTACAGCTCTCAGTCATGGCTGTGATGTGAAGCAGTCTTTGTTGTAACTACGATTTCCAGTTCTCTGTTAGACCTCCACAGTCTGCATAGAGTGGATTTATTTAAAAAGTAGGGAGGGGTGGATTTGTTAAGATGTGTACTCATTTTATAAATGATATTTCTTTCTGTTTATGAAGTGATCCTCTTTGCTAACCATCATTCAAACGTGAAAATTCAAATGGAGCCCAAGACCTTGACAGGGAATGTGAACAGGGCATCTGAGCAGTTCTTAAAGACACTAACATGCTCGATGAGAGATTTCTTGTGGGTTTTTCTTTTTTCTGTTCTGCTGGTGTGAACCCGTACCCACTTCTGGGAGGAAGGAATGCTGGATTGCTGGAGTGTCTCATTAAGGTCTGGCACTTTTTTGGAAAGACTTGCAAGAAGAAGGAGAAAGAATTATATCTGACGTCTTCTTTAGGCAGCTTGCTCCCCCCTCCCACATAGCTATTATTTGCACCTCGTGCTTTGAGACACATTTATAGCTTCACTCAGATAAGAGGAAAATGCTTTTATTGAACTGTGATTTGTCATGTGGCCAAGGCTCACTACCTTCATATTGTATGTACAGAAAAGATGGACGATTCGGGAATATCATTGCATATCTCACACTTTTGAAGCTTTTGAAAACTAGTGGGTTAAGTGTGCAGGAGGGGGAGCTAAGTTTAAATATCTGGAACACACATAAAAGCCGGCATGGCAACATACACCTGTAATCTCAGCATTCGACATTAAGATGGGAGGCAGAGACATACGAGTCCCCAAACGCTCACAGGCCAGCTATCCCGACATACCTACACAGCAGCAAACAGTAGAGAGGTAAAGGCAAAAGGCAAGGTTGCCCTTTGAGCTCCACATGTGCTCATGCCTACATTGGCACATGCGCGTGCGCACCCATACCCACAAACACACACAGCTTAATTTTTCTTCACAGTTCTCAACTGTATCTTTGCTTGGAAATACCAATGTATATACGTGTGTTGGAGGATGATTGGATACTGTCTGGAGAATCCACAGTGTTCTTTATTGCCTTTAAATTCAGAGTCAAGACTTAATAATGCTTAACCTCAGTCCGTGTTCCAAAAATTCCCATAAAAGTCTCAAAAAAAAGCACTTAAGGATGTCGTTGACAAGTTTGGGTTAGCTTTTATAAAATGTGTCTGGTGACAGAGCAGAAAAAGAATCTATGCCTAAGTGACTTTCCTTAGGAACTGTTATACACATTAAATCAAGGAAATTATGGTGATTAAAGGTGATGTCTCTAAATGTAAATGGTTAAAGACAATTCTCAGATAAATTGGCTTTTAAATGCATATTGTTGGATGATGGCTGATGTCTGTTAACCCAGGCATTTGATGAGTGGGCTAGTTTAACAAAGGGTCTTTTATTATATAAATTATGGGAAAGAATCAGGGTGGAAATATAATTTATTGTCAAACCAGGCGAGAGAGAGAGAGAGAGAGAGAGAGAGAGAGAGAGAGAGAGAGAGAGAATACTTGACAGAAAACTAACCATGAACCGAAACAATCCTGAATAGAATAGTGAACCTACAGTTGATGGATTTTCACCGTGTCTGGCCACTTCAACTTACCCACATTAACAAGTACAAAATTAAAGTTATTAACACAAAGATGTGGTATCCACCAAGCAATCACGATTTGTCTATAAACACATATGAAGAATTAACATAATCCTCAATGTAAGACAAAAACTAAGAAATTAATTGGAGCCTAAAACAATGTCACTACTGAAAAGTGACCCAATGAACAGTGAAAGTTTAATAGTTCCTAGAACGCAGAGGACTCTGAACCCTGCACATTTGATGAGTTATGCATAGCTTTGAGGTCGTGGATCATCCTGGACTGTCTTGGGCTACCTCATGTTCTGATGACCACACTAGACAGGTGAGAGACAGCAGCGTGGTGTGCACAGTTTCCCTCTGCCTGTAGAACAACATTCTCAAGTAAGGAAGAAGTCCGAGCTTCCCTCAAACCCTGTTAAACAAATGTATCAGGTTTAGGTCGTCACCGTCTTTAAATTTCAACTGAGCATCATGCCCTCTTGAAGGTTAAATAGAACTGGGTTGACAGACAGGCCAGAGCTTTGTTAATTCTGTTCCTCATCTCTTCTTAGTTGGACTTTGCTTCTCCCTGGATCCTCGTAATCAAACAGATATCACTGCCAACAGTGGAGCAGTTATTAAAAACCTGTGGCTCATCATAACACACACTATGTTCAAAGTGCATTACATGTATAGTTAATAAGGATCTGTTTAATATCTATGGGAGGCTTTCATTAGGCTCTGTGGTGATTCAGTATCAGCAAGATGGCACCCCTGCCAAGAAGGTCCTTAGATACATAGCCCTTCTAAATGTCACTAATGCTCACTGAGAGAAGTGGTGAAGAGCCTTATTGACCAGAGACACGGTGGGTAGAGAACACTGTCACACATGGATCTGAGAACCCCAGGGCTTGGGGGGTGTCCTGCTGGTTTGGGGTGTCATACAGGCTTAGGGGGTGTTGTTCTAGCTTGGGGATGTCATGTTCTGTTGGAGTGACATGCTAGCTTGGGATATCATGTTGGCTTAAGGGTGTCATGCTGACTTGGGGGGGGGGTTGTGCTGGCTTGGGGGTGTCATTTTGGGTTGGGCGTATCTTGCTGGCTTAGAAATAGTGAGCATGGTTACTGTGTAGCTGGGAAATTGTGACAATATTTAACCAAAGATTTAACAACTGTTATCCGGTTGAGGGGACAAAATCAGAGAGGAGCTTTGATGAGGACAATGTGGTAGAAGATTTGATAGGAGCAATACGGTAGGAAATGAATCAGCTTCCATTGTTGCTCCTGAAAGTTTTTCTGTTTGATTGATATCACCACTGTTACACAGAGGATGACAGCAGATGACAAGGAGAGCCTAGCTGCCAGCCAATAAAGAGGATGATGTCTTGAAGGTCGAGACTCAAATGTGGCATCTAAAGAGACACAATGTTCAAAAAATAGGCTGGGAACATGACTCAGTCAGTAAAGTGGCCTTGCCATGCAAAGTGAGGGTCTCAGCTGGGATTCCCACTACCCAGTTTAAAAGCTGTCATGGCTGCAGATGTCTGTGACCCCAGAACTGGGAGAGTTTCAGGGCTCACTGACCAGCCAGTCTAGCTGAAGGAGGGAACTCTACATTGAGTGTGAGAACCTGTCTCAACCAATAACGTAGAGGGCAATCGAGGAAGACTTGCTACATTGATCTCTGGCCTGCACAGACATGCATACCCTCCCTCCACACACACAGTGCACACACGATCATGTATACACACACATACCCATATCTACATTCACACACAAAAAGACGAGAGATGGAAGGGAGAGCCACTTTCTAAGAGGCACCATGGAATACAAAAAGACACCAATGCCCATCACTTGATCTGTGGGGAGCATCCTGTCCCAGAGGTCTTTGGGGCAGTGTTCCCTTGGGTGATCGGGAGTGTCAGTAAAGGCACTAACAAGGCTCCGTGTGTATGCTTTTGCCAGCAGTGGGAAAACTGCAGTAATTTTCTAGAAACCACACTTAACCTTTGCTCTCTGCAACAACTTGGTTCTTTTGTCAAAAAGTTTCTTGTAATCTACCTGCTAAAATGAGTTTCCTATGTGTACTGGCTAGTTTTGTGTCAACTTGACACAGCTGGAGTTATCACAGAAAAAGGAGCTTCAGTTGAGGAAATGCCTCCATGAGATCCAACTGTAAGGCATTTTCTCAATTAGTGATCAAGGGGGGAAAGGCCCCTTGTGGGTGGGACCATCTCTGGGCTGGTAGTCTTGGGTTCTAGAAGAGAGCAGGCTGAGCAAGCCAGTAGAAGCAAGCCAGTAAAGAACATCCCTCCATGGCCTCTGCTCCTGCTTCCTGAACTGTTTGAGTTCCAGTCCTGACTTCCTTGGTGATAAACAGCAGTATGGAAGTGTAAGCCGAATAAACCCTTTCCTCCCCAACTTGCTTCTTGGTCATGATGTTTGTGCAGGAATAGAAACCTTGACTAAGACACTATCCACCAACGGAAGGTGTTAGGAAAGCATTAAAGTAAAAAGTTGTTAAGAGTCATTAGCTCATTTGTCCACAGCAAGTGGCATGACTGAAGCAGAAGTATAATTATAGATATATATATAGATATAGATGAGAGAGAGAGGTAGATGATAGATAGATAGATAGATTGATAGATGTAGATGGTAGATAGTTATAGATAAATAGAGGTAGATGATAGATAGAGATAGATATACATATACATATACATAGAGATAGATATGCATACATACATATACATGTATATATATATATATATATATATATTAGATAGATAGCTCATATTCCTTTCCTTTGTTTTACTGTTTTAAAATATTAAACTATTAGGTGTTGTGTGGTAAAATGGTTTAGTGAGTAAAATCACCTGCTTGAGTTTGATCCCCAGGACCCACACAGTGGAGGGAAAGAGTCAGCTCCCATGAATTCTGACTTCCATGTTCAAATCAATCCCCACACGTTGTCCTCTACCCTACATGTGTGCATACACATACACACAATAAGTAAATAAATAGATGAGACACTGTTGACTTTTCTAACTGGAAACCTAAGGTGTGTCTACCTCTATTAGACAGAATGTCTTATGTCTTATATTAAAGTGTTTTTAATGTCCAAGTATTGGTTTAAAAAAATAGTCTTTTTCCCTCGAGCCAACAAAACCAAACTAGTTACCAAACTAAAGCTGTGGAGACCCAGTAAATGGATTGACTGTGTGTAAGTTAATTTACCGCAAAGCAGTGGTTCACACTAGGGAGAAGACCCACATCAATTATGTTCTTAGAAGAGGCCATGCAAGGGGCCAATCAGACAAGATGACTTGGTTTCCAGGAGGCGGCCATGCTTTGTTTTGTTTTGTGGCATGTGCAGGCAGAGGCCTTAGGACACTTTGACATCTTGCTCTTCCCACCACCTTATTTCTCTACAGCAGGGTCTTCCTCTGAACCTGGGCTAAGCCATTGACAAGAAAGCCTCAATGACCCTCCTGTCCCCACCTCTCTCCCAGAAAGGGTGGGACTTCCTGACATCTGTGCAGCCACACCCAGATTTTGTAGGGGTCCTGGGGAGGATTCCAACTCAAGCCCTCATGCTTGCTCAGCAAATGCTTCTGTGCACCAAGCTATCTCCCCAGTCCCTTAAAGAGGCTTCATCTTGAAAACAGTGTTACCCTATTTCCCTGTTTCTAGCAGTGATGTGTGCTCACATTTCACAGGAGGCATCCATATTGGGCCTGATTGGAAGCATGGGAGAGTTGAACTATATTTTTCAACTACAAGGTTTTGGTGTAGCTTTGGCTATCTTGGAACTCACTCTGTAGACCAGGCTGGAGTTGAACCCACAGAGGCCTGCCTCTGCCTCCCAAGTGCTGGGATTAAAGATGTGGATCACCACTGCCCAGCTGGCTATAAAGTATTTGGTCTTTGGGCACAATGTCAGTGATGACTCTCAGATCCCTAGGAGTTTCTCTTTACAGTCAAAGCTTTGTTGAGGGCCTCAGGTAGATTTTCGTTGGTAGGTAACTAATGATGTACGCCTTTATTTGAATGGTACAGCTATTCCAATATCAATCAGCAATCCTTTAAATATAGTAGTGGATTAATATTAAATAACATTTTATTTACAGCAAATAAAATCTTAGGGAAAAGAACACTGCACATATTTAGAAGTAGCTACAGACCTGTGCTAGGGAACCTCAGGGCTCAGATCCGACTCTGTTTCATCCAGTCATTGGTCACGTGGATTGACACATTCTGAGAGAGGCACCCTCATTACCTTCCCTCCTGTGACGATTTCAATCTTCACACTGGACTTACCTATTTAGAAATGAGAGTCACCCTCATGCATATGCCAGTGTCACCCTAGTGTGTATCAAGCCTTACATTACAGATGTTCCCTTACTTTAGAAGTCACAGGGCTGGAGGTGGACGACAGGCCAGAGACCCAGAGCAACAGTATATCTAGTGGTGTTTCTGGTTGCAAGGGAGGAAATACCTGTGCCCTCTGATGTGTCTCTCTGATTATAGCTATGACAGGGATAACCACTCCTCTGTCATTTCATTTTCAGCTTTTATTCTTACTTTAAAAAAAATCATTTATCAAAACAGCAATTACTCATCCTCGCAAGAGGAAATTACAGCAAGTTCTCTTTAAAATACCCACTTGGGGAAGGACTTGGAGGAACTTAAATGCCTGTTGCTGTAGAGCCTTGCTGCATCAATGATGAGCCCAGGATGAAGGGGTTAGTCACAGACAGAGCAGGTCTCATGTCAAAAAAGTGAAGCTGTTATCTGGCGATTCTCCTGACAGGTAAACCTGTGAACAGCTTTGAGAACCCCAGCTCCTCTCTGAGCACCATCTGTATCAGAGCCCCAGGTGACTGGAGGAGTGGCCATTAGTCCACCTGCCTTCTTACAGCCAGAGATTCACTGTGGGGTGAAAGCTGCTCCCCACAGGTCCACGACAGACAGTGGAAGACTGAGCGCTAAGGATGCCAGATCCCAGAGCCCTTTGAGTGTCATTGTCCTGAGTGTCCCCAGCCCCTCCACACTAGGCCTGATTGCTCTGTCAATTCACTAAAGCTTTTCTCTGCCATCGATTTTCATTCAATGATATAAGCAACCTCAGACCTTGAAAGGTAATTTTTAACTGGAAAGTAACCTATTTAGAAGGAGTTTTTAAGCAAGTGGCTCTAACTGGTGCGTTTTCTGCCCTTGGGAAGCTACAGAATTGCTTCAAAAGTAAAGTAAATAACTTAAAACTGGATGCCTGAAAATTGGAGCAGAGAGACTCATCTCTGCAGAGAATTCATTCAGAGATACAAGGATCTTATTGACGGAATCTCTGTGAAATCAGGCAATAGTTTTTGAGAAGCTAGAAACAGTAAATGTATTTTATTATAGAATTATATGTCATTTCAGCGTGTGAAATGTCTGTGAAGGTTTGCGATGAACGTTTTCAATATTTGCACGCATGTACTCACACACATCTGCAGACAAAGGAAGGAAGAGGGGGGAGATGACGAGGAGGAAGAGGGGCTGGGGAGGGGCTGCTGTGCTGAGGTGTTTATTTAAGACAGGCTTCTGTCTATCCGTTGTCCGATGTGTTACTTAAGTGTTAGGTGCCGAGGCGGTTTTGAGCAGGAGGTTTATGGGAGAAGACAAACCACAGGTTTATGGTTAACTCCCCACTATTAGGAAGGCAAGAATCGTTGGTTAATCCCAGTTAAAGTAAGTCATGGAACTCATCAGGGAAACATTCATATGGAGGATAACACATATCCCTATACTTTAGTAAAAGTCCCACTCGCCAGTAAAGACAATGGAGTTGCACAGGCCTGTAACTCATTACAAGCTGTCTGTTCTCGCTTCTGCTTCCAGAGTTCGCTCCTTGCTTCTGTTTTCTCCCACCACGCAGTTTGTCAAAGGCATCTGCTCTTCCCCCTCCCTCTCCCTCTCCTCCCTCTCCCTCCCTCTCCTCCCCTCCCCCTTCCCCCTCTCCCTCTGTCTCTTGCTCAAAGGCCTTCCCTGCTCTCTCTGCTTTGTTTTTAAAGTCTTGGCTTCAACACATTTTCCTTCAGGAATATTTGCCAACCACCACAGAGGCCCTTGTGTGTTCCCCTCCCATGGGAGTTCTGAACATGGCACACACGTCTGGGCCCATCCATCTCCCTCATTCTTGTTTCTTCCATTCTGGCACGCCCCCTTATTAAACATTGCATACTTAAGGTGGCAAATAAAGAAATAAAACAATGAGCACCACTTTCGAATAATCAGGAACTTAAGGAAGTCTGCAAATGTATGAATGCTAGAAGTGTAAAATACATGTGATTCATGTATGCATTCATTATTTTATTTTACTTATTTTTATATAGACTTAAAATAATTTATTTGGATGCAGACAATGATACTGAGATATTTTCAATAGATGTCAGGTTTTTTTTTTTTCTGAGCCAAAAACATAAGGAAATACATAGGAAAAGTAATTTATATTATACATTCTCTATTTGTTTACATGCTCACATACTGGAATTTTTCTCCAAAATATTTTAATGTTTAAAAATAATTTTAAATATTAATTTTTTGAAATATAATTAAATTTTTAAACATTATTTTTTGAAATATAAATTTTAGCTTTTGATTTAGGATGGAATGTTCTATAGATATCTGTTAAATCCATTTGTTTCATAACTTCTGTTAGCTTCACAGTGTCTCTGTTTAGTTTCTCTTTCCATGATCTGTCCATTGCTGAGAATGGGGTATTGAATTCTCCCACTATTATTGTATGAGGTGCAATGTGTGCTTTGAGCTTTCTTAAACTTCTTTAATGAATGTGGCTGCCCTTGCATTTGGAGCATAGATATAGATGTTCAGAATTGAGAGTTCCTCTTGGAAGATTTTACCTTTGATGAGTATGAAGTTTCCTTCCTTATCCTTTTTGATAACTTTTGGTTGAAAGTTGATTTTATTCACTATTAGAATGGCTACTCCAGCTTGTTTCTTGGGACCCTTTGCTTAAAACATTGTTTTCCAGCCTCTTACTCTAAGGTAGTGTCTTTCCAGCCTCTTACTCTAAGGTAGTGTCTGTCTTTGACACTGAGGTGCGTTTCCTGTATGCAGCAAAATGCTGGGTCCTGTTTACATATCCAGTCTGCTAGTCTATGTCTTTTTATTGGAGAATTGAGTCCATTGATGTTGAGATAATAAGGAAAAGTGATGGTTGCTTTGTGTTATTTTTGTCATCAGAGGTGAACTTATGTTTGTGTGGCTGTCTTCTTTTAGATTTGTTGAAAGAAGATTACTTTCTTGCTTTTTCTAGGGTGTAGTTTCCCTCCTTGTGCTGATGTTTTCCATCTATTATCCTTTCTAAGGCTGGATTTGTGGAACGATATTGTGTAAATTTGGTTTTGTAGTGGAATATCTTGGTTTCTTCATCTATAGTCATTGAGAGTTTTGCTGGGTATAGTAGCCTGGCGGGCATTTGTGTTCTCTGAGGGTCTGTATGACATCTGCTCAGGATCTTCTGGCTTTCATAGTCTCTGGTGAGAAGTCTGGTGTAATTCTGACAGGTCTTCTTTTATATGTTACTTGACCTATTCCCCTTACTGCTTTGCATATTCTTTCTTTGTTTTGTGAATTTGGTGTTTGACTATTATGTGATGGAAGGAATTTCTTTTCTGGTCCAACCTATTTGGAGTTCTGCAAGCTTCTTGTATGTTTATGGTCATCTCTTTAAGTTAGGGACGTTTTCTTCTATAATTTTGTTGAAGATATTTACTGCCCTTTAAGTTGGGAATCTTCACTCGTCTATACCTATTATCCTTAGGTTTGGTCTTCTCATTGTGTCCTGGATTTCCTGGATGTTTTGGGTTAGGAGCTTTTTGCTTTTTGCATTTACTTTGACTGCTGTGTCAATGTTGTTTCTATGGTATCTTCTGCCCCTGAGATTCTCTCTTCTATCTCTTGTTTTCTGTTGGTGATGCTTACATCTATGATTCCTGATCTCTTTCCTAGGTTTTCTTCTCCAGGGTTGTCTTCCCTTTGTGATTTCTTTATTGTTTCTACTTCCATTTTTAGATCCTGAATGGTTTTGTTCAATTTCTTCACCTGTTTGGGTTTGTTTTCCTGTAATTCTTTAAGGGATTTATGTGTTTCCTCTTTAAGGACTTCTACCTGTTTATCTGTGTTCTCTTTTATTTCTTTAAGGGAGTTATTTATGTCCTTCTTAAAGTACTCTGTCATTATCATATGTGATTTTAAATCAGAATCTTGCTTTTCTTGTGTGTTGGGCTATCCAGGGCTCACTGGTGGAAGAACTGGGTTCTCATGATGCCAAGTAGCCTTGGTTTCTGTTGCTTATCTTCTTGCCCTTGACTCGTGCCATCTAGTTATCTCTGGTGTTATCTGGTCTTGCTATCTCTGACTGTGGCTTACAAACCTGTGTGTCAGTACTCCTGGGAGACCAGTTCTCTCTGGAGGAATCTGCGTTTGGAGAGCTGTGGCACAGGGTCAGCTCTGGGATGCAGACAGAGACAGACCATAAGGATCCTGTTCCCAGCTGTTTCTTGATTCCTATGTCCTGATGGCTCTGGGCTAGTCCCTCTTGGACCAGGAATTTGAACAGAAGTGGTGGTCTTACCTGTCTTCAAAGGTGTGTCAGCAGTCCTGGGAGACCAGATCTCTTCTGGCAGTATTTGGGTATGAAGCACTGTGGCACAGGATCAGCTCTGGGCACAGACCACATTCATTATTTTAATCCATGTGATTAAAACCCTCCATCAAAGACATGTAAGAGAGAGTGGGGAACCATATTAGAACATTTCTATGCAATGTCTATGACAAAGCTCAGGCTGCTGGAGAGGAACTGGTTTATAATCTTTGTTTTGATGTGCAGCATGCAAACCAGTTTAGGACTCTTAGTTTGAAAATTGGAACAAATAGTAAATTTAAACTAAGTGACTTAAGAAATTTTTAGAAAACAGGACAGAGCAATGAAGGAAAGTACTCCAGTCAGTGTTTGATGAGCACTAGGCAAGTCACTAAGTATTGATTCCTGTTGACGGGGTGCTGGAGAGACCTCATCATGTTCTAGGACCAGGATACTTTGGTATAGTTTACATGGAGGTATCTGAAGGTTAGGGGAGCTCCGTGCATCTCCTTCTCTAGTCAGTGGGGTGTCACGAAGGGGTTGTAAATGAATAATATGTTAGCTGACATTTGGAGAGACGTAGTCAGGGCACGTGGAAGATGAATAAGGGAGACGGGTGAAGTAGGGGGCAGGTAGAGAAATTACATGGGGCTGAAATAAGCAAGTTGCTATAGCAGAGGAGAAAAAGAGGAGGAATTCCAGGTATGTTTAGAACTTAGGAGTTGATTAGATAATGGGTATCTTGAATTAGAGAGAAGTCGGCGTGAGTCCTGGGGTGCAGATATAGTGGCTAAAAGGGAAGCAGCAGCATTTTTATTCTCTATAACATGGAGCACAAGAAATGGCTAAAAGCAGAGGCATAATGCAAATTGAGTCTGGGATATTGCGAGATCCTGGTTCCTGGACCCAGGGCTGACACACTTGCTGTGGAGATGGATGTTCCTGCTCCATCTCCAGTTGAGATGAGTGGGAAGGTTGCAGTCCCTGCAGAAAGAGGAGAGACTGTGAGGTGAGCTGAGCTGAGCAGAGAATGGAGCTCCAGAGACAGATGGCAGGGGGTACCATGTAGTAGGGTGCACAGTGGACACTGACGTGAGATTTCCAGGGTGCATGGAAGAAATCTGAAGGAGAGTGATGCCCAGCTCTTACAAACTCAGATTCTCAGGCAAGGCATTCTTCAGGGCCAACATTAACTAACTGCACCACACTAAGAAGAGGGAGCTGGTGGGTCCCAGTTTCCTCACGGGAAAACAGGCTCCATGACTCTGTCTACCTCCATGCATTCCCGTGAGGATGTGGAAACTTCACATGGCAGCCCTCGACAGTGCCTAGTCCACACTGAACTCAGCAAAGTGACTCCTGTGGAGAAGTCTAGACAGTGAATGGGCGAGTGGAATGGCAGTGGCAGCCATGATAAGTATTGTTGTATAAAAATTTCTAAGATAATTGAATAGGATATTGTACTGGCTAGTTTTATGTCAACTAGACACAAGCTAAAGTCATCTGAGAGGAGGGAACCTCAATTAAGAAAATGTCTCCACAAGATCAGGCTATAGGCAAGCGTATAGGTCCTTTTCTTATTCAGTGATTGAAATGGAAGGGCCCAGTCCATTGTGGGTTGCACCATCCCTGGTCTGATGGTCCTGGGTTGAATAAGAAAGCAGGCTGAGCAAGCCATGAGAAACAAGCCAGTAATCAGTATCTCTCCATGGCTTCTGCATCAATTCCTGCCTCCAGGCCCCCTGTCCAATGTAAGGCCCTGCGCCAACTTCCTTTGATGATGAAATGCAGGGTGGTGGCACAAACTGAATACACCCTTCCCAGCCCAGGTTTCCTTTGTCATGGTGTTTCTTCACAGCAGTAGTAACCCTAACTAAGATACATATTAAAAAAGGAAAACTTTTAAAGACTTACTCTTAATTATATGTGATTAAGAATACTTGTGTGTCTGTGAAGGGGTATATGCATGTGAGTGCAGATGCCCACAGAGGCCAGAAGAGGGCGTTGAATCCCTTGGAGCTGCAGTTCAAGGCAGTTGGGAGTCATTCAGTGTGGATGCTGGGGACCAAAGTTAAACCCTGCACTCTTTCCTTTCCCTTTCATTTTCTTCTGCTTCTCAGCCATGATCTGAACCCCCTAAAACCATGAGCCAAAATAAAGTCTTTCCTCCTGTCAGCTGATTTGGTATTTGGTCACAGCAACAGACAACAAACACAAAAGTAAGGCAGAGCATCACCCCCTCTTCCTTCTAGTAACTATACCTGGTGGGCAACCCAAAGCCAAAATAGCCATGAAATATCACAATGGACATGTCTTACACAGATGCTAACAGAGCACTCAGGTTGAGCTATAATCACCTATTCTAGGGTCTTTACCAATGCTTTTATACAAGTGTAATGGTATAAATAAGTTTGCTCAAATATTTAGTCTATAAATTATTTAAAAGTACATTTAATTATATATCGTATTTTCCTGGTCTGGAGCTACATGGCCTCATCTCATCAACATTAAAGATTTATAAGGGAAGGATAAAGTGGGATGAGGGCTAAAGCCAGTGGGATTTTAGATAATTCCCATTTCACAATGTGAGACTAACAATGTGAGGACTCGGGAGCGGTGGCTTCCAGAATAAACCGAAGCGTAATTGTTTACTGAGACTATTAACTGAAGCCAAGAGGCAAATCCAATGATCATGCATTCTGCCCTCCTCAGAAACAAACCATCCCTGTTCAGTTCCTGTTCCCAACCACTTTTCCTCATAAAGAAACAAAAGGATCATTCTATAGTCCGTTCTCTGCTTCATTGCAACACCCACCTTGATGAAAGGACACAGTAGACTACAGTTGGTACTCTGGGCACCAACAACTACTGCAGATAATTAAAATATTAATTGCGAAGAACCACCATTGTATGCTATCACTTTTTAAAATAACTGTGCTCTTGGTTTTTAGGAAAGTTTTATTCGTGATGTCTGTTCCGAAGCTCATGCCTTTATTATTGGTTCTTTTCTGGAGGAAGATGAGTGAGGAAATGTCCTTGCTAGTCTCCCCCAGTAGTGAGGAGTGAGGTACGCAGTCCCAGGAAATGGAAAGTAGAGAGTCTCTGACCCTGCTTTTCTCTGACTCATCCCTCCACTATCCACTAGGGAATCTCTTGACTCAGCCCCTGCCTGCATGTGAAGGCAGCTCAACCTAGCTGCCTTTGCCCAGCTTGTCTTACTCCAGCATGCATAGATTCCACCAAAGCCCGGGTCCCATCTGCCACCACCCTCTCCCTGCACCCCAAGAAAAGGATACAGGATCATAGTGATTTCATAGCCAACAATAACGTAAGAGACAACATACCATAAAGATTTCCTGTGAATCTCAAAATTCCTAAATTCTGTACTGTTAGAAGCAGTCAGTCTTGGTTGCTTTTCTCATTGCTGTGTTGAAATACCCAACAGGAAGTGACGTAGGAGAAGAAGAGTCACGTTGCATCAGTAGTCAGGAAGCATGGGGAGAAGATCGCTGGTTCTTGGCTCTCCCTCTCCAGGAGCCCACCGCATGGATGGGTGCCACCCACAGTTGTCTCTCGTCCCACCTCAGTTAACCCAATCTAGATAATCCCTCACAGACTTGCCAAGAAGTTTGTCTCCTCCATAATTCCGAATCCTATCAAGTTGACAGTTAAGATTAGCTACCACACAACTGGAGCAAGAATGTGTATCTGTGGTAGAGAAAAATATTTATTGACTGTATTGGATTTTGGTCTTGAAAATTAAGAAATTCAATCCTACCTGTTGGTGTCAAACATGACATGTGAAAAGGATGTGACAGATATGCAGCACCCTCTGCCCTGGTCTTGGTCCACACTGAAGCCACGTGTGCCAAAGAATACTTAGTGGAAAAGTTAATGATCACTTAGCAAATGGGACTCCTTCCTTTTAGGCCTTCAAGACAGTCATGACTTAGAACTCCTAGGTAATTCTTCAGTAGACTCCATTTATGCAGTTTAATCCTGTATATATCCCTCCTCGTCAAAGCAGGTGGGGGGCAATCCCCCAACACACACACACACACACACTATGTGAATTAAGGGCCAGAAAATATGGATTCCAAATTTTTTTTTAAAAATGCCCCCTACTGGAGGATCACATATAGGGACTCTGTTCTATGCTTTTGTTTGTTTTTCTGTGATTGGATGTTTTGCCTGTACGTGTGTGATGCCATTGGAGGCTAGAGGAGGGCATCAGATCCCCTGCAACTGGAGTTACAGATGGTTGTTAGGTGCCATGAGGGTGGGTGCTGGCAACCAAACCTAGGTCCTCTGCAAGAACAGATAGCATCTTCACTGCTGAGCCATCTAGGAAAAGTGAGAATGTGCATGTATGTGGATATATGTATGCATGTTTATGTGCCTGCATGTGAGCATGCTTGTGTGTATATGCATGTATATGTATGGACATGTGTGTGTGTGTACACTCAAGTGCATGCATGCATTAAATATGCAGTATTAATCCTTTTGACTACAAGAAGTCCTGGAAAGCTGAATAGGGTGTGTCCGATGCTCAGCTGTGTTTATCCTGTGATGTCAGGAGACCTCTTCTTCTGCCTTCATGCTTTCAAACTCTCAGGTACTCGGGCAAAACCTCATCTACTAAAAGATCTAGAATAGAACTAAAATCTAAACCATGTGTAAAATTTTTCTTGGGCTCAGTGAATTTCTATAATCCTCCCTCTCTACCCCCACATGTCCTCTGGGACTAGTTTTCCCCATTTTAATATGGGGAAAACTAGTGGGGGAAGTTCTGAGCCATTACACGAGAGAGGATGATCACATCATCCCATCCACACAGTGAAGATACAGGAATAAAACTTGAGTTTGTCTAGGACAGTCCTGTGCTCCGATTAGGCTACACATGGACCAAGACTTCTCAGCATTAACCATGTTGATGTTTGGTGCCGGATAATTCTCTTTTTAATATATTAAGGGGCTGGAGAGACCTCACTCCATAAAGTGCCTGTGGCACAGACATGAAGACCTGAACCCCCATAAAGCCAGGTTTGATCGTCCCTGTGGTATCGGTGATGGGTTCAAGACAAGGCAGTCTCAAACCGGGTGTGGTGGTACATGCCTTTGATCCCAGCACTTGGGAGGCAGAGGCAGGCAAATTTCTGAATTTGAGGCCAGCCTGGTCTACAGAGTGAGTTCCAGGACAGCCAGAGCTATACAGAGAAACCCTGTCTCAAAATACCAAAAAAAAACAAAAACCAAAACCAAAAACAAAAACAAAAACAAAGACAGGGCAGTCTCAGGAACTCACTGGCCAATCAGCTAAAGCAGTGAGCTCCAGGCTCAGTGGAGAACAGTCTCATGAAATAAGGTTAGTTGTGGGTAATCAAGGGAAACACATAATGTCCACTTGTTCCTTCTGTGTGCATATAGACACATGTGCATGTATACATATATACTAACATGCATGTGTGCACACGGTTAAGAGCACAAACACACAAAGTCTCTAGATGTTGCCAAAGAGAGCACTAGCTTAGACTATATTAAAGATGTTGTGCTTGCTTTTGGAGTATGCCTTTTTAAAGTGCCTGCATAGAACATGTCTGAATTCTGTGTGGTCTGTTGTTTCTAACCATCGGCAGCTTCACCACATGCTGCATGCATGGCCCATTAAGGAAGGAGAAGAGAAAAATGTGGCTTACCTTGGCCAGAGAGATGTCAACTGACCTTCATTTTCTATCAGGTGGATACCAAAGTCAGAATTTCCCAGGAAGTTCATTCTCAGTTTCCTTTGGTTCCTCAGATCAAATGGATGCTTAGGTTGCGTTCCTTAGCAGTGTTTTCTAAAGGACCGAGGTAACGCCATACCCCAAGAACTATGAACGTGACTTAGCCAAGCCTTGAGAATACAAAACAAATAACACTGCGACCTGCAGTTGGAAAGCTCAGTTTGTCACCACGTTACTGTAATACTTAAGGAAATTAGTCTCATGGCTTATAGGCAATGTCTAATTTTTATCCCAGAATGCCATTGAAGATTTATAGGGAGGCCTGATCATGACTAATTTCATACTACTTCTTCCTGGTAATAACACATTTCCCCCTATGTATAAGACACAGTTCCTTAACATCGAAGAGTGGTAAAAGAACATTTAAAACCTTTTTCTAACCGGGAAAAAACTATTTTTTAGCTGGAAAGCAATTGGATCCAAGCTATAAATTACTTTTCAAACACAACACTAAATCTTAGTGTTTACAAAAGACAGCAATTGCCTCTCTTAAAGCATGCTTGTCAAGGAAGTATAGACCGTGGACACTTGCTAATTATATAGAGGCTAAATAGGTTACCTCAATTTCTTCTTCTACTTCGTTCTCTCTCCTTTCTTCTTCCCTTTCTTCCATCCTCCCCTGACCCCTTCCCAGCTAAATATGTAAGCAATCAGCTGAGCCTTAGTGTGCAGTGGAAACATGCATCACCAAGAGGACTCCATTGTATGCTTGCCTAACTGATGGGATCAGACCAGTTACCAAAAGGGTTGACTAATTAAATACTCCTGCAGGTTAAGCAGCCAGGCTCCCTTTGCAGAGCTAATCTGAAATAAATGAAAAGAAGCATGGTACTGACCTGTGACCCAAAGCCTGTGTAGCCAAGGGTCTCTGTCTCTGTCCTGACTGGAGGCATTCCTTCCTTCTGTCTCTCCTTCCTTGGAAGAGGTCATTGGCCAGGCTGTGTTAATTTCCACGGATGCACTAGCTGGATAACCATGCATGATCCCATACACTATTTTCTGCTTAATTATAGAAACGTAAAGTTTACAACTTAAAAGAGAAAAAAAAAAAAGCCTGGAGATGGAAGATGGACCGTTATGGGGAAGGAAGCTGGGGTGTGAATTGGGAGAGAGGATTGAAGATGACCCTGGAGATGGACCACAGGATTGGGGGCGGGGGGGGGGGCACAAGACAACCATGCCTGCAGAGATCCAGTGTTGCCCATTCATTTGTACAGCTAATATGACTTAATCACTATAATTTTTTTAAAAAGAGACCCCCCACCTCCACCCCCACCCCAAACTTCAGAATCTTAGTTGTTCTGCCAAGCAGCCAGAGCTGAGAGAAGAACTCCAGTTTCAGTCACCACCGCCAACTTAAACAATAACGACCTCTAAGAAGAGCCCTTCTAGTTCTTTCTATGAACTAAGACTCAGCAAGTGTATTTTGATTGACGAAATGACTTTTCTGTTCGATCTCAACCAAACCTGCCACCCTCAGCATCGACAACAAAAACTGATGAGGAAACAGGCCAAGTTGAAGGTTTGTTTGTTTCCCGTTTAACAATGAGGTTACGCAACACACAATTTTTTCCGCTTTTATAATATAGTAGCAAAACACAATTGGGCCACAATACCTGTGGGCCAGGAGGCCTCACCTCATCGTGGTACTGTCACGTTGTGGTAATTTGAAGCCTTGCCTCACTAGGAAATCAGGTTTGAAGCCCTAAACCAGTTGCTCCTAGAGGTGGTGGGCCCCGCCCTCCCTCCCCTCCGCTCCCTTTGGGGTGGGGGAGCTGTCTGGCTCTGGCGCCACACAAGGAATTAGGCTTTGGGTTGAACAGAGACCCGGAGGCTGTAAAGTTTATTTTAAGAACATGTTGCCAGAGATCTAATAAATTGATTTGTAGCTTCAGGCAGGGCTTGCGTGAAATCTTGCCGCACCAGGTGCTTGCTTTTGTAGTTTTTTTTTTTCTTTTTCCTTTCCCCAGAGGGTGAGTGAGGGTGTGGGTTTTCCTTAACTCTACTCCCTGTAAAAGCCAAGTCAGGGCTTCTATGAAAATGCTTGTTTGCTTACATTTTTACTTCTACCGGAAGTAGGGAAGATGATAGCAAATTAATTCTAGGTTTTGAAAAGAGACAAAAGTAAGACCTCCTCAAAGTTAAAAATATACACATGTATATGTTAATACTTTTATATTGGCCATCTGAAGGGCTTAGATAGATAAGCCTATTAAAGCACCACTAGAGCAAGCTCAAACCGCCAGGTAATGGATCTGTCTTCAACAATTACATAACTGCTTTATAATTCATCTAAACCACACCTTTCTGGAGTTTGGTAAAATAGCAAGTGAGGAGAAATGGCCTATCATTCATCCCTATTCTAAAACGTCTGATGTCTGTAATTGTATTGTTCATCAGCATAATTACTTCTTTAATTTACTGTTTGATCAGCAAACTTAAGTGAAAGAGAAAAAAAAAAGTCCTTAGTTGCTTGCACGGGGAAGAATTACAATAACCAAGGTAGTCTCAAGGCTGCAATCGCCCCTGAAACCTTGGGTGAGAGTTCACCTTGCAATTACTTGTGTTTACTTTGCCCTTTGCCCCTTTCAGGTGCACATTCAGGTGGATGTGCACCGGAATTCCTCATCCTGGGTGTGCATTCCAGCTGGGGGGGGGGGGGGGCTCAGTTCCACTCGGGAGGTGACATGTGACACAGCCGGTCAGGCTTGATTTACAAAGAATCTCGAACCCTAGGACAGAAGTAAACTGGGGCTCTTCCTTCTGTTGTTGCAAGGATGGAAATAAGCACGTTCCTTTTCATTTTCATTCCTTGTTTGTTGGGGGGGCTGAGGCTTGGGGAAGGGGCTGTGCTAGAGACTGGATGGAGCCCTGCAGGCTCAAACTTGAAGCTCCCACCCAGCAGTAGCCTGGTGGTTCCCTCCATTGGAGGCAATTACCTCCCAGCCTCCTTAGCTTTGAGCAGCCTCCAAATCCTTTCCCGAAATTAGAGACTCTGAACACTTCACTTGTGTTCTTTTTTCTTTTTTCTTCCTTTTCTTCCTTCCTTCCTTCCTTTCTTTTTTCTTTTTTCTTTTTTCTTTTTTTAATTCCTTCTGCAATATTTACAAGTTCTCACTGCCCAAACCAGCCCAGCCTCACTTCCCATTAGCTTCAGGGTCTTTGCAGACCATAGAGGGACACTCACTCATACCGGGTTGCTTCTATCCCAGGACATCTGTTTATGAATTCATTAACTTGAGCAGATTAAAGGGACACTAGCATGGCCTGAAATTTCAACGTTGACCTGAATGGTCAGATGACTCAGAGGAAGCACAGGAAAGAATACTGGTATTAGATCAACCCTGACACAAACTATATTCCTGCTAACCTCATCCACAGAATGTAGAAATCCCTGACTTGTGGCTATAATGTACTGAATGGGCTAAACTGGCCCAACTCAGTGCAGACTTGAGCAGCCTGCAAGGGCCTGGTTAGGAATGTGGACAGTTTGGAGGCCATACTCAGCATAATTTAAATGTTCATAATAATGCCATGGATTCTGTTGGTCCACCTTCAGCTTAAGACAGACAGACAGCTGTGTAGGAGGTAGAACACCCTCCTAACATGAGCCCCAGTGATGTCAGAATTCCCGCACTGGGATGGTCAGGGAGGCGGGTACTGAACAAACAAGGTGGTTTTCAATATTCACTGTATTCGGTTATAGCAAATCGCTGTGAATTCTAATCAGCAAACACTGGATGATTGTCCCTAGAAGAAATACAGGGCTAGGCTTTCTAATTTCATTCCATCAGCCTATAGCTCTTTTTTTAGTTCTACTTCTGCTCAACAATACCTTATCTGATGAGACTTGGGCACCAACATTGAGCACACACCAAAGGATCGTGACTTTGAGATGAGTAAAACTTTGCTGATGACACTCATACATTCTTTCTAAAGTACATTATAGCTGTTGTGTTTTGTAAAAATAAAGAAGGGATATATTTGACGGAGGTGAAGTAAGGTGTGGGAGAAGGGGTGCTCCTTAGGCCCACGCTGAGTCATCCCTCCCCCCTGAGGGACAGCCACAGTACAGTATAGTATAGAATAGAGTTTACTCAGGGCATGGGGAGGGGAGTTGAAAGGATAGTAGAGTCAGAGAAAGAAGAGAGAGAGAGAGAGAGAGAGTAGAAGAGTAGAGGCTGGCCATGAGCATGTGGAGAGAGAGAGGTGAGTGGAATGGGGAGTGGGGGAGTGGGACGAGAGGACAGAGCAGGAGCAAGAAGGCAAGAGAGCAAGAGAGCAAAGGGGGCAAGCAGCCCCTTTTATAGTGAGTCAGACACGCCTGGCTGTTGCCAGGTAACTGTGGGGCAGAGCCTAGACAGAACACTAATAATAGTTTTCTTGGGTTTTTGAATAATAGACAGCACTGTAGCTCTGTGATCTGAGGACATGTTAAACAATGAAGTCGTCATTGAAGCCGGTCCACTAAACAGATTGTGAACTGGTCCATCCATAGACTGAGAGCTGTGAGAAGGTAGAGCATCACGTGATGCACTTTCAGCACCACATGACCTCGCCCAAGACTGACCACTGAAATGCCTTATATTGATTTCAGGAGTCACGGATAAGTTGTTATTGTAGATGAATTTCCAATACAGAATGGAAGACTCGTGCAGATGGGGTACATACCAATGTTTGGTACAGTCTGTGAATACGTGTATATTCCTTTAGAGCTCTGGTTTTAATAGACATTACACGATTCTACAGCATTTGTGGAAGTGTGTATGAGGAAGCACATCCCAAAGGCATGAAATCGAGGCCCACTGTGGACCGATACCCATGGCTTCTAGGGGGTACAGAGATTGTTTTCAGTCTCATCCGCACGTTGTCTGACAACTACTTACCAGCATTATCCGAATAAGAATAGAGTAGGGTGAACAAGGGAGCTCAGCAGGCACAAGGCACACTCTCTGGCTGCCGACTCTTGACAACCTCAGTTACCATTCCCAGAACCCTCCTGGCAGTAGAAGAGAACAGACTCCCGACTCCTACAAGCGGTCCTCTGGCCTCTACACTCAGACTGCTTCATCTGCACATAGAGAATAGGTAATAAAATATTTTCTAAGGAGAACAGAGTGTGTACTAAGCAAGCCATACTTGAGCTGCTTCCAGCCTTGCTTGTGAGTCAGCTCTGAAGATGTGGTGTCTCCTGAGCTGTCTTTGCTATGAAGGCTACACTTGTTTATGCTTCCCCGAATGTGTGTGTGTGTGTGTTATGCGCGCGCACATGAGGATGCCCATGAGTGTGTGCAGTGATGATCAACTGTGCCCCTCTACTCCTTTCCCTACACATTCTCTACAAGTTTTTACCCTGTGGATCTGACCCCTTGTTCTGTGTGGCCTCTTTTCATGCAATATATAAGGCACTGGAGGTGGGGAGTAGGGATAGAGGTGAGGCTAATGAAAGAAGAAGTGATGTGCTAATGACCAACTGTTGCATGTGACAGTAATTTTAATATCTTTAATTGAAATACACTAATTTGCTGGGCGGTGGTGGCGCACGTCTTTAATCCCAGCACTTGGGAGGCAGAGGCAGACGGATTTCTGAGTTCCAGGCCAGCTTGGTCTACAAAGTGAGTTCCAGGACAGCCAGGGCTATACAGAGAAACTCTGTCTCAAAAAACCAAAAAGAGAAAAAAAAAAGAAGGAGAAGGAGAGGGAGAGGAAGAGGGAGAAGGAGAAGGAGAAGGAGAAGGAGAAGGAGAAGGAGAAGGAGAAGGAGAAGGAGAAGGAGAAGGAGAAGGAGAGGAAGGAGAAGGAGAGGAAGGAGAAGGAGAGGAAGGAGAAGGAGGAGGAGAAGAAGAAGGAAGAAAGAAATACACTAATTAATTAATTAAGCTAAAATAGGGCTCAGTGTATTAAGTTGTTTGTAGGGGCACTTCTTGGTCTGCCTCCCATGGGACACAGAGGCTTCAGAGTCTAAGATGTTTGTGTCTGTGTGTCTGTGTCACCTCAGGATGAACCAACCCCTCCTGCCCTAGTTAACCTCATCTACAGCATCATACACCTGCACACACCCCTGAGCTGCAGGGCAGCACCTCCAGTACTTTACAGTCTCCGCTTGCATGCTTTGTCCCTGCACAAGCGTGATGATCCAGAGTTGAAGGCCAACTCCTAGGATGCAAAGACCCACGTTGGCTTATGTTCTGTTCTGGACAGTATTCAGTAAGCAGTAAAATCAGCCTGACTCTACAAATAAGGGTATCTCATTCAGCAAGCTGACAGTTTCTTCTATGAAGAGCCCAAGGCCAGTGCAAAGTTAGAGATGAGTCGTGTCACAGACATGCCAGGGAAGTGTGTGCTTTGCATCAGCACAGCTGGAATCACCAACTCCCAGAAGCACAGCTGGAACACCAACTCCCAGAAGCACAGCCATTAATCACCAACTCCAGCCTTGATGATGACTAAACACGACCTGCTTTTAAAGAAGAAAATTTCCAAAATTTGCTTAAAAATAAAATTACACAACTATGCCTATAAACCACATAATGGTACCTTAATGTTTTCCAATATCAATCCTTGTTTCTAGGTGAGCCCTCTGCCATGGACCTACATCCCCAGGCCTTAAATATCTATCTCCATCGTTGGGTTTAAAAGGCTAAATCCAGAGCTGCTTTTATTTCATTATAGTTGTGCATTTGACTTTTAAAGAAATCTCCAGATGCAACTTTGTTCTTAGAAACTGAATTTTATGTTACAATAACATTTTTTCCCCTTGTAATTAACTTTTGTCTAAGGATAGATTCTTTCTTAAAGATAAATGTTTGGGCAACCACCCTCAACAGCACAAATCAGTCAGGATTGTGACACACCATGTTGTGGTTATTAAGTGTGCTTTGTCTTAAGGGAAATCAGGAAACCCAGTGCTTCTAGGGAGGTCACTGAAGACCTGGGATTCTTTATTATTCTAAAATAACTATTGCTTTTGAACTGAAAGGGAAAACTGCAGAAGCCTAAAGGCCAGCTGGCAAAGTTCAAAGGGAGCCTTCTCATCTTCTCATCCAAATCTAATAGCTTTGGTGTCAGCGCCCCGGGACAGAGCTTTGGGGAGTGTGGTTATCAGCTGTCGGGCACCTGTTGTGTAGATTTATGGCACAAACCATGGGCCTTAATTTGTTTCCAGCTCCTCAGGCACTAGACAGCAGGATCTACTTCAGAAAGGCAGCCAGTCACCATATAAATATAATTTGTCCAGTTCCTAAGCTGGTTAATATCATGTAAAATTTCACAGTCACTCGTGTAACCCTAGTTCCTGCATTCCCACGTATTATTCACATTTACCGAGGTTAGAGGCATTTACATGCTAGATAATAAGAAAGGTGGATATCCACTCTTTAGGTAAAACACAGTTCAATTTTACAGGTCAGCAAAGCATGGCTCCTTTAATCCCACCATCTTCCTACACAATAAGTGACCACCGAGATATTACAAATTCTAAACTCAAGTATGACTCACATGTTCAGAGGAGTCAGGTGGTATTTAAATTTAGGTTTTACAGATGTGACACCATGTTCTCTAGTTAAATTCCAGCTTTATAATACATTCTAAATTACCATGATAATTAACCTCTTTAAAATGATTTTATTCTTATTCTCTGTGTCTTGCCTGAATGTATGCATCTCTGTCTATGTGAGGATCCCCTGGAACTGAAGTTACACAGTTGTGAGATGCAGGTGGGTCTTGGGAACTGAACCTGGGTCTTCCGGAAGAGCAGTTAGTGCTCTTAACCACTGAACTATCTCTCTCTCCCCAGCCTCCTCTCATTGTGTCACAAAGCTCCTGATATTGTTTCTGGCTTTCTTTTAATGAAATCTCAAAAGTGCTGGGTGGACCTGTGACCATACTTTATTTAGCCATATGAAATTCAGAGCTATCCATATGAAATTCAGGCCTGTAGATAAACAGGTAATTTGGTACCTTTTCCAAAATGAAAGATGTTTGAGATCTGTCTTTTAAAACTATATTTTTAAATTAAAGGATTCAGTACTGAAAACGATAGGTAACCCTTATTTAGAAATTCATATGACCTGGTAAATGAGGCACAAGAGAGTTCTTTTTTGTTTTTTATTTGTTTGCTTGCTTTTCCTAACAATAAGCAAAATCAACTGCCCTACCTGCCCTCTAGATCAGCAGTTAGAGTGGGAAGAGACAGAAAAGGATTAGATAAAGGAATAACGTATATTTAGGAAATGAGACTGTGGAAGGTATGGCAGAGTAAAGCTAATCCAACAAAGAGACTAACAAGTGCTAATTTTTGCTGGGGTGCCCTGATTCACTCAGGGGTGGAGCAAAGTCCTCTACCACCCAATACTCTTCAATGCATAGTATTTAGCAGGCATCAGTATTTCTTGGACTATTTCAGGAAAGAGGATCAAGCTGTAAAATGGTATAAATATTGTCAAATTTGGAGAACTAGACATTGTCTAGGCGAGCGGAACTGTGAGGGTTTTTAGACGATGCAGCATGCGAAAGCCTGCCCCTAAGTAGCAATCCTTAGATTCACCAGGAAAACCAACTCTACCATTCCGGGTGAGCTTCAAAGCAAACTTCATTAAATATTAAATCCTGACCAAGAGATGGACTTTAGTCAGGGCCAGTCCCCTCCTGAGAATGTCCCTGAGCCTGTGTCGCAAGGGTTTAGAAGGAACAACCCCGTAGGCTGCCACACTCTCCCATGAGGCTTTGTTGTTTTCTAAGAATGACAACTCCGAACATCCCAGGAAGTTGCTTGCTTCCTGGGCAACTTGGGGCATTGCACAAGTTCACACACACAACAACAAGGGGTTAGATATGGCTGGATGTTTCCCTTCCTAAGCAAGTGATGGCGCACTGACATTCCTGTCTGTGAACAGATGGGAACTGCTTAAGTCGGGTAGCTACTGCTTCCATCTCTTTTCCCGTTCCTCAGATCAGAGCCTTCAAACTTTTCCAGCTATTCATGAACTATGTACTGGGTTAGATCAGCTTTTCTCTGCTGTAACAAAGAGCCTGAGAGAACCATCGTTAAGAGCACAGCCTACTCTGGTTGATTCGAATAACTGGCCCTCATCCTTTGGCCCTGTGACCTGGCAACAGGTCATGGTGGTGTTTCTCACGCCCACATCGCAACTCACAAGCACCTATAACTCCAGTTCCATAGATAGATGCATACTTATATACAAAACACCTATACAAATAAAGTACTAAAATAAATACTAAAAAGGTGAATGGGGGTGGGTGTTCCCCCGTGTTCCTGAGACTGAGGTAAGAGTATTGCAAGTTCAAAGTCTGCTGCTTTGCACTATATAGTAAGACTCCACCTTAAAATCCAAACTAACAAACAAACAAATAACAAACTAGAAATGAACTGAAAGACAGACGTGTCCATAGCCTCATCCACTTGAAGCATAAAATCACCTTGTGTGTACAGTGCTTTCGACATAGCAGTGTCCACAGCACATGCTGCTGCTTCTGCATCACAATTTGAAGTACTTCAATAAGAGTTTCCTGTTTCTTGATTTTTGTGGGGTGCAGCCACTCAGCAGTACTGGGGGTTCACCCAGACATTCATTGCACACACCAGGCAAGTGCTGCGAGTAGTTCCAGCCTCAGCCCTGTAGCTACTGTGTAGTGGCTGAAAGGCTTTGATGTAATACAATAGAGTACTCCTTGAGAGTTTTGGGTCTGGGGCAATCATGGGAACTATTATAGTCAATGCTTCCTTACAAATCTATTTTGACTTCTTTGGGAGCAAAACTCCCATGGGTCAGGTAACAAAGCATCCTTTTGCTTCCTGCGTGCGTCTTGTAGGAACTTTTGAAGAGTCTGAGGTGAGTTAAATGTCAAACAATGAGGAAGCAATCCCTTCACAGCTTCAGCCGCATGATCTGTTGCCTTTGGTTCTCAGCGAGCCTCCGACAACATAAAGTGTCTGTAGTTTTTACTTCTAAATATTTCAGAGGAAACAGACCACATGCCTCTTCCCCGATTGCTTCTCCCTGTGTAGATTTTCACTCGGTCAACAGGCGTCTTGACATTTTTCCCTCTCTCGTATTTCTCTACTGTAGCTCTCTTTGTGTCAACTCAAAAGAGAGGAAGCTAGAATTCGAACTATGCCTGTAGCTATGTTTGTGATTCAGGCTCCCCACCCCCACCCCCTTTCTCTTTTCCAGAGAGACTTAAAAGGAATTAGTGATGCCTTTGTTTTTATGGACCTTGTAGATCAAAGGAAGTTGAGGGATAGGTGTGGAGTGGTCAGCTGATAACACTCCTTTCATTTTCCCAACAGAATAGCTCTCACATTAGAGAGACCAGCACCAGGTTCATTTTCTCCCTAGAGGCAGCCAGCTCCATTTTGGTGGGAGGGTGGGAGGAGAGCCAATGAAAGGGGCTGTCTGTTTGCTCTCAGGACTGGAGTGGAGTCTAGTGGGAAGGGGAGTGGAGAAAGAATATTTGTTTTTCTTTAAGTGGTTATAATTAAAGCCTTCCACCCAATTGCTCTGTGAACCAGAAAGAGGTATTTGTGAAGGTTTTTGTGTGTGGTTTTTAAGAACATTGCTGGCCTCTGAATAGAGAAGCCTGCTCTCCAGCGGCACCTTGTGGTGAGTGTTTTTTAAATAAATAATTTTATCAACCGAGAGAATACATAAACACAGGGTATTTTGATCTTATTCATCCCTCTACTCTTCCCACATCTACCCCATCTCTTTGTTTCATGATTTTTTTTTTTTACTTCAGACTACTGCATGCTTCTTTCTGTTTTCCAACCCTAGCCCCAATCCTGAAAGAGGGAGGGATTTCTCAAAGACTGTATCATCCAGGAATGTCTACCAGTCCATTGAGAGGTTAGCTCCATCTCCATGCACGTGCCCTGGAGTTGCATATTAAATCCAGCAGTATTCTTTCCAAAGTTGCATAATTTGTGGCTTTTTAAAGGCCATTCATTCAGGAAAGCAGTAATGTCAGGTTTCACACTCTTTGTTTTCCAGGTGGAAACAGGTTAACCAACCAGCAGTTTCGACTGAATTGGGGGTGGATCTCCTTTGAAAAGGACTATTACTTGATCAACGAGGACTCCAAATTTCTAGACATTGTTCTTAAACGCAGAGGATACTTGGGAGAAACTTCATTTATAAGTAAGTTTAATTAGCACGTCACCTGTGTTTATAATTTTTCTCTAGTGATTAAACTATAGCACGAATTTAGATCGCTGAATTTAAAATCTTAGTAAGATGTTGATATCTGATTTTTAGCTCCAAAGAGATCATGTCAACAGATTTGTGTCAAGGTGCATAAGTGTGACCTTTCTCCAGTAAAAAATAAATTCGCAAAATTGGAAGTAATCACCAGTGAATTCGAAATAAAATCAAATGTCACTGGGTTAGAATAAGCTGACGTGCATCTAATTTATCCCCAGGGGACAAGTCATCTGAAACAGTGGTGTAAAATACTCATGACACCTACTTTAATAAATGAGCAAAATGTATTCAGTGAGTTGTTAGGTATCAGACACTGTGTACTGAGTTTGAAGGCTCTGTGGTTCACTGTAAATTCCTTCCTGACTGCTACATCACATGAAAGGTCTATTCTGTGGGGTTTTTTTTTGTTAAAATATTAAATGTTAAATCCTAGTTGTTTACTTCTGTCTTATTCAATAAAACCAAGAGTCAACGGCAAATAATTATCTTCAACTTTGATTCGTGTCCACGTTTCATTTCCTATAACCATAAAATATGGAAAGATATGAAGCAGAAATATAGTTGGTGTAGAGTTCTGAACCCCTTGATGACACAGAGATGTCACTTTGATAAACATCCACTTAATAGGATCTGTAAACACAAAAGAGCTTTGTCGAGGGGAACGATGAGGCAGGAACACATTGGCAGAAATATAAGGGCTGTCTCCGAAACTACTACTTAGAAACTGTGCTGGACTGTTGGCTCGTGAACACTAGGTCCCTGTCCACAGAGGTTCCCCCACTGGTCACTCTGCTCTTCCCTGGCACATTTGGACTCTGGATATTAACATTTTTCACTTTAAAAATAGGATTTTTTACTGCCTGGTGGTACATCCCTTTCCTAACACGCAGGAGGCAAAGGTAGGCAGATTGCTGTGAGTTGGAGAGCAGCCTGGGTTTCACAGTGAAACCCTGTACAGAAAACCAGAAAGGAACATAAAATGTCTTGTTTTGTTAATTTTCGAAAGAGGCCTTTCCAGCTGCAGCCGGGACAGCAGCTCCTGGCCCTTCCTTTGCTACACGTGCACAGGACTGCAGTTTACATTCTGTTTAAGATTCTGGACTGCGGTAGATGTTCACAACACCCTCCCTTTGAGACTTGCTCTCTCTCTCTCCCTGCGCTCTGCTCTCCGAGGCATGTGCCCATGTTGGCTGTCAGCGAGGGGTCAGGCCCAACTATGCTTTGTGCCTGAAAACACAGAGACTACGTTGCACTGAAAACAGGCCAAAGCAGCACACCTCAGCAGTCACCAGCGATGTTTTTATCCGTTTGCAACTTGGCCCATTCTATGTGATTGGCACTGGCGGTTTTTCCATGGATGACACTGACACTGAGAAAGTTAACAGTTGAAAAGTATTTTATAGACTTTTAAATTCTGAACATTTTTCTCACTGCCCTGCTGCTTTTGTTTGGTTTGTTTTTTTGTGGTTTGGTTTTTGCCGCAGAATGCTAATGTGTTTTTCTAAGTTATGTTTGGAGCAGCTATTGTTCCCTGAGCCTGTGACTATACTAGCGATACTCCGCAACTGTCCTTGGGTCACCTCACACAGCTATTTAGTAAACTAGGGTGGAAGAAAGCCAGAAAGACCCCGTGTGCCCACATCTGCCATTATCGAAGATGGTCCTGCAACGCTGCTGAGGTCTGAAACAGAGGTCAAGTTCAAGGCAGAGCAGACCTACAGAGCTCGCCAGGGGGCTCCTCCACACACCCTACACTTCTGCTGTGGACTCTGAGCAGGCTTTGTAGCCACAGAGGGACTATCACTCTTCACAAAGAGGGCACTTCATCTTAGTAACACTAAGGGAAATCACGTTTGCATTGCTGTGACTGAATGCCTGACAGATGTAACTTAAGGGTTGCCCTGGGATGGTCATGAGTGGAAAGAGGGAGGGGAGCCACCAGTTGTGTCAGCAGGCAGGAGACAGGGCTGTTCACAGGGTGGTTGACCAGGAAACGGAAAGAGCTAGGCCAGCCCCTGGGCAGGGGCGCATATGCCCTACAAAGTCCTGACCCTACTGACCTGCCTCTGCCAGCCCCACAGCCACCAGGTGCAGCCCACACATACAAAGCACTGGCTCATGGAGGGTATTTCATGTTTATACTCTAGTAATTTTTGAAAATTAGTTCTTAAGGCCGACATATAATGTGGTGGGCTTTGCTATGACATTTTCATACACCCACATCATGCTTTGATCTTGCGCATTCTCTTCTGCCACTTCCCTCTCCCATCCCTCCAATGTAACATTACCTCCATGATCTTCATTTCCTCCACTCCCCTGAAGATCTCCTCCTTTTCTCCTCTCTTACTGTCCGGTATACTTTCACAGCTTCACACACACACACACACACACACACACTCACACACACCTAGATTTTACATTAAAGGAGAGCCCCCTGATGTTTTTCTGAGTCTTGCCTGTTTCACTCACCATAATGGTCTCCGGTTCTGTCCATCACATCACCCTGCAAATGTCCTGATTCTTTTGTTCCATGCGGACGAATGAGATTCCCTTGTGCAGGTGAACCGTGATTCCTTTTCCTGATCATCTCAGTTGCCTCCATTTCTTTGCAGCAGTAACTGGACATACTGGTGTCTCTGTGGTTTATAGTGAATTCTTATAATCCACTAATAAACTAAGTGTACATTTGTATTTAGCAATAGTTTTTGCATCACATGGATCCATTGCTACCAATTATTAGACATTTATTAAGTCCACTGAGTGCTTTATCAGTTTGTCTCTCTTCATTCACTCGCTCCCCTCCCCTCAAGACCTTGAGTCATGACTGTGGTGTTCCATTAGGCAATGGCCCTACAGAATGAAAATGGTTGTTAACCAGTTGGTAGTGCATGTTGAGTCCTCACACGTGCCGGGGCTAGTACCCCACGAGAAAAATAACATTGTATCTTCCACCCTATAGGTAGGCAAAGAGAGAAAAAGTGATATTCCCAAATATTCCAAGTCCCAAGACCCACATTGATAACCACCGCACCAGAGTGTCTCACAAACCTGAGGGAGGTTAACATAATAATTGGTTTCTGTCCACTGCTGTGTGTCTCAAAGGGATGAAATTCCATTTTCTCAGGCCAAGAGCATTTGCTTCAGCCCTGCACTATTTTTTCCATGTAAGAGAGGACAGGAAAGACGCTCCATTTAATAACTAAAGTGCACACTTGTGCTTGTTTTCAGTAGCAACAATGGGGATTTGACATTGCAACCTGAGTTTCATTAGGTAGATGACTTTGCTGTCCTCTGATAAACACGGCTGAAACTGGAGCTTATGCCCAGTATGATAGGAATCCCTGTTTGGCTTTAACTGTCTTTTAAATCTCCTAGAAAGAGTGCTTTGCTGATGGAAGGAAATTCAGCCGAGCAGGCAGCCAGCAGCTTGGCAGAGCCCCACTAGCAGGATTCTGTTGGTCTTGCTGGGGTGATTGTAATGGACCGAAGGAATGTTGACAAACTCCTCTCTGTGCACCAGGAACAGAGCTCTAAATGGGAACTCTGCAGAACTCAAGGAGACCCAGCGCTGTAACTCTTGTAATGGGCCCTTAATCCTTTGACGTTAAATAAGTCATGATCTACCTGCTACTGAAGCAAATGAGTATGGGAACTACTTGTCTGTCTGGTGTTTTTCTGAAGTCTATAAGACAAATGCTTTTAATGAAACCCGTGTTTTCATCCTTGTCTTAATATTAACAGCCCGTGGTGTATTCATAAGTATTCAAAGTAATCTTATGGGGGGCACTCCAAGGCATTTTTGTTTTGCTTTCATCTCTGATAGACACTTAGCAAGTGAGGCAGGACAGGATGGATGCCCAGCAATGAGACAAAGAAAGAGAGGGAATGATCCCAGTTAGTCACTAATGAGTGAGTTACATTGTTTCCTCAGGTATCGGCACCAGGGATGGGACTGCGGAAAAAGACAGAGACTTCAAGGGTAAAGCTCAGAAACAGGTACAGTTCAACCCCGGCCAGACCAGGGCCTCGTGGAGAGTGCGCATCCTGAGCGATGGGGAACACGAGCACTCGGAGACCTTCCAAGTGGTTCTCTCAGAGCCTGTGCTGGCAGTCCTGGAGTTCCCCACAGTGACTACAGTGGAGATCATCGACCCAGGCGACGGTGAGAGGGATTGTCACCTCCCTTATGGCAGCTGGGCTTTTATGGCAAAGTATCTTTCTTATAGAGGAGTTCAAGGTCACTGTTTGGGCTTCCTATGTAAAGAATTTCTAGATTGTTTAGAATTCCCGGGTGTGTCGATGGAGATAGGGAAGCATAAGAGAGATGAAGGGAAACTGTATGTCAAGTAAAGTCACTGCAGTAGCATAAATGCTGGGTCCTCCCATGACGTGACACTGGCTCGTCAGCTCCATAGTCCTTCAGGTGTCCAAGAATCCCTTTTAAGCAAATGGTTTGAGAGTCAGGCCATTCTGGGCTTAATCTGTTCCCTATATTTTATCATTTCCACCTTTGTTGTATTAGTATCCACCCCATATTCCCAACCCACCCCTTCCTGTGGTCAAGCGTCCTGAGCCACTGCTGTGAATTTCTCTTAGGTTACTTTCCTTGCTGACACTGTGAAAACTGAACATTAATGACATTCATGTTCTCGAGATTTGACCTTTTCCCACCCCGTGACTACAATCCCAGTTTGTCTGGATGTGTACTTGAGTAGGAGGGTCTGGGGTCTGGGGGTTGGGGGTGAATGGCTTTTTTGAGACCTGGCAGTTACACAAACCTCACAGAGACATTTAAGGCTAAAATGCTGTCAGAAGCCAGACATGTCTTTCTTTCACTTTAACTGACAGCCCGTTTTATTTTGTCAGTCTGGGGGAAAAATTCTTAAATGGTCTACAAAGATACAATCTGCTGAATTTGTAAACTGGGGGACTCACATGCAAATCCCTGTGTCAAAAGACTCAGCGTAATTAAAGAAGCCGGCTGGGAGCCAGAGGCTTCTGGAATCCTGAGCTTAAGTAATTCCTCTGCCTCCAGTCGAATGTGCAGTTCCCTTACATGTATCATGTCCATTAAAGAACATTTAACATTAATTGCATCTGCTTTATCTGCGGATAAATAATTAAACTTCCCTGTAGTCTGCAGCTTTGGGGATATCCTTCAATAACAACACTTTACTTTTGAAAACACGCCTATGACAGCTTTAATACATTTAAGCTGCTCCCTTGCTAAATTTGCTATTTAGCAAAATTGCTATCATTTCCCTTAAGGGAGAAGGCTGTAAACTTATTTCTGAATTCCTGACTTATACGGGGAGAGTGTTTCTCTCTACCAGTGCCTGTGCCATGTCTGAGTAATGGGATTTCACACACACACACACACACACACACACACACACATACACCCTGACCTCATATATTTATAACTATGCTATTATAATTCTCTATAAACATCTATAGTTTTTAATCAAACAGTTGTGATTTAGGCAAGGACTTGAACTGATGTGCATTTTACTACACACATAAGCATCTACATTCACCTGCAAACACATACCCTTCACTGATTATTTATTTAATATGAAGCTAGTGCAAACATAGATTTAAAAAACAAAAACAAAAAAAACAAAACACTTTCCCTTGCCTGCCCACATCTGTGGCCTTCTGTAGCACTGTAATCAGGAATGACCCTCCATCTCCACCTCACGACTAGGTCCAGTCCTCATGTTCTTGTGGCATCCATGTTATAGGAGCCTAGAGTGGCAGACACCAGTGAGGTCACTCCAGGATTCCCCTGGGAATTTGAAGATGGCCAAGAACAACAAGAACAATAGCAGTAAATCTCCAAACTGTACTGACAGCTTGTCTATCCCTTGGGAAGGGACCCCCCCAGAAGCAGTTCAATCATTCAAAGAACCTTCTAGACTAGAGTATCCATGTTTGGGTGCATGGAAGTGTAGGCTAGAAGGGGAACTGTAGTGTTTTCAATAAGCTATAGGGGTAGGGTAGAGGATGGCTAGAACGTTCTGCTGTGAGTTTGGATAGTAGCAACCTCCTAGATAACAGAGCCACATGCTCACTGAGCATGTCAGTAAATTCAGTGTCCTTATAACTTGAAGCCTGTAGTTCAAAGAGAAGAACTAGAAGAAAGGAACAGCAGAACTCTCAACATTGGCTATAAATAACCTTTCCTGTTAAGGCAGCTGCTTGGTCATGTGACCCCAGCCTTCCTCGTCATTTCCATCCCTTTCTGTCTGAGCTTACCCCACAATGACACTCATTTTTACATGGAAAGTGCTTGACACACCGAACCTCCTTTCTGGGTAAGAAGACTTAGGCATCCCATAGTCCCCGAGGAAGCCCGCCATGTGCAGCTGTGTTGTGTGATTTTTCTCTGGCATCGATCGACAGAGTTGGTGCACTGCTCGCTGTATGGAGGAGAGGCCCCTATGAAATTACGCCCAGTGACAGCACCTGTCTTCCACTGAGAGAACCATCACCTCTGGGCTGGACTGTGAGCATAAACTCCCTATTGATTTCCAGATGACAGGGAAACCTGAGAGGGGCATTTAAGGTCAATGCTAGACTCCCTTGTCTCACCCCCTCTCCTAAAGTCCAAATGAAGTATTCTACAGGCAGGGTAAATTGGTGTTCAGACTACCAACCCACCCTTCTGTTGGGTGCCCTCTGTGAGCCACACAAGTGTCAGGAGCTTGGCAATGTTATCTCCCTCCAAACTTAAGATTCTAATTCTGTGATTATTTTTTATCCATTCATCAGTGAGCTCTCTGAGACTCAAGGACTTTCGTCCTGCACAATCCCCCAGCCAATGATATTAGAGGCAATATTTAGAAAGTGAACGTATTAAGATGGATATGTGTTACATGTATTTTCTCCCTCTTCCTCGAGTTATCAGATTTCATCATTCCATACCACTAGAAAGGAGGTGACATCTCATATCCCAGTCAGTGTGCTTTTTGCAAATGCAACAGTGATACAAGTTGTCCCTGTAGGTCACAACAGCACAGGAATCCCTAGCTTTTGAGTATGTTTAAAACCTCGAATGTATTCACATCGGAGACTAAACCCAAATGTTCTCAAAAAGAAAACATGAACACTTTAGTCCCTGTCTTATGTAACTGTGTAGTCAAAGGTTAATTGAGCATCTGCTATAAGTACCAGAAATTCTGCTAAATCTGGAGATGCAGGTGAAACAGCCCAGGTGCCTGGTAACCCTGAAGCTAGTCCTATGATCTCATAACCACATTCCATCAGCTAATAGTATAGAGTGCTGGTGCTATGATAAATAATGAGCCGTAGAATGAACATCTACCTCATTTAAAATTTTATTAGAGATTTATTTACACACACACACACACACACACACACACACACATGTGGTGCCTGTGGCAGCCACAAAAGGATGTCAGGTCTCCTGGAACTTGGGTTACATTTGGTTGAGCTGGGAACTGAACCCAAGTCCTCTGCAAGAGCGCTGCTGCTCTTGACAGCAGTGAGGCAGTTTTGAGAGGTTTTCAAGGATAGTGATTCTTAGTCTCCGGTCTATTAAATCCTGTATCTCCAACAATACCACTGTTTCTTACTCTTAGAAACGTACAGGACATTAACTGGGAGTAAACACTTTTGTTTCTGTTAAAGAAAAATATGTAATTTTAAAAAGTAGGTCCTATTTAAAATATTAAACATTAATTTAAGGATTAAGATATTAAATTAAAATATTAAAATAAAAATAAAGTTTTAAAAAATAGGTTCTATTCTCTTTCTGCTTCATAGACTCTACCCATAATAAAATGAGTATATATACTAGGAGAACACAACCTCAAATATTTGAGTATAAATACATGGAAAAAATAGAAAGCCAATGTTTATATAATTATTTTGCTTGTTGTAGCTGAAATATCTATAAACTTGTTGTTTTGATATTTCCCTGGTAATATGAGCAAGTAGATCAATTTGGTCTCTGTAAATGTTTTTGGTAGAATCAAATTGAGTCACTGCTTAATGTTGTAAAAAGAAAGAAAAAAAAGCATGACTAGAGAGCTGGCTCAGCAGTTAGGAGCACTTACTGCTCTTACAGAGGACCTGGGTTCAAGTCTCAGCACCCACATGCTGGCTCACTACTGCTTGAAACTCCAGATCCAGAGGATCGGATGCCTGTTCCTGGCCTCCACGGGTTCCTGCATGTGTGTGGTACACACACGTGTGCTCCGGCAAAACATCCATACAGGTCTAAGAACAATAGCGATTACCGAGACCTTCTACTATCCTGATATGAACTTGTGTCACATCACATGTGAGTTAGGCTCATGGATTTCATTTGCTTCTTTCCCAAACTCCCTTTTAAAATGGTCCTCATATACTTGGTCCACTTTAGAAGAAAAAAAAAAAATACCAAGGCATAAGAGAAATGCCAAAGTTCAAACATCAACAGCAGCATTCAGACACTTCTGCATGAGTCCACTTGTTGGCCAGACTAACAGCACCGCAGTGGCCTGAAGACTAGCGGAACGCCTTCTGGGTCGTTTTCAAACAGGAAAGACTCTCTCAAGGCAGGGAACACCCATTGCTTTCATCCGAGCCCCAAGCTCTCTTCCTCTTCTTTTATTATGACAGATTTGCAGAAGATAATTTGTCCTGTCATGGTTTCAGTACATTTTTTTCCCATCTGTACAGTGTAATGGAGAGAAAGGACAGGATGGACATTGTCAACTGTGGCTACAACTTTATTTCTGAGAAGTACGGTCACTTCCTACACCGTAACTTGCAGCATTGTCAAATTTAAAAATAAAAACTGTGGTTTCAAAGCAGAGGGCTTGGTATGGGGTATAGTCATGTATAGCATAGAGGGTGAGTTCAGTCTATCCTGGTTTGTCTTTCGGAGTAAAAAGCATTCACATTTCCTGGAAGTGGGAAAATAACTCAGTCAGAAAGAGAGTCCTATATGGTTGTAAGAGTTGAACAGAGAGGCAGGGTGTGAGGAGCCAGGGGAACCCTAGATTTCCTACTTTTTTCTCGGCAAGCTCAAACTAGCAAGAAGTAATGAGTTAATCTTTCCATCATGTATAAGCTTCCCACGTGAAGGGACCATTCTAGGATTTAAGAGCACGGCCTTGCAGTTGCTTTTCCCTACTGCCTTCAGTTCACTTCATGAGAATGCACTAACCCCACAACATAGCCCCCACTTCCTCCTCTGCAGGGACTGTGAGGGGGTCGGCCTGTTGAGCCAGTGGGATTTCACATGGGCACTCTTAGGATGTATGTCTTTGTATGTTCTCTGCCTATACTAATGTATGTTACTCATGTTATCTAAAAGAACATGTATAGGACATCTTCAACTCTTTAAAGGAATCCTGTAGGTCAGTGGTTCTCAGCCTTCCTGACCCTTTAATACAGTTCCTCAGGTTGTGGTGACCCCCAACCTTAAAATTATTTTCATTGCTACTCATAACTGTAATTTTGCTGCTATTACAAATAGTAGTGTAGATATCTGATCTGCAGGATATCTGATATTCAACCCCTGTGAAAGGGTTGTTTGACTCCAAAGGGGTCACAACCCACAGGTTGGGAACCACTGCTCTGGGGACTTGCTTCTGTCTTTCTTTTAACCTTCTTTCCCTCTCTCTGCCTTTACTCCACTCTACTGTGATGTAAATTTCTTTTTCTTGATATCAGGTTGGCTTTTTCTCAGGTGTTAGCAATGTCTTTCTCACCCCGAATGGCTTCCTTTGGGAAAAGCGCTGGGCAACCATGGTGGTTATGAGCATGGGCTCTGAGATGTCTTGTCTGAGTTCAAATCTATTGTCAGCACCCCCCTTGACCTCCTGCACGTTATTTGACCTCTGAGTGTGTGCTATATCCTGACACCTAAAATACCAATCACAAACCTTCTAACCTCAGAAGGTATTGCAAAGATAAAAGCCAGTCAATACTTGCAGAGTGTTTAGGATAACGGTTGGCAAATAGTAAGACTGCCAGGGGTTAGGGAGCTGCATTTCAAAACTGATGCAAGCAAGAATGGTGTTCTTAAACATTTCACTCATAATAAGCTGTGACTGCTTGAGCCAGCCTGCGCATACACTTCTACTGTGTATGTAATGCGAAGTTGAAAAGCCATGCTACCCTAGATGGCAACCGTAGAAATCATTCATTGTCTTTCTGATATCCTTTCATAGTTTCTCCCGCAGGTTACACATTTCTGTTAAAAGTTAGGTCAACAGAAAACCTGAACTTGATATGGGCCTATTTACCCTCTGTCAGATCAAATACAGGAGTGAATTCCAGGTCTAGGGCCATGGTCCGGACACCCAGCTTTCTTCTCTATTCATGGTTCAAGCCAACAGGTACTGAGGGAGAAGTCCTGACTTGTATAATCCAATGTGTATGGGTCACGGGGTGCAGAAGGAACCAAACCTTAAGCCCTCCAGGTTTCAATCCTACAGGGGCTGCTTAATTAAAACCCTGAATGTTCAACAGCCCTCAGGACATACTTGAAAACAAAACCCGGCCAGGACAGTTTGCAGCATAAAATGAATGCTATGTGTGATTAACCCTGGCTTAATCAGCTCTGGCTTTTGTAACAAAATATCATAGATTGGGTGACTTTCATAAAACAGATAACAATATCTATCTGTTGCTCACAGTTGTGAAGGATTAAGAGTCTGAGCTCAAGGTGCAGGACTGTAGGAGAGAGCTTGCTTAGTATGCTTGAAACTCAGGCCCCAATCTCCAGCAATGCTAAAACAAAACAAAAAAACCCAGGCTAGTTAGTATCCTAGGTTCTCGATGAGACTCCTCCAGGTTTGCCGACCTTCACTTCCTGGGTGTGTCCTCGGCGTACTACCTAGTTACCCTTGCCTGTGGGTGAAGAAGGAAACATCAATCCCATAAGGAGCCTCCACCCTCGTAACCTTATTGAAATCTACCTGCCTCTCAAAGGCCCTCCACCATTGCGCTCCACATATGAATTCAGAGGACAGAAGCATTAACATGTGACAAGCTTTTGGCAACATTTCCTATAAAGGCCACAGAGAATGTGGCCTGAACATTTCTAGTCAGTGACGCTCCCCTCCCCGACTCCCCAAGCAGATTCCCATGAGTTCATGAAAGGGGGTCCCAGAGATTCACTGGATATTTTAATGCTCCCTGGCACCCTATGAGGTTTTGCACTGAAACCAGGATGACGCTTATGCTAAAATTTTGTATTTGGTAAAAATCGTACTTGATAGTTGTAGCTACCATTCTTACCATGGCGAAAACTTGTCTTAAAAATCAATCTGCAAAGACGGTTTCACAAGTTGCCCCTTGGATCCTCTCTAGAACAGGACCGCTGGGGGCCACGCCCTCTTCCCATGGGAGCTGCTTCTTCAGGCTGCTGCCTTGTACTCTGTACAAAGTGCTGATGAGGAGAGCCGAATTCTAGTATCTTCCCCTAGAGTCTGGTCTCAGTTCTCCACTTACTAGATTTCTCAGCAGTGTTTGAAACAGTTGTTCCCTCCCTTTTTCTTAACACACGCAATGCATCCTGGCCCTTCTCAGCCTCCAGTTTCCAGTCTTCTTATCCTCTGGTCCATCGTCATCATCTTGGGTCTCTCGAGGTGTAACCATACTCTGGCTGATGGCTGTACACACCTGTGTTTTTCTAGTCTGTCCTCTCCACTGAAAGCCAAGATCATTCACCCAAAAGGACACTTAGACTTTTCCAATCTTGAGTTTAGCATACCAGGGAATCTCTATATAGTGTTCCCCACTTTTAGAAAAAGCATCCTTATTTGTAAAAGACTGACCAATGTTATGTGTTTGAGTTTGTCCTGTGTTCCTCCGGTTCTGTCACATACTGCTTCTTCAGAAAAACTCCTGTGAGTCTTTGTTTGCGACATATCCATTCCACATCCACACTATATCAACTCTTGCCCCCCCCCCCGCCCCCCGTCCTTGTTGTCTGTGATCTCCTCCCTGGATGGTTGTAAAGTCTTAAACCCAGGGGCTTCGTTTCAGATCCTCCTACTTCATGTCTATCATGCAGCCGCTGAAACTTACGTTCATAATACACATCAGAGCACAGCATCGCCACCCATGTTTAATGCTTTTTAAGAAATTCACCTGGAGATACTGAATGGGCAAACAGGACTAGACTACATGTTAAAAGCTCTGACCCACTCTCTGTAGTAACCAGGAAGCTAAGCGACAGCAGAAATCCAAAATGGTCTGGACCTGAGCTGACAGCTTCCCTAATAGTTGTCCCTAATTCTAATTCTGGGCCTGAAAAACCCAGATATGTACAGCCTTGTAGGATGTCCTTCTTCATGGTTGCTTTCCCACACTTCAGCCTCCCATCAGGGCACACCTGAACCTTCCTTTCTTCCCCACCATTACATGTTGCCACTCCTTTGTCTGACTTCAATTCCATCTAAACACAGGTGAAGAGGCTGTGGATGTGGGTCAATGGTAGATTGCTGGCCAACTATTCTGGTTAGTATTTTGTTGACTTAAGCCAGAGTCATTTGGGAAGAGGGAACAGCATCTATGGAAATATCCCTATCAGATTGACCTACGGGCAAGCCTGAGATACACTTTTTGATTTATGATAGAAGGGGGAGAGCCTAGTCCAATTGTGGGTGGTGCCCATCCTGGTCACGTGGTCCTGGGTTGTGTAACAGACTGCAAGCCTTGGGAGTAAGGCAGTAAGCAACACTCCTCCATGGCCTCTGCTTTAGTTGTTGCCTCAAGGATCCTGTGATGACTTCCCTCAGTGATGGATGGAGTGTGACCTGAGACTTGTAAACTGAGGTGCTTTGGGTCATTATCACAGCAATAGAAATCCCAAGGCACCGATTATTCTGAGCACTGTCGGAAAGGAAAACAAGGTGTCTGACTTCCTTGCTCTAATGAGCTGTAACATTGGATGATTCACATCCTATTATGGGGTAGATTTCTTTATCTCCACATCCTAATCACTGAACATGGAAGTCTTCCCAGCCGCAGAAGGGAGCTATGTGATCCGCACGCCCATCCCACCACCCCCTCTTCAGCCTCTTGTCTGACCTCCTCGCCCGCCCACCATTGTTCTGGAGACACTACGCTGCCTGCTCCTTGCCTGCCCTCAGCACAGCCTGCTCTTGGGCTCTTTCACCAGTAATCCCTTTGTTTGTAATTCTTGACCCTTCACTTAGATGGCTCATGACCACCTGTACAACTCAGCTCAACTTTATAAGAACACTTTTCTGTGACTTTCCTAAATATTGTGTACTACTGAGCATCCTCATCCCCAGACACTTGATTTTCTTTCTCTCCCAGCACCCCCAGTATCATATGTACCTACCTTCTTATGTATTTAATCATGATCTTCCTACTTCCCATCTCCCACCTGAAGGGAAACCCCATTTCTGCATCAGCAGGGCTTCGTGTAATGCCTGGCAAGTTAAAATCAGTGTTTAGTAAATGAATAATTCATTATAAGATGGGAGTATTCGAAAGATGAATATATCAGAGATAGTCTTGGAGGAAAACAAAGGATACTGGAAAAATTAGTCATTAGAAAAGCACTTCATCTCAAGATTTCCTTACAAAGGTCAAGGCAGGATTGAAAGCTGGGCACACGAAGTACGCTCAGGGCAGTGAGGGCCAGTGCCTGCACCACCTCTAGGTAGATGAGAGCTGCATATACCTCTGGATATGAGAGTTGCAGGGAAAATGAACTGCAGGACTCAATGGCTCTTTTTTTTTTTTAATTTTTCATTTGTATGTACCTATGTCTTTGCACATGTGTGTGCATGTGTTCGGATGCTTAAGGAAGTCAGGTGTTCGATCCCCTGGATCTGGAGTTATAGCATGCTATGAACCACTATACATAGGCATTAGGAACTAAACCCCCGGTTCCTCTGTAAGAGCAGTATGTGCTCTTAACCACTGAACCATTTCGGGTTCTTATCCCAGAAGCCCTTTCCTGCAGACTCTTCCCTTTGGCTGACCCACCCGGAAGCCTCAGCATCAGGGAGCCCTCCATGGATGGGGGCGGGGCTCTCGTCCTTAGTGCCCTCAGCCACAGGGCAGGGTGGGATGTGCATCTTCACTGTGTGTGCTATTCTGGAGTCTTTTTTAGCCACAGAAGAATCGTGCTTACTGTTTCAGAGATAATTGAGATGTGTTTTCTGTGTGGATGTTGAGACTTTCAGGGAAGCCGACTTCCAGAGGAATGCCAGAATCTGTTTTGGGTTTGTAATGTCAAACTATTGAATTAGATAATCGCAAAAGTTTTACACAGTAGATCTATTTTTAACAATTTAATTATGCCATTTGTATTAATTAATGTACCTTTCATCTATGTTTTATAAAAAGAATCATTGAGACTAGTAATGTCATATAAACATAGCTTTTATGTCACAAGTAATTGCTATCCTGCTAAGGGAGAATAAAAACACTACAGAGGTGATGTTAGCTGATGAAGACACTTGGGAACTCTAAAGGAACTGTTGTTTGAAAACAGTTGAACAGTATATTGTTACATTTTTAATCACAAATCATCCAAAAGGAAGCCCTTTGGGTAGAGCAGATGTTACATGATCTGAGTTCCAACCCTGACTGTGCTTGGGAGCCAGGCACAACTGTATGATCCCAAGATCCTGGAAAGCAGGGCATTTCTACCTCTCAGGTTATACCAGGGAAGATGCCCTCCTCTGCCAAGATGAAAGAGAGCAATTGAAAAGCACTGCGCACTGGTGTTTTCTGAGAACAACGTGATGACTGGAGATTCAAGCTATGCTGAGTTTTGCATACTCATTGCTTCCCCACTCCCACCACTCCCTGACACTGTTCTTTTAAAAAAGAAAAAAAAAAAAAACAACTAGAGTCATGTTCAGTTTCTGACATAAGAAATTCAGATAAAAAAGGAGAAACGAAGCAAAAAAAAATGATAGCAACTGTAATTGTATTCTCTTTAGAATCATCCGTGTTCATTCCCCAGTCTGAGTACTCAGTTGAAGAAGATGTGGGTGAGCTGTTCATTCCAATCAGGAGAAGTGGAGACATCAGCCGGGAGCTGATGGTGATCTGCTACACACAGCAAGGTAAGCCCGTTGTTGAGCCAAGTGAAATGACCTCCGGTCAGCGCGCCCAGAGTCCTCTTCATCCGGTGGGGCTTTGTTGCAGCTTTTCATAGACACTGGAGCATTCCTTAACAGCTGTGCTTCGTGCTACATCTCTAGGGGCCTCTGGCAGGGTCCACCTGGCAGGAAGCTGACACTTCTTCTCTCAACTATTGGTCACTTAGCCCAACTTAGGGTTGCAGGGCACCGAGGCCAACTGGAGCTGTTGTTTAGAGGTGGGGTCTGGTCTGTGACACAGCTTGCTAGCCTTCTCAGACACCCTGGGCTGTCTCAACATGTCACAGCCTTAATGTACAGCTCAGTGGCTTCCCTGCCGTGCCAAAGGCTGTGTGATTGGTCCTAAGCACAACAAAAAGAGAACGAAAGGCCAAGGCAATGCATCCTTGAAGAGGACACACTAATTTCAAGTTGATTTGACTGGAAACAGCAGTGCCCTAAGAGTTTTCCTTTGTTACGTATAAGGGAAAAGACCAGGTATCGGGTTCTATGCGACCATAAGCGCGGGGGCGGGGGGAGTGTGGAATTGAATCAAAAAAACAAAATTGATACTTTTGTACCTTGTATATATGACTGTAGAACTTTATCCAACAGAAGACCACGTAGGCAACGGATTAGAGACAAAGCATTATCGATTAGAAATAGATCGAGGAATTGTAGACAAGCCATTATATATTGGAAGTGGATCTATACTTTCCTGAACATGTCTTCATGAAGAATATAAGAAACTGTTAAATGGTTACGTGGTCACGTGAGGGACAAATTCGAACTTCCACTAAAGAGCAGTAGATCTCTTCTGAGCATGTATTTTATGGCATGATTAATGCTAAAATGGCCAGCATAACTAATCCATCCTGTTGGTGTTTAGTGGACTCTGGAGAGCGTGACAGATGTAGCTCTCTCCTTGGAGTTCTTCAAGGTTTCCATAACTCACTTTTTAAGGTGTCCTCAAGTTTAAAGGACAGTAAATGAGTATTTTGAAAATGGAAAACTCGTTAACCATTTTTGCAAACAAATTTCAAAGTACTGTTTTGCTCATATGTGAGCATCCTATGAAAGGCACATTTGCATAAGACGAACTTAAGGTTAATATATAAAAGTCATTCACATATCAAACCATTTTCTAGAAAAAAAATGGGAACGAAAAAATGTCCCCTATGTTGTCATGTTGGACTTTCATGAAAATTCCCATCAGTGTGTATGTGATCTGAAAAGCTGAATAAAGGATAATTATAAAAGGCTCAGCCTCAGCCTTGCACCCAGATGCCAGAACGAACTAGTGCGCTTACCTCTCAACTCCTCACCTCCCCAAAGCCTGAAACCCAGCAGATGGACAGAAGGACTGAGGCGAGACAGAAGGCATGTGACCTTGACCTAGACACGGGAAACATTTGAATAGTGGGAGATGCTATTTTGCCCTGCGGTGTTGATCTGAAAGCTTGTTGGAGGATAGGTAGGAGAAAACACTGGAAAGACAATATTTGCCGTGTGTGAGGCCGTTTTGAGGGAGACCTGTGCTGTAAGGATAATCAGTAATTGTGATTCTGAGAGAGACCTGTCCTATAAGGATACTGTGTAGAAGTGACTCTGAAGGAGACCTGTGCTATAAGGATACACTGTAGTTGCCACTGCAGTTCTGGGGTGTGGCTGTATAGGGTTGCAACCGTAAAATACTGAATATGAAAACAACAGGTTTTAGAAACTGAAGTCTTGCAGTGGTGGCACATGCCTTTAATTCCAGCACTTGGGAGGCAGAGGCAGGCAGATTTCTGAGTTCGAGGCCAGCCTGGCCTACAGAGTGAGTTCCAGGACAGCCAGGGCTATATGGAGAAACCCTGTCTGGAAGAAAGAAAGAAAGAAAGAAAGAAAGAGAGAGAGAGAGAGAGATAGAGAGAGAGAGAAAGACAGAAAGAAAGAAAGAAAGAAAGAAAGAAAGAAAGAAAGAAAGAAAGACAGACAGACAGACAGACAGACAGACAGACAGACAGACAGACAGAAAGAAAGAAAGAAAGAAAGAAAGAAAGAAAGAAAGAAAGAAAGAAAGAAAGAAAGAAAGAAAGAAAGAAACTGAAGTCTTTTGGGTTCTCTTGGCTCCTAGGGACAGCCACCAGCACTGTGCGGACGTCCGTGCTCTCTTACTCTGACTACATCTCCAGGCCCGAGGACCACAGCAGCGTGATCCGCTTTGACAAAGATGAACGTGAGAAAATGTGTCGTGTTTTGGTAATTGATGACTCCTTGTACGAAGAGGAGGAGACTTTCCAGGTCCTTTTGAGCATGCCCATGGGCGGGAGGATCGGCGACAAGTTTCCGGGAGCCAATGTGACCATCCTCACAGACAAAGATGATGGTGAGTTCTGACTTATCTTACCTGGGACAGCAGCACCAGGCATGACTATCTATGCAGAAAGAAAATGGAAATCGAATTGAGTTGGGGGGTACTTGTTGATTCTCTGCTGTTTATAGTGACTAAGTTTCATCAGTCATCACTGGCTGCATCAATCATTGCCCTTTCCTAATGACTGGGGGGTCACTGTTCCAGTGAGTGGTTACAGTCGATTTCCGTGGTGAAGAACCGGTGTCACTTTAATAAGCTTCATTAATTTCCTTCTTTCTTTTCTAACTTTAATCTAAGTTTTATAATCTATTTCCCATAGAAGACCATAAGAAATGCTGTTAAATGAATCACTGTGTGGGTAACAAATACATGGCAAGTTAAGTCTCAAGACAGGAGGAGCTGACATACTAGACCGCTCTTCCCCAGGGAAACCAAGTTACCGTGAAGCAACGCTTTCTGGGAACCGTTCATGCTTCCCTGTGGGAAGAGAGAGAATGGGAAGGTGGGGGTCTGGGGAGGATGGTTGCAAAAAATCTTGTGATGCAAACAAAAGCAGAAACGTACAGCACTGCCCTCCCTGCCCGTGGACAAATTTCTGTTTCCTTCCTATTTTCCTCATGGCGGATCAAAGAGAAGGATGAGCTTTGCTGTTGGGGCAAAGCTACAGAAAAGTCAAAAAGCCCAAGTCATCTTAAAACTCAGGAAACTGAAAGCAATCTGTCCGGAAAGGTCTTTGATAATTAAGGGGAAGAAGAAAGCATGAGATAAAGCCGGACACCCACAGTCCCTCTGTGAAGCCTTTGTTCTATCTTCTGACAGTCCTGTGACCTACCCGGTGATGCCTTTTTGTTGCTGGAAAGGTTTAAAAGCACTGATCCCAAATTCAGGAGTGACTTTTGACAAGAGGGCATAAAAGGAAATTCTCCTTTCTTAACTTTAGCTAACACCTTGCATTAAAAAAAAAAAAAATGTTCTTCCAGTGAGTGCTTCACATAATAAAGTGTTTTGTATTTATCTATTTTTAATTTTTTAAAATTATATGAAGGGGCACCTAAGCGCAGGTTCGAAAGGAGGCATGAAGTGGAGGTCGGGTTCCCCTGGAGCTGCAGTTACAGGTGCATATGAGCAGAGATGAGCAGCCCATGCAGGTGCCAGGAACTGAACTTGGATCCGATCCTTTGCCAAAGCAAAACACATCTTAATGGCATTAGCTATATTTAAGCCAAGCAATTTTATTTCAAATCAAATCACCCTTAGAGAGCCAGTATTTTAAATGTCCAGAATAAACTTAAGAACTTGCATTAAATTCCCATCTACCATCCAGAGAGCTCTTTTTCATGTCCTATCAGCAGTGGTTTAGATGGAGCAGGGTTTGGTTTTAAAAGAGAGAATCTACCTAATTCCTACTTTAGTCCAGGTTTCTGTTGCTGTTGTTTTCAAAAGTCTTTTGGTACAAACTTCAGTGACATGCATATAGGAAAGATAAATGTATAGGGGGAGTTCACATATATAAGTTACATCTTAAGTGGTCTTAACAAGAACCAGGAGTGACATCCATGGTCAGGCTGGAAGTGCAGATGGGTGAGGTGACTGCCTCATATTTACACAGCTAGTCACACAGGGAAGTGGCATCAGGCTGGAGATGTATGCACCTCCCATGCACTGTTTCCTGGGAAACACCTTGGGGTGATGTGGAAGAGAAATCGACAGAGTCTTATTGTATAATTAGGGTTCTCTAGAGTCACAGAACTTATGGGAAGTCTCTATATAGTAAGGGAATTTGTTGATGACTTACAGTCTGCAGTCCAACTCCCAACAATGGTCAGCAACAGTAGCTGTGAATGGAAGTCCAAGGATCTAGTAGTTGCTCAGTCCCACATGGTAAGCAGGTAAAGGAGTCTTCATTCTTCCAATGTCCTTATGTAGGTCTCCAGCAGAAGGTATAGCGCAGATTAAAGGTGTGTTCCACCACGCCTTTAATCCCAGGTGACCTTGAACTCAGAGATCTCCCTGCCTTAATCTTCTAGAATCCATAGCCACTATGCCTCAAGATCTCAATACCAAGATCCAGATCAGAAACTTCTATCTCCCAGCCTCCAGATTAGGGTCACTGGTGAGCCTTCCAATTCTGGATTGTAGTTCATTCTAGATATAGTCAAGTTGACAACCAGGAATAGCCACTACACCTATCATAGAGTAGTTTGCAGAATATTTATTTTGTGAACCTTGGTGCTGAAGGGTTAGGGTTTGAGGCTCTGGAGTTACAGGTGAACATTGGGATGCCTATTAATAGGCCTGAAACTACAACCTGACTAATCTGCTAGTCTGCTTTCTCTACCTGTCTTATTCCTTCCATTTCAGCATTATCACCCTAATTCAGATCAGCCTTTGTCTTTCTTTATAGGTCTTAGTAATGCCTTTATTATAGCAAGCCCAGTTTCTAGTGGAGTGCTTATTTTAAGTCTTGAGAAACTGTTGTGAAATTCCTTTGACCTACAGAAATTATCCCTGGCTCTTACTTGAAAGAGAGAGAGAGAGAGAGAGAGAGAGAGAGAGAGAGAGAGCGCGAATAGCATGCCAGAATTCATTCTTATACCAGGGTTCAATTTCAGATGTCCATATGGTATTTGCTCATCAAGAACTCGCGGCATGTTGAACAATTAACCTGATAGATTTCAGAGATCCTCAAATGATGATGTCCAGTAGCAGACACTTCCCCAAATGGTACTCAAGAGATCTGATATTTCAACACTGCAGTGATCCATGCATTGAATGTCACCCCTTCTTAAGACTGATCATGTTGACGTTCAGCCCCGAGACCTGCACTTAGAGCCCCAAGATCAGTTAGTTTCCATCCACTGGTGAACATTTGCTCTTTGCTAGACAGTTCTTGACTTCATGCTGTCTTCTTCTTCTGCCACATAGAACCTTAGCTTGGAGCTGAATGGAAACACAAACACATGCTTATATATCGTTTGATATGAAGGAAAAATACTTTTAATAGTCACTGTGGGGCTCACAATTCTATGCCAGGAAAAGAGGAAGAGGTGAGGAGTCACGGGCAGATAAGATATATACCTTTTGCACTGCATGGCAGATTTTGAAAACACTCAGACAAGCAACCAATATGACCAAAATGCCACAATGCCGTGCCCATGTCTGTGGGAATAGGTGTAACAAACCAGGCATTAAGCACCTGACTGTTTCTTAATGAGGAAATTAAGTCCTTGTCGTTTTGTAACTCAGGGGACTCAGAATCTTCTAAAACAGGATGGTCCCTCTGTGACATTATAAAACGGCATTTTGTGTTTACCAAGTGGAAGATGGAGATAATGATGTGGGCGAATACCTGAGAATCTCCACTAGGACCAAGTGTCTAAGACCAGCATCACCAACATGTCGATGATGTTTAGCTATAGGAGCGTAGCATAGGGTGGCACAAATACATCTCTGGCTAAAGGCTGTGTTGTGCCACTAAGAAACAGCTGAACTTTCTGGCATTTGGAAGAACTGATGCATGACATGTTGTTGATGTGTCTGACTTTAGAAAACACAGATATCCTACACATCCCCACCAGCATCCTCAGTATTCTGTCCTTCTCCATCGTACAGCTAAGTATGGCAGTACTGGCCCCTTACAAAAAGTATTAGTTCAACACTAGGAATACTCCACTAACTTTACTGTCAGCCTTCAGAGTAAATGAAGCCATGTTGAAGCTGAACCCATAGTCTGTCTTTATGTGACAACCCACATGGGGGCTTCACTAAAGTGGCTATCTTCCTTGACCATACTAGAAAAACTACTAGGCCACACAGGAAGTAGCCAGCTGTAGGCTGAGCCCTGTGGTAAGTGAATCGCAGTTCCCAAGTGCCCAACCATGTATGACATTAGAATCAAAAGCAGGAACACTTTTGTAGACGAAAATGTTTTATGCTAGAAAAATGCATCATGGGCAACATCTGAGTGAACTTGCTTGCATTTGTGCAAAGCTGAAAGACCAGCTTGTCTCCTTTTTTCCCATTTTTCTTAATCTTAAATACAATTATTTATATTAGAGTGAGATCCCACTAAGGGATGCCAGCCAGTTTGTGTGAGAAAGGGCCAGATTCAATTAAAGTAATAACTTGACAAACATATTCTGCATTAAGTATGCCTAAGTTAAAATCCTATTTTAAAATAAAGAATTAGGTGTGGGGGAATGAGTTTGTTTGTAACTGATCGGAATATCCTTGAGTTGCATCCATTAGGATCGTCACACTGTTAATGGTATCACGAGTCAGTGAAAGCCACAGGGGCTGGACACAGCAGGAGTGACTAAATGGAAGAACTCAAGAGGTTTCCTCCTCCATGGAAAAGATGCTACATCCGGTCCCCTTGGTGCCAAGATGAGATAAAATAGAAGAGAATCAGTGAGATGCTCGGGCATTTAGAAAAGTCTAAGAATGCAGTGGGCACTCACTGTGAAAGTTGTATCACTTGTAATGAACACACAAGCACTGAACCCAGGCCAGAAACTCACAAGCTTTAAAATCTGTCTGTGTGCTATGGGGACAGGTATATCAAAGGTTAAATGAGAATAACTTGTAATGAGACCTGAAGCAATAGAAAGGGAGAACAAGAACGCAGGGTTTAATCAAGTGCACAGGTACTTTGTAAGTTGGAACTCGTGAAACCTTGAGAGATAAAAGGATTTAGATGAACAGTGAACAAAGCTAATTATGATTTGACTTCACAGCTAAATTACACGGGAGGAATATGTTACAGAGCACTGAGGAACCAGCTGACCAGGCTGCCATGTTTTAAGAAAGCTCTGGGTGAAGAGCCACAGACAATGATGGCAGCTGAGAGAGGGAGGCTCTACCTCGTCTTCTCTAGGGATGAGCTGCCGGATAGGTTATCCACTCCCTGCGTCAGTCATAGACACAGCTACAGACTAGTAACACATACATACATACATACATACATACATACATACATACATACTTGGTATATATATATATATATATATACACACATATATATATATATACATATATACATATATACACATACACATCTATATGTATTGTTACGTATACAATAAGGACAAAGTAATGGATTTGAGAGATATTCTCAGGGGATATAGAAAGAGGTGGAAGGAGAAAGGGGATGGGTAGAGATGATGTAAATACAGTACTCCAATATAACCCCTCCCCCCAAAAAAAGGTTTTATACCCAACTCCACAGTCAATGTCCTGGGCTCTGTGTACCATTTGCTCCTGTCTGGTTAGTGATGCTTGGCCTTTTGACCAAGCCCACTTCCTCCCCAGCTTGTTTTCCTCTCTTGAAGCATGACAGCACTGGGGTGTCTCAGCAGCCTACAGCATTTTGTGGAAATTCGGTGACATGGTCTGTAAGAAAGTACTTTTAAAGCTGACTCGACAGAGGAAGTTTTATGGGCTGCAAGTCTGGGGAAGCAGCTTGATGCACCTACAGATGCTTTGAATGAGCATATGGTCTGAAGTATTGGTCAGAGAGCAAGGGGAAGCTTTTGAACAAGATTGTAAAATGATCAGTGTTACTAATTAGAGGGTAATGAACAGCAGAAAGTTAAAACCACAGCAAACCCTGACATGACTGGCCTCCCATGTCAGGAGGGAAGAGAGGATAAAAAAATGTTTGTATCCAGAAAGTTTGTGGAACGTACAAAGCATTATCTTATACTCAGAATTTAAGAGAGCTAGCTTAGGGGAAAAAAGCTGAAAAGACTGAAATGAGGAAAAAAATCTCTCTTTTTAAATATGTAATTTCATTTTTTTTATTATCTGTATGGGTGTTTTGCCTGCTTATATGTCTGTATATCACATACAAGCCTGGACAAAGAGGGTGGCAGATCCCCTGGAATTTGAGTTACAGATGGTTGAATATGTAACTCAATGGTGCTGGGAATGGAACCTGGGTCCTTTGAAAGAGCAGCGGGTGCTCTTCACCACTGAGGTGTCTGTCTCTCCAGCTCTGACACACAGGAAGAACTGGGCAGTAGGATGGGATTGGTACAAAACCAAGCCAGACACTGAGTAATGCTGTAAGTCAAGTATGCAAAGACGACCGTTTAAATCATGGGGGCCAGTGGGAGAGGGGGCATAGGGTGAGTCCTGTCACAGACGGAGAGAGTGTGTAAAGTCAGTAAGACAGACTGCCAGAAACTGTTTCTACCAAATGTAAGACACAGGTTCATCTCAGCAACTGTTGCAAGTAAGAACTGCCACTTGTTACATTCTAAAACTTGTCTGAGCACATAGCTGAAGTACATTACTGGATATATGTGATGTACATTGTATATGTGATGTACATTGTCAAACAAAGGCTTTTGTGTCTTCATCTATTGATTTTGTTTATTTTAAACTTTATTATTAAAAGAAAAAGTTGCAAGTTTAAAAAAAAAAATCACACACCAAGATAACCCAGACAGAAAGACCACATAACTCGACCAGCTTATGGAGGGAGAGCAGCCCTTGCGATCTGAAACTCAGGAACTTCATGTTGGGTTTTACACTTTGCACTATTGAATATTATTTATGTACTTACCCAACACCAAAAATGGAAAATCCATGACAGAGTTAGAGACCATTGGCTTTCTATCCTTCTTTATAACTCATGTCTTCACCTGCATCCAGTCCTTCCCCCAAAAGGCTTAATATTTAGCCTTTTTGTTCTCTTTTCTATACATACTGTACCCATATGTACTTCTCTTTACATATATACAGATACTATTGGCTATATTCTTCATATAGAGGAGAACATGGGGGTTTCTTTTCTTTATGAGATTTATGATCCCAATTGATTTTGAGTGATGCTCATTTTCAAAATAACTGAAACTGGATGCTCTTGTTGCATTTTTTTTCAAAGACATTCAGTTACATTTAAACTACTTTTCGATGAAGACCCGTGTTGTACCTTTGTTTAATTATGATTTGGGGACAGGAATTACAGAATTATAACAATCATTGCTAACTCACAAGTGGGGGAAGATTGGAAGAAAGTGTCCCTGTAGGTGTGCGTGAGCATTTCACTAAAGAGAAGAGGAGGAGCAGGAGGAGGGGGAGGAGGAGGAGGGGAAGGAGGAGGAGGAGGAGGGGGAGGAGGAGGGAGAGGAGGAGGAGGAGGAAGACAGTCTAGAGAAGTAGGTCTTTCCGGGTTTAGCCACTGGAGAACCTGTATTCCTAGGTCCCCAGTTCCTAGCCCTCTGTCTTTAACTCACTCAAGCAGTCAGACAGCTATCTGTAAAGAGGACATTCCCCCAAAAGATGGATAATGCTTAAAATAAGGGAAATACATCAGGGTCAGAGACTGGTGGAGTGGGGTCTCTAGTAGTTTGGGTACCTTTGATTCAGCAACCAAAAGACCTCGCTGCTTGGGAGGCCTCCCTGTCTTTCTGAATCTGTAGGTGCACCTCACTACCCAGCATAGGGACACACTTTTTTCCCACTAAACACACACACACACACACACACACACACACACACACACACACGCAGACGCGGCAAGCAGCCACTCAGATCCCTTCTGCAAGTGGCCTGAAAACATTTCACAGGATTACCAGAAAAGGAAAAGACTGCAGAGCGATTTATGAGAATGGCTAAGCACTTTGTATAATTTACACGGAGCAGTGACCTCCTCGCCCACAAAGAATGTAAGCCCAGGAATTATGCACAGACAGTTTACCCAGAGTGAACTGGGTTGACAGAGCCTGTGTGCGCAGGCACAGGCTCTGCTGGAGAGCTTCAGGGTGGAGCTATTGCATAAAAGCTGTGTGTAGTGTTAAGTTAACTCCTGTCTTCCTTTTCTTCAGGGCTTTATGTGAAGGGTGTGGGTGGGTATAGAGGACCTGCCTAATCTGTAAAAGGCTCTGGATTCAATCCCAGCTTCACAAAGATACAGCTTCTCCCCCCCCCCACCACCCCCTTGTTTCATATGTAACCTATTTCCAATGCTAACACAAACACGCGCATAAGTACCTGAATTTCTTCTCATAAAAGGCATATATTTTGAAGGCACAGCCTGCCTTTGTTGTATCATTTGACGTGGTTCAATAACTCCCCTAAGGGGAACAGCCATTGAGCTTTGAGCCAGTGTGACCACAACATGCATGGCGTTAACCTGTGAAACCCACTCCATATCCTCCTGGCAGTGTGTATATTTGAACATACACATTTGCCTTCTGATCTGCCTGTAAGATCCAAAGGATTTGGGACACCCAAGCAGCGAACTTTACCAACTGAAGCTATACGTTCATTTGTTTGTCTCCAGTTCCCTGACGAGTCTAGAATAACTGACATGTTGTAGATGTCCAAATAAGTCACAGATGAGCCACCCTGGCTCCCTCTCTGCCAAGTGTGAGCCCTCTGGGATCCTTAGGAGAACGAGTTAGTGCCATCCGTTGCTTCAAGACAAGCACTGGCACTGCCTTTGGCAGCCATTTGGGAAGCCAGCCAGCAGAAGCTGCTGTCTCTGCAGCCCTGGGCTTTGGCTCTCAGACGCTTCTGGACAAATAACGCCTTGTGTTTGTTTTGTGCTTTTCATAGTGACACCGTCTGTCTGATACCCATCTCTTCAAACAGAAGAGCAGTTTCTGGCTACACTGATCTTGCAGACATCAGAAGTGTAAACATCCACGCCTTATTATTACTAAAACCCTGGAAGCAGATCACTGAACGTCTGTCCTTAAGATCTCAGACAGTGATGAGTTCTTTTTCAGTGCTAAAAGATCACATAAATCCCAGAAGCAGGTTTTCAGACACCAGACTTTAAAATCTGTAAACGTGGAACTACTAAGGCAATACTTTATTTCCTAAGTAATTTTTATAGTGTGTGTGTGTGTGTGTGTGTGTGTACAACCTTCCTGGTGCCCACAGAGGCCAAAAGAGGTAGGTTTGGGGGAATTTTATAATAAAAAGCAATCAGAGGCTGGACAGATGCCTCCGTGGTTTAGAGTACATGCTGCTCTTGTAGAGGACTCGCACAGGGCAAGTCACAGACACCCGCAACACCATCACAGGAAATCGATACCTTCTCTGGCCCTTAGGTTCTCTAGTTCTGTGCACAACTCTCCCCAGCCCCTGTATGTATAAATAATATTTAAAGCAATAAAAGGCAAAAAAAAAAAGTGAAAATGTGTAATAGATTACTGTCTTACTCCCCTTGGCTTACTCAGGGGACCTTTCTTATACAACCTAGGGCCACCTGCCAAGGGATAGCATTGCCTACAGTGGGCTAGACACTCCTACATCAATTTGCAGTCATGAAAATGTCCCCACAGTCATGTCTTCAGGCCAATCTGATGGAGTCAGTTGCGTAGCTGAAGTTTCAGGTGTGTTAAATTGGCAACCATCATTACCCATCCCACAGTGAAAAAATACAGGTGTGTCGTTTGATAAAAACAGCTACATCATGCTGCAAATAACCACAATAGTCGTCTACAGAGGGATTATAGAATTTGCTAAAACTAAAAATGCCTTCTTCCTTCAGGGCATTTCTAACAACTCAAAGCACTTCGAATTATGGATAACACTGTACTTTCACACTTCTCCAGAATTTAACAACAACAACAACAAAACCCCACAGCAATGATCTTTCTCTTAGTTATAGCTTTCTCTTAGAAACAGGTCTTTATTCTTTGTCCCTGAAATATAGCCAGCCCTCTATATTCCTAGGTTCAACAATATAGCAAATATACAGATCCTCTATGCTGGGCACATACAGACTGGCTTTTGTTATCTCTCATCTCTCTTTTTTTTTTACAGTTATATATTTTATGTGTGCAAGTGTTTTGACTCTGTGTGTGTGTGTGTGGGTGGGTGGGTGGGTGCAAGGACTGAATCTTCACTTTAGAGAACCCTCCAGGTTGCCTACAGCTTCCCAAGATGCCTAGGGGTGACCGAACTCATGCCTTTGCATCCTTAGATGTTGGCTAGCTGCTTGTGTTGTTTAAGACACTGTGCAAGATGACAAAGACTAAGAGATTGCTCGGCATCCCTTGGCCTGTTTCCCTCTTCAGCCCCTATTAAGTGTGGCTTAGGTTCCAAAGTGCTAAAAACAGTGTTGAATACAGATCGGCCCTTTCTAGGAGAATTCAAACAAGAAGCTAGACACCCCCATGCAGCCTGGCAAATGATAAGGGCAGTCTTACCACAGGAATCTCTCTGAAGGTCTTGAACCTTGATCCTGACCTTGGGGAAGAGCCTCCCCACCCCTTCCCCCACACACAAAAAAAAACTTCAATGGAGTCACTCAAACTGACAGCTGGCAAATGAATGGGCATTGCCACGTGAGCCTTGGGCTTTGACAATCTCTCTTTTGTGAAGACAGTTGGGCTGTTGAGGATAGCACTACCTTAGGCAGGCCACAAGTCCCCGAATACAGCCTCAAAAAGAAATAAAGTGGTTGTTAGCTCTTTATGAGACTGCTTTTTGAGAAGTGAAATTTCAGACCGGGGGGGGGGGGTACGCCTTCCCCTTCTAAGGCTGCAGTAGATCTGTTTCCACCTCCCTGAGGGTGTTCCCCAAACATTGGGTTTCACTGACTTCCCCCACCCCATTTAGCCCCCTGGAAATGTGCTACAAAGTGAAGCTGTGGGGTCAGAAGGCCAACAAAGGTCTCGTTCTGGGTTGCCCCTTATTTGTTTAAGATTCGTCCTCATTCAGAAGAGAGCTTTTCACTGTTCACTCCCAGGAAAACCTCAGAAGCAAACAAATAAGTACACGTGAAAAGCCACAGATTTCCCACAGCCCTGTTGCTGTAAGATGACCCTGGAGATGAGAGGCAGAAAGGAAAGAAATGCCAAGGCTTGCTCTGCACCTGTGTGTGGTCTCTATCCTGACAGAGCAAGGGGCCATCTAGACTACCCAACATGGTTAAAAGAGGGACAAAGGGCTGAGGCCACTTTTCCAGGGATCATGGAGCCCTGACATATGTAATATGTGTTCTTGCTGAACTTGATCTTGTCCATATTTTCAAGTTATTTTCAAGGTTGGTAGACTTACCTAGTTCTGTGCCCTGGATTTGGTTCAATAGTCAGCCATTAGCAGAAAGCACTTGATTAATTCTCTGGGGACAGGAAATTGTTACCTTGTTCAAAACATTTTCTCCCTTGGCTTTTCTAGAAAAGAAACTTGAAAACTCTTGTGTTGTAATTACGGGAGAGCTAGGAATTCAGCTGTGGGTGAAAACCATATTTTCTTTTCTTTCTTTTTTTTTTTTTCTTTCTGTTTTTAAAGAGTGAAACGACAACCACACAGGTGGGTGGGACTCTAGCCTGAGCCATCAAGAGAAAGCCAAGCAGGAAAGGGACCGTGTGGGCTCTAGCAGCTAATCCTCACCCTCCTGCATTTTTTTTAATTTAAAAATTATTTTTATTTCATGTGTACGGGTGTTTTGCCTCCATGTATGTCTGAGCACCACCTGTGTGCCTAGTGTCTCCAGAGGTCAGAAGAGGGTGTCAGATCCCCTGGAACTGGAGCTACAGATGATTGAGCACTACCATGTTGGTGTTGGGAATCGAACCTGGATCTTCCATAAGAGCAACAGGTGTTCTTAGCTGCTGAGCCGTCTCTGCAGTCCCCTCTCTCCTATATTCTCAATCATAGTGAATGCATCCAACAATACCAGCCCTCCTTCCCCTCCCTGTCCACCCCAAATCCATGTTCAGTTTTGTATGTCTATGTTTTAACCCTTATGCGGTCTTTCTTCATCAGAACAGCTCATGCAACACCGAAGCCAGCTTCAAGTGGCTCCTATGTGCCTGTCACTTGTTGTCTGTAGCCTGTCCGTCCATCCTCCATACCTCTAAATGCACATCTCACCAGGCTTCTGCCCATATTACAATTGAGCACATCTTTTATCAGATGTCTCCATGACAAGGCTCCAGTTACAGGGACCTGCAGAGCCTGCCCATTGCCCCGTCTCCCTGCCTCCCTTTGTCTCCTCTCACCAAGGACCATACTGCGCCATGTCTTTTGGTGCCACCTCCAGCCATAAAAGGCCAGGGACTCATCCACACTACTGCTCAGCCCAGGGCACCCTCCCACTCCACCCACACCCCTTAGCCTTCTCCTCACCCACTCATGTCAGTGCCTCAAAAATCCAGCTTTTTATACTAGTAGTATGCCACAGGCACCTCGCTTTTCCTATGGAGAACACTGCATCTATCTGAACACCAACAGCCCGACTTTAGGTTTATAGTGCTTCCCAGTCCCTTCTTTACGCGCCTTCCATTTGAACTACCTCTCAACTCCATAGCCTACAGGGCTCTGCCAGGACTGGCCGTGAGATCCTAAACTCAGGATGGCTGTCTCCCGTGTAGGAGACTTTAAGCTTTACTTTTGTATTCTCTGTATGCTGCACTGGTTAATAAAGAAAATGCTTATAAATCAAATACTTTTAGTCATTGATCAAAGAATTAGCTTCAGAGACAGGTGGGTTACTGAGTATGGGTTATCTGCATACGAGATATAAAGGCTGTAATCCCTACATTTTTATCATCTTGGGTACCAGCCAGTTATGAGACAAGACTGGCTTTTCGACTCCCACTTGAGAGAATTTTCTTCATATTTGCCTTCTAATAAGGAACACAGAAAGTAACCATGGATAGGTTATATGAATGTAAATTAGGAAAAAAACATGACTTCACTTGTAACCTACACAAGAAGCCCTGATCCCCAGAGAAGGAAACAGAGTGTGATAGAACAGTAAGTCAGGTGATCCGGCATCAAGTGGCCCGGTTGCATTGTCCTTGTGTTGTAGTGCATGGATTCAAGACTCAGAGAAGTGACTCTCTTAAGGTCAGGCTTTGCACAGTGACCCATGAGATCCTGCACTCGGGGCTTGGAGGAGGGAGGCTCTTCCAATGGCTACACTAACTAGAAAGCCACCAGAAGAGTTGACAGCCACCCCTGCACACCACTGCCAGGATGCTGACCAGAGAACACATTTCTTTGAGCCTGGATCCAAACAGAGTGACTTGGGCTGTTTACCCTGGACCTTCTCTGGCTGCCAGCAGACATGTTTCAAGTGTCAATTCTTAGCCAGTCTCTGGTCGACGTTGTTTATTTTTCCAGTGTCAGCCACACACCCCGATCCTTGAGACCTCACACAGATTGCATTTAACACTTCATCCGTTGTAGCCTTTCTGCCTTCAGCTGCTGGGATTCCCAAATAAATCAGCCTCATGTCAGAGTCTTTGTCGATTGGAAATCGTATACATTTATCATTAGTTAGCAGGCATAAAAGCTTTCATGTGTAACTTGTGCCTGGTGATTTCTGACGCAGGTGCAGAGCTCTAAGCAACGTCTCTCCGTCTCTCGTTGCTCCTCCCCTTTATTTCTTGAGTGAGCGTTGCATTTCCACAACTATTTGAGTGCACACATAACATAATCCTGTTCTGCCTTGCTTAGATCATGTCTTGCCTTCACGCAGCCGTTTCTCATTATGCATCTTCAAAGAGAATATTCTAAAAACTTGAATATCTAAGCATGTTTATCGCTCAACTTCCTTAAACATAGTCAAAGAAATTACCACTTAGTGGAAAGTAATTCACATCTTACCCTATTAGGATGTCCTGTTTGACTCCTGCTTGTTCTAGATGGATTATGTAGCAAGTTATTTAACCTCTCCAAGGCTCGGCTTGATCTTATCAACAAGAGGTAAAAATTAATTACTTTGGAAGACAGTTATACCTTGTAAAGCAGTGGAGACAACTTCCAATGGACTAGAAAATTTTAATGTGACCTGAAGAAGTGAAGGCTCAAGTGCAGCCATTGTACACGCTGTCCTCTCTGCGAAGCTGTAGACACAGGCTTTGACGTCGTAGGCGCTGAGATTGCGCTCTGAGCTATCTCCCCAGCCCTTCTTCCATGTTTTAATAAACACATTGTGGCAGTGCAGTCTGGAAACTGAAAGATATACATGGGTTTGGAAAGAACCTCATTTTTGCCACATCAAAAACTTGGCTGCTTTCCGCCTGCGACTGGCTTTTGATGCCTGCCTCTCTGTAGCCTTTGTCTCGTAAAACAGATGCAATGTTGACTCAATGCTTTTAAAGCTAATCATCTCAAATAATTACACTCAGGACTGGAGTTACATTATCGCCTCAAAAATCTCAGTGATGCTCCCTCCATCCTTGTAATCAGAGTAACTGTCCGTTCTCATCTGCCCTCCGAGGCACGCCCCGGGTGGAAGCAGAACATGCAAACTGGCAGATAGCCTTACTCCAGTAATTGTAAAGAAACACATCAAGCAAGAGTCTTGGGAGAGCCAGCAAAGGAGAGTAAGGACAGTGAAGTCTGGGGATGGCAGTGGGTCTTGGCTAAGTGACTGAGCTCATGGCCACCACAGTTAGAATACTGCCCGGCTCAAGTCCTGAAAACTGTTTTCAAAGGCTGGTCCTTTGTAAGATGTATGTTTATATATGTAAAGTATTTCTGGAAAGAAATGTAGGAGGCAGTCCAAGTATTTAGGGTTTTATTAGGGTTCCTGATCAGAAGGGTCTACTAAGTCATTCTCTGGCATGAACAACCACTTGCTCCCTCAGGATCCACACTGCCACTGCCTGGCACTGAGTGCTTCTTGCTCTCCCAGCACTGGGCACACATATTTATTCAGTTGCTATGGACAATAAATGACCTTTACGTTGTTGCCAGTTCATTCGACAGATACTTTTTATGTACCCATGGGCAGACACTGATGGGGCTAAGTGCCAAGAAAGAGCTCATAAATAAAGGGACTTCAGTTCTGCCCTAAAGGCTGAGCCAAGAGGGGAGGCAGAATAGTTCCCAAAGAAGCAACTTCCAGAGGGAAGAGTGGATGAAACCGGCTGGGAGCGGCACGAGCAAGATATCCCCGATTCTGAGTCACTGAGCAGAACGGTGACCAGCACACGGTGTAGAAGGCAGAGGGAGTCTGTAAGTTCCAGTGTCTTGGAGTCCATAGTGAGGAGTTTGGGGAGAATCCTAAGGGCAGTGAGGTCCATGGGGACTTTCCCAGCAGGAGGGTAAGTGTGGTGGTGGTACCAGCTTTCAGCCTGTCTGTTTCAGTCTAGAGCCTCTTTAAATAGTTCTTGGGAAAATTCAAACATCTCGTGGTGCTAGCTAGCTGCATCTAGGTGATAAAGCAGAGAGAAGCTGGGGGATGGGAGTTCCAGTCTGAATGTGGACTGTTCCCACAGGCTCACATGCTTGAGCACTGTTTTGAAAGGTACAGAGCCTTCAAGAGACGGAGGCTGCCTAGAGAATCTGTGTTCCTAGAGGTGAGCCTTGAGTTGGATAGGCTGGTCCCATTTCCCATCCATTCTCTGTTAGTGAGTGTGGATGCAGTATGTCTAGTCACCTCGTATTCCTGAACCTACCTGCCTTCCTGCCACAATGCATTTCCGCCAAATACAAGCCAAATTAAAGTCATCTTTCCTAAAGTTGCTTTGGAAGTTCTTTGTCTCAGTGGGGAGAAAAGTAAAGACTACACGAGTGGATCCTTTCAGCCCTGAGAGAAAGTGACGATGCTATGCCTATAGGGAATGGCTTGTAAGAACTCAGTAAGCCATGACGGTCTGCTGGTTAGTCTTTTTCAAATTTACCCAAACCTAGACATAGCTCGGAAGAGAGAATCTCAAATGAAAAAGTGCGGTCATCGATTGACCCATGGCTTTGTCTGTGGAACGTTTTCTCGATTGCTGATTAATGTGGGAGGGACCACTGCACTGTGAGTGCTCCCATCCCTGGGCGCAGAGGCCTGGGATACTTGAGAAAGATAGCTGAGCAAGCCAGGGAAGCAAGCTCGTAAGCAACCTTCCACTATGGAGCCTGCTTGAGTTCTTACCCTGACTTCTCTAAGTGACACTCTGCGACCATAAGCCAAATAAACCCTTTTCTCCCCCACATCACTGTTGGTCCCTGTGCTTATTACAGCGATAGAAAGCAAACCAAGACAGCATCAAAACCTCCAAAGGGATCTCTAGGTTAGAGACAAGTCCCCTGTGTTTTCAACACTAAACCCAAAGACTACATTGAAGCTTTGCCCAAAGACAGCATAGGGGCTTCTAGCCCATTCAGTTTTAAGCGAACATGTTAGAGCTGCAGAGCGCACTTGACTAATGGCCCGTGTGCATGCATGAGTAAATAAGACTTGGCTCCAGGTAGCAATTACTGCTGGTACCTCCTCCTTTCATCTCAGGAGACACAGTGAAACTGTAAACACCAATCCAGACACCAGATAGACAGATAGATAGATGATAGATAGATAGATAGATAGATAGATAGATAGATAGATAGATAGATAGATATGTACCTACATACATACATGCATACATACATACATAGATACATAGATAAATAGAAAGCTCTCTTTCTCCTCCTGGGAATAGATCTTGAATTATTTCCCTTAGTCTTTGTTGCAGGTGTGTGAGCCATGTGGCCTTGCCAAGCCTTTCCCCTTCACTTCCGTGTTAGCAAAGCAGATGTGGTTCAGCGTATCCTCCTTGAAGGGAAAGTGTCCCCTTGCAAGTCTGGCTCATGCTTAATGAGCTAGAACAAGTCCGCCATGAGTGCCTCAACCTCTGCCCCTGAGTCTAAAGTGCTCTGCCGAGGATGCAGGGAGATCCTGTGTTCCTTTCGGAACTGCACACATTCTCGTGCGCCTTTGAAAAAACCTCTCCCACCCCCACCCCCACCCCCACCCCCACCCCCCTGTGGTGAGGCCCTCCCATGATTTGGATACAACTTATCTGCCCTGTGCGGAGAGACTAAATATGTGCTCTGAACTGCTGTTGTCTGAGAGGGATGGAGTGCTGAGGAATAAGTTTTCAGTGATACCTGGGTGGGGCTGCAGGCAGCATGGTTTTATTTTATCATCCTCTTCTGCTTAGCAGTCTGCTTAAGAGGCAGTAGCCTGTTTTGTACGTTAAATAGATGTAACTGTAGTTCAAGGTACAGTGCTGAATTAGGGAACTGAATGGCTGTGTCTATTTTGGTCTGGATTCTAATGTGAATGTGTCTGTGACAGATTTACAAAGGTCTTCAGTTAGTATTTTAAAAAAAACAAGTAATTAAGGAAGGGAAGGGTGATTGAAGCTTACGGGAGAGGCTTAAAGTCTTAGTCAGTGTTCTATTGTGAAGAGGCCTTGCGGTGGTTTGAATGAGTGTGGCCCCTATAGCCTCCTATTTGAATGCTTGGCTTATAGAGAATAGCACTATTAGGAGGTGTGGTCTTATTGAAGTAAGGGTGGCTTTGCTGGGGGGAAGTATGTTACTGTGAAGGTGGCCTTTGAGGTCTCAGCCAGTTCTCTTCCTACTGCCTGCCGGTCAAGATGTAGGACTCTCACCTCCTTCTCTAGCATCATGTCTGCCTGCATGCCACCAAGCTTCTTGCCATGAAGATAATGGACTAAACCTCTGAAACTGTAAGCCAGCCCAAATTAAATGTTTCCCCTTGTAAGAATTACTGTGGTCATGGTGTCTCTTCACAGCAATAAAATACTAACTAAAACAGACACCAGGACCACAGAAACTCTTATAAAGGAAAGCATTTAAATGGGGCTTGTTTCCACTTTCGGGGGTTTAGTCCATTGTTATCATGACAAGAAGTAAGACCGAATGCTAGCAGACATGGGCTAAAGAAGTAGCTGAGAGTTCTACATTCTGATCTACAGGCAGCAGAAAGAGTTAGTCACTGGACCTGGCTGGCATTTACCAAACCTCAAGGCTTGTCCACGGTGACATACTTCCTCCAACAAGGATACACCTAATCTTCTCAAATAGTGCCACTTCCTTCCCGAATAACCAACATTAAAACATTAGTCTATCAGAACCACACCTATTCAAACTATCACACTAGGCAAAAGTCTTCCTTATAAAAACTATTAGCACACACAGAACAGTTAGCTTGGATTTTGTGCAGGTGTCTTCACCTTCTGGATGACTTCACCCATTCAGTCATTCACTCCTTTTGATTGTAAATGCACATTAAAATGTCCCAACCTCAGGCTGGAGAGATGGCTCAGTGGTTAAGAACACCACTGCTTTTCAAGAAGACCCAGGTTCAGTTCCCAGCACCCACATGGCAGCTCACAACCATCTGTACCTCCAGTTCTAGGGAACCCAGTGCCCTCTTCTGGCCTCTCTATGCACCAGGCGTGCAAGTGGTACAAGATAGACAGACAGACAGACGTGCAGGCCAAGCACTCATACACATAGAATCTTTTTAAAGTTCTAGGGTCATCTTAGTGTGTTCTGCAAAATGTCCGCAGCTCCGTGCAGCATCTGTAACTTACATAGCTAAGATGTTGATCCAACAGTAACATGTATGAATCCATTCGCATTTTAGACCTTATAAGAAAAACCTGAGAAATGTAAATATAACCACCATCCTTCTAGTTCCCGTTCATCTACACTGAAAAGACACAAAGATGCCAGTATTTCCTCCGTTTCTTTTGATTGGTTTAAATAAGCCACTTGTTAGGTATGGGGTTATTTTCTTTTCAACTGCTGCTGTTTGTTTTTTATGTTGTAGAAAGCACTGTGTTGAAGTCACCTAAATTTTAACTGTCACCCTTACAACTGATTATTTAACCAATCTTCTCTTCTCCCTCAGTGGATGGAAGACAGACACATTAACTTATAGCTGACCGTGGGCAAGCTTCATTTTAGAGAATTCAGGTCTTACCTTTCCTAATTCCTACTAGCTAGTGTATTAAAATGGAAGGGCTTATAAGTAAAGTCCTGTCTCTATTCCCCCTCCAGCTTTTGACTGAAGGCAACAGTGCTCCGTGTATGTTGATTCTTTCTGCACCATTATTTCTCTTTCTCTCTCTCACTTCTCTCTCTGTTTTCATCTGTGAACTACATGTTAAGCTATAAGGTGAAAGCCTTGCTTTATGATTAACAGGACACACATGAGTGAATGCCCATGCAAACCCCAGTTCCCCCACACACCACCCCCAGCACGCAGCTCCCCTGGTGTTTTATGATTGCACTCCCATGATTATTTTTTCAACTCTATTTCTAATTACCTGTGAGGTAACATCACCGCATTACACAGCTTTTGCTTAGAAACCTAACCAGAAACAGAGAGAGACTTAAAAAGATCACGTGTTGGAAGCCCGTGTCCAGTCCTCCATGATAATTATGAAAGCCTTCTGAGGAGAAGCTTGCTGGGCCTGGTTCAGCCTCTGCTCAGAAGAGTCATTTTCTGGCTTCTCGGCCTTCACTTTTGCCCCTCCTTAGAGGAGAGAAACGTAAGGAATGTGTTAGTTTGTCCTCCAGGTCTGCTTGCCTGAGGCTATAAGATAACACCTTCATCTGTACACACACTGCACGTCCAAGTTGAAAGGCTAGGGGGAGGCGAACTATGCTCTGGGCAGATTTATCATCTCTGAATGCACATAGGCAAATGTTTCCAAGATTGGTTTCCAACATTGGTTTCGAGGCCTGGGGAGCTACCTGCTCCTAAATATGCCTGTCAGATGGAGGGAGAAACACGTATTTGTATTATACTTTTTAATAAAGGTAGTTAATTTGCAGATGTAGCAGTGAAGGGAGATTGCCTTTGGCTTTTCCTGTGGCTTTGTTTTATTACACGCACTGGGGTGGGATCCAGGGTTTCTTTCATACAAGTGCTCTCACCACACACACAGCCACACACACAGCCACACACACACACACACAGAGACACACACACACAGCCACACACACACACACACAGAGACACACACACACAGCCACACACACAGCCACACACACAGCCACAGCCACACACACACAGAGAGACACACACACAGCCACACACACACACACAGCCACACACACACACCCCACACCCACAGCCACACACACACACACACAGCCACACCCTGAGGTTTTCTGAGCCATTGCAAGACTGTAAGATCTTACATAAAGTATAAGATCCTCTTTTGGTGTTGGGGGCGTTCAATCTAATTCAATGAAATGTAACACCACCCTTTAATGATGCTAAGGAGCCACATGAGCTGTGTGTTTTTAGACAAACTCCTCTTGACTCTTATAGCACTAAAGACAAAAAAGTAAACTATCTCCGCATGCTCACTTGAGTATTGGCCTTCGTTTTTTTTTTTTGGCTGCTTATAGGATAAGCTTTCTACAAGGGGACTTTATGCAGTTTCCTGTGAAGCTATCTGGATTTCAAAAATAAGAATTTTTAAAAGTGGTCCCGTCATTCTTTTCAGTTTCCCCTAGTCATCTACTGTCCTTCAGACCTCTGTAGCTGTATTGAGAGTCAAGGGTCCACCATAGAGAGAATCAAAGAGGAGGCAATCGCAGACTCATCACCAACACAGGAGGAAGTAGAGTTCCTGAAGCAAGGACTGTGGAGCCCAAGTAGCATCATTCACATCCATGAGGACAGATGTTCACCTCTTAGTATGAGGTCACTTATTCAGTGAACCTCAGTTCGTATAGAGTCAAAGCTCTACAGCAACCAGCACCCAGCCCTGGTCTCCCTAAGGCCTTGGGGACATTGTTTTTACTAGTCTAGTTGGTAGATTCTAGTCCTTCTAGTTAAATACAGACTCAAATATTGTGAGTTAAACCTAAATCCGATGGACCGGGAGAAAGCATAAGGCAGTTGTGATCTCTCTGTCCCATGGCTGGGTCTTAGTGAGGAGTCATAAAATGAATACTCAGACAAAACTTTAAGAAACCACAAAAAGTGTTATGTGCGTATTTCATTTGGTTGTATCTTTCTGGCTAAGTTTCGAAGAGCACCCTGAAGCCATGTATAACCTACATAAGGCTTTATGGATGTAATTCAGCTGACACCCACGATGCCCCAATTCATTTTCTGGCACCGTGAAACACAACGACATAGATATATACATACATGAAAGGCAAACCGTGTCATGTGTGTCATCTCAGGGGCAGAGGATGAGAGAGAACTAACTGCAATGGTTTCCATGCCCGTTAACAGAGCCTGCCTTCTACTTTGGGGACACCCAGTACTCCGTGGATGAGAGTGCCGGCTACGTGGAGCTGCAAGTGTGGAGGACGGGGACTGACCTCTCTAAGCCTTCCAGTGTCACAGTGAGGTCCCGGAAAACAGAATCCCTCTCTGCAGATGGTGAGCAGTCTCCTTCATCAAATCAGCCTTTTGTGTTGTTCCTCGGCTTCCAGCTACTGAACATTTCCCCTGAATGAAACACTCTTACTGGATCTTATCCCCCAGCCCTGGAATTATTTCTATAGAGTACATGAATTTAGAATTGGGATGTCAGAATCATGAACCAGAGTTCAGGTGGTAACTTAAGGCTCAGAGGCTAAATTGTGATGCCCAGGTTTGCGTGGTTTGGTTCTCTGCTCAGCAAAGCTAACGAGGTCAACTGTTCTGACATATACAGGGGAGTCCTCACGCCTGCCTTTAGTCCTTCACGAAATCTAATGGCATTCAAGTCTTCCCCAGGAGGGCATCTTCAAGCCACATCCTCATTTTAACCATACTCTATAGAAATCTAGACTAGGTTAATCTTAAATTGTTATGTGGACTGGACTGATCTGCCTGTCTTTGCTTCCTGGGTGCTGGTATTAAAGGCATATGGAACCAAGCCAAACCCCAAAATTATTCTTTTTTTTTTCTTTCTTTTATTTTATTTTGTTTTTTTAATGAGACAGGGCCCTACATAGCTCTGGCTGTTCTGGAACTTGCTATGTAGACCAGGCTGGTTTCAAACTCATAAAGATCCACCTGCCTCTGCCTCTGCCTCTGCCTCTGCCTCTGCCTCTGCCTCTGCCTCTGCCTCTGCCTCTGCCTCTGCCTCTGCCTCTGCCTCTGCCTCTGCCTCTGCCTCTGCCTCTGCCTCTGCCTCTGCCTCTGCCTCTGCCTCTGCCTCTGCCTCTGCCTCTGCCTCTGCCTCTGCCTCTGCCTCTGCCTCTGCCTCTGCCTCTGCCTCTGCCTCTGCCTCTGCCTCTGCCTCTGCCTCTGCCTCTGCCTCTGCCTCTGCCTCTGCCTCTGCCTCTGCCTCTGCCTCTCTGCCTCTCTGCCTCTCTGCCTCTCTGCCTCTGCCTCTGCCTCCACCAGGTAAATTATTCATTTTTAAGAATGAAATTCAAATCAGAGTTGAAGACATGCATAAAGAAAAAGAAAACCAAAATGCAAGAGAAACACAAGAAAACTGTGTGTGTGTGTGTGCGCGCGCGCGCATGTCTATGCACATTAGGTTTTTTTTGTTTGTTTGTTTGGAGTTTTGGATGCTGGAGACTGAACTCAGGGCTTTCCATATGCCCAGCACACAACTCTCACTGAGTTATACCTCCAACTGTAAAAAATAGAAACTTTGTCTTAATGAACCAGAAACAGATACACTCACAGTTGCATATTAGAAGATAAAATAGGAACAAAATGAAAATTACTCTCACTGCCTGGAGTGAGCATGGGTGACAGAGATACAGTGTTGTGATGTGTTGAGTTCTAACTTGCAGATCTTATGCCTTAGTAAAATAATCACCCCAGAAACAGAAATAAATAGTTATTTATGGATATAAACAAAACTTAAAAGTATCTATTTTATATGTAATTTTACCATGTATTTGATTGATATTCTGATTAATTTATAACTGGTCAGTGAAGGATTTTAATAAAGATGGAAGAGGAATAACATGGAACGCAAGAGTATGTGATTAAAAGCCAACCATTGAACATAAGGCTTAGAGCGCTGCCTTAGATTCACTGAATCAATAACTATGCAGACACCAGTCTTTTCCATCTTGTTAATTACACTTCTCTGTGTTCTGTACACTTTGCTGTTTTTCAAAGTGTACAATTTGCTGTTCTCTGTCTCTACAACATTTAACTATAAATTCATCTATGTAATGTCTTTTTTTTTTAATTTAGTCCCTATGTAAACAATGTATTCATTATGATTCTAGCTGGAACAGACTATGTGGGAATCAGTCGCAATTTAGATTTTGCGCCTGGCGTCAACATGCAGACTGTTCGAGTAGTCATTCTGGATGACCTTGGACGACCAATACTGGAGGGAATTGAGAAGTTTGAACTGGTACTTCGAATGCCTATGAACGCTGCCCTTGGGGAGCCCAGCAAGGCCACCGTGTCCATAAATGACTCTGCCTCAGACTGTGAGTGACTTTAAACTTTCCAATGATAAGACTGAATGTGTATAAATGGCAGGTAGGGTGATAAGCTGTATATTATACCTGTGGGCATTTACTAGGGCTGACATTGTAAAGGCCTGCAAGCCCTTGAACAGCAGCAGCTCACCACACTATTAGTGAGAGGCCTAAATGAGAGGCAGCGGGGTTGGTTCCTTCTGAAGCCACAATGGAAAGATGGCACAGGCCTCTCACTAGAGGCCATCTTGTCCCTGGGCCTCTTCACATCATCTGCCTCCTCAGACTCAGCATGACCAGTTCTCCCTTTGAAATGCTGGGCAGGAGTTCATCCTAATGACCTTTTATCTTGGTTATCTGTCTAACTCTCGAGGCTCTTGGTACGCTTTCACCGTGTAAGATATCGACATGGGAAACACCATTCATTCACTCAATGCGAATACCCCACGTCTTTTCTACTCTTGCTCATTCTGATAGAATTAGACAGTCTTTAAAGACTAATCTTATATTTTAAAGAACAATATAGTATTATCATGGGTGTCTTGAATGGCTCCAACTTTCTTCACCACATGGGCAGAGCTGTGTACCCCAAGTACCACATGGGGTACTTCCTTTTACTATCCATAGGGTTTTGGGGGTTTTTTTTCTACTTCTTACCACTCTGTCACTTCTGTCACCCAGCCACACCTCAGATTTCTCTAATAAAATGTCAAATTCACTGTTGTTGTGTGACACTACTCCGAAGGAGACCAGAGAAAGGTCCACCAGTGTCCAAGTGGTTAAACCTATAAGCAGTTCTGTTGGGGTTACTTACAGGAGCAGAAATGACTCAAAGACAGCTGCAGCATCACAGCCCACCCTAGCATGGGTGATGGCTCACAAATCTGGGACCCTGGAGCACACTGCACAGCCTGCAGGTAGCTCAACAGGTTGGAAATGTCATGGTGGCAAAGTAGTAGGACTTTCTAAAGTAGTAGGAAAGTGTCTCTTCTAGGTGACCTGCTTGGTCTCTGCCTCTTCCAGGCAGCTCAACTTCTCTGAGAGTGTCTCTACCTCTTGGGCAGTGAATCTGGTCAGTTTCAGGGACTTCCTGGAGCCTTTGAGTTGTTCACTCCCAGAACTTAAGAAGCGTCCTTGTATGATGCAGTGTTTCACCTCCACTCAGAGCATCCTGTTGTTCATCTCGTTTTTAGCATCCCCTGTCTCAGTGCCTTCCCTCCAAGGTAGAAATTGCTACACAAAAGTTGTTTGTGGCAGGCCTTTCTAAATATCTCTGAAAAACAGAAATCTGGGCACTTTTATTTTTATCATGATGCTTCTAAGGGTGCTTGTAAGAAAGGGAGTTGTTGTCAATGAGACCTGTGTCTGACTGACCTAGCTTTAGAGCCACCTAAAACTAACAAACACACACACTCACCACCTTTCCCTACCGTTCATTCCTGCATCAAAGGTAATGAATGATGTGTACAATATTTAATGTTCTTTGTATCAAGAACATCTGAAAGCGGGTGACGTGAACATCTCAAGGCCTCTGGTTTGTTTGTTTGTTTGTTTGTTGTTTGTTGTTATTGTTGTTGCTGTTTGTTTTTTTCAAGACAGGGTTTCTCTGGATAGCCTTGGCTGTCCTGGAACTCACTTTGTAGACCAGGCTGGCCTCGAACTCAGAAATCCTCCTGCCTCTGCCTCTCGAGTGCTGGGATTAAAGGCGTGCGCCACCACTCCCGGCAAGGCCTCTGGTTTTATCCACTTCCTAAGCTCTTGCTGTGCATGCTTATTCTACAAAAGAGGCCGATGAATATCACAACAACACGGAAATAAAAACTTTTACAGTGATCTCTAGGTCAAAACATTGGCAAGTAACTGGGAGCGCGGTGCTACTGTTCTCATTGATTGTCATATTCTCCACGGTAGACTGTATCTTCTGAAATGTCGTTTTTAATCAAAGGACATTTCTGTGCCTCTAGACCCATGAGTTTATTTTTTTTCTCGCAGTGCCTAAAATGCAATTCAAAGAGAGGGTGTACACTTGCAGTGAGAATGACGGGCGTGTAGTGGCCATGATCTACAGGAGCGGCGACATCCAGCACAAGTCTTCCGTGAGATGCTACACGAGGCAGGGGTCTGCGCAGGTGATGATGGACTTTGAGGAACGCCCAAATACCGACGTTTCCACTGTCACATTCCTCCCTGGTATGTGTGAACGTGAAAAGGTTTTAGATTGTTTATCATGTTTATTTATTTTGTGTGGGTGGAGCTGGGGGAGGGGCATGCGCATCCCCAGAGCTGACATGCGAAGTCAGAAGATAAATCTTAGGAATTGGGATTTCTTTCCCTTCCTCCATGAGGATTGAACTCAGGTCATTAAGTTTATGTTCACAGTGCCTTAAGCCCCTGACATTTCTATATGTAATTTAAGGGCACCAAATGTGCACTGACAAATGTGTACTCCAGAAAATACAGTAAAATCAAGTTTCCTGATTTTCCAACAAGCGTCCAACATGAGTTTATGCGCACTGTACAACAAGGCATATGCATTGGGACACATTAAGTAGACAGCCTTAGGGTCTCTTCATTAACCTTTGGATTTCTAATCATCGATGTTATTGTTAGTTCAGAACTCAGAGGATAAGAACTTATCAAACGTGCAAATGTCACGAGGCTGGAAATTAAAGTTAATTTTGAAATGTTATTAGGAAAAATGTATCTCACCTTTTCGATATATCTCAATGCCCACAGATTTTTCACTACTTTGTCCTTTGTAATTTTGTGGAATATATCTTAGTGAAATGAAGCACAGACATGTGGAAAGCCTTGCTTATATTGGTGGAAAGTATTGAAAACACTTAAGTTATCAACAGTAAGGACTGCTTCTTAATATTTCAGCATCCACCTGCTAATCTATCCTATAGCTATTAATATGCTTTTTTAAAAATCTCTACAACTAAATTAAGTTACTTTTAATTTAAAAGAAAACTTATACATGAGAAAACTTTTTTCACAACATGGAGTCACATATATATCTTTACACTGTTTGTATACCTGGTGCCTAAGGAAGTCAAGAAAAAAGCATCAGTTTTCTTGGGTCTGGAACCATGAGTAGATCTGACTCGTTTGATGGAACCAAATTTGGACACCACTGAGAAAACAGTCATTGAGATAACACTATTCAAACAAGCTTTATATAAAATGAATCTGTGGAAGGATCAGGAGACTGATCGAAGAGATCAAGAGCAAAAAACTATCCTAAACATGAAAAAGAACAACCCCCTAAACACCTAAAGAAATCGGAGGCCAAGAATGAGAACAACAGGAAAACATAAAATCAAAGAGACAGGATCAAGTGAGCTAAGGCTAGACCTTGGCCAGTAGAGCAGGATGCTTCAAAGCAGGGAGGCTGAACTAGGTCACCTACTGAGACCAGAAGAAAACACAAAAAACAGGGGTAAATAATTTAAAATCAGGAATTAATTGGACTGGAGAAAGCACCATTTAAGTCGACTGGACAGAGAAAAGCCAGGGCAAACACGTCACTGACACAAAGCCACAGCCAATGAGATGATATCTTTTGTAAGATTGAGGGGCTAGGATTGACTATTGAGCTTCAGGCTTCTGAAATTTCAAGTATTGATCAGTATTCTGTTTTACAGACGATTTGTCACCCACATGTATGGGCAGATTAGAAATATTAGAAATAGGGGAGGAAGTGACTCAAAGTTTTTTGTTTTGTTTGTTTTTTTTTAATAAAGTTAATTTCACTCAAAAAAATTTTTTTCATGAGATTGAGGAAGCTGGGACTATAATTATTGGTTCCAGTTGTAAGTAAGAGGCAAGGATCTAATGGCTTTGGGTCAATGACCTATTCAAAACGCCGGAAGTCAGTACTGTGAAAAACCAGTGCAGTCAGGTTGACAAGGGCCAATCTGCAGCAATCTCTTGATGAGCTTCCCCACCACGGTTCTGGGAACTCATACACAAAACTGGCACCCCCCCACACACACTTTGCTTTCTAAGATGAGTGCTAGGCTGTAAAGAGAGAAATGACTGAAATCCTTATGAAAATATGGGCCTGGGTTCAAAAAGTCACTTATTCAGCAACTATTTATTCCTGGCTTCTTGTGAACAGTGTTCTTTGCCCTGGTGGGGCAGGAGGAAGCGGCACCCTCCCTCTCTCCCTCCCTGTTCTGCTTCGTTCTATGTGTTGGCCTGTCCTAGAATATGTCACTGTGCCTTGCTTCAGGTGAGACGGAGAAGCCGTGTATCCTCGAGCTGATGGATGATGCTGTCTATGAGGATGTAGAGGAGCTGCGCCTGGTACTTGGCACGCCTCAGGGCAGCTCTGCCTTTGGAGCTGCAGTGGGCGAACAGAACGAAACCCTGATAAAGATCCAGGATGATGCTGACAGTAAGTGGGGCTGGTGAGATACTCCACAGATAAAGCACTTACTAGATTAGCATCAGATAAGAGTTTAGGTCCCCAGCAGCCACATAAAAGCTGGGCAGGTGTGGACGGCTGTCAGTCATCTCATAAGTCACTGAAATGGCTGGATCACAGTGGCAAGCTGGCAACCTAAACTAGCTAAATTGTCAAGCTCCAGGTTCAGTGAAAGACTCTGTCTTGGGGAATAATGCAGGAAGAATCCAGCATCAACTCCGAGCCCCAACATGTGCACACTGCACACATAAGAAAAACTGGTAAACCAAAAAGTTTTGGAGGCAGTGCAGTGGTCGAGTTCTTGCCTAGTGTGTGCAGGACCCTGAGTTCAGTCCCAGCACCACTGACAAAGCTGAATGGGGAGCCTATGGCTTATGCCTGCATACCAAAGCACAAAGTTTCATGGCTACCCTCTTCCTACACTTGCCTTTATGTCTACCTAGTCCTGGGCCCCAACTTCTCAGTGGCCTGCTCTTGTAAGATTTGTGGGACAGAGACACAACTCCCAGGACATGGCTCAGTGTTTCCCAGGATGGACTTGCAGTCTCCTAGATCTACATGTCTCCTTCAACACTCGCATTAATATTGAGGCAAGAGAGAATGGCTGAGAGTGTGACAATGATAAAAGTCCCCCATGTGGAAGGAAACAGAAATGGGGAGAAATGCCTGCTCCTACCACCCTGTCCCAGCAACTGTCATTTGTCTGTGTTTTTTCCATTTGTAGAAGCTGTTATCAAATTTGGAGAAACCAAATTTAGTGTCACTGAGCCCAGCGGACCAGGAGAGTCAGTGGTTGTCAAAATCCCGGTCATCCGTCAAGGAGACACTTCAAAGGTCTCCATCGTGAGAGTCCACACCAAGGATGGCTCGGCTACCTCCGGAGAGGATTATCACCCTGTGTCAGAAGGTATGGGTCGTCCCTGGGTCACCAGCTGAATGGAAGGAGCACAGTCGGACCTGGGAACTTAAGGAAGAGAGGTGACAGTGAATGAGTGCTTTTAAACTTCCGCTGGGAATATAAAGTGCAGTCTCTAGAATTTTCTCTTAGGGGATTTTTGAGAATTGGTGTGTGTGTGTGTGTGTGTGTGTGTGTGTGTGTTTTGAGCCTACTGATTGTCCATGAGTCTTACTTCCATTCAGTGGCCAGTCAGGCGTTGTAGCATATGTTTGCCCTGAATTTGAAAGTGGGTGATACCCACGCTGAATAACTTCAGTCAAATGCTAAAGCTAGACAGCTTCTTGCTAACAGGGGACTATGAAAAGATGATCCCAATGGAGAAGCTAGAGAAAGTACCCAAGGAGCTAAAGGGATCTGCAACCCTATAGTTGGAACAACATGATGTACTAACCAGTACCCCGGAGCTCTTGTCTCTAGCTCCATATGTATCGAAAGATGGCCTAGTCGGCCATCACTGGAAAGAGAGGCCCATTGGACTTGCAAACTTTATATGCCCCAATATAGGGGAATGCCAGGGCCAAAAGAATGGGAACGGGTGGGTAGGGAAGTGGGGGGCGCTATGGGGGACTTTTGGGATAGCATTGGAAATGTAATTGAGGAAAATATGTAATAAAAAATATTAAAAATTAAAAATAAAATAAAATAAAAGATGATAAAATACCAGCCCTGGCAGCACATGTCGGATTTTCCACGTGCTTATTTGGGGACCATTCCACCATTTACATTTCTGTACTAGTAGAGCAATAGACGCCCGCCTCTCCAAGTTATTTGCTGACAGCATGAACATAAATTCTGCATATCAGCGAACTGTTCCTACCTTTCTAACTCTTCTCCTCAGAGGCCATCAGTTCTTGTCAGTCACAACTTTCCAGGCCTTCACCTTGATTTTCTGACTCACTAACAGAATGTTCAAAGTGGCTGGCAGATGTGATCGACTCAGTAACAAAATCACTAAGTAACAGAAACACAGTAACTTCTACAAAGGAGCTTCGTTTCCTTTGCGTAAACAGTCAGTGTTATTCCCAGGCTTTGAAGAAATCATAGGTAATTCCAAAGATGTGAAAGAAAACCCATTTACTACAAAATTACAAAGTTTGAAGTCAGTCTTTTCTGGGATGAACAGATTTTACATGAAAGAAAAACCTTCTGAATATCGCTGTATAACCTTTAAAAATAAATTGCTTATCTTAGGGATAAATTTATTCTTTTAGTGAACAGAGGAAAATTATAAATATGTAGCGAACTAACAAATGAAGTCCAACTAAGTTAAACAATGCTGAATCCCTGTGAGTATCAAGTAGCCCCTTAAACACCAGCTGACTGTTTATAATAAAATTGGACTTATTTTTTTTCATATGACGTTTTAATTTTTCATTTTATAATCTAAATTGGGGTCGTGCATAATCAAATAGGAAAAACATTACCATAAAAGCTGAACTCTCATTCCATGAAAAGACAGCCTGAGGGAAATGTGATGAGACTCTTAAATCTCATCTGGAAAAGGCGCATCGAGAATGGATGCTTGACGAGATGATGATTGACGAGCTTGCCTACACTGGTCTTAAACTGCTTAGACATTGAGTTTGTATAACTCAGGGGTTTGTAAAAACTCCAAAGCCTAGTGATGGAAGTAAAGGGAGCTGGGGGAAAGGAAGAGGCTGGGATGTTGATCAGCCAGAAAGGCCACTGTGGAGAAAAGGCCCAGGAGCTGTTAGCTGGCAGGTACTGGGCAACAAAGCACACTCAAGTATCTGTGTTTTCCTGTGACATTTCACAACATGTTTAGCATAAGAAAGTAACTTTTAAAAGTCACAGTGCCACCTCACACCAGTCAGAATGGCTAAGATCAAAAATTCAGGTGACAGCAGATGCTGGCGAGGATGTGGAGAAAGAGGAACACTCCTCCATTGTTGGTGGGATTGCAAGCTTGTACAACCACTCTGGAAATCAGTCTGGCGGTTCCTCAGAAAATTGGACATAGTACTACCGGAGGATCCAGCAATACCTCTCCTGGGCATATATCCAGAAGATGTCCCAACCGGTAAAAAGGACACATGCTCCGCTATGTTCATAGCAGCCCTATTTATAATAGCCAGAAGCTGGAAAGAACCCAGATGTCCCTCAACAGAGGAATGGATACAGAAATTATGGTACATTTACACAATGGAGTACTACTCAGCTATTAAAAAGAATGAATTTATGAAATTCCTAGCCAAATGGATGGACCTGGAGGGCATCATCTTGAGTGAAGTAACACAATCACAAAAGAACTCACACAATATGTATTCACTGATAAGTGGATATTAGCCCAAAACTTAGGATACCCAAGATATAAGATACAATTTGCTAAATGCATGAAACTCAAGAAGAATGAAGACCAAAGTGTGGACACTGTGCACCTTCTTAGAATTGGGAACAAAACACCCAGGGAAGGAGTTACAGAGACAAAGTTCGTAGCTGTGATGAAAGGATGGACCATTTAGAGACTGCTGTATCCAGGGATCCATCCCATAATCAGCTTCTAAACGCTGACACCATTGCATACACTAACAATATATTGCTGAAAGGACCCAAATATAGCTGTCTCTTGTGAGATGATTCCGGGGCCTAGCAAACACAGGAGTGGATGTTCACAGTCAGCTATTGGATGTATCACAGGGCTCCCAATGGAGAAGCTAGAGAAAGTAACCAAGGAGCTAAAGGGATCTGCAACCCTATGTTGGAACAACATGATGTACTAACCAGAACCCCGGAGCTCTTGTCTCTAGCGGCATATGTATGGAAAGATGGCCTAGTCGGCCATCAATGGAAAGAGAGTCCCATTGGACTTGCAAACTTTATATGCCCCAATATAGGGGAATGCCAGGGCCAAAAGAATGGGAATGGGTGGGTAGGGAAGTGGGGGGCGCTATGGGGGACTTCTGGGATAGCATTGGAAATGTAATTGAGGAAAATATGTAATAAAAATATTAAAAATTAAAAAAAAAAATAAATAAATAAAAGTCACAGTGCACAGACTAAGCCAAATTATTTTATAGCATCATATTGCGTACACCAAATATACTTAACAAAATTTGCTTTCAAAAATTAAAAACCAATTAGTAGGCTAGAAATAACTAGCTGGCTGTTCCTGTCTGACCAGCACCGGGGTGGCTGGGGCGCGGGGTTGGCTGACACCCGCCAGCTACCCACGACACCCGCCACAGGATCTTGAGACTTCTGGTGAGTGGAACACAGCTTCTGCTCCAGTCCAATCACGCGGGACCTGAGACTGCTTTGGTTGGGGAGGCAGAAAACCGGCCTGAGTAGGGCCACAAGCCTCTTCCGGTCTGACCAGCACAGGGGTAGCTAGGGCGCAGGGTCGTCTGACACCCGCCAGCTACCCACGACACCCGCCACAGGATCTTGAGACTTCTGGTGAGTGGAACAAAGCTTCTGCTCCAATCCAATTGCACGCAGGACCTGAGACTGCATTAGTTAGGGAAGCAGAAAACAGGCCTGAGTAGGGCCACAAGCCTCTTCCGGTCTGAACAGCACCAGGGTAGCTAGGGCGCAGGGTCAGCTGACAACCGCTAGCTACCCACGACACCCGCCACAGGATCTTAAGACTTCTGGTGAGTGGAACACAGCGTCTGCTCCAATCTTTAAACAGTGACAACAATAACAACTAACCTCAGAGATTACCAGATGGCGAAAGGTAAACGTAATAATCTTACTAACAGAAACCAAGACCACTCACCATCATCAGAACCCAGCACTCCCACTTTGCCCAGTCCAGGGCACCCCAACACACCGGAGAAGCTAGACCCGGATCTAAAAGCATATCTCATGATGATGGTAGAGGACATCAAGAAGGACTTTAATAACACACTTAAAGAATTACAGGAGAACACTGCTAAACAGGTAGAAGACATTAAAGAGGAAGCACAAAAATCCCTTAAAGAATTGCAGGAAAACCAGACCAAACAGGTGATGGAATTGAATAAAACCATCCAGGACCTAAAAAGGGAAGTAGAGACAATGAAGAAAACCCAAATTGAGGCAACGCTGGAGATAGAAACCCTAGGAAAGAAATCTGGAACCATAGATACGAACATCAGCGACAGAATACAAGAGATGGAAGAGAGAATCTCAGGTGCAGAAGACTCCATAGAGAACATCAGCACAACAATCAAAGAAAATACAAAATCTAAAAAGATCCTAACTCAAAACATCCAGGAAATCCAGGACAAAATGAGAAGACCAAACCTACGGATAATAGGAGTAGATGAGAATGAAGATTTTCAACTCAAAGGACCAGCAAATATCTTCAACAAAATTATAGAAGAAAACTTCCCAAATCTAAAGAAAGAGATGCCCATGAACATACAAGAAGCTTACAGAACTCCAAATAGACTGGACCAGAAAAGAAATTCCTTCTGACACCTAATAATCAGAACAACAAATGCACTAAATAAAGATAGAATACTAAAAGCAGTAAGGGAAAAAGTCAAGTAACATATAAAGGCAAGCCTATCAGAATTACACCGGATTTTTCACCAGAGACTATGAAAGCCAGAAGGGCCTGGGGAGATGTTATACAAAAACTAAGAGAACACAATTTCCAGCCCAGGCTACTATACCCAGCCAAACTCTCAATTACCATAGATGGAGAAACCAAAGTATTCCACGACAAAACCAAACTCACACATTATCTTTCCACGAATCCAGCCCTTCAAAGGATAATAACAGAAAAAAACCAATACAAGAACGGAAACCACGTCCTAGAAAAAGCAAGAAGGTAATCCCTCAACAAACCTAAAAGAAGACAGCCACAAGAACAGAACACCAACTCTAACAACAAAAATAAAATGAAGCAACAATTACTTCTCCCTAATATCTCTTAATATCAATGGACTCAACTCCCCAATAAAAAGACATAGACTAACAGACTGGCTACAGAAACAGGACCCAACATTTTGCTGCTTACAGGAAACTCATCTCAGAGAAAAAGATAGACACTACCTCAGAATGAAAGGCTGGAAAACAATTTTCCAAGCAAATGGTAGGAAGAAACAAGCTGGAGTAGCCATTATAATATCTGATAAGATTGACTTCCAACCCAAAGTCATCCAAAAAGACAAGGAAGGGCACTTCATTCTCATCAAAGGTAAAATCCTCCAAGAGGAACTATCAATTCTGACTATCTATGCTCCAAATACAAGGGCAGCCACATTCATTAAAGATACTTTAGTAAAGCTCAAAGCACACATTGCACCCCACACAATAATAGTGGGAGACTTCAACACACCACTTTCACCAATGGACAGATCATGGAAACAGAAACTAAACAGGGACACAGTGAAACTAACAGAGGTTATGAAACAAATGGATCTGACAGATATCTACAGAACATTTTATCCTAAAACAAAAGGATATACCTTCTTCTCAGCACCTCACGGTACCTTCTCCAAAATTGACCACATAATTGGTCACAAAACAAGCCTCAACATATACAAAAATATTGAAATTGTCCCATGCATCCTATCAGATCACCATGGACTAAGACTGATCTTCAATAACAAAATAAATAATAGAAAGCCAACACACACGTGGAAACTAAACAACACTCTTCTCAATGATACCTTGGTCAAGGAAGGAATAAAGAAAGAAATTAAGGACTTTCTGGAGTTTAATGAAAATGAAGCCACAACATACCCAAACTTATGGGACACATTGAAAGCATTTCTAAGAGGAAAACTCATAGCTCTGAGTGCCTCCAAAAAGAAACTAGAGAGAGCACACATTAGCAGCTTGACAACACACCTAAAAGCTCTAGAACAAAAGGAAGCAAATTCACCCAAGAGGAGTAGACGGCAAGAAATAATCAAACTCAGGGGTGAAATCAACCAAGTGGAAACAAGAAGAAGAATTCAAAGAATCAACCAATCGAGGAGCTGGTTCTTTGAGAAAATCAACAAGATAGATAAACCCTTAGCCAGACTCACTAGAGGGCATAGGGAAAGTATTCTAATTAACAAAATCAGAAATGAAAAGGGAGACATAACAACAGACCCTGAAGAAATCCAAAACACCATCAGATCCTTCTACAAAAGGCTATACTCAACAAAACCGGAGAACCTGGATGAAATGGACAAGTTTCTAGACAGATACCAGGTACCAAAGTTAAATCAAGATCAGGTTAATGATCTAAACAGTCCCATATCACCTAAAGAAATAGAAGCAGTCATTAATAGTCTCCCAACCAAAAAAAGCCCAGGACCAGATGGGTTTAGTGCAGAGTTCTATCAAACCTTCAAAGAAGATCTAATCCCAGTTCTTCACAAACTATTCCACAAAATAGAATCAGAAGGTACTCTACCCAACTCATTCTATGAAGCCACAATTACTCTGATACCTAAACCACATAAAGACCCAACAAAAATAGAGAACTTCAGACCAATTTCCCTTATGAATATTGATGCAAAAATCCTCAATAAAGTTCTCGCTAACCGAATTCAAGAACACATCAAAACAATCATCCATCCTGACCAAGTAGGTTTCATCCCAGGGATGCAAGGATGGTTCAACATACGAAAATCCATCAATGCAATCCATTATATAAACAAACTCAAAGACAAAAACCACATGATCATCTCGTTAGATGCTGAAAATGCATTTGACAAAATCCAACACCCATTCATGATAAAAGTCTTGGAAAGATCAGGAATTCAAGGCCCATACCTAACCATGATAAAAGCAATATACAGCAAACCAGTAGCCAACATCAAAGTAAATTGTGAGAAGCTGGAAGAAATCCCACTAAAATCAGGGACTAGACAAGGCTGCCCACTCTCTCCCTACCTATTCAACATTGTACTTGAAGTCCTAGCCAGAGCAATTAGACAACAAAAGGAGATCAAGGGGATACAAATCAGAAAAGAAGAAGTCAAAATATCGCTTTTTGCAGATGATATGATAGTATACATAAGTGACCCTAAAAATTCCACCAGAGAACTTCTAAGCCTGATAAATAGCTTCGGTGAAGTAGCTGGATATAAAATTAACTCAAGCAAGTCAATGGCCTTTCTGTACACAAAAGATAAACAGGCAGAGAAGGAAAGTAGGGAAACAACACCCTTCTCAATAGTCACAAACAATATAAAATACCTTGGCGTCACTCTAACTAAGGAAGTGAAAGATCTGTATGACAAGAACTTCAAGTCCCTGAAGAAAGAAATTAAAGAAGATCTCAGAAGATGGAAAGACCTCCCATGCTCATGGATTGGCAGGATCAACATTGTAAAAATGGCTATCTTACCAAAAGCAATCTACAGATTCAATGCAATCCCCATCAAAATTCCAACTCAATTCTTCAACGAATTGGAAAGGGTAATCTGCAAATTCATCTGGAACAACAAAAAACCTAGGATAGCAAAAACTCTTCTCAAGGATAATAGAACCTCTGGTGGAATCACCATGCCTGACCTAAAGCTGTACTACAGAGCAATTGTGATAAAAACTGCATGGTACTGGTATAACGACAGACAAGTAGACCAATGGAACAGAATTGAAGACCCTGAGATCAACCCGCATACCTATGGTCACTTGATCTTTGACAAGGGAGCAAAAACCATCCAGTGGAAAAAAGACAGCATTTTCAACAAATGGTGCTGGCACAACTCGAGGTTATCATGTAGAAGAATGCAAATTGATCCATTCCTATCTCCTTGTACCAAGGTCAAATCTAAGTGGATTAAGGAACTCCACATAAAACCAGAGACACTGAAACTTATAGAGGAGAAAGTAGGGAAAAAGCCTCCAAGATATGGATACAGGGGAAAAATTCCTGAATAGAACAGCAAAGGCTTGTGCTGTAAGATCGAGAATCGATAAATGGGACCTCATAAAGTTGCAAAGCTTCTGCAAGGCAAAAGACACCGTCAATAAGACAAAAAGACCACCAACAGATTGGGAAAGGATCTTTACCTATCCTAAATCAGATAGGGGACTAATATCCAATATATATAAAGAACTCAAGAAGGTGGACTCCATAAAATCAAATAACCCCGTTAAAAAATGGGGCTCAGAACTGAACAAAGAATTCTCACCTGAGGAATACTGAATGGCAGAGAAGCACCTGAAAAAATGTTCAACATCCTTAATCATCAGGGAAATGCAACTCAAAACAACCCTGAGATTCCACCTCACACCAGTCAGAATGGCTAAGATCAAAAATTCAGGTGACAGCAGATGCTGGCGAGGATGTGGAGAAAGAGGAACAATCCTTCATTGTTGGTGGGATTGCAAGCTGGTACAACCACTCTGGAAATCAGTTTGGCGGTTCCTCAGAAAATTGGACATAATACTACCAGAGGATCCAGCAATACCTCTCCTGGGCATATATCCAGAAGATGTCCCAACCGGTAAAAAGGACACATGCTCCACTATGTTCATAGCAGCCTTATTTATAATAGCCAGAAGCTAGAAAGAACCCAGATGCCCCTCAACAGAGGAATGGATACTGAAAATGTGGTACATTTATACAATGGAGTACTACTCAGCTATTAAAAGGAATGAATTTATGAAATTCCTAGCCAAATGGATGGATCTGGAGGGCATCATCCTGAGTGAGGTAACATATTCACAAAGGAACTCACACAATACATACTCACTGATAAGTGGATATTAGCCCAAAAACTTAGGATACCCAAGATATAAGATACAATTTGTTAAACGCATGAAACTCAAGAAGAACGAAGACCAAAGTGTGGACACTGTGCCCCTTCTTGGAATTGGGAACAAAACACCCATGGAAAGAGTTACAGAGATAAAGTTTGAAGCTGTTAAGAAAGGATGGACCATCTAAAGACTGCCATATCCAGAGATCCATCCCATAATCAGCTTCCAAACGCTGACACAATTGCATACACTAGCAAGATTTTGCTGAAAGGACCCAGATATAGCTGTCTCTTGTGAGACAATGCCGGGGCCTAGCAAACACAGAAGTGGATGCTCACAGTCAGCTATTGGATGGATCACAGGGCCCCCAATGTAGGAGCTAGAGAAAGTACCCAAGGAGCTAAAGGGAACTGCAACCCCATAGGTGGAACATTATTATGAACTAACCAGTACCCCATAGCTCTTGACTCTAGCTGCATTTGTATCAAAAGATGGCCTAGTCGGCCATCACTGGAAAGAGAGGCCCATTGGACTTGCCAACTTTATATGCCCCAGTACAGGGGAATGCCAGGGCCAAGGGGTGGGGGTGGGTGGGTGGGGGACTGAGGGGGGGAGTGTATTGGGGACTTTTTGGATAACATTGGAAATGTAATTGAGGAAAATACCTAATTTAAAAAAAAAAAAGAAAAAAAAAACGAAATTAACTAGCTGTTCTCATTTTCCTATGTTTCTGTTGGGGCAAAAACAACAACAACAACAACAAAATCCAAGACTGTTGAACTGAGACAGTATAAGAAGGCTAATGGTGGGGAGAAAACGTTGTATCCAGAATTAGAAGGAAAATTTTAATTGCATTAATTAATAGCTAAATTTTATGGCTTTTTATTTCTCTTTGAAAATTGGTAATAGAAAATTTCAAAGTACAGAAGTGGGTGGGAGGTGCACCGGAGATGCAGTGTCCTGCCATAAGGAAGTGATATGTGCATAGCCGCAGGAAATAGCGCTGTCTTGGCTACAGGGAGGGTTGGTGTTTTTCTGTCCTTCATATTTCCTCCTTGGAAGGAGTTTCTCCAAAGGTAGAATAACACCTACAAATCAGCCTCTCCAGCTTCATCATAAGATCTCCTACTCAGACGCCAGGAAAACCCAGCAATCCTAGTGAAGAGCAAATCTTGGTGAAGATCAGCAAAGGGCCCTTGTGGTTGGGCGAGTGGGGCCTTTTCAGGACACTGTGTAGGTCCTTGCTGGGTTGGTGCAGATAAGGGAGAAAACACTGCCATTTACTTATAACAATGTTTCAATTTCTAAGACTGGGGGAAATAAGTGCTTTTGAAGTAGAATTTCCCAATGCACTTAAAACTATTAGGTAGTGGCACACGCCTTTAATCCCAGCACTTGGGAGGCAGAGGCAGGTGGATTTCTGAGCTCCAGGCTGGCCTGGTCTACAAAGTGAGTGCCAGGACAGCCAGGGCTACACAGAGAAACCCTGTCTTGAAAAAACAAAAAACAAACAAACAAACAAAAGCCTATTCATTCCAAAGGCAGAGTCTCCGTGTATCAGCCTAGACACCCAGTAGTGCTCAGTCATTCGAGTCTGTGGTCCAGCCTACAGTCACTGGGCTTCATTAACGTAGGAAATGTGGGTGCTAAAGGGGAAGTCTGACTGTTTATAGCCCGATATGGAACTATTTACTGTCCTGTCACTCAGCTGTTTCCAAACTGTGGCTCAACAAATCAATTACTAAGTCATGATTAGAATTTTCCTTTGGCTAGAATATAGAGGAAAGGAATAGTAGAAAATATTAGAGTAGAGTCTGGGGAGATGGCTCCAATCATGAGACCTCAGTTCACATCCCAGCACCAGTCTTGGATCTCCATGCCTGGAACCCTAGCACTGAGGTAGGCAGAGATGAGGATCAGGAGTTATTGGATACAAGCCTAGCTCTGGGTCTGGGGAAAGACTGTGTCTTAAAGGAATAAGGAAAAAAGTGATAGGCAGGGTACCTTGAATCTTTCTCTGGCCTCCACACATGCACAGGTGTACACACACACACACACACACACACACGGCAGAGGGAGAATAGGACAGATAAGAGCAATGAATTATCAGTTAGGTTTGACTCCCTTTAAGTAAGCGCACGTTGATGTGCTGGACCACAGTGTAAAATGTCCTTGTTATAAACCACAGTCCAAGGAGATCTCAGGTTCATGTGTAAGAGATTAAATTAGTGACTTTGTGTTTGTAGAAATCGAGTTTAAGGAGGGAGAAACCCAACACACTGTTGAAATTGAAGTAATCTTCGACGGGGTGAGAGAGATGAGGGAGGCCTTCACTGTTCACCTAAAACCAGATGAAAATATGGTGGCAGAGACACAGGTAAGTGAGATGGCCCCATATATACATGGGCTGGAGAGATGGCTCAGCAGGAAAAAGCGCTGGCTGCTCTTGGATGGGACCTGGGTACAGTTCCCAGCACCAACGTGGTGGCTCACAGCCATCCGTAACTCCAGTTCCAGAAGATCCTATGCCCTTTCCTGGCCTCTGTGGGCACTGCACACACATAGTAAAAGTACTGTGTATTAGTGCACCAAGGGCTTTCCTTGTTTGGTTCATAATCGAGATGAAATCAAAATGGAGAATTGTATTTTTCTTAAGTATTCGTATCACTTAGTACAAAGAATTCTGTGACATTGTTTTCCTCTAAGAATTTTTTAGCTTTAGTTATTTTCACTTCGTATTCATGTGGGGCAGTGTGTGTCATGATGCACATGTGGAGGTCAGAGGACAGCTTGCAGGAGTCGGGTTTCTTCTTCCACAATGTAAGTTCTTAGGATCAAACTAAGGATGCTGGGCTAGCAGCAAGCGCCCCTGTCCTCTTGGCCATCTCTCCAGCCCCACTGTTATCTTTGTAAAGTCATAGATCTGTATGTACAAAGTATTGATCAAATGTGTGTCTTTCTCTGGTTTTATAGATTAGCATGTTACCTTTTGGGTAAAGAAACAGAGTCACTGAAATCATTTTCAGTGTTGACTTAAAAATATAGAAACAACCTTTGGTGGGTTTTTTGGTTTGTTTGTTTTTTGTTTTTTTGTTTTTGTTTTTTTCAAGACAGGGTTTCTCTGTGTAGCCCTGGCTGTCCTGGAACTCACTTTGTAGACCAGGCTAGCCTGGAACTCAGAAATCCTGCCTGCCTCTGCCTCCCAAGTGCTGGGATTAAAGGCATGCGACTGGCAGAAAAAAGCTTTGGTTGACAAGGATTAAAATTTTCATTTCTCTGACTTTACAAAACATAATTTGAATTTATTCTTACCTTTATTCCACAATCACAAGCTACAGTGCCACAGTCCAGTGTTTCTGACCCACAATGTTCACTATGTTACGAAGATTGATACAGTATTTCACTTGCAACGTGCCCATTGCACATAACATTGTTGAAAATGGGAAGGCAATGCTGGGGAACTGTCCTATCAGTTGTCTGAGGTAGGAAAGATGTTCAAGAGGACATGGACAGAGATCATTTTCCTCCTTGCCCTGACAATGTCCAGAGCTGCCTAGTTCTCGATTTTCTTCTCTCTCTCTCTCTCTCTCTCTCTCTCTCTCTCTCTCTCTCTCTAACCCCCAGGCAGCTCTACCACCAGCCCACATTGTCCCATGATCTTGAAGGCTTGGTTTCTTTCAAGGTGTCTGTCAGCTTTCTCCTCCCACAGTCAACTAACAGATTGTATTTTCATATACCTTCAACTTCACAAATCCACAACTGACTCACCTACTATCATCACCACTGAAGAGAAAACCTGAGAACCCAAGTGTCTCATAGGCTTGTGGCAAGCCACAGGGTCCCTCCCCCCATAAACATCAGAGATGAGCAAGGGGCCAGGGTCACATGCAATAAGCTGTGTCACTCTGAATACAGTCTGCATGTGGCAATTTCATCAGCGATTCCAGGGATTTTCCAGTCATTTTTCTGAACAAGAGAAGCTCCGAGAACCTTAATATTTGACAAATGAGTGATGTTTCCTTTGCTTCTAGGCAACCAAGGCCATTGTATATATAGAAGAAATCCACAGCATGGCAGATGTCACCTTTCCTTCTGTCCCTCACATTGTGTCCTTGCTGATATACGATGATGCCTCCAAAGGCAGAGAGGACACTGGACCTGTGTCTGGCTATCCGGTTGTCTGCATTACGGTAAGGAAGAAATAGATCAAATATGGGGAAATTATAAGACATTTCTTTAAAAGATTCACTTATTTTTATTTTATGCTTACAAGTGTTTGTCTGCATGTTTGTATGTGTACCACATGCATGCCCGAATTGGGAATCAGATCCCCTGGAACTACAGTTACAGATGATTGTAAACTGCCATGTGGGTACTGGGAACCAAGCCTAGGTCCTCTGCAGGAGCAGCAAGTGCCCTTAGCCCTGAGCCATTCCTTTAGTCCTGTAAGAGAACTACTTAAAATAATTATAAACTTTAGTAATATTATCTTCAGAAATTTAAGGTTTAAGCTCTCAACTGTGAAAAACAGGCAATTCCAATAATTAAATGAAGCTCCCATTTTCTTTCTCACAAACACACAAATACCATATTAACCGAGTATCCAGTGTATGGTTTAAGACTCTCACCATCGGGCAAATCAGTGAAGCATGGCCTCTGCTCAGAAAGAGTTAAAAGAATATAAAGACAGGTGAAAACGGGTATCCATTGCTCTAATATGAGGCAGAGTGTAAAGGCTAGAGCTAACACTCCACGAGCAAAGGATCGGGTAGAATTTTGATGATTTAAGATTCAGTCAAGGGAAGATCATACCAGAAAGGGGTGGCCATGGAGAGAGAACAGAAGGAATTTATTGTAGGTTTTGCTAACCTTCTCATAACTAAATTTTAAGTTTCTCATGAATAAAGCCAGGCAGTGGTGGCACATACCTTTAATCCCAGCATTTAGGAGGCAGAAGCAGGAGGATTTCTGAGTTCAAGGCCAGCCTGGTCTACAGAGTGAGTTCCAGGACAGCCAGGGCTACACAGAGAAACCCTGTCTCGAAAAAAAAAAAAAAAAAAAGAAAGAAAGAAAGAAAGAAAGAAAGAAAGAAAGAAAGAAAAAGAAGAAATGAACAAAAGCTATGGCGTTTATTTTTATGTCACAGCAGCCCTAATGAAACACCCCGCATATAACAGGCACACACCCAGTGGATGCTTGTTGGCTTAACAAGGAGTGAAGGATTTGGTGTTCAGTTATAACGGACTTCTAAGTGTCACTTTAGGCAGCTAAGAATTCATTTGCTGACTGGCAGGGAGTGTTCTCGTGCAGAAGAGCCGAGCGAGCAGAGGGTCATGCTGGAGTATTAGTGGGGCAATGGTGTATAGCTGGAGATGGAAAGGGTGGACTTGCATTGGATGGGAAGGAGGTAAGGGAATGGTAAAGAAGGGACCAACTTAAGGAGCATCGCAAAGCGTTACAAGGTCATCCCCTCCCCTTGGATGCCAAAGAGGAAAGAGAGCAATTGGTCTGTCAATGGATATCTGATTGGCACTCTTGCTGCCCTGATGGTGTGAACCAGCTCACGAGAGAGGTAGATTTCTGTAGGACAGAAGGAGATGGGACAGAAGTATATGAGTAAGAATGGCTCTGGGGGATCATAATGCAATGAATAACCCTTCTGCATGTGGTCATGTCCAATACGAGTTATTTGAAGTTTAAAGGACAGAGAAACTATCACAGCTGGGAATAAAAATTCAGAAGTTTTCTGAACAACACGTAGCGTTGTGAGGGGTGGGGAAGCATGGGAGCCCAAGGAGCTTGAGAAGGATCAAGTCTACATTACTCCGTACTGTGGGCCTAACATACATCTGTTTTGTTTGATTTTCCCATAGGCCTGCAACCCCAAATATCCAGACTATGAGAAAACAGGCTCTATTTGTGCCAGTGAGAACATCAACGACACTTTGACCCGATACAGATGGCTGATCAGCGCTCCCGCTGGCCCGGACGGGGTGACCAGCCCCATGAGAGAGGTCGACTTCGACACCTTCTTCACATCATCCAAAATGATCACGTTAGACTCCATATACTTTCAGCCTGGCTCCCGGGTCCAGTGTGCAGCCCGAGCAGTGAACACCAATGGGAATGAAGGCCTGGAACTAATGAGCCCCATCATTACCATCGGCAGAGAGGAAGGTGAGAGATTGTCTTCCAGTGAGGGTCACTGAAACCCTGCAGTATTGCCAATGCCTCATTTCTCTGTATAAATTCCTCCCATGTCCATGCGTGCCATAGCACTCTACTTGAAAATGAGTATCCATTTGCAGCAGTCTTCACTAGGAAACAGCTATTTGCATGTTTCATGACCACTGTACATACATTATGAGCCTTGTACTCATAGTGATGATAAAGGAGGGTTCCCATCGTCTAGGAGTCCATGGGAAAATTGGAGGCACGGGTACTCTGAGCCTGGTCAAGCACAGAGGAGCTGCTGAGATGAGAAGCAAGCAACTGTAAGAAGTGTGATAGAACATGAACTCTCTGGACTGAGGAGCCAAAACACAGGGGAGCTCTCAAGAGAAAGCAGAGGAAGGATTAGGTCTAGACAAGAGGGCATGGTGGGATACTGTGCCAGGTGAAGAGCCCAGTTAGCTCTTGCATGCCTGGGAATCTGCTGGGGACACAGGGTAACCATGAAGGTGGAGAACCATGTGTCTATATTCTCACCTCATTACAAAGGGCAAGCTGTGTTTGAAGCTGGAGCCAAGGAGCATGCATATGGCCCTGACCAAAAGGAGCATCATCTGTTAAGTCCATCTGACTATGAGATGTTTCTTCTCAAACCTGTCAAGAGGTTTCTGCCCTGTACATCTTGCAGAGGACCCAAGTCCAGTTCCAAGCTCCTGTGTCAGGTGGCTCACAACTGCCTGTAGCTCCAGCTCCAGGGGATCTGATGCGTCTGGCCTCCATCACACACACACACACACACACACACACACACACACACACACGCATGCACACACATCCTTTTTAAAAAATAAAGTGTATTTAGGACCTGAAATTATAATTGAGTAAAGTTCTGGGATCAGTTCCCAGCTCTGTTAAAATACACTCTAACTTTTAATTTTATTCACCAAAAGCACATTTATTATAGCCAATACATTATATATATATATATATATGTGTGTGTGTGTGTGTGTGTGTGTGTGTGTGTGTGTATTAATCATATCCTAGGGTAACATTCAGACTCACTTCGTTTATTGTATTGTATTTCAACTATTTTAATTTTGTCTGTTCACATTATGCAGCACAATTTTGTGCATATGTTCCTGACCTAAACGAGCATCACGAATTCAGTCAGTCTGACCAAGAGCTGCTTTCTCACAAGCCTGTTAGAGAGGTTCCTCCCTTGTGTGCTGTGGTCACCTCTCGTCCAGTCTTCTGCTTCCTTATGACACACGTTCTCAGCCACACAGTTATCACAGGGAATACAATACAGAAAAATACTAGCATCTATGTTAAGACATTCTTCATGTGCTGATAGCTTCTTTTAACATAAATGTGCTGGTTTTCTTCAAGGTCTCTGTCAGCCCCGTGTGCCTGGGGTAGTGGGGGCAGAGCCATTCTCCGCTAAGTTGCGCTACACTGGCCCAGAGGACCCAGACTTTGCCAACCTCATCAAACTCACCGTCACTATGCCGCACATAGACGGTAGGTACCCTGGGTGAAGTGGGACCTTAGTAGCATGGGGTGTACCTGTAACCTGGTTTGGTTTGCCTCCTTAATCTTCAGTCTGCAGGTTGACATCCGAACTCATCTGCTTCTTTCAACAATTCCTACCCAGCTTTGAAAGTCTATCAACCTAAAAAACGTTCGTTAAAATTAAAACGAAAATGCATACAAAACCCAACACTACTTCCCCGTGCTTCTCTGCAGGCATGCTCCCTGCCATCTCCACGAGAGAGCTGTCCAACTTTGAGCTGACCCTCAGCCCTGACGGCACGAGGGTTGGGAATCACAAATGCTCCAACCTGCTGGACTACAATGAAGTGAAGACCCACCATGGCTTCCTGACCAATGCCACGAGGAACCCGGAGGTCATCGGAGAGACCTATCCTTACCAGTACAGTGTGCCGGTCAGGGGTTCCAGCACCTTACGCTTCTACCGAAACCTGAACCTGGAGGCCTGTCTGTGGGAGTTTGTCAGCTACTATGACATGACGGAGCTCCTGGCTGACTGTGGAGGAACCATCGGGACCGATGGCCAGGTACATGCTCTAACACCTGAGCCTTGTTGCTTGGTTCTGTCAATAGGTTTTTTTTCCCTCCTAATCTTAACTGTTATCTCGGAATTGTTAGCCGTTAGTCACAGAGGGACAGGTGATTGCCATGAATGGTGGGAAAACCTATGTTATACTACATACATGCACAAGAGATACACAAGCCCCCCTCCCACACCATCAACCTATGTCATACTACATACATGCACAGCACAAGAGATACACAAGCCTCTCCTCCCACACCATCAACCTATGTCATACTGCATACATGCACAAGAGATACACAAGCCCCTCCTCCCACACCATCAACCTATGTCATACTACACACATGCACAGCACAAGAGATACACAAGCCTCTCCTCCCACACCATCAACCTATGTCATACTACATACATGCACAGCACAAGAGATACACAAGCCCCTCCTTCCACACCATCAGAAGAATACTGCTAAAACAATAAGGAACAGAGTCTCTGCTTGTGTCATAATTAAAAAATCTAAAATTTGTATTCAAAATTGTAATGAGTATTTGAACTAAAATCCTAAAATAACAGAAAAGGTATAAGGTAGCAAATCCCGTGCAGAATGCACCATATCTTTAAAGAATTCGGCAAGGGGAGTCTAAACTCCTAACGGAGTTGGCGGTTCCTGAAGTATCTTAATTTTTTCATTAATTTATTTATTCATCCACTTTATATCCTAATCGCTGCTCCCTCCTGGCCCCCACCCCACCCCCGCTCACACAGTCCCTCTCTCCATCCCTCCCATCCCCTTCTCCTCTGAGAGGGTGGAGGCAGTGGGAGAGGACATACCTAGCCCTGAAGGTGCATTTCTAAAGGCTATATTCCTGCTGTGGTAAAAGTAAAATAAAGGGGAGAGTCTATGGTCACTCACGACAAGAACTTGGTGATTTCAGCTACTGTCAGTGTTGATGGGCGAACTCTCAGGGTGCTTGGAAGTCAGTGGACTCACAAGTTAAAATTTACCATCCTCAAAAGGAAGACAGAGTCAGTAAATAGCATGAATTAGTGAAAATCCGTAGTAAAGCATCAATGTAAAGGTGGCATGAAGTGGTGGGAAGAGACCGATACCATAATCAAGCAAATGCTTCCCACTTGACCTTTGGTTCTGATGAATTCCAGCTGTATGGCTTTGGGCACTTTCCATCAAGTACTTGTGGGTGGTAGGCCACTGGTACTCCTTTCTCAGTCTGTCTTGGCCACATAAAAAGGAAAAAAAAAATCACTCCCCAGGCCTTCTCCTTACAGATCAAATATCTTTATCTCTTCCTTACAGGGGCTTATAAAATCACTGTCTACTTTCTGATCGCTCCAGACACTGGATCAGTTGACATACATGAAGTAGACACAGGACTGCCCTGTAGTTCATTTGGGTCTTTGTTGGCTTGTTCCCCACAGAATAGAGATATGTCTCCATCTTTCATTTGTCCCACAGACAGCTAGTTTTCCCAGTGTGCCCCTGCCTTCATGCTGCTAAAACTTATTCTGCCATCTCTGGCCTACTGCAATGCATCAGGCTTGCTTTGAAGGCAAGGCTGAGCTATGAGGTGTTTAACTCCTCAGACTAAATCTGGCTACTAAGTGTTCACTCAAACTGATTCTACTTTGCACATTCTTGTAAATGCTCGCTATTCTATTGAATCATTTGAGTCCAGAGACATTGTATGCTCAGTGACCTCAAGTAACTGGAGCAAGTGCTGTGTCTCTGTAATTGAACTTTGGGTGGTTCTGCTGTTAGGCAAGAACTGAAAGATGCCATGTTTATCCTGCACAAAAGGCCTATGCAGCATACCAGGAATGAGATAGAGGACACCCTGAGGATTACCAGTCAGCCTATCATCTATCCATCTATCAACTATCTATCATCAATCTACCTACCTGCCTATCTATTTGTGTGTATGCATATTTTCCCTGAATATATGTATTTGCACCACGTGCATGTCTGGTACCCAGAAGAAGGTAGTAGATTCTCTGGAACTGGAGTTACAGGTGGCTCTGAGCTAACATGCGGTGACAAGATTTGAACCCAAATCTTCTGGAAGAGCAGTCAGTGCTGTTAAGTACTGAGCCGCCTCTCCAGCCCTTGGGTTTTCCAGCTCATAACCAGTTTGTGTAAGGTTTTTTTTCTTTCTTTTTTTTTTTTTTCAGTAGATGGCCAACATTTAAGAATTCCTTTTGAGAGGATTTTTCTGCTTTGCCATTATTGAAAAACAAATCTTATCTATTAATAATCAATCAACATCACTGAGAAGAACATATTCAGGTGTAACTCACTGAGGTCTCAGGTGCTAGTATGAAACCCCAAAGCCCTCAGTATAACGCATGTGGTAGCAACCTAGTAAAACACATTGTTTATCCTCTAAAAGAAAAGCTTAAAGATGGACATCCCTCCTACACTCCTACATCCTTCCTTGGATGAAACTTCAATTTTCCTTCATCTTATCAATGCCCTCCTGCTTCTCCCTGTGGCTCACATGCATATTGCTGAACCATGGATGAAGGAGAAGAAATGTTACTTAATATGAAAGAAAGATAGCCCTCCAAGACATTCCCCTCTTTTTTCTCCATTCAGTTCTGGTTCTAGGAAAGAAAAATAGTCAAATGATAACACTAACAATGAAAATAATGGCAGTGGGGATGGGGATGTAGCTCATTTGGTGATGTGCTTGCCTCCTGTCCATGAAACCCTGAGTATAGCCAGCCCCACACAGACCAAGTATAGCAGTGCACACCTGATTTCCCAGTACTCAGAAGTTCAGGGCCAGTCTGGGTACATAAAATCCTGTCTCAACCAACACAAATAACAATGAGGGAGATGGAATAATAATCACTAGTAAGTGTATTGTTTCTTGTGTGCCTTCCACCTTTCTAAACACATTGTATATATCCATTCTTACTGACCTCATGAAAACTCCATAGCAATAATACCACAGCACACCCCGTTTATAGATAAGGAAAGAGAAGCAGGAAAGCCCAGATAACTTGCCCAGATTCATGTAGCGTATGTTCCCATGCCAGTAATGCACCATGTGCTTATCTTAACATTTAATTGACTGGAAAAATGGATGTGGTCATAGCCACTATTACAAGAAAGCCAACTGAGCGCCTGGGGCTGGAGCTGGGGGAGGGGAGTTTCTGATGCTGGAGGTGTGGGGGTATCCTGGTGTTGGAGGTGTGGGGGTATCCTGGTGTTGGAGGTGTGGGGGTATCCTGGTGTTGGAGGTGTGGGGGGTCCTGGTGTTGGAGGTGTCGGGGTCCTGGTGCTGGAGGTGTGGGGGTCCTGGTGCTGGAGGTGTGGGGTCCTGATGCTAGAGGTGTGGGGGTCCTGATGCTGGAGGTGTGGGGGTCCTGATGCTGGAGGTGTGCTCCTGAAAGGGAACCTGAATTCCTGAGGTGGTTCTCTAACTGCATCATAGAGTAAAAAGATTCAGATTTAGAATTTCTTCAGTATTACCAATGTTCACATTTCTGAGTTTATATAGTTTGATAAACTAGTGAAGAATACAGGTGAACCGTCAGCTCGAGTGGCAGGCTGGCTTCTGTGGCAGGCTCACTTCTGTGGCAGGCTCACTTCTGTGGCAGGCTCACTTCTGTGGGTCTCTGAGCACTCCCTCAGCAGCACACACAGGTGTTTTTCACTTGCCAAGAAATGTACTATAAAGCCCTGGCCAAGCACTGAACAGGCACGGCCTCCACCTGCCAGCACCTGCCTTAGACTTGGCACTTTAGCTTGAGGTGACACTGTGCAAACAATTTCTATTAACCTGTGCTAGCTGTAGCTACCTCTGTGTAATCTTGCTAAGTAGCTACTGTGTGTGTGTTTGTGTGCATGTGTGAGTGCACAAGTCTGTCTGTTTCTGACACACAGAATATTCTGTGTCCAGACTCACTCTATCCAGACTACTTAGCCTGTAAGAAAGTGTTGCCGAAGTGAAGGAATGATTGGGAAAACCTGGGGTTTTTATGTTCTACAACAGTGAAGTTTGTTGTTTTATGCAGTTTGCAGCTCTCTTTGGCTGGGAGCAAGACCTCTTTAGTCAGTTATAGATTCACAAAGTAGTCCCTTGACAACTAGTTTGTACCAGTGAAGACCCATACACACCAGCAAACGCGTCTTATATGGTCAGAGTATACCCACTGAAAGGTTAGGAATTTCACCTACTAAGAAAAAGAATTTTTAAATTCCTTAATTTTATTCAGCTCTAAACTAACCTTTAGTCAGTAACTTCAGAAATGCAAAGGCAGATAATGCAAAAAAGAAAGAAAAATAGAGATTTAATAAATAATTCTGCTCTTCCACTATGCATGTCCTGTTTTCTGTTTCCTTGTTCCTTTGTTTTATTTATTTAAGATTGTTTGAGCATGCAATGAGAAACACTTGACTGAAGTTAAACTTAGTTTTTTATACAATTGGAATTTTGGTTGATTTTTTTTTTCTTTGAAAAGTGAAAGACAGTCTTCTCAGTTTTGCAGTTTTGCTGGGTGTTCCGCAAGGTAAGGGTCCTTACGTCCACAGCAGCTGGTCACATTGTCCAACTGGCAGGTCTAAGCTAAAGTTTGCCCTTAAGGCATGGAATTGCAGTATACACCTGGGAAGGCGCTCTGTGGTCTGGAAAAGTAAACAAATATCTTTCTTAGTTGATTTGTTTGAGGAGTAATTTTGCCTCCTTTTTTTCCCCCAAGACAGGATTTCTCTGTGTAGCCCTGGCTGTCCTGGAACTCACTTTGTAGACCAGGCTGGCCTCGAACTCAGAAATCTGCCTCCTCTGCCTCCCAAGTGCTGGGATTAAAGGCATGCGCCACTACACCCGGCTGCCTCCTTTTTACATGTGTATTTGGTTTACAAGCCTAGACATTGAGGCCAGAATGTATGTCAGAGGTCATGCGGTCTCACCCCATTATCCAGAATGTGTGTCAGAGGTCATGCGGTCTCACCCCATTATCCAGAATGTGTGTCAGAGGTCATGCGGTCTCACCCCATTATCCAGAATGAGTGTCAGAGGTCATGCAGTCTGAGTGTTCAGTCTTTCAGGTAAATAACTGCAAACCGCATACTCTGCAGTTAGGGGCCATAAACATGTGTTGGTAAAATAGCTTTCAGTGGTATTTCCAATACATGTGGCCTAATTCAAGAGCTTGAATATGGGGATCTAGAGCTGCTCTGTCCAGTGTGGTCACCATCAGCTATGTGTGCAGAATGGAGAGTGGCTGTGTGTATATAATGCTATGAAGGTATTGATCCCACTCCTACCCATCTCACATGTAGAGTAGCAGCCTGCCTCGGGCTCTTAGACAAGCTACACCCTCTCCACATATATGCCTGGCACACGGTAGCCTTACATAAATTTGGCAATATGTTACTTCTCCAAGATACTTGCATTCTGGGCTATCCCTTTAAATATCCTGTTAAAGGTGTTGGTTGCCTTTGTTAATTAACTTCATATGTCATAAGAGCATGCAAGGTCACTCATTGGGCCTACGTTCATTATTTATACCTTTAAAGGTCCTCAGGTAAAGGTTGAAAGAAATTGAATGTTCTTAAAAGTGCCACCAGAAATAATTGGCTCCATTGCAGTCTTTGGCTGAAGAATAAATAGGCAGGTGACTAAGTGATTGAAGTAGGCTCCATTTCAGCTCCAGTGCTCTCCAGGGAGAGATTCTAAATAGCCAGGAAAACTGGCCTTAAATAATGAAAAAAAATGTTCAAGATGCAGATCCTGTATCTAGAAATCACCATGTTGAAAGTTAAACAAGGTGCTGGAGAGATGGCTCAGTGGTTAAGAGCACTGTCTGCTCTTCCAGAGGTCCTGAGTTTGATTCCCAGCAACCACATGGTGGTGCACAACCATCTGTAATAAGATCTTCTGGCATGCAGGCATATATGCAGATAGAGCACTCATGTATAAAATAAAAAATAAATATAATCTTTAAAAAAACGAAAGAAAGAAAAAGTTAAACAAAGTAAATCCAGGTGTGAGCCTGTTATGTCAACCCTCAGAAGGCTGAGGCAGGATTGCCATGAGTATTAAGCTACATAGGATGTTCCCAAAAGTTAAACAATGAGAATTATACAGGATGCTATATTCCAATTATCTGGTTGAGAAAAAAACTTCCCTCTAGAGCAGTGTTCAAATAACATTTGATGGAGAGTATGTCAATATTGGCAAAAAAAAAAAAAAGCTATGTTTTTCAATTATAAATCCATGCCTAAAGTCTAACATCTTAAAGTTAACTAAAGTCATGGAATAAAATATGAATCTTAATCACCAGTGGCAGATAGGCTGACCAAGTCACTCTCCCAAATAGCCAGAGTATCAACTGCTTTTCAAAACTCATTGTTCAGTGGTAGTAATGATGGCTGCTCTTGGGGAAGAAAAAAAAAAGGCATTCAAGTTACAAGGCACGGGTTCACCAGGCAGAGGAAATTGTTTGCATCCTATGCATGAAAACCAATCAAGTTTCTCGTCTTGTGGGTGGTTCTTTGTCACCGTGTGTTTTTATTATTGGTTTATACTTTCTGTGTGTGATTTGAGGAGTTCGCTCTTAACTCTGTGGTAGTATGACATATCACAGCTGGTTCTCATGACCTAAGTACATGCCTAGTCCCTGTGTTGATACTCTGATGGAGACCAGTTTCAACAGCCCGGTTGGAACTTCCAAGAAGAGTCAGCTAACCATTTCCTCTTGCACAGAGAGGTGCTGTAATCATTATGCTGGTCCTTAGAGCATTTTGGAGATTAAAATGCAGCCATTTTTGTTAGGTGGTTTTAGGACCACTCTGCAGTGTGTCCAATGCAGTAATGTGTGGGAGAGATAAACACAGGCTAGAGACAAGGTTCCAACTTCCACTGGCTGCTCAGGAGGTTCAGAGAATTCTGCTGAGAGGGCTGCACTGAAGGAGAGATGGCTCAGTGGCTAAGAGCACTGGCTGCTCCCACATGGCTTTGCTCAGAGCACTCACAAGTTGGCTCACAACTGTGTGTAGCTCCTGTACCAAGATACCTGAATGCCTTCTTCCGACTTCTGTGGGCACCAGCCATATACCATGTGGTACACTTATGTAGATGCAGGCAAAACACTTATGCACTTAATATAAAAATACATTTTCAAAACTTTGGTGAGCTCGCCTGAGTCCTTTTCGAGTTCCCTCTCCTGCTTCTTTTCTGTCCATCATCCATTCACCCGTCAAACCACCTTGCATACACACAGACTCAATTATGAGAATAAAATAATAAGGCTGTTATTAGTAACCAACACATTGTCTGAAATTCGGTAGGTACTTGACAGGGATTAATTTATCCTCCTGACTTCTCTTACCTCATCTGTTGACTACCAAAAGAAGGAAAATATGAAATTCTAAAACAGTTCATCTAATTATTTTGAAGACATTGGAACTGCACCCTGTCAGTGCTAAATATGTTTGGTTTTGCTTCTTTTTTTTTTTTTTTTTTTTTTTTTTTTTTTTTTTTGGTTTTTCGAGACAGGGTTTCTCTGTGTAGCCCTGGCTGTCCTGGAACTCACTTTGTAGACCAGGCTGGCCTCGAACTCAGAAATTCGCCTGCCTCTGCCTCCCAAGTGCTGGGATTAAAGGCGTGTGCCACTAGGCCCGGCTGATTTTGCTTCTTTAATGTTCATCCTAGCTTCCTCTAAATGATTTAAAAATAAGTTTATAGATGCATTTTTGCATAAGAGTTCCAAACTTACGGTAGCAACTCATCCTCTGATGGAGATCAATAAAGTGGAATGTAGCTATATGTCTGGTTGATATCCCATAATAAAAGGCAGCGAAGCACCAAAACGTGCAACTGACAAGATTCATTTCTAGTGTTCAGAAGAGGCAAATTCAAGGAGTGCATCTGTGTTTGCCCCTCCAGTTCAAACTAGGGTGATGGCTGCTGGACTCCTTGCGCATATAAAAAACTTCGAATTCTTCACTTAACTGGGTGAATTATGTGGTATGAGACCTGTATCTTGATAAAACTGCTCAAAATTTAAAAGGATTTACTTTGCTGAAAATAGTGTTATTTTAAGGAATTGTGGCGCACGTCCCTGTTGCATGTGCGCAGTGGGAGAAGTGAAGGAACGCCCGCTGTGCTGAGAAAGGCTGTCGTTTATTCTCTGCACTAATGGCACAAAATCTGGCGTCGGCATAAGTGGGCTGATTTGGTTAACGCTGCTGCAAATGGTTCAATTGTTTTAGGTCCTCAACCTCGTGCAGTCCTACGTGACCCTTCGAGTTCCTCTGTACGTTTCCTACGTGTTCCACTCCCCCGTGGGCGTGGGCGGCTGGCAGCATTTCGACTTGAAGTCAGAGCTCCGACTCACATTCGTGTACGACACTGCCATCTTGTGGAACCATGGGATCGGCAGCCCCCCGGAAGCTGAACTGCAAGGTGGGTCGCTGTGGCTCCCAAAGCATCTTTCCTACCTGTGGTAATTACTCAGAAAGATAATTTTGTTTTTAATTTCAGGTAAAAATTAGGGGGGGGCACCTTTCGATATCTTTATTTTTATATTCTCTAATAACGTGACGTTTTAAAACCTTTGTCAAGCCGGGCGTGGTGGCGCACGCCTTTAATCCCAGCACTCGGGAGGCAGAGGCAGGCGGATTTCTGAGTTCAAGGCCAGCCTGGTCTATAAAGTGAGTTCCAGGACAGCCAGGGCTACACAGAGAAACCCTGTCTCGAAAAACCGTAAAAAAAAAAACAAAAAAAAAACAAAAAAAAAACCTTTGTCAAGGAAAGATCATATCAATGCATCAAACTTTGCATGATGTTTGACTGTGAAATTTAACATCTTTGTTTCAGGCATACAGTCTATTGTATGTGACTAATTGTTTATATTTTACATAGGCCAATCCATAGAGCTTTCTGGTTTGTACTAAGTAGAGGGATTCCAGTTGTGAGAGTTGGGAATAAAATCCGGGGGAAAGTTGCACATTTTGCTTCTGAAATGAGAGGATCACTTTAAAGTCCAATGATAAACCCTGTCCTGGGTGCCAGGTCTGACTCGACGACTGATTCACTGTGATCCGCGTAACCTCAAGCACACTGCTTAAACTTGAGGCTTGAAGCTCTTCTGAAGGACAGTCCAAGCTTCAATCGCTTTCTGATTAAAACTCCATCATTCCGTGACATCATAGACAAATGCCATAGAACACTGGCTCAGAGAGCTCCTGACTCTAAGCCCTTCAGCATCTGCAGAGCTGTTGGTACCCAGGTGGGAATCGGGAAATCCAGAAGCTATCTAGGCATGTAGCTCAAATCCGTAATCCCAGCACTTAAGAGGATGAGGCAGGAGGGTCGCCGTGGGTCTGAGGACAGCCTGGGCTATGTAGTAAGACTGACTCTCAGATGATGATGATGATGATGATGATGATGATGATGATGATGATGATGATGATGGTGGTGGTGGTGGTGGTGGTGGTGGTGATAAGCAAAAGCAAGCATAGTCCACAAGTGTCAAGATGACCCACGAACAGAATTCATGCTTTTTCCTTTCGGACTCACCTTCCTCTGCTGAGTCTATGGACATCTCTATCACAGCAACTTGACACGTTGACAGCCAGGAAGACAGGACCAGTTGATCGCATACCTGAAGTATAATTCCACCGTATAGGACAGATTAAAATTCCCTTTGAGCAATGAGGAAAACACAGTGACCATCCTGGATGGTCAATGCAGACTGCCTCAAGGGATTTAACTCCACATTTTATCTTAGAAGATGCACAGGAAAAAAAATGAATATTTATTCCCTTTCTCTTGTAGGTGAAGAAGGGGGTTGGGAGGACCTTACCAGGCTGACTGTGTAGCCCAGGCTAGCCTCAAACTCTCTCTCTCTCCTACCCACAACACTTCAGTGCTGTACAAGGGTGGTCATTGAAATCATCAGTTTTCTTTAAGCCCGCACAATTCCGCAGTTGTTCTGGGGAGCTCAAAGGTGTTTTCACGTACATGTATCTGACTCTACAATCTCAGCAAGGCCATTTGTCATCTCTCTCAATTACAGATTTGTTTTTGTAAAACATCACTTTAAAAAAAATGTATCATAGTATTTGTGTTATTTTATAGAGACCTGGATCATATTACTTAATTCATTTTGCCCTTCATTTATCCTTATCAAAGAAAGAAACTATATTATTATTATTTATTATTATCATTATTATTATTGTTATTGTTATTTGGTTTTTTGAGACAGGGTTTCTCTGTGTAGCCCTGGCTGTCCTGGAACTCACTCTGTAGACCAGGCTGGCCAAACTCAGAAATCCACCTGCCTTGGCCTCCCAAGTGCTGGGATTAAAGGCTATTGTTGTTATTGTTTATTATTATTATTATTATTATTATTATTATTATTATTATTATTTAGAAAAGCCAAATAGATCAGAAGAAAAAAGGTCTATGGATGAGGGTGTCTGGCCACCTACATTTTATCCTCCTGGGCTTCTCTCCGTAGGCTCTCTCTACCCAACCAGCATGCGCATTGGTGAGGAGGGACGCCTGGCTGTGAACTTCAAGACGGAGGCTCAGTTCCATGGCTTGTTTGTGCTGTCCCATCCTGGTAAGCCTCATCGTCCCTGGGCAGCCACCGCCCACAGGACCACATCTTTATATCCACACAGGTCTCAACAGGTTTCTCAGCTTGCTTGGAAAGCCTTCATTTCATACAAGTCCCATATGAGTAATTATGTCCTTAATGCTTGGTCATCGTTTGCCAGTCTCCTACCCTATGGAAAACTGCCACCATACAGACATTCAGAGAAAGATAGCACCCCTGAATACATGGAAAAGAGAACTGGACTGGTGATATTTTAATAAGAGCTTTCCTTCCTAAAAGGCACGGACTAACAGTCTTTTTCTGTGATCCGGGTCAGTGACACAGAAACCTCGTTTCAGTGGATCCATTTGCCAACGATTTTCTGCTCAGTTTTTTCTAGGTCTGTGAGAAACTTTAATGGAGACAGAGAGGCAGGTGGCTTTCATATTCAAGTTTCAGCCTTGGTAACTGCAATTGGTAGAGACTGGATAGGCAGAAACTGGCTGTGCTTTGAATATTAAATAAGACATCTGTCAATAAACTGGTATTTGTTTGTGTTACAAAGGCTATTTCATTAGAAGTAGTTCATTTTTTCCTTTGATTTTCCATGTTGCCTGGTTGGTTTCCTAGCTCTCTGCTATGGCCCTTGTCGGGCAGCAAGGGGAAGAGTTCGCTATCCTCACCGCCGTCCTTTTCTGGGCACCAGCTCTCAGAAAGGAGAAGACAGAGCTGAATGTTCAAGAAGAAAAGAAGGCTTGTTGTAACTTTTTTAAAGCAGATTAAGCTGTCTGAAACACAGAACCTAAAGGGATCCCATGACTGCATTAAGATGCTGAATTCTGGGGAGTGAGGATTTCCTGGTCTTTGGAGTTCCTTCTAAGTGCCCATGTCTCTAATGAACTGGATCTGTGACTAGCCCGGTTGCAGGCTATCTAATTAGAAGAGTTCATTCCTTAAATGGCTTTGCTCCTGGAATATTTTAAGTTCAGCCCAAATGGCTTTGATGTGCTAGTCCAGCCTTCACTCTACCCTGGTTGCCCTGCAACTGACTCCCTGGGTGGAGCCCTCAGCACATACCTTTTGGCTGAATTACAGAGATCAGAAAAGATAGTGAATTAAGAATCCAAAGTCACGCAGCCAATGTGGGTGATCTTGAGAAAGTCCCAGAGTGACTATCTGCCCAGACTTTTTTCATCTTTGAAACGGGGATAAATGCACCACCGTTGAAGACTTGTAAGAAAGAGTTAACTACTAGGTGATCTGGTGCTTTGAGAACTACGCTGTTGTAACCTGTAGATCATTGTGCCTCTTGGGGTTCTTCCAGCTTCCTTTACCAGCTCACTGATTGTGTCAGCTGACCATCCGGGCCTCACATTTTCCCTCCGCCTTATACGGAGTGAACCAACCTATAATCAGCCAGTCCAGCAGTGGAGTTTCGTGTCAGACTTTGCGGTACGTGCAACCAAAGACTTTCTCTGCTGCCATAAGATGATGCTGAACATTTCAGAGTGAAAATGCCTTCTCTCTCCTCAAAGGTCCGTGACTACTCGGGCACCTACACAGTAAAGTTGGTACCCTGCACCACCCCATCCAACCAGGAGTACCGTCTGCCGGTCACCTGCAACCCCAGAGAGCCTGTCACCTTTGACCTTGACATTCGATTCCAACAGGTACACCTCACAGAACTGTCAGGATAGAATCCATTTTGTTCAACGTCGTGATTCTCTTTAATCGATACATGCATCCTGGGGGCTGGAGAGATGGTTAGGAGCACTGGCTGCTCTTCCAGAGGTCCTGAACTCAACTCCTAGCAACAACTTGATAGCTGAAAACCATCTGTAATGGGATCTGATTCCCTCTTCTGCTATGCACGAAAACAGAGTAATCCTATACATTAAAATAAAAGGTTTTTTTTAAAAAAAAATGCATGCATCTTCACAAATGGGTGTCCCTTAATTCTCAAATATTGAGAGAAAAGGAAGTTATACAGGAAGGAATCAAAGGAGAGCAAAGGGGAGAGGGTTCCTCTCTCTATCTGTTGTTAGTTTCCAGCCTAAGAACCATAGTCTCAGTTCCTGTGAGAACTATTTATCTTGCTTTCTCTCTTGCTAGTTTGGAGATGTGACGATTTTCTGTAGACGTCTACACTGCCTCTTGTTCTTAGTCTTCAAGGAATATGAGAATTCACCTCTTAATACATTACTGGCCTAATTTGTATTTATAAAAGTCGAATGCCAGCCTTAGTCCAATAACTTATACTGTTAGCATCCTGATGACCATATAATACTTATCAACACTTTTCCTGTGAGCCACAATCAACCTTAGGTATGGGTAGAAGTGACGCTCGTTACTCCCACTCAAACGGAAAAGTGATTTAATGGCACCTGTCTTGTTTCTCAAAAGCATGATCAGAGCGGCAGCTCCAGAAGTTACTTTGGGTGGACAGTGAAAACTGAAGAAGGCAGGGTTCTGGATGGCCGTGTGAAGTGATGGTGTGCCTGTGAGCAGTGTGTGTGCGCTTGTATACATCAGATCCACAGATACAAAAAAAAAAAAAACCCGAAAATGTTTCTCCTTTGGTTTAGGTCAGCGATCCCGTGGCGACTGAGTTCAGCCTGAACACCCACATGTATCTGCTGTCTAAGAAGAATCTCTGGTTGTCTGATGGGTCCATGGGATTTGGGCAGGAAAGCGACGTTGCTTTTGCAGAAGGTAACACTCATTAGGTGAAAGAGTGGTTCTGTTGTCCTGTGTCCATGATGTTCTGTGGTCCTGTGTGTCTGAGATGTCCTGTGGTCCTGTGTGTCCATGATGTTCTGTGGTCCTGTGTCTCTGGGATGTCCTGCGGTCCTGTGTGTCCGTGATGTTCTGTGGTCCTGTGTCTCTGGGATGTCCTGTGGTCCTGTGTGTCTGGGATGTCCTGTGGTCCTGTGTGTCCATGATGTTCTGTGGTCCTGTGGGTCTGGAATGTTCTGTGGTCATGTGTGTGTGTGATGTTCTGTGGTCCTGTGTGTCTGGGATGTCCTGTGGTCCTGTGTCTCTGGGATGTCCTGTGGCCCTGTGTGTCTGGGATGTCCTGTGGTCCTGTGGGTCTGGGATATCCTGTGGTCCTGTGGGTCTGGGATGTCCTATGGTCCTGTGTGTCTGGGATGTTCTGTGGTCCTGTGGGTCTGAGATGTTCTGTGGCCCTGTGTATCTGGGATGTCTTATTATCTTGTGTGTCTAATTCCTGTTGTCCTTTGTATGTGTGATGTTCTGTTGTCCCTGTGTCTGTGATGTTCTTCATAGGAGGGAAATGTGCCTCATTGATAGGTGCTGTATACTCAGCTCCTAGCAAAATATATAGTGCAACCTAAGGGCTGCAGCCATAGCTGTGCAGATATAAGGTGCAATGCCAGGGGCTAAGTTGAACCCACCTTCAAAAGCAAATGAATTCAATTAGGCATATTACTGATAATTTCTTCTTTAGTGTTGGTTTGTATTCGTCAACATCTCACCAACTAAGCAAATCATGTAAACTGGAAAGGGATGCTATAAAATCAAATTATAAGTCAGACCTTGACATTCCTGTGGCTCCATAGTGCTTTGGTTCTCTGTGCTCAGTCAATGGGGTACCCTTGTCTGAGTCCCTAAGAGTAGTCCATATCCTGAGACAAACACAGAGCGTGTCAGTGTTCAGTGACGGGTTAGAACGCAAAGGGAACAATCAGTGTTGCTGTCGTGAATGGCTCGTGGTGTCATCACATATAACAGAATTACATTCCCGCCTCTGTTTTAGGGGATGTGATTTATGGCCGTGTCATGGTGGATCCTGTCCAGAACCTCGGTGACTCCTTCTACTGCAGCATTGAGAAGGTGTTCTTATGCACGGGGGATGATGGCTATGTGCCCAAGTACAGCCCAGCAAATGCGGAATATGGCTGCCTGGCTGATTCTCCTTCACTCTTACATAGATTCAAAATTGTGGTAAGTGTTTTGACCCAACGAACTGTCTCAAGTGTCAAGGATAAGCCTTCTTATCTTATTTTTTAAAACATTATCATTATTTTACTTAAATTACATAGTGACATTTTATGATGTTTCGTACTTGCCTAAAGATACAGGAGAGCTTTCTGTCCTTGCAAACTTGGCACTGTCTACAGACATAATTATCTTCCTTCTTGCTTCAAGGATAAGGCTCAGCCAGAGACACAAGCCACCAGCTTTGGAGATGTCCTGTTTAACGCCAAACTGGCAGTGGATGACCCTGAAGCTGTTCTCTTAGTGAATCAGCCTGGATCTGATGGTTTTAAAGTCGACTCAACACCACTCTTTCAGGTAGGTCTAGACATACAGGAGCTATGTAACTATAGGTAAGTGCTTAACACTTCTGTCTCAGGTACACCACAGAAAAACATGAAAATAAGGCAGGCATGCATATAGTAAATGGGAAGGATGAGACTGTTTGATGCAATACAAATTCTACCTATCTTATTAATGGATTATTAGAAGACTATTTAATGGAGGCTGGAGAGTGGCCCAGTGGTTAGGAGCACTGACTGGTCTTGCAAAAGACCTAGATTCAATTCCTACCGTGGCTCAGAACCATCTTTAACCCCAGCTCCAGACAATCCAATTCCCTCTTCGGTCCTCCTCGTGCCTGTGCCACAAAAACATACACGCAGTCAAAATATATCCATACATAGAAAATAAACATTAAAAGATCATGGTTTGTCCAGCACTTGGGAGGCAGAGGCAGGTGGATTTCTGAGTTCGAGGCCAGCCTGGTCTACAGAGTAAGTTCCAAGACAGCCAGGGCTACACAGAAACCCTGTCTCAAAAAAACAAAAAACAAAAAAACAAAACAAAAAATTCATGTTTTGGTTTGTTTGTTTGTTTGTTTGTTTTGTTTTTTGGGTTTTTTTGTTTGTTTGTTTTGAGGCAGCGTTTCTCTGTGTAGCCCTGGCTGTCCTGGAACTCACTCTGTAGACCAGGCTGGCCTTGAACTCACAGAGATCTGCCTGCCTCTGCCTCTCAAGTGCTGGGATTAAAGGTGTGTGCCACCACTGCTTGGCAATTTTTTTTTTTTTTTTTGGTTTTTTGTTTTTGTTTTTTTTAAGAGTGTGTAATAAAGATTCTTATTCAGCTTACAACAGATATCTGACAGTTGGGCAGTTGACTTCTCTTGTTCAACACTCCCTTCCTGTGTTTTTATGGCACATCTTTTTGGAGTAAGGTCTTATATGAATTGATAGAAAAGCAATCCTGAACAGGAAATAAATCTCCACTCTTGAAGATTACATAAACCAAGACCAAAAATCCTGACCCAGAAACAGAAGGTATAGAGACATGTAGAGAAGGTATAGAGAAGGTATAGAGAAGGTATAGGTAGTTATAGCATGCTTGATGGACAGGCTACACAGTCGAGAAATGTGCTTATGTCGTGATACACTGGCGCTCAAGTGTATTCTTTAGGGTTCTTTTTTTTTGGGGGGGGGGTTCAAGACAGGGTTTCTCTGAATAGCCCTGGCTGTCCTGGAACTCACTTTGTAGACCAGGCTGGCCTCGAACTCAGAAATCCGCCTCCCTCTGCCTCCCTAGTGCTGGGATTAAAGGCTTGTGCCACCACGCCCTCCTTCTTTAGGGTTCTTACCAAGAATTACCCAAACAGGATTTTATATATGCAGGGGGAATGTGTTATCTTTAACTCAACTTCAAGAAATAATGAGCATGGAGGGTATGGGGGGAGGGGGAGAGAAAGAGATATGTGCACATGAAAGTGGAGATCAGAGACACTTTGGCTTCTAGTCTCAGGAACTGTCCACCTTTTATTTGAGCCAAACCTTTCACTGCCCTGGACTCATGGAAAGGCCTGGCTATCTAGGGAGGAAGCCCCAAGGGTCCAATAACTTCCATATTCCTAGTCCTGGGACTACAAATGAGGGCCGTCATGCCCAACTTTTTCACTTAGGTTCTGGGGCTCAAACTCAGGCTCTCATGCTTGCAAGATTAGCACTTTACCAACTGAGTCATCGCCAACGAAGGGCCAGAAGGAAGCCTGTTTCTTCCTCTGAATCCTTTTTTTTTGTTGTTGTTTTTTTTTTTGTTTTGTTTTGTTTTTCGAGACAGGGTTTCTCTGTGTAGCCCTGGCTGTCCTGGAACTCACTTTGTAGACCAGGCTGGCCTCAAACTCAGAAATCCCCCTGCCTCTCAGAACTTCTCACTTCACCAAATCTTGAATACCACCCCCCAAATTATAAAAAGACCAATCCTTTTCCAGGCTTTGGAAAAGCTTACAAACTGATTTGCCAGTGTGTGTGTGTGTGTGTGTGTGTGTGTGTGTGTGTGTGTGTGTGTGTGTGTGTGTGTTGGCATGTACCTTCCCCCCCACCCCCACCCCCGGCACTCAGGAGGAAGAGGCTAACAGATCTCCATGAGTTCCTTGGTCAACCAGGTCTACACAATGAACACTCACAGATCCCCTCAAGGCTATATGTGAGACTCTGTCCCACAAAAGAAACAAACAAAAACCTGACTTCCCATTCCCTGTGGGCTTTCATGCAAATAAGTATGACGCAGATGGGCTAAGGCTCAGAGGGTTTGAGCTCTGGTTCTGCTTTTAGCACTAACCAGGTAAAAGAGACGGAGCAAAACATCAAACTGTGTGGTCCCATCAACTTACTTTTTCAATTAGTAAGATAGACTGGGAGAGCAAAAGGACTGTAGTGTTCTCTGTGACTGCAAATACAGTACCTGGTCACCTAAGAGTGATACGGGATGCTCTGAGGGCATATGCCACACAGCACCTGCCTAGCATGTATAAGAGCCTGAGATTGAGCCCCCAAACCAAAAAATAAAATGGAGTATGGGGGCTACACCGAGTGTATTATGGAGTTGGCTTTATACAAACCTGTCACATAAGAGTGTGATGTAGATTAATTCACAGACAAAATGGTCGTTTATCATGACCTCTGTCACAGATTTCTTCTGCAGATAATCTCGAGTTGGGTGCACACTGAATTTAACTTCCTAAACCTGGGGTTCTGTTTCCTAGGTTGCCTTGGGCCGAGAGTGGTACATACACACAATCTATACGGTAAAGTCTAAGGACAACACCCATCGAGGCATTGGCAAGAGGAGCCTGGAGTACCAGTATCACTCAGTGGTGCATCATGGACCACCCCAGGCAACCACCAAGAGCTGGAAGAAGAGAGCAGTCAGGAGCACGCCCTCCCTCGCAGGGGAAATCGGTGCTGAGAACAACCGGGGAACAAATATCCAACATATCTCCCTGAACCGCCATGGCAAGAGGCAGGTCCCCCACGGAAGAATTCCTCCTGACGGCATCCTGCCCTGGGAGCTCAATAGTCCCAGCTCTGAAGTGAGCCTTGTCACTGTCCTGGGAGGCCTCACCGTGGGCTTGCTCACAGTCTGCCTGGCTGTGGCTGCCGCCGTCATGTGCAGGAACCGGAGCATCAAGGGCAAGGATACTCCAAAGGGCTCTGGAAGCACTGAGCCCATGATGTCCCCGCAGAGCCACTACAACGACAGCTCGGAGGTGTGATGACCTTCTCTTCCGTGTGCCTCAGAAGACGGGGCAGGACCCCCGACTGCTTGGGAGCAGCAGCAGAGAACTGAGAACTTTCTGTGACAAAGGTGCTAAGAGCTCCTGACTGTATTAAAAGATTTTGATTTGAACTCTATTGCGCCGTACATGCATCAAAGGACAAATTCAGGCCACATCTTTCCTGCTGCCCAGAAGGCATCCAGGATGCTTAGAGCCTTGGTGGGCGGGCAGGGGAGGTGCTTCTTGTATTAGACAGCGGGTAAGATGAACCAGCTCCGAGGTGCTCAAAGGTGCTCAAGGACGCTCTGGGAAGTCTGAGAGGAGCTAGCTATCACTCTATTTTGTTAGCGTGAAATTTGAAGGTGCTGTTATCTTTGTTTATTCTTTGTTTAACTGGACTGTTTGAATTGGTAGGCCCGACGCGTGACACACACTCAGAAATGACAAGTTGTCTAATCCGTGAAGACAACATGAAGTCATGACCAGGGCTAGCTCTACCCACGAATCTACCCACCTCTTATTGTTGGGAAAACATAGAAGGAATGACTAGAAAAAAAAGGAAAATTTGTTTGGATCTGAATTGCTTCTCATTTCCCTCAGACCTCCTTTGTCTCACTTGCTTATTTAACATTCACTTAAACCAAAGAATATATTAATTCTGGAAACGGATTATTTAAGAGACTAATGTCTTCGGGATATATTTGCAGCCAGGCTATCATTAATCGGCCTCACTGATAACCCAGCCTTGGTGTGAAGCAAGAGAGTTGTAGACGTGCCGGCAGAGGCACCGTAGAGTTAGATTTGCCACAGGACAAGGTTCTCAAGAACTGAGCCTAGATGTTTACAGTATTGAACCCATGCAGAGTGAGAAACAGCTTTACCAATGGTGAAGGGTGAGAGTGGTATTTATTAACATGCTTTGGACAACCAGAATGCCTCTTGGGCGTGCTTTCTAGAACAGTGATGGCAAATGAGATTAGTCTTAGAGGAACGGCCGCACGACACCATCTGGAGCTTATATCAGCCACAGGAAATTGTATTAGGCTAAGATCTGCTCTAAATAATGGGAATCTCTCTAGACATGTCACTCCAGAAATTGTCTTGGAGGTGGCCATGGCTGTCAATCACTCTCTTCAGTGATCCAGGAAGAGAACATCTCTGTCTGGCCTCCCCCAGTTCAGCAAGCCGGTGCTATGAGGTTGCCCTCTGGGACCTTGTCTGTGTTCTGTCACTTTGATCATTCACTGTGTAAAAGCCTCTTCAGAAGAGTATGTTAGAAATTCTGTTTAGGAACACTTCAGCAGAGTGAAGTGTTTTAGGCCATTTCCTAAAACCCAGTGAATACATTTATACCAAAATGAATGCCTTCACCTAGCCCTCAAAGGCTGCATGAAGCCCCTCACGCTTCAGCCACACCCTGGCCAAGCTGAACCATCCTGGTAGAATGGAGATACTCAGAAGCAAACATCTCAGGTCATTCCTGTATGTCAGTGCGTATCAACCTGTATATCAGCCTGTGAGTGCCAGCCTGTCTATCAGTGGGTGCCTGTGAGTACCAACCATCTCTTGACTGAGAAAGGGAAGCTGCACTGGTCCTGAAGGAGATATGTCTGTTGCCTGCTTCCCTCTCCATCCAGTGTCTTTCAAGAGATGAGAAAGACTGTAGCACCCTTCTGTTGGGGAGCTTAGCAAGTCCTATCTATAGCACACGTGTCCCCCAGGGGACTCACAGGGGCAGAAAGCTTTGTCAGCCCAGGGGTCCATTTATCAGATGGAGTGGTTCATTATCATCCTTTCTTTGTTTTACCTCCAGCAGACCCTTAGCTCCACGTTTGGCTACCTCAGAATTTGGGAATGACCATGTTGCCAACAGTGTAGGGACTTTCACTGCTTAGCTTTCAGTTCATCTTCTGAAGATAGAGCAATTGTTCTCAACTGGCTTGCTGTTTCTAGTGGTTGAGCACTTCCAAGCCTGACTGCCCTGTGGCCTTCAGCTCAGGAAGTGAATGTAGCAACGAATGGCACATTATCATATACTGTGGCCAGGATGCGTCTATACCAAACCTCACTCGGCTGTGCATTGTTCTATTGAAGCTATTGTCTATAAGTTAGATAGTATATTAAGTACAAAAATAAGCCTACCCTCCTGCAATAGGAAATGTCAGTATTCTTTCTCTCTCTCTCCCATTTCTTCTTCCTCCTCTTACTGGTATTTTTTTTCATAATTTTAAAAGTATCTATTTACTAAATATGTGGCTTAAAATACAGTAATCATTTTAAAAGTCTTTTCAATAAGAAAAAAAATGTTTTTTAAATAAAGTAAGTCTTTTGTTTTCAGTATTTTGGTTTTTTTTAATATTATGATATTTTGAGAACAAATACTCGAAGTAATTTCCCATAGAAAATAGGCAGTCAACTACAGTTCTTGACTTCCTCCAAACCTCCTGATAAAGACCAACATTTGGTTGATATTAAAAGCCAAAATAAATGTTACCAACAGTGGCCCTCCTAAGCATACAAGCAACAAAACATTAAAACCCATGAATAACAGGACTGGAGCAATGGCTTCACAGGAAAATATACACAATACAGTGTTCAGTACTGGGGATGGTACCTACGACTCACACATACACGGTGGGTGGCACTACCTCGGATCTACAGGATCTACAGTACAACCCTTTCTTTTTTTTTTTTTTTTTTTTTTTGGTTTTTCAAGACAGGGTTTCTCTGTATAGACCTGGCTGTCCTGGAACTCACTTTGTAGACCAGGCTGGCCTCGAACTCAGAAATCCGCCTGCCTCTGCCTCCCGAGTGCTGGGATTAAAGGTGTGCACCACCACGCCAGGCAGTACAACCCTTTCTTAAGGTTTTGGCTTGATACTGTTTAGCCCAGACTGGCTGTGAACTTGCTCTTTTGCTCTGACTGGCCTTGAACTTTCAGTCTTCCTGCCTCAGTCTCCCACATAGGGAGGGTCACAGCCCCCACCAGCACTGTCCTCTTAATCATCCATTCTGACTAACGGCTAGACACCAGGCCACTCACCCTGCCCTCAGGCAGCTGATAATCAAGTAAGACTGTCTTTGGAGGGAGGTGAACAGAGCCTCTTCTAGACAAGCAAACAGGGCCATGTGTGTATCTATCTGTGTCCCACAATGAAATTTCTTAGAACATTAGCATTAGATTCCACTCTTTTTTTTTTAACCTCAAAGCAAGCCTAATATGACGTCTGCTGCCCTCCCCCCTCCCTGCCCCCACAGCCTGGCATTTGTAAGGACTCTGTATGCTCAGAATCAAGGAAGCCACCTTACTATAAACTCTTTCCCAGCACGACAGTTTCAAAGTTAACATTTAAACCCACGTAAAGGCAGGCATGGTGACTCACACCTTCAATCTCAGCACTCAGGAGGCAGAAGCAAAGGGATCTTTATGAGTTTAAGGCCAGCCAGGTCTCCATTGTGAATTCCAGGATAGCCAGGGTGTGTGGACAGCTACTGTCTCAAAAATAACATTAAAATAAAATTTAATATGAATATGGCTGGCTGTGATGATGCATGCCCTTAACCTTAATGCCAGGACTGGGGAGGCAGAGGCAGGTGGGTCTGCAGAGTGGATTTCAGGTCAGCCAGAGTAATAGAGAGACTCTCTCAAGACCAAATCAAACAGTGAACGTTTTCTCACACTTCCGTGCTGGGAGTCCAACTGTTTCTGGGAGGGGGATTATGGAAGTGACAATCTGGGGATTAAATGCAGAATCATAGTTTGCATTAAAAAAAAACACATTTATTTGTTCTTCATGAACAACATATTCCCCAGTCTCCCCCTCCTCTCGTACCCATCCTCCATCCTTGCAACCTCCAACAGAGGAAAAAAATTCTCCTCGTGGAAGCTGTCAGTGTGTCTCCTGGTCTACCCTTTTGTTTACATTTCCTTGCTTGCAAATGGGCACTGCAAGGACTCCTTTCACTGGCACAAGGCCTCTGGCTTCTGCTACACTATCAGTATTGGACCCTCACTGGGACTCCTCTTGGATATCCTGTTGTTGCTCTGAATCATGGAGATCCTGTAGGTTTGGATCCGTAGGACCAGGTCCTTAATGTACTCCAGCAGTTCATGGATGGGGTAGATGTTGGGAACGGCCAATTCATTCATGCCCCCGATCTGGACCTGAGAGGTATTTAAGCTGGTCAGCCCTCCAGCTCTCACGCTCTCCAGACTCAGGACCAACTCACCTACAACGCCCACATCTAGGGCCAGCTCTACTGTGCTGCCCAGAATAGGTGCAGAGCCTGCTCTCTATAACACTGAGGGGCAGGGCCAGCTCTCCTGCTACCGTGATCCCAGAACCAACTCTCCCACCCTCTTCTCTGCTTCCTACTGGCATACATGTGGCACAGAAGCCACATCTGCAGTGTCCCTAGGGACAACCATAGTTTGACTTTAAAGAGTTTGAACATTTATTTTGAGAATATGTACTTAATGTTGGTATGGAAACCAGTTCAGCCATTTGATAGGGAAAAGAGAGAGAAGGTTTGTCGCTTTACAGATGGGAAATCCTTCGAACTGTGTGACCTAGAAAGAGACCACTGGAGCATCTTTTCACATTCCTTCCTCTTTCTAATCCTGACAGCATCCAGGAGGTAAAGAACACAAGAGTTCTCACCAGGCTACTACAAACGAATGGGGCACAATACCTTACCAGCACTCATCTATGTGTAATTTGGAAGAAAACTGTGACTACCGCTATTACAATACTCACAAATGCTTGCACACATATAAAAAAATAATCTCGACTCTGGATAGACAATGTGCTACTTGCATAGTTCACGTGGAAATAACACAGGTGATTTTCAAGATTAACACAAAGGTCATTTGTGAAAACCCATTGTGGGTATTTGTTTAAAGGTTAATTTATTTCCTTGAGTCATTTTCCTAGAATTGATCCTAATACTGCATAGTAATGGCAGACATTTCAAGACAGGGGTATCAGTTCACAGACAACCTGGTGTTGAGTGGCTACTTCCACTTTGATAAGACATTTAAAGTAGGAGATCTTTTCCTTCCTTTACCACCAAAAGACCATAAAGGAGTCAGAGAGCAAAAGAATTGATCCCCTAACAAAAGTTGGTGAAATGACGCTGCCTGTTGTGAATCTCTTGTTTGCTGAAGAGCTGAGCTCTCTCCGTTCTTCCTGTCATGGAGTGCACTGCCGCAGACCCTTTTGGTCCCTGTCTGCACAGAACAGGTCTCTGGTTGCAGATGGATAAGGAGTCGGAGAATGAATGACAGAAGAATCACAGGAGAGATTGTGTAGAATCTGAATGTATTGTCACAAAGTGAACACCAGTCTTATATAATACAGAAAACAAAGGGGTAGGGTGTCACAGCAGGCAAAGTACATTGAAGTTACCTGACACAAAACAAAGGAATGACTTCAAAAGAACTTATAGGAACCAGGTAATATTTACAGTAAAGTAAAACAGCTCTGCTTAGGATCAGCTAATGACAAGTAAGGATTTCACACCCTAGTCACAATTTGTGCTACTCTTTTGAGCCATGTGAAAGCTAGCACCAGGGGGTTCTGCTCTAGCAGACCTTCTCATGAATAATGCAATACCACAACCCCCCCTATTTCCTAGGCCTTGATAAATTCTTGTATGAGTGTAACTTGGCTGTTCTTTTAAGTATCTGTGGAGAATCTCCATTTGTCAAAAGAATTCACCAACTCGCTTCTAACATGCAATGTAGCCTGTTATACCTGGCTGTGGCGAAGATCCCTGTCTCAGTGGGATTCCATAACTCTTTCATGGTAAACCTACCTATTAGCTAGGCCATTGTATATTCCCTTGTTTGGGTGAGACTGGCTCTTGCCCTAAGTAATCACTCTGCAGACTAGCCCTGAGCTATTCTAGCTCCATTCTTTGCAATGCCTAATTATTTTCACCATCTCTACTAGAAGTAAATTTGAATGTTACTGAATAGGTAACATTCTCACTGAATTCCTACTGAATTCCAAGCTCATCGGCTTCAAGCTTTTTCTAGGATGTTGGAACACTGGTGGAGGCTTACCTATGTCAGAATTCAATCTTAAAAGGCACTTATAAGGATCCATACACCAGACTAACTCGGGGATAGGGTATGAGTATACGTGTTATGAGAATGCCTGGTTCCAGGAGGTTGAGTTTCCTTGAAACTCCCTGCCTTGTGAGTGCTTCTGAAAGACCCACAATGTGAGGACTCCCCCACATTCTGACTCAGGAGAGGCAACACCCCAAATCACTCACAAGAAACGGTCTTGCTGCAAACTGCAAGAGGATTTTTATTCAAGAGCACTCTCGGGCCCACGGTCATACACCACGCAGGGGTAGAGGACCGTGGCACCCCAAGTAGCTGGGTAAGGGGGTATTTAAAGGAAGAAACCACAACTCAAGGAAGTGGGGAGGGCATTGTTGGAAAATACCAAAGATACCAGTTAAGAGTCTCAAGGAAATGCAAAGTCACAAGAGTCACAAGGAATACCTGGTAATTGTTCCGGTTATCTCTCAAGACAGTTTTTAAGAGCCCCTAACAATAGCACATTTGCATAACGGGTTCCGGCATTGGTCAGGGTGACTTTCTTTAAACAAACACTCCCTGAACCCAGGAAGCGGGTGGGTGGAGGAATGTCGCTATCTGTTTTATGATTAGCATACCTTGGAGCATTAAGTCACAGAGGTCACATTCTCAAGCCTGGGCCTAAAGGCCTAGAATTTTGTTTTTACGTTATACTTTCACTTCCAGGCTTCTCGGCCTGCCAAGCAGACTTCACTGGAGTGTGCGTAGCAGTGCACTTAATTTCTTTTTTTTTTGTTTGTTTTTTGTTTTTTGGTTTTTGGTTTTTCAAGACAGGGTTTCTCTGTATAGCTCTGGCTGTCCTGGAACTCACTCTGTAGACCAGGCTGGCCTCGAACTCAGAAATCCGCCTGCCTCTGCCTCCCGAGTGCTGGGATTAAAGGCGTGCGCCACCACGCCTTTTCATTCACTTGTTTCCCCAGGGTTTTGCTTTGTTAAATGCCAACAAGAAACTATCCCAGCACTGACACACCTGTCCCTCTCCTCCCCTCCCCTGAACCCCTCTCTCCCTGCCTCCCCTGTTCCTTTCCCTCCTCTTTATCTACCACAGAGGGCTAGATTTTTCTGTAGGACTTCTAGCATCACCCTTCATTTCCTTGTGAAACCTTTATCATTTCAGCAGGCAGTGAACATTCCCATCCATCTTCACGGCACACTACAAGTGTGCTGTAACCTTCCTGGTTTTGATATTAAAGGTTATGGTGAAAGAAAAAAAAAAAAAACTTCCTGCCAAAGAAAAGGATCATACTCAATGATAGGATGGCCATGTGCACCTCTTTTTTTGTTTGTTTGTTTGTTTGTTTGTTTTGTTTTGTTTTTTTCTCAAGATAAACTAAACTCTGTCAATGTGATATTTAAAAGGCCCTTAAGGACTTCACTAAGAATAAAAGCCAAAGACAATATATACAAAATTCATTAGAATTGAATAATTTGCAATGAGATCAGCAGCCAAGAGACTGCTAGAATATCAACAGCATTAAGTTTTCAGAGTTCAACTCATGACATGGCCAGTGCTTGTCTGCTACTGACCAGATGGTGCCTTCTCTGACTGTGTGACTGCTTCAACAGCCCAGGTGAAGGCCTACGTGAATTTATTTTCTTCAGTGTTTGGACACTCCCACACAGTGTCAGTATTGTGTCTTAAGAGAGACAGAAGGAGAACAAGAGATAGATAGATAGATAGATAGATAGATAGATAGATAGATAGATAGACAGAGATAGAGAAAGTAAATTTTCAACTAACTAAAACAGTGTTGGGAGCTATTAAGACAACTCTATTGTCTTGATCTCCAAATTGGGCCTCTCCCCCTGAGAAGAAAAGGGAGTCAAAAGTGGGCCACCAACACACCGTTCCGAGAACAACCACAGAATGTTCCAGCCGTAAGTCAGCACCAGATGTCCTGACCACACCCTGATACCACCAAGTTCCTGCTTCCCCATGTAGCTGCCAAAAGAAAAATTTCCACTGCCCCACCCCTCCTGCTGAGAAGTACTTCCCCTTCTGCTTGTGCATTTAAGCCTTGAGCCTTGCTGAATACAGTGACACCTTGATGCTACTCAGACTGCTTCTGCCGTGTCGTTCCTGTACTTGGTGTCTGTCTCTCCCTCCTCCCATTTGGTTCTTAGGAGAAGGTCCCCTCGAGACCCTCGAATAATTGGATCTGCTGGACAGGTCAAAACAGTATATAATAAAATGACTTACACTGTACAAAACTGATCTTGGATTAGAACAAAAGATAAATTTTGTAAGGTAGATCATATTACCACAAATAGGGCATAGCTGTCTTTTCCTGTGACAGGAGTTTAAGTTTCTAGCAAGGTGGGTTTTTAAAAGCCTATTTGTGTATTTAAAAAAAAAAAACAAACAAACAACATTATCCTGGACAAGGAATGTGGGTTTTATAATTGTATTAAGAAGTTCCTTTCCGGGGCTGGAGAGATGGCTAAGTGGTTAAGAGCACTGACTGCTCTTCCAGAGGTCCTGAATTCAATTCTCAGCAACCACATGGTGGCTCACAACCATCCGTAATGAGATCTGGCGCCCTCTTCTGGAGTGTCTGAAGACAGCTATAGTGTACTTACATGAAATAAATAAATAAATAAATAAATAAATAAATAAATAAAAGTTCCTTTTCCCCACTTACATGTAATAGATAGATAGATAGATAGATAGATAGATAGATAGATAGATAGATAGATAGAAGTTCCTTTTCCCCCAGATGCCTTTCAACACATTAGCAAACACATATTTATCTCCTGATGAGCAGCACATCTGTGTCATGGAATTACATGCAGAACTTCACAGACTTTCCTGCTTCCCATGGGAATGCTTCAGAGACTAACGGGGCCTCATTGTTTTGTGTATTTGTTAAGTTACTGCATATTAGCTGGATATTAATGTTTAATTCTTAGACATATAATTATGCAAGTAGTTTGGCATCATTAATTCTTAAATCCAGGTCTTAAACATCTGTGATATAGCTATATGTGTTATATCCAATTATATATTGTTATTTAATAGAAATAAAAGTCCTTATAAACACGTGTGCTCAGACGACTCGTTGACCATGATGTATTTGTGTAGTTTTTGTTTGTACTAAAGTGACAGTCTCCTGACGGCTGCTAAGGAGAGCTTTCTGGTTCTGGAGCCAAGCTCACAAATGTCCCTTGGTGGGTCTGTTACTTCCACTGTCTTTCTGATACAAGTAGTAAATACATTCCATGTCTCCGAAGGATGCCCTCACAGGTCCCGGGGCTGTACACCAGCTGTAAAGGAGAAGACATGGCAGGAGGCCTATCCTGGCAACAAATATTTTAATGAAGCAAGTTCGAACTCACTGCTCCTTTGATGCTAGGAGCAGGTTTAGACCCTGATATGATTAGGAAACCTGGCCTAGCATCTCTGACAAGGATGAATCCACTGTCTGGTCTTTACTACCAATATAGACAGGTCACCCTTATCCAGACTTCACCTAAGTCAGTGATAATTCTGTTAGGGCAGATAAAGCTCTTGGCCAAGAGAGGAGAATTTCTGGACTGAGCTTAACTTTCCAGTTGTGAAGGGCCAAACACTTGACTAAGGGATCGTCCTGAGACGGTCAGCTCACCATGAGCGATGCTCAAGAAATGGGTGAAGTGTCCTTTAATCTGATATTTTTCTTTCCCAGAACCCACTTCCCCATGGCTTCCCAGTGCAAAAGCTTATAGGCCACATAAGTGAAAGTCCTAGGTCTGCCCACTTTTTACAGGTATTTTGGAAAATGCAACTTCTGTTTCTTTTCTAAGCATCTGTTTTCCATTTTTTAGCTTTTTGCGAACATTTTTGGCTTTCCTACTTTCTAGAACCACCCTCCCTGCCGTGTGAGCGCCTGCCTGTCTTAAATGGCAAGGGTTTCTCAGTTCTCCATCCCCCTTCTCTGGACAGCAACTAAAGTTTACAGTTTGCCTGCTCTGGGATTTTTCTTGTAAACTCTAGTAAAATTACCCTCCGTTTTTAAATTACTTTTTAAATAAGACCAAGAATCCCCAAAGGGAACCACAATTTCCTTTGTATCAATTAGCTTAGGTTCTTTTTTTTTATACCATGAAGCCACCACTACTTAATAATAAAGAGAATCACAAGCATATCCTACTTCAGATACCATAGTACAATCCCAAGGAAAAGGAGCAACATGAGAAAGAAGGCGAAATAGAAGAAAAAGAGTTCGCTGCTTTGTCCAAAGACTTTCAACAAAAGACTTTCAACATCGGAAAGGTGATGGACAAAATGACCATGTGGCATCAGAAAGGATATAGTCTGCAACGGAAATGCTCTGGTCAATCAGGTGTCTAGAAAGAAAGAATAGCAACTGGCCTTCGCAGTGGGAAATTTCCACATTGCTGAAGGGAATGCCTGACCCGGGAGTCAAAGGGAGAGGACCAGAAAGAGGCAAAAGCTCAGAACCACCAAGCATACACACAGTGGGAAACGTGATCCTCCTGCTGTGGACTTAAAAATCACTCCAAAGACTCCCATGTTTAGGAAAAAACCCAAGCCAAGTCAAGACACACCTGACAAGAGAAGAAACAAATGAATTGGGGCAGGAGGGTGAGATGCGCATGTGCTGGCCCCGCCTCCCTTCAACCAAGCCAGAATATTGTCCTGTCAGGTGGCTGGTAGTCTTTGACGACCTGACAACTCAAAGTGTATTTCATAAGGTGCCACTCACAATGTAAACAATGTGACAAGCTGCAAAGCAAAGCAAAGCAAAAACAAGCAGAGGCAAAAGCAAAACGCAAACAAAGGAAAAGCTTTTAAACAGTGGAGGATAGAACCCACCGGAAGTTGAGCGGGTCAGAGGTGTGTCCACGGTCACTACCCAGGAAGGAATATTTTACGGGAGCATGTGCAGAAAGAAGAGGCCAAATTATTTGCCCAGACTTTCCTTAGACTTTAGGATGGGTTGTAGCTGAAACCCATGGTTACTGGCCTCGCTACCTGTCCTAACGTTCTAGGTTCCTGAATGAAAGACATACATGTACAGCCTTTATCTTTTAATATACCTTAAATAGCTCAGTGTCTGGGCCACTTCCTAACATCCATGTGGGTGATGTACTTCCTCCAATATTCCCGAGTTATTACTTACTAAAATCTATATTCTGTCTTTGCTACCCCGGACCCAGACCTGCAGACCCCTCAGCTGCATTCCCAGGCGCCTACATGATGGCTCTCTCTCTGTGTTCTGCACCTATCAGGCCTGGTGTCTCTCTTCCCTCCCTGGCATGGCAGCTACCTCTCTTCCTGCTTCTTCCATAGTCACTGGCCAGGGGAATCCTAAAGTCCCACCTCTGTCTCCCTGCCCAGCCACTGGCTGCTGGCAACTTTACCTACCAGTTAAAACCCACTGGGGGCAAGGTCACCTTACCTGTGGACGTTTGGGTTCTCATGCAATTTGGAGAACCAAATTAACATAATACAAACAGCATTAGACCAAATCCACAACAGTGGGTGATCTTCACCATCGACTTAACTGGACTTAAAAACACGTAGGGCACAATCCACAGTTCTGAATATGTCAATGGGGTTTTTTCCAGAGAACAGGTTTTTTTTTCTGAGAACAGCAGAGCCACCCCAATAGTGGGCAGCACTACCCCATGGCCTAAGAGCCCGGGCATTCATCCCTGTGCTTCTCATTGCCTGCCTTTAAGAAGCCCAATCTAAAGCCCTTCTTTCTTCCTTATGATCTGCTGGTGAGGTATTCGGAAATAGCCGTGAGAAATGTTAACAACTACAAGGTGGAAACGGTTGCACAATTTGTTCCACAACTGTTTTTTTCTGGCCCCTGCAGACACAGGCTGTGCCCACCCATGGGCCCCTTTCACACTGTGAGCACCAGGTGGACCGCTGGCTTTGGGACTGTGCTGGGCAGCAAGGGTTCAGCCTAGGGGCTGTCATCAGTCAGCAGGGAACTCTGGGGGGGGGGGGGGCGGGGGGGGTGAAGGAGGGGCGAGGGGAGGGATTCCAGCCAAACTCACAGAAGTTGAGTTCACATTTAATCACACAGGGCTTTCTTGTATGAGCGTCCAGCTTGCTACAGAAAGTTAGAAAAACTCAGCTTTCACACATAGGTTTTTTGTGAATCTTGTATACTTCTTCATTTCTTACCTTGTAACCCTACCTGGGGTGGCTCTTGGCCATTCCCCTAGAATGAGAAATGCATATCCACTCTTTCATTTTACTTTTGGTTTGTTTGTGTCCCCCCACCCCACCCCCCACCACCCCCAACTCCCATACTGGCGACTAAATTCCCATACTAGGGCCACACACATGCTAGGTAAGTGCTCTCGGGCCAAGATTAATTTCTCAATAATTCAGTCCCACTTCTAATGCATCTGTGTGCCTCTGCTCAATTCTTTGGGGACCTGGAACCCAGATCCCTGTGGGTGTGCCCCGAGAACCTCAATTTCAGATGATAGTTGGTTAGTCAATTGAATCATGTGACATGGGCTCTTTGCCCCTCTTGAATAGTGATGTAGTGACTGTATGCAAAGAAGTCCTGCCTCACAGCTAAGAGAGACTATTTACAGTCTCCCTTCCTCTCTCCTGAGAAAGAACCTCAGCCCAGTCTCTGTGAATGGAGGTGGGGGATGTGTTTTGAACATCACCCTTGGCAGTCTACACTCCAAGATTTTCCTTCAGCCTCTTTATAGTCAAGTGTGCTTGTTTATCTTCAGGGGGTCTTTGTTTAGTCAGCCTTTAGTAAAAGCAAAAGTTATAAAACTGTACTAAAGAAATAATCACCATTAATGCTAGGAGACAGAGTCACTTGAAGCTGCAGGAAGTTGTCTTGTCTTGTTTTAAAACAGGATCGCACTATGTAGCTCTGGCTGTCCCGGAACTTTTTATATGGACCAGGCTGGCCTCCAAGTCCCAGAGATCCTCCTGACTCTCTGCCTCTAGAGTGCTGGGATTAAAGACCTAGTCTATGTAGCCAGCTCCGAGCCAGCCAGCACAACACAGTGAGCACCAAAAGTAAATACATGGAAAAGTAAAATAAAAAAAATAATAATAATAAAATAAAATAGATCTAATTTCTCAAAACTAATCCTGATAGAAAACCATGCCTTGGCAATAAAATAAACTCTATAAATGTTGTGTTTTATAAAAAGATAAGGAGAGAAGGAATGTGTTTGATGGAGGCATAGTCAGGTGTGGGGAAGGGCTGCCTCTGAGGGCCCATGCTGAGTCATCCCTTCCCCCTGAGGGACCAGCCACACATGGTATAATATAGGATAGAGTTTATTCAGGGCATGGGGAGGGGAGTTGAGAGGGTAGTAGAGACAGAGACAGAGAAAGGGAGAGAGAGAGAGAGAGAGGGGGGAGAGAGAGAGAGAGAGAGAGAGAGAGAGAGAGAGAGAGAGAGAGAGAGAGAGAGGAGTAGAGGCTGGCGAGAGCGGGAGCAAGAAGGCAAGAGAGAGCAGAGGGGGCAAGCAGCAAGCAGCCCCTTTTATAGTGAGTCAGGCACACCTGGCTGTTGCCAGGTAACTCTGGGGCGGAGCCTAGACAAAAATGCTAACACTATTAAAGCAATTTTAAAATCATGTTCACTTTCTATGACTTCCTTTTTTTATTATTTGCAACAAGTTGTTTGAGCTGGGGAAAGATTACAAACAGCCCTTAATCACTATGGCTCTTGGGACTCGCAGAGTGAAAACATGCAATTCACAGACCGACCTCCCCTGTGGCTCTGAAGGTCTTACAAGTAAGCAAATTACCCTGTGCTCTTCTGCCTTGCTGTGCCTCTGGCCCTGACAAAGGTGTGAGGGTGCTGAGAACGCCAGCACTTTAACAGGACATCCAGGGTATCAAGAGAGCTGGGCCTGACCTGGTCCCTTTGCCCTGTGTTGCTGTTATGCTGCAGCGGTTTTTTATTTTCTACATCCAAATCCGTCCTAAGTTTCAGCCTTGAGTCGTTTTCTTACTTGAACTAAAGCAAGACGTTTTATTGGAACAGTGGATCAAATGCATAGCATAAATGTAGGATCTGCTTTTCTTTACAAATGACCTAGGGTCCTTCTCCAACACAGTTTAAATTCTAAAGTTCTTATCAGTCACCTAGAGTCTCCGCCCACCCTGAGAGATTCTCTGTTGATAGTCAGGGACAACCACTAACTAATTATATATGAATATTGAATATTGGTTATGCCTTTAAAATAAAAGTAGTGCATGGCTCTCGATCTTGTTTTTGTTTGTGTAGCTTCTATGTCTCTCTGGGAATTCTGCTAGCTGTGGAGTTACCGTATTTTATTCATGGTGCATGAGTACGTGCGTGCTTGCGTGAGTGCGTGCGTGCTTGCGTGAGTGCGTGCGTGCGTGCATTCGTCTCTACTGGCTGACTTCTCCATGGTACAGAAAGGCCTTTCTAAGCAGCAGGCTGTTATGTGGAAGACCTCAGGCTTTAGCAGTGACCTTCTTATTGTTGCCATAGCTGATGCCACCAATGCCCTCGAGTATGTTCATCGGCAGGGGAAACACAATGGTGGAATTCTTCTCCGTGGCCACCGTGGTCAAGGTCTGCAGGTACCGAAGCTGGAGGGCGACGGGGGACTCCGCCAGCACCATGGAAGCCGACTTCAGAGACTTAGAAGCATTCATTTCTCCCTCTGCTGCAAGGACCTAGCGTGAGAGAAGCAAGAGTTGACAACTGCACGGTATCTGCAGCCTCCTTTTTCTGGGCTTTTTCCCCACTTTGTCACCTGGGTTTGTCCCTGCTCACGTTCTTGGCAAAGACAAGATTTTCACATCCTAGAGGATTTGAGAAAATTCAAAACGTTTCCCAAAGCCAGTGACTATGCTGGTTAGCTGTGCCGATTATTTCATTTGGTTTCGTTTGGTTTGGTTTTGTTATCTCCTTGAGGGATGGCCTCCATTAAATTGGCCGTGGGCAAGTCTGTGAGGCATTTTTTTAGATTAATGTTGACATGGGAGGGAGGGCCCAGCCCTTTGTTGTTGTTTTTACAAGATGACATGTTCTTATTTAATTAAATATTGCTGGTGGTGGTGGTGGTGGTGGTGGTGGTGGTGTGTGTGTGTGTGTAGCCTGCACACACCATAGCATGTGTGTGGAGGTCTGAGAGGAACGTTCAGGAGTCAGCTGTCCCATACTGTGGAATACAGGGCTCTATCCCAGCTGGTCAGGTTTGTATGGCAAGTGCTTTTCTCTGCTGAGCCATCTCTCGGACTCTCCTTCCATCCTGTTGCTGAGTTAGTCTCATTCTAACAATGACATAATTGTTTCTATTCTCTCAGACTTTGATCATAGCAGTAATGAGCCCCAGCCCAGTAACTCTTCCTTGAGACTGTCTCTATTGACTGTTCTTCTAAATCCTGAGATAACCTAAGAGGAACCCCCGCCAGGGTTCAACTGACCCATCTGTGGGAGCTCGTTTTCCATGGGCCACAGGAGTCCCCCTCAGCTGCTGCTGGTACTCAGATAGACAGAGAAGATAGGACTAGGGAACAGGCAGAGAGCAGGCTCCCTCAGTCCCACGTGGGTTTCCTATGAGTAATACCTCAAGATTTCCAGTCTCTCACACTTCAGTCAATCTACACAGAAGCTAAGGTGACAGCAGATTCTAGAACATTCGGGGACAAGTTGAGTTTCACACATTCGAATCCCAATCCGCCTTGTATTTAGTCATTCTTTTAAATTCAGTAACAGTTATCATTCTCAAATAACAATGCCTAAGACATTGACAGCAGGTTGGCCATTTCTGAAATGTCAGTTGTAATAATGATGGTGGTTCCCAAATGGCTCTGGGATCTGCCTCACAGGATCTACAATGCTTTCTCCAGAACAACAGTGGCCACAGTTCATCCTCAAGTTGCTCATGGCTCCACATGCAGCCAACAGAGTCTTAACCTACTACCAAGCTTCCTCAGGATTGTGGACGGAATCTCTTTAAGAACAGTGACTGGTATTCTACTCTCCCTTCGGTTCCATTCTTGCTCGCCTCCACGCTAACATCCTTTCTTACCTTGGCTCTGGCTTCCCGGGTAGCCTCAGCCTCAGCCGCCATGGACCTCTGCAGCTGCACAGGAATCCGGACATCTTTGATTTCCACCCGGGCCACTCGGATTCCCCATAGCTCGGTGGCATCATCAAGCAAGGTCTGTTTCCAGAAGAAAAGACATCGATCAGAAGACAGGTGACTTGACCCGAGTGTCTGGTACTTTTGGGGAGGCTGTCTTTTCTGAACTCATTGATCATATTGGGAATCAAAGGGAATCTCCTGGAGGTTTCATGTACAAATCTAGAGCTGAGGGCAGAGCTCTGTTGGTAGAGAACTTGCACTGCAAGCAGAAAGCCCTGGGTTTGATTCCCAGAACGACATAAACTGGGCATAGTGGTGTGTGCCTGCAGTCTCAGCACTCAGGAGGCAGAGGCAGGATAATCAATCGCAAGTTCAAGGCCATTCTCAGTTATATGGGGAATTCAAGGCCCACCTGGGATACATGAGACTGGGTCTAGAGAGAAAGCTCTCACACACAAGCTCTTCATCTAACACTTATTGGTCAACTGAAAGAGTCCACCCTATCACCTCCCTAAGAAATTAAATGGCACCCTTGCAGACTTCAGCAAGTGTTCCAGATGTCAGTGCACAGGCTTCTCTCGAAGACAGACCTGGATTTGTCCTGGCCCTACAATTAGCAGCCATGAATCTCTGCATCGGCATGATAACCTGAGTCTCTGGTTTTCTCACCTAGGCTTCCTGTCAGCTTTGTCACATGGGTTGGAGGTGACAGGCACGTAATGACCTAGTGTTCATTACTGACTTTTTTTCTTTTCCCCAAAATACTTGTCTTGCTTTCTTAAGCCTCTGCCTTGGAGCAGGAAGATACTGATGTTTTAAAGCAAGAGATGTTTTAGAGCATGTTTTTAGTACATTTTAAAAGTCTGTTCTTTATGCACACTTTAAATGGTGGAAGACATGTTGCAGGTCACCCCAGAGACAAACAAAAATGACAAAGTCTAAGGAGAACCCAGGGCAGAGAACTTGGCCACAAGTTAACCAGTGATCTCACTTCCACTGACCATGACTTTGTGGGACCCCAGGAGTTGGTGAGACTACCTAAGATGCTAGAGATCCGCTTTTGGAGTGTTGTCAGATTTTTAGAGTTCTCACTGATGTCCTTGGGCAGAGCTGATGGGTACTTGTCCATCCTAACTTACGGATTGCACAGAAGCCATGAAGGATTCAGGTTGAATTTCCTTGTAAATTACAGAGAGGAGTTTCAGAATCACACAAAGTCATGGACATAAGAAAATACAGAAATAGCCGGGCATGGTGGCGCACGCCTTTAATCCCAGCACTTGGGAGGCAGAGGCAGGTGGATTTCTGAGTTCCAGGCCAGCCTGGTCTACAAAGTGAGTTCCAGGACAGCCAGGGCTACACAGAGAAACCCTGTCTCGAAAAACCAAAAAAAAAAAAAAAAAATACAAAATGCTATTTATAAACTAGAATTTGGCATCGGCAGCGTTCAGAGTTGTTACGCGTTTGATGGTTATTATTATGGGTGATTATATTATAGCTGACACTGGCTATAGTGTGAGTTTAAATTGTCCACATATCTCCCAGTTTTGCTGCCCCAAATGACCCTTCTTGTTTTATTCCACTGAAATATAGGGGTCTGGGAACTGCCTGATAATGGTTGTACTTCTTTAATGGTAGTTTAAACTGAAAATAAATATGGCTTTGTAACCTCTTTTTAAAAAGGTTAAGTGTGCAGTGTTTGTTTAGACTTTCCAACTTAAAGATACAAGACAAGAGGAACAATTCTCAAAGCTTCTTTCTCCCAGGCAAACATTTAATGTTTTGCCTACATGTGTATCTATGTACCACATGTGTGCCTGGTACCTAAGGAGACCAAAAAAAGGCATCAGATCCTCTGGAACTGGAGTTACATATGGTTATGAACCACCACGTGGGTGCTGGGAGTCAAACTCAGGTCTTCTTCAAGAGCACTCTTAATGGCTGAACTATCTCTCTAGCCCCATGCAAATCTTTAAATCTATACTTTATGATGGCAGACAAATGGTGTTACGAGGGCAAAGGAAACCCATCTTGAGAGTACAGCTATCCCTGGGCTGGGGAGTCTTGGCTCTGCAGTATAGATAGTGGTAGTCACTGACCTGGGGTGAGGGAATTCAAGACGTGGGCTCTTAGTTCTGAGGTCTTTACCTGGATGCTATGTGCGATCTCTTCTCGCCCAGACAAGATCTGGGACAAGGTCTGTGTCCCTAAGACATTTCTCAGAGTGGTCTGAGCCAGCAGGAACGTGGCCTGGTGAACATCGTTCACATTGGCCACAGCTGAGACAGCGCTGTAGATTCTGTAATAGACGACTCCATCCACTTGGGTGGTCACAGAGTCTCTTGTGAGGATCTGCAGAGCACAGACATGGTGGAACGTTGGTGTATACTATGCAAGGCAAGGAGGCAGCCAACCCCAGAGTCTTCCCTCACAGAAGGACATTGTTAATGGCAACTCAGGCTAGCAGTTGCCAAGCATGTCCCATCTTCAAAATAATAACCCCCCACAGCTAAAGACTGCACAGACTTGGTCCCTACCTATCCCTGTAGCTTCAACTCAGAGCAATAGTTCTCAACCTCCCTACTTCTGTGACCCTTTAACATAGTTCCTCATGTTGTGGTGACCCGCAATCATAAAACTGTCTCATTGCTATTTCATATCTGTAATTTTGCTACTGTTATGGATCACAATGTAAATATCTGATATGAAGGATATCTGCTCTATGACCTCTGGAGGTCACGACCCACGGGTTGATAACCATTTGACGTGGGGAATTCTTACATCCCACAGGCATAAAGTCCTACTCTCTTCTCCTTCCAAATAGAAATAGAATTTGTATCCTGTTGTCTGCTTGGTATGCAGTTCTCATTAAAAGAAGCAGCAATGCTTCTTAGAAAACGTAGAGGGCACCAGAGACCATGTTCTAGTCTCAAGCAAAGCAAATTCTTTCACTTTACAGAGGTTCTGCATCAGGCATTCTGAACCATGTGCCTGTGCCTGTGCCTGTGCGCCTGTGCCTGTGCGCCTGTGCCTGTGCGCCTGTGCCTGTGCGCCTGTGCCTGTGCGTCTGTGCCTGTGCCTGTGCCCGTGCCCGTGCCTGTGCCTGTGCGCCTGTGCCTGTGCGCCTGTGCCCGTGCCCGTGCCCGTGCCTGTGCGCCTGAGCCTGTGCCTGTGCCTGTGCGCCTGTGCGCCTGTGCCTGTGTGCCTGTGCCCGTGCCCGTGCCCGTGTTGCGTCTGTAGACCCACAAAAGCTTTTTGAAGCTTCCCAGTGTCTGTGATGGGATAGCTCACATCGGAAGCTGGTCCCCATGCCTCCTGATAGCCCAAAGTGATAGTAGGTACCTGGACCTTGACTGGTTTCCTGACTGCTTATCGCTTTGGCCATCCCCAGTCCTCCATCTTCCTGCATTTTCTTTCCTTTCTAGATGCCTTTGGTTATAATAGGGCAGCATGCTAGCCAATACCGCTTCCTCTTCCCTAGCACTCAGTTACTGGTTTGGGTCATGATTCACGCTATTTCAAGAATTATTTGAAGTTCAAATTCAGGTGGGTCCTGTGTAGCCTCTGTACTGCTCAGACACCCAGTCTGTTCCAACACACACAGACAGCAAATATGAACAGCAGAAGTAAAGATAAGTCAAACAGCTATTTCTAAAGGTCCCTCTGAGAAGGCTGTGGAGAGCGCAGCCTAACCAGCCCCTGGCCTCCAGCAGGTTCCACTCAGCTTCCCTGCCTTAACCCTCCTGTCTCCATCCAGCTTCCCCACCAGTGCTCAGCCTCGCAGCCCTCCCCTTCCAGTTCATTCTCCTTTGGCAAATAAAGCAATTCAGATGAGAGCCATCTGAAGCAATTCACGCAGGCCCTGGGGTTGGGCTGGGAATTAAGTCATCCTTTCCCCTGGTAGGTTAAAATGATGCTCCGTGGGCTGGTGAGATGGTTCAGTGGGTAAGAGCACCCGACTGCTCTTCCGAAGGTCCAGAGTTCAAGTCCCAGCAACCACATGGTGGCTCACAACCATCCGTAACGAGATCTGGCGCCCTCTTCTGGAGTGTCTGAAGACAGCTACAGTGTACTTACATATAATAAATAAATAAATCTTTTAAAAAAAAAATGATGCTCCGTGTCACAGTGGACCTGTGCACCGTTTTATTTGGAGTAGCCCTTGTTTCATTCCATACCTCTTGTGGAGGAATGTTACAAGTAACCGTTCGAAGATCCACTTTGACAAACACGTCAATGCAAGGCAGGACCAGGATCAAACCTTTAAAAGAATAAAATGGATTTGAAATTCGACCCATTCAGATGGATGACAAGGACAGTCTTTCAGATATGCTGCGCATCTCTTTGTGACGCTGTCTGCGTTTCTCAGATCTTCAGTGTGAACACATCAACCTTGGTGAAGGTGACTTATTCTGATCAGTCAATAATTAAGGCAAAATAAATACTTAGGAAAATAACTACTTTGGTAAAGCACTAAGGTCCCTGACATACATGTTTTAAATCTTTTTTTATTCTCAGGTAATCTATTTCGACTTAAACATTTATTTTGAGGTGAATTTAAAGGGGGTACTTAGGAAATTGGTTTTCTAATGATAAACAGTCAAGTTTGGCTTTGACTAAAAGCTACCAGCAACTGTCTCCACACCATGAACAATGCTGAAGGACTACTACATTAAAGTCCTCCCTCCAGGCTCAGGTACTCAGGAAGGAGTCTGAGGTAGGAGAGTACACATTCATATCCTGCCTGGATTACATAGCGAATCCAAAGCCAGCTTGGCCAATTTAAGAGTTTTCTCGAAAATTTAAGAAAAAAACATTTTTAATGCTTCAGGTAGCTCAGCAGTAGAGCACCGGGCACTCAGCTAGCACCGTCTTCCAGGGGCTAGCATAGTCTTCCAGGGGCTAGCACGGTCTTCCAGGGGCTAGCACGGACTTCCAGAGGCTAGCACGGACTTCCAGGGGCTAGCACAGTCTTCCAGGGGCTAGCACGGACTTCCAGGGGCTATCACGGTCTTACAGGGGCTAGCACCGTCTTCCAGGGGCTATCACGGTCTTACAGGGGCTAGCACGGTCTTACAGGGGCTAGCACGGTCTTACAGGGGCTAGCACAGTCTTCCAGGGCTCAGATTCCCTGCAAACAGCACACCTCAGAACTGAGAACAACTGTGTCTCCCGAGCTGTGTTCAAGTGCAATGGTGTTGCTTCTGATTCCAAGCAGTAAGCGCTGGGTTTAGAGGATGTCAGGGTAGGGCAATGTAAGAAATCCCATCTGAAGCCAGGCGTGGTGGCACACACCTTTAATCCCAGCATTCGGGAGGCAGAGGCAGGAGGATTTCTGAGTTCGAGGCCAGCCTGGTCTACAAAGTGAGTTCTAGGACAGCCAGGGCTACACAGAGAAACCCTGTCTCAAAGAAAAAAAAACAAAAACAAAAAAAAAAAACAAAAACCATCTGAGCGCACTGGGGGTTTCCAGCTCTACCCACAGATTTGTGTTCTTGAATCACAGCCAAAAGGCACATCAGCAAGGTAAGGATACGGAGCTGTTTCCATCAGTCAGGAAATCTGTTTGTTTGCTTGCTTGTTTCAGAGCTGAGGACCGAACCCAGGGCCTTGTGCTTGCTAGGCAAGCGCTCTACCACTGAGCTAAATCCCCAACTCCAGGAAACCTTTGTTATTGTATTTCTTTTCAAGGCAGAAATCAGCATTTAGTCTGTGCGAGGAGCCAGCAGGAGGGACTGAGAACGCTGGGTTTGGTTGTTAATTCATAGCATTTCAAGCTTTGTTTTGTTCTCCAAAGCTTCCTGAGTCCTCTAGTAAGGATCCCCATCCTAACCCTCTCCCCCTCCCCCTCCCTCTCTCCCCCTCTCCCTCCCCCTCCCCCTCCCCCCCCTCTCTCTGTGTGTGTGTGTGTGTGTGTGTGTGTGTGTGTGTGTGTGTGTGTGTGATGGTTAATCCCAGGTTCTCGAGAACTACCTTGAGTTCCATGTCAGCCAACCCCAAAGCCATGCCTAGGACCCTGCCCGGCATCCATGAGTGCTGGATATGGCTGCTTTTCTCATTAACACTTTTATTACTAAAGGATAATTTGCTATTTGCAGAAGTGTTAGCAATTTGGCTTGTTTCCCTCTGGCCCTCATGACGTTCTGAGGCAACCCATTAGCCCCAGGGACATGCGTGACGGGATTTATTATCCTGGGACTCTTAGCAGAGAAATCTTTTGGGAGAATTCATTTAAGAGGGACACATTCTTTTCTGGAGTTCTCCAAGTGGTAGCTACTCTGCCTCTGTCCTGCCCCAGTTTTATTTTTAACTTGTAATCTTGGGTCCATCAAACTGAAGAGAGAGAGAGAGAGCTTGGTTATTTTTTATTAGTAGTCTCTAGCACTGATGTGTTGATAAATGTTATATATATATATATTATATATATATTGTATATATATATAATATATATATGAATGTTATATGTATATATACACACACGTGTGTGTGTGTTTGTATGTATACCCTTTCAAAAGATAATAAAATCTAGCTCCTTGAATAGTCCCTATGAGTAGTTTAATGGTCCACAGAGGCTATTTACTCTCTTCTTTGTTCCCTGGACCTGACTCATCAGAGCCCTGGGAATAAATGACATCTACTCAATGTGTTCCATTTATTAGAGTACTTGGGGTGTGAGTTATAAAACAGGTTCATATTTCAAAATGCTCAAACTCGTGGTCTCTCCCACTCCCATTCTGTCCAGAGCAATAACTGTCCACTGCCTAAAACATAAGGTCTCCTGCTTTCTAGATTTTTTTCTTGGACCCTCATTAGATGCCCCTGGTGGTGGTGATGGTAGCAACAGATGCCCACAGCCCACAGCCTCTGCCATACCTGGTCCCTTGGCTTTATCAGCTTGGATGCGTCCCAGTCTGAAGACAACAGCACGCTCATACTCCTTAATGATCTGAGAGAATAAGGAAGAGCCTTTAGTCTTAGTATCTGCCAGTTTACAGGAAGATACCCACTTATTTCCGGGGGCATTACCTTCAAGCACATCCATATTGAGATTGGGAAGGTAACAAGCATCAGCAGGAAGGAAAGGAAAAACAGGATCCAGCCGCACACACCAAGCTGGCTTTTGCTGGTGCCTGGGAAGTGAGAGAGAAGTGAGCCTGTAATCTAAGTGAGTCTTAGCAAAGCTCTCAGGCAGCATCGATGAGGAGGCAGTGTATCCTGACATTGCCCAAGCCCTGCAGGAATCCATCCACACTGTAAGTCTAATTGTACACAGATGTAGAGCACCCCAACCCCACTTCCATGTACACACCACACATGCGGGATGGTTTATGGTAGTTCTTAGAAATTAAGTCAATCTGCCCCTCCCAATCAGCCACTCAGCAATCAACAGCGATAGCTTATGACCAGCCCTGGTGTATCATTATCCAGACATGAAAAGATGTCTTGGAACATGACCATGAACCACTCATATCAGACCCATTGGGTTCTTAGGGCCCTTGATTCTCCAGATGAAGTTCAAAACAAGCCCTGAGATAGGTCAGGAGGTATTGTCATCCCTAGAGGGGAGGGCGGTGTGCATGTGGGAGAACATCTTAGAACCCTTGGGTGTGAGTTTCTATGCAAAGTCTCTCAAGTGCTGACTCCAGAGCTTTACACAGACAATCCCAAAAGAGGCTCTCTTTTCTCAGTCAGTAAGATGCAGGTAGAAGTTACTTACCTGGGAAGATCCAATGAAGACTAAATGATGCTATGTTTATATGGTCCTAGCCCAGGCATTAATGCATGTGTCTGTGTGTGTGCTTGTAAATGTGTGTATGTCTGTATCTGTGTGTGTCTGTCTGGATGTCTGTGTATCTATATGTGTGTGTGCATATTTGTCTGGTATGTATCTCTGTATGTATATATGATTGTATGGATAGATATATGTGTATATGTATATGTGTATGTATGTGTGCATTTGTATCTGTGTGTGTGTGTATGTGTATGT